>NC_138242.1:10867221-11597225 GCF_964197995.2 Scardinius erythrophthalmus
TTACATTTTTAGAAGATTTGAGGCTTTTTGCGTTTCCTTTTTTGACATTACTTTAATCCCTTGCCATAGCAAAACCGTTTGAGATATTTGTTATCCGTTCACAATTTAGCATCTTTAATGTATTTCCATCATGGTGATAAAGTTTGGTTATTGTTAAAATAAATCACTTAAGAGGAGTGGCAAAAAATTCAAAGGCTGATTTTGCAAAAAAAATTAAATTCAAACCAAAATATCTGACTTCCTGATGGTCGCAGCTAATTACATCAAATTAGAAAGTTGTCCGGATCGATGAGACCAATATACGTTGTTATTTTTGTAACTGTAGGTAAAAACTAACCCCCCCACTTTTGGCAAAAGCATTTTGAAAGTGACACACTTCCTGCTGCCAGTTGGTGGCGCTATAACTTTTACTCACAATAGTCACATCCATGTGATCGGCCTCTTACCACGAACACACTGCTGAAGTTCCATCAAAATCAGATTATGTATGCTGAAGTTATAACCCACTTCCTGTTTCATTTTTTCGCCATAAATTCGTTTCCTCGCCACGGCCAAACCGTTCGAGATATCAAAAATCCCTCCGCAATTTAGCATCCTCAATGCCTTGACTTCACGCTCACCGAGTTTGCTGGCGAACGGATGCATTCTCTAGGAGGAGTACATTAAATTCCATAGCGTGCGTTTCCAAACAACCCTAAATAGCCGACTTCCTGTTGGGCTGGCGTAAAACTTAGAGCATGAAAGTTGTTCGGCCCGATGAGATCTACATGTGTACCGAGTTTCATATTTTTACATGCAAGTGTGTTTGATTTATGGACAAGTGTTCAGAGCCCATTCCAGGGGGCGCTGTTGAGCCCCCCTGCCACGCCCGGGTACCAGCTTCAGCCCGGCCCTGATGGCCGCGGGTTCTGATCTGTCCGCAAAGTTTCAAGAGTTTTTGAGCACTTTAAGGGCCCCAAAAGCCCCTGAAACCTTGAAATGCATTGACAAATCCCTCCCACCCCTCACACACTCAGAGAAAGAGAGAGAGAGAGAGAGAGAGAGAAAATTCTACAAAAAATCACATTCAAACCCAAATATCTGACTTCCTGTTGCTCTGAGCTAATGAGTGTCAATTAGAAAGTTGTCCGGCTTGATGAGAACAATATACTTACCGAGTTGTGGGACTCTATGTAAAAATTAAGCCCCCATTTTTGACTAAAGGTGGCGCTACTGAGCCCCTCACCACGCCCGTTTCTGAAACTTTGCACATGTCTACTGGCTAGTAAGTGTGATGTGTCTGTCGAGTTTCATGCAATTTCAAGTATGTTAAGAGTCTCAAAAGCATCAAAAAAGAATATTAAAATAATACTAAAGTTTGATGCGTTGCCACGGCAACAGTATCTAAGATATCAATAATCTTTTCACAGGTTTACATCTGCCGTGTGTCTACATTGTACACATAAAGTTTGAAGCAAATCTGGTAAAAATAAGACAGTGATTTCAAAGCATTTTAATAGTGATGTACTTCCTGCTGCCTGTTGGTGGCGCTATAACTTTGACTCACAATAGTCACATCTGTGCGATCGGCCTCTTACAACGAACACACTGCTGAAGTTTCATCAAGATCAGTTAATGTATGCAGAAGTTATAACACACTTGCTGTTTCTTTTTTTCGCCATAAATTCGTTTCCTCGCCACGGCCAAACCGTTCGAGATATCAAAAATCCGTCCGCAATTTAGCATCCTCAATGTCTTGACTTCATGCACAACGAGTTTGGAGGCGAATCGATGAATTCCCTAGGAGAAGTACATTAAATTCCACAGCATGCGTTTCCAAACAACCCTAAATAGTCGACTTCCTGTTGGGCTGGCGTAAAACTTAGAGCACGAAAGTTGTTCGGCCCGATGAGGTCTATATGTGTACCGGGTTTCATATTATTACATGCAAGCGTGTCTGATTTATGGACAAGTGTTCGGATCCCGTTCCAGGGGGCGCTGTCGAGGCCCCCTGCCACGCCCGGGTACCAGCTTCAGCCCGGCCCTGATGGCCGCGGGTTCTGACCTGTGTGCAAAATTTCAAGAGTTTTCGAGCATGTTAAGGGCCCCAAAAGTGCCCGAAAGGTTGACAAAATAATAATAATAATAATAATAATAATAATAATAATTAAAGCTGCAAGCAGCATTTATCGGGGTTCAAGCATTTAAGGCCTTTAGGCACATAAGCATTTAAGACATTAAGATTTATTTAGAAAGCTTTTAACCACTGAAATAATAGATGGAAAAGTCCATTTACAGCCAATACAGGCAATTTACCATAGGAAATATGTGTTTTTTAAAGCTTTTTAACAGTTATAGCACCATCTATAGTCCGATCTCCATGAAATTTTGCATGCTTGTTAATGATGTTATGGCACATAAGCTCACCAATTTTCGTGAAGTTCTGAGTTTTTGTTTAGGATTTATAGGCTTTTGAGTGCATTTTGCCACGCCCATTTTCTTTATGACCCAATATACCCATGCGAAAAATGCAAAAGTTCAACTTTTTTTTGATAATTATTGATCTTGAGAGTCCATAGAATTGTCCTAGACTCGTTTGGTTCTGATCGGGCGAAAAACCTAGGACTAGTTCGCAAAAGTAGGTTTTTAACATAATTACGAATATTTAATGAACGGTTTGATTGACAGCAATGGTTCTTGAGGCAAAGTTGTTCAACAAGAGGAGATCTATCAAATGGTATGCATTTTGTGACAATAAGTGTAACACCACGTGATTACAGAGCCATAAAACTCGTTAGCGCCAACTAGTGGCCGATTTCTTTTAAAATTCTTACAGACCTCTAGGGCCATGAGTCGAACATGCCCACCGAGTTTCGTTCCGATAGGCCTCCGTTAACCTTGTCTAATAGGTGCTCAAACTTCATTGGCCGATGGCGGCCATGTTTTTTGAGATACACCAATGTCCTCATAGACATACATGGCACCTTGGACCAAGACACTGCATACCAATTTTCAAGTCAATCGGACTAACGGTCAGGTGGTTATAGCCTGTTTTATGTTTTTTTCATGTTATAGCGCCACCATGTGACCAATCGCCGCGATTTTTTTACCGTGACCTCATATTGACGTCTTACACATGTGTACCAGGTTTGGTTAAAATACCTCTTTTACTTCTGGAGTTATAGCCATTTTAGTAAAATAGGCTCCTCCCACAACGTTAATTTTGCACCCCCTAGCGACCGTGAATCGAAATTTCAACTTTTTTTTGATAATTATTGATATTCAGACTCCAGAGAACAATTCTGCACTGGTTTGGTTCCGATCGGGCAAAAAACCAGGGACTAGTTCGCAAAAGTAGATTTTCGACAAAATTCAAAATGGCGGAAAATCTATCATGGCGGAAATAAAATCGGAGATATACGTTTTGTTCGTCAGGCGTCCAGCTTTCCAATGATATAAGACACTTGAGTCTATGACTTACGGTCTAGGAGTTATGAGCAGTTTCGCGCTTTTGGTTGCTATAGCGCCACCTATGGGCCAATCGGGGTCATAATTTGATAACCTCTCCTCGATTTTTGTACTACCATATGGCAAAGTTTCAAAGCTCTAGCCCTTACGGTTTGGGCTGCACGATGCGTTTTACGGCAGAATAATAATAATAATAATAATAATAAAAATCAGCACAATTACAATAGGGTTTCAGCACTTCGTGCTTGAACCCCTAATAATAATAATAATAAATATAGCTGCGAGCAGCGATTACGGGCCCAAGCCGGTGGCACCGCAACCCCGGTGCCTTTAGTTACCTAAAGGCAACGGGGTGGTGGTACCGCCGGCTTGGGCCCTCCATCGCTGCTCGCAGCTATATTTATATATATATATATATATATATATATATATATATATATATATATATATATATATATATTATTGTTCAAAAGTTTGGGGTCAGTAAGATTTTTAATGTTTTTAGGAGAAGTCTCTTCTGCTCACCAAGGCTGCATTTATTGATTGAAAATACAAACAAAAACAGTAATATTGTGAAATTTTATTCCAATTTAAAACAGCTGTTTTCAATTTTTTAATATTTTACATAGTAATTCATTTCTGTGATCAAAGTTGAGTTTTCAGCATCATTACTCCAGTCTTCAGTGTCACATGATCCTTCAGAAATCATACTAATATGATGATTGATGCTCAATAAATATTCATTATTATTTTCAATGTTGAAAACAGTTGAGTACAGATTTTTTTTTTCAAAATGCTTTGATGAATGTAAAGTTCAAAAGAACAGCATATATTTCAAATATATATATTTTTAACATTATAAATGTCTTTACTGTAACTGTTGATCAGTTTAACTCATCCTTCATAAATAAAAGTACTGATTTATTTTATTTATTTCCCCCAAAAATAAAATTTGAATTATTACTAACCCAAAACTTTTGAGCGGTAGTGTTTAACGTTACAAAAGCTTTAGATTTCAGATAAATGCTGTTCTTTTGAACTTTCTATTCATCAAAGACTGTACACAACTGTTTTCGACATTTAAAATAATAATGAATGTTTCTTGAGTATCAATCATCATATTAGAATAATTTCTGAAGGATCATGTGACAGTGACGACTGGAGTAATGATGCTGAAAACTCAGCTTTGATCACAGGAATAAATAACAGTTTAAAATATATTAAAATAGAAAGCAGCTGTTTTAAATTGGAATAATATTTTACAATATTACTGTTTTTGTTTGTATTTTTAATCAAATAAATGCAGCCTTGGTGAGCAGAAGAAACTTCTCTGTTATGTGCGCGCCACAGACTGCACGCACATCCGCTTAGAGTTCCGCCTTTTGCCTTCCGTCAATATTACGTTATTAGAAAAATAATTTTTTAGAGAATCGATTTTTTGACATTTGTGAATCGATTCAGAATCGTCCACATCCGCATCGCGATGCATCTAAGAATACATTTTTTCTCCCACCCCTAGATTTCATACAACAGGTTAATAAACAGTTACAATTAAGTCACTTACATTTTAGATGCAATGTTGACTGTTTTTGTTCTGTTTCAGCAGCGAAAATAGTTAAACAAAGATCACGGCAGAACCATCACGCATCACGTGTTTTCTCATAACTGAACGATTCAGCATTTTTAACGAATCGGTTGACTCAAAGATTGAATGATCAATCCATAAACATCTGTCTTAATCATGATCGACTCATTCGAACGAATCGTTTGAACGAATGAATCAATGACTCGCTTATTAAGATGGATGCCTGGCGACACCTAATGGCGGTTTAGTGTTGTTTAAAAGCATCATTCTTTCCCACATGTGTGTGATTTGTGTGTGCAACATTATCATTATTTTTCTTTCACTATTATATTAGCGATTTAAAAGCACCCACTCGTGTCACACGTCGATTAACCGGTTGGAAAATATCCTCAGACACATACCTAATAAATGTATATTTAAATACAATATTGGCCTACCTGGTAAAAAGTTTTATATACTATTTTGATGTCCTTTTGGACACAAGAGGGCAGTATAGCCCTATGTTTGCTTTTTTGTTGAACCAAATAGCACTAAATAGCCTGTTTTAACTTTTTCATTCTTCTTGAATTGCAAAAACAGAATAAAATGGGTTTAGTTGTGATATTTGTATTCTTTTATATAGAAATAAATGGTATATAATTACATTTTTAGAAGATTTTTAGTGTTTCCTTTTTGGACATTGCTTTAATCCCTCGCCATAGCAAAACCGTTTGAGATATTTATTATCCATTCACAATTTAGCATATTTAATGTAGTTTCATCATGTTGAAAAAGTTTGGTACGAATAAAATAAATAGTTTAAGAGGAGTGGCTAAAAATTCAGAGGCTGATTTTGCAAAAAAATTCACATTCAGACCAAAATATCTGACTTCCTGATGGCCAGAGCTATTGAATGTAAATTAGAAAGTTGTCCGGCTTGATGAGAACAATATACAAACTGTTTTTTCTTTACTGTTGTTAAAACTAACCCCCCCACTTTTGTCAAAAGCATGTTGAAAGTGACACACTTCCTGCTGCCAGTTGGTGGCGCTATAACTTTGACTCACAATAGCTACATCCATCTAATCGGCCTCTTACCACGAACACACTGCTGAAGTTTCATCAAGATCAGTTAATGTATGCAGAAGTTATTCCACTTCCGTGTTTCTCTTTTCTCGCCATAAATTCGATTCCTCGCCACAGCCAAACCATTCGAGATATCAAAAATCCGTCCGCAATTTAGCATCCTCAAAGTCTTGACTACATGCACACCGAGTTTGAAGGGGACACGGTGAATTTTCTAGGAGGAGTATTTCACATTCCACAGCAAGCGTTTTCCAAACAACCCATAATAGCCGACTTCCTGTTGGGCTGGCGTAAAACTTGACCGGGATAAAGTTGTTCGGCCCGATGAGATCTATATGTGTACCGAGTTTCATATTAATTCATGCGAGCGTGTTTGATATATGGATCAAGTTTTAGAACCCCGTTCAAGGGGGCGCTGTTGAGCCCCCCAGCCACGCCCGGTTACCAGCTTCAGCCCGGCCCTGATGGCCGTGGGTTCTGACCTGTGTGCAAAGTTTCAAGAGTTTTTGAGCACGTTAAGGACCCCAAAAGCCCCTGAAACCTTGATTAACAATATAAAAGCAATAGTCAAATCCCCCCCTCCCCTCACACACACACAGACACAGAGAGAGGGAGAGAAAATTCTTCAGAAAATCCACATTCAAACCAAAATATCTCTCTTCCTGTTGGTCGGAGATGGTTCATGTAAATTAGAAAGTTGTCCGTCTTGATGAGAACAATACACATACCAAGTTTTGTGATTCTAGGAAAAACTAAGCCCCCATTTTTGACTAAAGGTGGCGCTACTGAGCCATTCCACCACGCCCGTTTCTGAAACTTTGCACATGTCTACGGGCTAATAAATGTGATGTGTCTGTTGAGTTTCATGCAATTTCAAGTATGTTAAGAGTCTCAAAAGCATCAAAAAATAATATTAAAGTTTGATGCGTTGCCACGGCAACAATATCTAAGATATCAATAATCCTTTCACAGGTTTACATCTGCCGTGTGTCTACATTGTACACATAAAGTTTGAAGCAAATCGGGTAAAAATAAGACACTGATTTCAAAGCATTTTGAAAATGATGTACTTCCTGCTGCCTGTGGGTGGCGCTATAACTTTGACTCACAATAGTCACATCCCTGTGATCGGCCTCTTACAAAGAACACACTGCTGAAGTTTCATCAAGATCAGTTAATGTATGCAGAAGTTATAACACACTTCCTGTTTCATTTTTTCGCCATAAATTTGTTTCCTCGCCGCGGCCAAACCGTTCGAGATATCAAAAATCCGTCCGCAATTTAGCATCCTCAATGTCTTGACTTCATGCACACCGAGTTTGGAGGCGAATCGATGAATTCCCTAGGAGGAGTACATTAAATTCCACAGCATGCGTTTCCAAACAACGCTAAATAGCCAACTTCCTGTTTGGCTGGCGTAAAACTTAGAGCACGAAAGTTGTTCGGCCCGATGAGATCTATATGTGTACCGAGTTTCATATTATTACATGCAAGCGTGTTTGATTTATGGACACGTGTTTGGATCCCGTTCCAGGGGGCGCTGTCGAGCCCCCCTGCCACGCCCGGGTACCAGCTTCAGTCCGGCCCTGATGGCCGCGGGTTCTGACGTGTGTGCAAAATTTCAAGAGTTTTCGAGCATGTTAAGGGCCCCAAAAGTGCCCGAAAGGTTGACAAAATAATAATAATAATAATAAATATAGCTGCGAGCAGCGATTACGGGCCCAAGCCGGTGGCACCGCAACCCCAGTGCCTTTAGTTACCTAAAGGCACCGGGGTGGCGGTACCGCCGGCTTGGGCCCTCCATCGCTGCTCGCAGCTATATTATATATATATATATATATATATATATATATATATACATACACACACATACATATATATGTATATTAGTGCTGTAGCGGTTCGTCGACGCGACGTCATATTTTTTGCGTCGACGCTTCTTTATTATTTATTTATTTATTTTTTTGCACCATTCCCGGAGGTACAGCTCGCCACACTCACACCGCCCACCGTGTTATTCTGCCATGTTTTCTCCCTTTCTTTCCAAACCGCGACAAACGCCAGTCTCCTTTCTCTGCAGAATGCCATAAATCCGCTCAACCAATCACAGCGCACCATTCCACGCATTGTAAACAGTAACAGTGGCGCTCTGACACCCGACATCCTAGTTTTCCTTATCTACTTTGCACTTTTTGATCAACAAACAAACAAAAAAATTAATACATTTGACGGCATTGATGAACCTGTGGTGGATTCTGCCGTAGGGAAGAAACGTAAGCCATCGAAATCTAATCATTTACGTGAGGAGATTAAGAAGATGAGGCACGCGGGAGGAAGAGAAATGCCGACTGTTGCTTGTTCTCACACGACAGCGTCAAACTTCTGTCGAATGCTGACACGTTAACCCCAGGGGATCTTTCAAAAAACTTTCAATTCTTGTACTAAAAGTCAACGAAAACCGAGCAGGACCTAAGCCATTTTACAGATGATCGCCGTCAAAAAAGAAGGTCGCCGTCGTTCAGAAGGTATTTCTTAGCGATGGCTTATTGAATGTAGCCTATGTTTAGTCCAGATTAGTATTGACCGAGTTCAGAGGCTGTCATATGTGGATCAACTTACTTTGTTGTGTATTTTGAACAGTTTCAATGTGAAAAATAACTTTGATTCAATGGATTAATTGCATTAAAAAAAAGGATTTATCACATTTATACTATATTATTCAGAAGTAAACAGTGTGTTTATGTCAGAATGTTTATTTTTAAACCACAACCTTCTAAGTGCTTCTTTTACCGATATATTTGACATATCTTTTGCATTTCTCATCCAAACAACGTCAAACTTGGCACTGCACTTACTCGTGCCCAGACAGCTGTCGAGTTTGAAATCCATCGGAGTAACGGTTCGACAGAGATATGCGAATAACAGACAGGATAAATAATTCCAATTAGTCGTTAGATTAGTCGACTAATCGATAAAATAATCGCCGACTAATCGTTTAATTAATAATCGTTTACCCCAGCCCTAGTATATATATATATATATATATATATATATATATTATTGTTCAAAAGTTTGGGGTCAGTAAGATTTTTAATGTTTTTAGGAGAAGTCTCTTCTGCTCACCAAGGCTGCATTTATTGATTAAAAATACAAACAAAAACAGTAATATTGTGAAATATTATTCCAATTTAAAACAGCTGTTTTCAATTTTTAAATATTTTACATAGTAATTCATTTCTGTGATCAAAGTTGAGTTTTCAGCATCATTACTCCAGTCTTCAGTGTCACATGATCCTTCAGAAATCATACTAATATGATGATTGATGCTCAATAAATATTCATTATTATTTTCAATGTTGAAAACAGTTGTGAACAGATTTTTTTTTTCAAAATGCTTTGATGAATGTTAGTTCAAAAGAACAGCATATATTTCAAATATATATATTTTTAACATTATAAATGTCTTTACTGTAACTGTTGATCAGTTTAACTCATCCTTCATAAATAAAAGTACTGATTTATTTTATTTATTTACCCCAAAAATAAAATTTTAATTATTACTAACCCAAAACTTTTGAGCGGTAGAGTTTAACGTTACAAAAGCTTTAGATTTCAGATAAATGCTGTTCTTTTGAACTTTCTATTCATCAAAGACTGTACACAACTGTTTTCGACATTTAAAATAATAATGAATGTTTCTTGAGTATCAATCATCATATTAGAATAATTTCTGAAGGATCATGTGACAGTGACGACTGGAGTAATGATGCTGAAAACTCAGCTTTGATCACAGGAATACATAACAGTTTAAAATATATTAAAATAGAAAGCAGCTGTTTTAAATTGGAATAATATTTTACAATATTACTGTTTTTGTTTGTATTTTTAATCAAATATATGCAGCCTTGGTGAGCAGAAGAAACTTCTCTGTTATGTGCGCGCCACAGACTGCACGCACGTCCGCTTAGAGTTCCGCCTTTTGCCTTCCGTCAATATTACGTTATTAGAAAATATTTTTTTAGAGAATCGATTTTTTGACATTTGTGAATCGATTCAGAATCGTCCACGTCCGCATCGCGATGCATCTAAGAATAATTTTTTTCTCCCACCCCTAGATTTCATACAAATAAACAGTTACAATTAAGTCACTTACATTTTAGATGCAATGTTGACTGTTTTTGTTCTGTTTCAGCAGCGAAAATAGTTAAACAAAGATCACGGCAGAACCATCACTTATCACGTGTTTTCTCATAACTGAACGATTCAGCATTTTTAACGAATCGGTTGACTCAAAGATTGAATGATCAATCCATAAACATCTGTCTTAATCATGATCGACTCATTCGAACGAATCGTTTGAACGAATGAATCAATGACTCGCTTATTAAGATGGATGCCTGGCGACACCTAATGGCGGTTTAGTGTTGTTTATTCTTTCCCACATGTGTGTGATTTGTGTGTGCAACATTATCATTATTTTTCTTTCACTATTATATTAGCGATTTAAAAGCACCCACTCGTGTCACACGTCGATTAACCGGTGGGAAAATATCCTCAGACACATACCTAATAAATGTATATTTAAATACAATATTGGCCTACCTGGTAAAAAGTTTTATATACTATTTTGATGTCCTTTTGGACACAAGAGGGCAGTATAGCCCTATGTTTGCTTTTTTGTTGAACCAAATAGCACTAAATAGCCTGTTTTAACTTTTTCATTCTTCTTGAATTGCAAAAACAGAATAAAATGGGTTTAGTTGTGATATTTGTATACTTTTATATAGAAATAAATGGTATATAATTACATTTTTAGAAGATTTTTAGTGTTTCCTTTTTGGACATTACTTTAATCCCTCGCCATAGCAAAACCGTTTAAGATATTTATTATCCATTCACAATTTAGCATATTTAATGTAGTTTCATCATGTTGAAAAAGTTTGGTACGAATAAAATAAATAGTTTAAGAGGAGTGGCTAAAAATTCAGAGGCTGATTTAGCAAAAAAAATCACATTCAGACCAAAATATCTGACTTCCTGATGGCTGGAGCTAATGAATGTAAATTAGAAAGTTGTCCGGCTTGATGAGAACAATATACAAACTATTTTTTCTTTACTGTAGTTAAAACTAACCCCCCCACTTTTGTCAAAAGCATGTTGAAAGTGACACACTTCCTGCTGCCAGTTGGTGGCGCTATAACTTTGACTCACAATAGCTACATCCATCTGATCGGCCTCTTACCACGAACACACTGCTGAAGTTTCATCAAGATCAGTTAATGTATGCAGAAGTTATTCCACTTCGTGTTTCTCTTTTCTCGCCATAAATTCGATTCCTCGCCACAGCCAAACCGTTCGAGATATCAAAAATCCGTTCGCAATTTAGCATCCTCAATGTCTTGACTTCATGCTGACTGAGTTTGGAGGTGATTGAATGAATTCTCTAGGAGGAGTACATCACATTCCACAGCAAGCGTTTTCCAAACAACCCATAATAGCCGACTTCCTGTTGGGCTGGCGTGAAACTTGAAAGAGGGAAAGTTGTTCGGCCCCATGAAATCTATATGTGTACCGAGTTTCATATTAATTCATGCAAGCGTGTTTGATATATGGACCAAGTTTTCAGACCCTGTTCAAGAGGGCGCTGTTGAGCCCCCCTGCCACGCCCGTTTCTGAAACTTTTCACATGTCTACTGGCTAATAAGTGTTATGTGTCTGTCGAGTTTCATCCAATTTCAAGCATGTTAAGAGTCTCAAACGCATCCGAAAAGAATATTAAAATTTGATGCGTTGCCACGGCAACAGTATCTAAGATATCAATAATCCTTTCACAGGTCTACATCTGCCGTGTGTTTACATTATACACATAAAGTTTTAAGCAAATCGGGTAAAATTAAGAGGGTGACTTCAAAGCATTTTGAAAGTGACACACTTCCTGCTGCCAGTTGGTGGCGCTATAACTTTGACACACAATAGCTACATCCATCTGATCGGCCTCTTACCACGAACACACTGCTGAAGTTTCATCAAGATCAGTTAATGTATGCAGAAGTTATTCCACTTCCGTGTTTCTCTTTTCTCGCCATAAATTTGATTCCTCGCCACAGCCAAACCGTTCGAGATATCAAAAATCCGTCCGCAATTTAGCATCCTCAATGTCTTGACTACATCCACACCGAGTTTGAAGGGGGCACGGTGAATTTTCTAGGAGGAGTATTTCACATTCCACAGCAAGCGTTTTCCAAACAACCCATAATAGCTGACTTCCTGTTGGGCTGGCGTAAAACTTGACCGGGATAAAGTTGTTCGGCCCGATGAGATCTATATGTGTACCGAGTTTCATATTAATTCATGCGAGCGTGTTTGATATATGGATCAAGTTTTAGAACCCCGTTCAAGGGGGCGCTGTTGAGCCCCCCAGCCACGCCCGGGTCCCAGCTTCAGCCCGGCCCTGATGGCCGTGGGTTCTGACCTGTGTGCAAAGTTTCAAGAGTTTTTGAGCACGTTAAGGACCCCAAAAGCCCCTGAAACCTTGATTAACAATATAAAAGCAATAGTCAAATCCCCCCCTCCCCTCACACACACACAGACACAGAGAGAGGGAGAGAAAATTCTTCAGAAAATCCACATTCAAACCAAAATATCTCTCTTCCTGTTGGTCAGAGATGGTTCATGTAAATTAGAAAGTTGTCCGTCTTGATGAGAACAATACACATACCAAGTTTTGTTGCTGTTGATAAAACTAACACCCCCACTTATGACTAAAGGTGGCGCTACTGAGCCCCTCACCACGCCCGTTTCTGAAACTTTGCACATGTCTACTGGATAATAAATGTGATGTGTCTGTCGAGTTTCATGCAATTTCAAGTATGTTAAGAGTCTCAAAAGCATAAAAAAAGAATATTAAAATTTGATGCGTTGCCAGGGCAACAGTATCTAAGATATCAATAATTCTTTCACAGGTTTACATCTGCCGTGTGTCTACATTGTACACATAAAGTTTGAAGCAAATCTGGTAAAAATAAGACAGTGATTTCAAAGCATTTTAATAGTGATGTACTTCCTGCTGCCTGTTGGTGGCGCTATAACTTTGACTCACAATAGTCACATCTGTGCGATCGGCCTCTTACAACGAACACACTGCTGAAGTTTGTTAAAGATCAGTTAATGTATGCAGAAGTTATAACACACTTCCTGTTTCATTTTTTCGCCATAAATTCGTTTCCTCGCCACGGCCAAACCGTTCGAGATATCAAAAATCCGTCCGCAATTTAGCATCCTCAATGTCTTGACTTCATGCACACCGAGTTTGGAGGCGAATCGATGAATTCCCTAGGAGGAGTACATTAAATTCCACAGCATGCGTTTCCAAACAACCCTAAATAGCCGACTTCCTGTTGGGCTGGCGTAAAACTTAGAGCACGAAAGTTGTTCGGCCCGATGAGATCTATATGTGTACCGAGTTTCATATTATTACATGCAAGCGTGTTTGATTTATGGACACGTGTTTGGATCCCGTTCCAGGGGGCGCTGTCGAGCCCCACTGCCACGCCCGGGTACCAGCTTCAGTCCGGCCCTGATGGCCGCGGGTTCTGACCTGAGTGCAAAATTTCAAGAGTTTTCGAGCATGTTAAGGGCCCCAAAAGTGGCCGAAAGGTTGACAAAATAATAATAATAATAATAATAATAATAATAATAATAATAATCCTACCGAAAACAATAGGGCCTTCGCCCTTTCAGGGCTTGGGCCCTAATAATCCTACCGAAAACAATAGGGCCTTCGCCCTTTCAGGGCTTGGGCCCTAATAAACAGAGCAATTCCAAGAGGGTCCTCACACCATCGGTGCTCGGGCCCTAATAATAAACAGAGCAATTCCAAGAGGGTCCTCACACCATCGGTGCTCGGGCCCTAATAAACAGAGCAATTCCAAGAGGGTCCTCACACCATCGGTGCTCGGGCCCTAAATATAGCTGCGAGCAGCGATTACGGGCCCAAGCCGGTGGTACCCAACCGGTTAGGTAACTAAAGGCACCGGGGTGGCGGTACCGCCGGCTTGGGCCCTTCATCGCTGCTCGCAGCTATATTTATATATATATATATATATATATATATATATATATATATATATATATATATATATATATATATATATACATACACACACATACATATATATGTATATATATATATATATATATATATATATATATATATATATATATATATATATATATATATATATATATTATTGTTCAAAAGTTTGAGGTCAGTAAGATTTTTAATGTTTTTAGGAGAAGTCTCTTCTGCTCACCAAGGCTGCATTTATTGATTAAAAATACAAACAAAAACAGTAATATTGTGAAATATTATTCCAATTTAAAACAGCTGTTTTCAATTTTTAAATATTTTACATAGTAATTCATTTCTGTGATCAAAGTTGAGTTTTCAGCATCATTACTCCAGTCTTCAGTGTCACATGATCCTTCAGAAATCATACTAATATGATGATTGATGCTCAATTCATTATTATTTTCAATGTTGAAAACAGTTGTGTACAGATTTTTTTTTTTCAAAATGCTTTGATGAATGTAAAGTTCAAAAGAACAGCATATATTTCAAATATATATATTTTTAACATTATAAATGTCTTTACTGTAACTGTTGATCAGTTTAACTCATCCTTCATAAATAAAAGTACTGATTTATTTTATTTATTTCCCCCCAAAATAAAATTTTAATTATTACTAACCCAAAACTTTTGAGCGGTAGTGTTTAACGTTACAAAAGCTTTAGATTTCAGATAAATGCTGTTCTTTTGAACTTTCTATTCATCAAAGACTGTACACAACTGTTTTCGACATTTAAAATAATAATGAATGTTTCTTGAGTATCAATCATCATATTAGAATAATTTCTGAAGGATCATGTGACAGTGACGACTGGAGTAATGATGCTGAAAACTCAGCTTTGATCACAGGAATAAATAACAGCTGCTTTCTATTTTAATATATTTTAAACTGTTTTAAATTGGAATGATATTTTACAATATTACTGTTTTTGTTTGTATTTTTAATCAAATAAATGCAGCCTTGGTGAGCAGAAGAAACTTCTGTTATGTGCGCGCCACAGACTGCACGCACGTCCGCTTAGAGTTCCGCCTTTTGCCTTCCGTCAATATTACGTTATTAGAAAAATATTTTTTTAGAGAATCGATTTTTTGACATTTGTGAATCGATTCAGAATCGTCCACGTCCGCATCGCGATGCATCTAAGAATACATTTTTTCTCCCACCCCTAGATTTCATACAACAGGTTAATAAACAGTTACAATTAAGTCACTTACTGTACATTTTAGATGCAATGTTGACTGTTTTTGTTCTGTTTCAGCAGCGAAAATAGTTAAACAAAGATCACGGCACAACCATCACGCATCACGTGTTTTCTCATAACTGAACGATTCAGCATTTTTAACGAATCGGTTGACTCAAAGATTGAATGATCAATCCATAAACATCTGTCTTAATCATGATCGACTCATTCGAACGAATCGCTTGAACGAATGAATCAATGACTCGCTTATTAAGATGGATGCCTGGCGACACCTAATGGCGGTTTAGTGTTGTTTAAAAGCATCATTCTTTCCCACATGTGTGTGATTTGTGTGTGCAACATTATCATTATTTTTCTTTCACTATTATATTAGCGATTTAAAAGCACCCACTCGTGTCACACGTCGATTAACCGGTGGGAAAATATCCTCAGACACATACCTAATAAATGTATATTTAAATACAATATTGGCCTACCTGGTAAAAAGTTTTATATACTATTTTGATGTCCTTTTGGACACAAGAGGGCAGTATAGCCCTATGTTTGCTTTTTTGTTGAACCAAATAGCACTAAATAGCCTGTTTTAACTTTTTTATTAGGGCCCAAGCCCTGAAGGGGCGAAGGCCCTATTGTTTTCGGTAGGATTATTATTATTATTATTATTAGGGCCCAAGCCCTGAAAGGGCGAAGGCCCTATTGTTTTCGGTAGGATTATTGTTTATTATTATTATTATTATTATTATTATTATTATTTTTTTTTTTTTCTACTTCTCTGGCACTTTTGGGGCCCTTAACATGCTCAAAAACTCTTGAAATTTTGCACACACGTCAGAACCTGCGGCCATCAGGGCCGCACTAAAGCTGGTACCCGGGCGTGGCACGGGGGCTCGACAGCGCCCCCTGGAATTATGTCGGAAAAATTGGTCCATAAATCAAACACGCTTGCATGTAATAATATGAAACTCAGTACACATATAGATCTCATCGGGCCGAACAACTTTCGTGCTCTAAGTTTTACACCAGCCCAACAGGAAGTCGGTTATTATACGTTGTTTGGAAAATGCATACAATGGAATGTGAAATACTCCTCCTAGGGAATTCATCCGATCGCCACCAAACTAGGTGTGAATGAAGTCAAGACATTGAGGATGCTAAATTGCGAACGGATTTTTGATATCTCGAACGGTTTGGCCATGGCGAGGAAACGAATTTATGGCGAATAATGGGACACAGGAAGTGTGTTATAACTTCTGCATACATTAACTGATCTTGATGAAACTTCAGCAGTGTGTTCGTTGTAAGAGGCCGATCACACTGATGTGACTATTGTGAGTCTAAGTTATAGCGCCACCAACTGGCAGCAGGAAGTGTGTCACTTTCAAAATAATTTGAAATCACCCTCTTATTTTTACCCGATTTGCTTCAAACTTTATGTGTATAATGTAGACACACTGCAGATGTAGACCTGCGAAAGGATGATTGATATCTTAGATACTGTTGCCGTGGCAACGCTTCAAAATTTAATATTCTTTTTTGATGCTTTTGAGACTCTTAGCATGCTTGAAATTGGATGAAACTCGATAGAAACATAACACTTATTAGCCAGTAGACATGTGAAAAGTTTCAGAAAGGGGTGTGGCAGGGGGGATCAACAGCGCCCCCTTGAACGGGGTTTGAAAACTTGGTCCATATATCAAACACGCTTGCATGAAATAATATGAAACTCGGTACACATATAGATCTCATCGGGCCGAACAACTTTCCCTCTGTCAAGTTTCACGCCAGCCCAACAGGAAGTCGGCTATTATGGGTTGTTTGGAAAACGCTTGCTGTGGAATGTGAAGTACTCCTCCTAGAAAATTCACCGTGTCCCCTCCAAACTCGGTTTGCATGTAGTCAAGACTTTGAGGATGCTAAATTGCGGACGGATTTTTGATATCTCGAACGGTAAGGCCGTGGCGAGGAATCGAATTTATGGCGAGAAAAGAGAAACACGGAAGTGGAATAACTTCTGCATACATTAACTGATCTTGATGAAACTTCAGCAGTGTGTTCGTGGTAAGAGGCCGATCAGATGGATGTAGCTATTGTGAGTCAAAGTTATAGCGCCACCAACTGGCAGCAGGAAGTGTGTCACTTTCAACATGCTTTTGAAAAAAGTGGGGGGGTTAGTTTTAACTACAGTAAAGAAAAAATAGTTTGTATATTGTTCTCATCAAGCCGGACAACTTTCTAATTTATATTCAATAGCTCTGGCCATCAGGCAGTCAGATATTTTGGTCTGAATGTGAATTTTTTTTGCAAAATCAGCCTCTGAATTTTTAGCCACTCCTCTTAAACTATTTATTTTATTCGTACCAAACTTTTTCAACATGATGAAACTACATTAAATATGCTAAATTGTGAATGGATAATAAATATCTCAAACGGTTTTGCAATGGCGAGGGATTAAATAATGTCCAAAAAGGAAACACTAAAAATCTTCTAAAAATGTAATTACCATTTATTTCTATATAAAAGTATACAAATATCACAACTAAACCCATTTTATTCTGTTTTTGCAATTCAAGAAGAATGAAAAAGTTAAAACAGGCTATTTAGTGCTATTTGGTTCAACAAAAAAGCAAACATAGGGCTATACTGCCCTCTTGTGTCCAAAAGGACATCAGAATAGTATATAAAACTTTTTACCAGGTAGGCCAATATTGTATTTAAATATACATTTATTAGGTATGTGTCTGAGGATATTTTCCCACCGGTTAATCGACGTGTGACACGAGTGGGTGCTTTTAAATCGCTAATATAATAGTGTATGAAAAATAATGATAATGTTGCACACACAAATCACACACATGTGGGAAAGAATGATGCTCTTAAACAACACTAAACCGCCATTAGGTGTCGACAGGCATCCATCTTAATAAGCGAGTCATTGATTCATTCGTTCAAACGATTTGTTCGAATGAGTCGATCATGATTAAGACAGATGTTTATGGATTGATCATTCAATCTTTGAGTCAACCGATTCGTTAAAAATGCTGAATCGTTCAGTTATGAGAAAACACGTGATGCGTGATGGTTCTGCCGTGATCTTTGTTTAACTATTTTCGCTGCTGAAACAGAACAAAAACAGTCAACATTGCATCTAAAATGTAAGTGACTTAATTGTAACTGTTTATTAACCTGTTGTATGAAATCTAGGGGTGGGAGAAAAAATTTATTCTTAGATGCATCGCGATGCGGACGTGGACGATTCTGAATCGATTCACAAATGTCAAAAAATCGATTCTCTAAAAAATATTTTTCTAATAACGTAATTTTGATGGAAGGCAAAAGGCGGAACTCTAAGCGGACGTGCGTGCAGTCTGTGGCGCGCACATAACAGAGAAGTTTCTTCTGCTCACCAAGGCTGCATTTATTTGATTAAAAATACAAACAAAAACAGTAATATTGTAAAATATTATTCCAATTTAAAACAGCTGCTTTCTATTTGAATATATTTTAAACTGTTATTTATTCCGGTGATCAAAGCTGAGTTTTTAGCATCATTACTCCAGTCGTCACTGTCACATGATCCTTCAGAAATTATTCTATTATGATGATTGATACTCAAGAAACGTTCATTATTATTTTAAATGTCGAAAACAGTTGTGTACAGTCTTTGATGAATAGAAAGTTCAAAAGAACAGCATTTATCTGAAATCTAAAGCTTTTGTAACGTTAAACACTACCGCTCAAAAGTTTTGGGTTAGTAATAATTAAAATTTTATTTTTTGGGGAAATAAATAAAATAAATCAGTACTTTTATTTATGAAGGATGAGTTAAACTGATCAACAGTTACAGTAAAGACATTTATAATGTTAAAAATATATATATTTGAAATATATGCTGTTCTTTTGAACTTTACATTCATCAAAGCATTTTGAAAAAAAAAAATCTGTACACAACTGTTTTCAACATTGAAAATAATAATGAATATTTATTGAGCATCAATCATCATATTAGTATGATTTCTGAAGGATCATGTGACACTGAAGACTGGAGTAATGATGCTGAAAACTCAACTTTGATCACAGAAATGAATTACTATGTAAAATATTTAAAAATTGAAAACAGCTGTTTTAAATTGGAATTATATTTCACAATATTACTGTTTTTGTTTGTATTTTTAATCAATAAATGCAGCCTTGGTGAGCAGAAGAGACTTCTCCTAAAAACATTAAAAATCTTACTGACCCCAAACCTTTGAACAATAATATATATATATATACACACATATATATGTATGTGTGTGTATGTATGTATGTATATATATATATATATATATATATATATATATATATATATATATATATATATATATATAATATATATAAATATAGCTGCGAGCAGCGATGGAGGGCCAAAGCCGGCGGTACCGCCACCCCGGTGCCTTTAGGTAACTAAAGGCACCGGGGTTGCGGTGCCACCGGCTTGGGCCCGTAATCGCTGCTCGCAGCTATATTTATTATTATTATTATTATTTTGTCAACCTTTCGGCCACTTTTGGGGCCCTTAACATGCTCGAAAACTCTTGAAATTTTGCACACACGTCAGAACCCGCGGCCATCAGGGCCGGACTGAAGCTGGTACCCGGGCGTGGCAGGGGGGCTCGACAGCGCCCCCTGGAACGGGATCCGAACACTTGTCCATAAATCAGACACGCTTGCATGTAATAATATGAAACTCGGTACACATATAGATCTCATCGGGCCGAACAACTTTCGTGCTCTAAGTTTTACGCCAGCCCAACAGGAAGTCGGCTATTTAGGGTTGTTTGGAAACGCATGCTGTGGAATTTAATGTACTCCTCCTAGGGAATTCATCGATTCGCCTCCAAACTCGGTGTGCATGAAGTCAAGACATTGAGGATGCTAAATTGCGGACGGATTTTTGATATCTCGAACGGTTTGGCCGTGGCGAGGAAACGAATTTATGGCGAAAAAATGAAACAGGAAGTGTGTTATAACTTCTGCATACATTAACTGATCTTGATGAAACTTCAGCAGTGTGTTCGTTGTAAGAGGCCGATCGCAGAGATGTGACTATTGTGAGTCAAAGTTATAGCGCCACCAACAGGCAGCAGGAAGTACATCACTATTAAAATGCTTTGAAATCACTGTCTTATTTTTACCAGATTTGCTTCAAACTTTATGTGTACAATGTAGACACACGGCAGATGTAAACCTGTGAAAGGATTATTGATATCTTAGATACTGTTGCCGTGGCAACGCATCAAACTTTAATATTCTTTTTTTATGCTTTTGAGACTCTTAACATACTTGAAATTGCATGAAACTCGACAGACACATCACATTTATTATCCAGTAGACATGTGCAAAGTTTCAGAAACGGGCGTGGTGAGGGGCTCAGTAGCGCCACCTTTAGTCATAAGTGGGGGGGTTAGTTTTATCAACAGCAACAAAACTTGGTATGTGTATTGTTCTCATCAAGACGGACAACTTTCTAATTCACATGAACCATCTCCGACCAACAGGAAGAGAGATATTTTGGTTTGAATGTGGATTTTCTGAAGAATTTTCTCTCCCTCTCTCTGTGTCTGTGTGTGTGTGTGAGGGGAGGGGGGGGGGGGGGGTTGACTATTGCTTTTATATTGTTAATCAAGGTTTCAGGGGCTTTTGGGGTCCTTAACGTGCTCAAAAACTCTTGAAACTTTGCACACAGGTCAGAACCCACGGCCATCAGGGCCGGGCTGAAGCTGGTACCCGGGCGTGGCAGGGGGGCTCAACAGCGCCCCCTTGAACGGGGTTCTAAAACTTGATCCATATATCAAACACGCTCGCATGAATTAATATGAAACTCGGTACACATATAGATCTCATCGGGCCGAACAACTTTACCCCGGTCAAGTTTTACACCAGCCCAACAGGAAGTCGGCTATTATGGGTTGTTTGGAAAACACTTGCTGTGGAATGTGAAATACTCCTCCTAGAAAATTCACTGTGTCCCCTTCAAACTCGGTGTGCATGTAGTCAAGACTTTGAGGATGCTAAATTGCGGACGGATTTTTGATATCTCGAACGGTTTGGCTGTGGCGAGGAATCGAATTTATGGCGAGAAAAGAGAAACACGGAAGTGGAATAACTTCTGCATACATTAACTGATCTTGATGAAACTTCAGCAGTGTGTTCGTGGTAAGAGGCCGATCAGATGGATGTAGCTATTGTGAGTCAAAGTTATAGCGCCACCAACTGGCAGCAGGAAGTGTGTCACTTTCAACATGCTTTTGACAAAATTTACATTCAATAGCTCTGGCCATCAGGAAGTCAGATATTTTGGTCTGAATGTGAATTTTTTTGCAAAATCAGCCTCTGAATTTTTAGCCACTCCTCTTAAACTATTTATTTTATTCGTACCAAACTTTTTTGATGAAACTACATTAAATATGCTAAATTGTGAATGGATAATAAATATCTCAAACGGTTTTGCTATGGCGAGGGATTAAATAATGTCCAAAAAGGAAACACTTAAAATCTTCTAAAAATGTAATTATATACCATTTATTTCTATATAAAAGTATACAAATATCACAACTAAACCCATTTTATTCTGTTTTTGCAATTCAAGAAGAATGAAAAAGTTAAAACAGGCTATTTAGTGCTATTTGGTTCAACAAAAAAGCAAACATAGGGCTATACTGCCCTCTTGTGTCCAAAAGGATATCAAAATAGTATATAAAACTTTTTACCAGGTAGGCCAATATTGTATTTAAATATACATGTATTAGGTATGTGTCTGAGGATATTTTCCCACCGGTTAATCGACGTGTGACACGAGTGGGTGCTTTTAAATCGCTAATATAATAGTGTAAGAAAAATAATGATAATGTTGCACACACAAATCACACACAAGTGGGAAAGAATGATGCTTTTAAACAACACTAAACCGCCATTAGGTGTCGCCAGGCATCCATCTTAATAAGCGAGTCATTGATTCATTCGTTCAAACGATTCGTTCGAATGAGTCGATCATGAATAAGACAGATGTTTCTGGGTTGATCATTCAATCTTTGAGTCAACCGATTCGTTAAAAATGCTGAATCGTTCAGTTATGAGAAAACACGTGATGCGTGATGGTTCTGCCGTGATCTTTGTTTAACTATTTTCGCTGCTGAAACAGAACAAAAACAGTCAACATTGCATCTTAAATGTAAGTGACTTAATTGTAACTGTTTATTAACCTGTTGTATGAAATCTAGGGGAGGGAGAAAAAATGTATTCTTAGATGCATCGCGATGCGGACGTGGACGATTCTGAATCGATTCACAAATGTCAAAAAATCGATTCTCTAAAAAAATATTTTTCTAATAACGTAATATTGACGGAAGGCAAAAGGCGGAACTCTAAGCGGACGTGCGTGCAGTCTGTGGCGCGCACATAACAGAGAAGTTTCTTCTGCTGACCAAGGCTGCATTTATTTGATTAAAAATACAAACAAAAACAGTAATATTGTAAAATATTATTCCAATTTAAAACAGCTGCTTTCTATTTTAATATATTTTAAACTGTTATTTATTCCTGTGATCAAAGCTGAGTTTTCAGCATCATTACTCCAGTCGTCACTGTCACATGATCCTTCAGAAATAATTCTAATATGATGATTGATACTCAAGAAACATTCATTATTATTTTAAATGTCGAAAACAGTTGTGTACAGTCTTTGATGAATAGAAAGTTCAAAAGAACAGCATTTATCTGAAATCTAAAGCTTTTGTAACGTTAAACACTACCGCTCAAAAGTTTTGGGTTAGTAATAATTAAAATTTTATTTTTTGGGGAAATAAATAAAATAAATCAGTACTTTTATTTATGAAGGATGAGTTAAACTGATCAACAGTTACAGTAAAGACATTTATAATGTTAAAAATATATATATTTGAAATATATGCTGTTCTTTTGAACTTTACATTCATCAAAGCATTTTGAAAAAAAAAACTGTACACAACTGTTTTCAACATTGAAAATAATAATGAATATTTATTGAGCATCAATCATCATATTCGTATGATTTCTGAAGAATCATGTGACACTGAAGACTGGAGTAATGATGCTGAAAACTCAACTTTGATCACAGAAATGAATTACTATGTAAAATATTTAAAAATTGAAAACAGCTGTTTTAAATTGGAATAATATTTCACAATATTACTGTTTTTGTTTGTATTTTTAATCAATAAATGCAGCCTTGGTGAGCAGAAGAGACTTCTCCTAAAAACATTAAAAATCTTACTGACCCCAAACTTTTGAACAATAATATATATATTAGAGGTCGACCGATTCATCGGTTTTGCCGATTAATCGGCACCGATAGTTGATTGGTGGAACTATCGTTATCGGCCAAAATACATACCGATAGTTTTTCCTGGTTGCGTCCGTTGTTGGAGCGGCTGAGAAGCGCGCGCTGTCATTCATTACACAGTAAGAGAGAGCTGAGAAGGCTCTGCTGGCATCATGCAGTACAAGAGCGGCCTCTAGAGGTGTAATACAAACTATCACTGATGCCTCGTGTTGTTTATTTCGACACGTGATGCTGCGTGCTGCACTGAGAGGAGAGCACAAGCTGCGTGGAGAGCGCTCAGATGCGCGTTTAAACCACCGACAGCTAAAAGGTATTTTGTCATATCATTATAAAGCGATTAATTTGTTGACTAAATGCTGCATTAGTAGAGAAAGAACAGCACAACAGTTTGTTTGTTTGCCTTTGAGGCGAGGACGCTAACATTAGTAGTACCTCAAGAGGTTAAAACACTGACAAAAATAAACTAAGTCCGACCCGAATGTTTAATGTCACAATTGTTAACATCTATTTGCATTAGTTTATATCCAGCTGGTCACTTTCATGCATTAAATATGCAGATAAGTTGCATATTTAAAGCTAGAGACGTAAGATAGCAAACTGATATGTTCATACAGCCGACAGAAACTAAACAAAACAGAAAAGCATTCGATTTCGGTTATTTTTTCATCATCACTTTAATACATATTTTGTTATTTTGATTAGATAATCATAAAGTATTTATAAAATATAAGCAAAAGTGTGAGACTATACATGTAATATTTATGTCATTTCAATTCTTTGTCGTTGTACATATTTAAAGTTGGCCATCTTTAAGCATGACTGTTTGGATTTATATGAAATGATAACACTTACAATAAAATTCCATATGTAACATTAACTATGGTTAATAACTGCTGTATAAGGATTGTTCATTGTTTGTTTGTTAATTAACATGTACTAATACATTTTTAAATTAAGGTTTTTATTTGTTAACCATAGTTTACCATCAAACTAACATGTTTGTTTACCATTTGTTAACCATCAAACTAACATGAATGATCAAGGTGCAATTTGTTTTTATCCAGTATCAATTTTGAAAACTATCGGTTGATTAATCGGTTATCGGCAAGTATGGCCCAACCTAGCTATCGTTATCGGTAAAATCCACTATCGGTCGACCTCTATATATATATATATATATATATATATATATATATATATATATATATATATATATATATATATATATAAATATAGCTGCGAGCAGCGATGGAGGGCCAAAGCCGGCGGTACCGCCGCCCCGGTGCCTTTAGGTAACTAAAGGCACCGGGGTTGCGGTGCCACCGGCTTGGGCCCGTAATCGCTGCTCGCAGCTATATTTAGGGCCCAAGCCCTGAAAGGGCGAAGGCCCTATTGTTTCCGGTAGGATTATTATTATTATTAGGGCCCAAGCCCTGAAAGGGCGAAGGCCCTATTGTTTCCGTAAGGATTATTATTTTTTTTTTTCTTCATTATTTTTTTTTTTGCCTTTTTGCCACTTTTGGGGCCCTTAACATGCTCAAAAACTCTTGAAATTTTGCACACACGTCAGAACCTGCGGCCATCAGGGCCGGGCTGAAGCTGGTACTGGGGCGTGGCAGGGGGGCTCGACAGCGCCCCCTGGAATGGGGTCCGAAAACTTGGTCCATAAATCAAACACGCTTGCATGTAATAATATGAAACTCAGTACACATATAGATCTCATCGGGCCGAACAACTTTCGTGCTCTAAGTTTTACAA
The DNA here is from genome assembly GCF_964197995.2 of Scardinius erythrophthalmus. NCBI lineage: Eukaryota > Metazoa > Chordata > Actinopteri > Cypriniformes > Leuciscidae > Scardinius > Scardinius erythrophthalmus. The sequence goes on from NC_138242.1 coordinate 10,892,767, forward strand.
AAGCCCAACAGGAAGTCGGTTATTATACGTTGTTTGGAAAACGCATACAATGGAATGTGAAATACTCCTCCTAGGGATTTCATCCGATCGCCACCAAACTCGGTGAGAATAAAGTCAAGACATTGAGGATGAATTCTTGCGAACGGATTTTTGATATCTCGAACGGTTTGGCCGTGGCGAGGAAACAAATTTATGGCGAATAATGGGACACAGGAAGTGTGTTATAACTTCTGCATACATTAACTGATCTTGATGAAACTTCAGCAGTGTGTTCGTTGTAAGAGGCCGATCACATGGATGTGACTATTGTGAGTCAAAGTTATAGCGCCACCAACTGGCAGCAGGAAGTGTGTCACTTTCAAAATGCTTTGAAGTCACCCTCTTAATTTTACCCGATTTGCTTCAAACTTTATGTGTATAATGTAAACACAGGGCAGATGTAGACCTGTGAAAGGATTATTGATATCTTAGATACTGTTGCCGTGGCAACGCATCAAGTTTTAATATTCTTTTCGGATGCGTTTGAGACTCTTAACATGCTTGAAATTGGATGAAACTCAACAGACACATAACACTTATTAGCCAGTAGACATGTGAAAAGTTTCAGAAACGGGCGTGGCAGGGGGGCTCAACAGCGCCCTCTTGAACAGGGTCTGAAAACTTGGTCCATATATCAAACACGCTTGCATGAATTAATATGAAACTCGGTACACATATAGATCTCGTCGGGCCGAACAACTTTCCCTTTGTCAAGTTTCACGCCAGCCCAACAGGAAGTCAGCTATTATGGGTTGTTTGGAAAACGCTTGCTGTGGAATGTGATGTACTCCTCCTAGAGAATTCATTCAATCACCTCCAAACTCAGTCAGCATGAAGTAAAGACATTGAGGATGCTAAATTGCGGACGGATTTTTGATATCTTGAACGGTTTGGCCGTGGTGAGGAAACGAATTTATGGCGAGAAAAGAGAGACACGAAGTGTTATAACTTCTGCATACATCAACTGATCTTGATGAAACTTCAGCAGTGTGTTCGTGGTAAGAGGCCGATCAGATGGATGTGACTATTGTGAGTCAAAGTTATAGTGCCACCAACTGGCAGCAGGAAGTGTGTCACTTTCAACATGCTTTTGACAAAAGTGGGGGGGTTAGTTTTAAATACAGTAAAAAAAAAATGTTTTTATATTGTTCTCATCAAGCCGGACAACTTTCTAATTTACATTCATTAGCTCAGAGCAAAAGGAAGTCAGATATTTTGGTCTGAATGTGGATTTTTTTGCAAAATCAGCCTATGAATTTTTAGCCACTCCTCTTAAACTATTTATTTTATTCCCACCAAACTTTTTCAACATGATGAAAATACATTAAATCTCAAACGGTTTTGCTATGGCGAGGGATTAAATTAATGTCCAAAAAGGAAAAACTAAAAGCCTCAAATTTTCTAAAAATGTAATTATATACCATTTATTTCTATATAAAAGTATACAAACATCACAACTAAACATTTTATTCTTTTTTTTTTCAATTTAAGAATGAATTTTAAGTTTAAAAACTGCCAGAATGGTTGTTTAGTCTAAACAATACATAAATAAGGTCAAACATAGTGCTATACTGCCCTCTTGTGTTCAAAATCAGGTAGGCCTATTATATCTATATAAAAATATACTAGGTATGTGACGGTGAGAATATTTTACCACCGGTTAACTGACGTGTGACACCGCTGGGGGCTTTTTAATCGCTAACTTAAAAACGAAAGTAAAATATGTTCGTCCGCACTGACATTTATATTTGTTGAGCGAGCGTTTCAAATGAATTCCTATGGAAGTAGGAATTAACTGAAAAACGTTCACTCTGTTCTGCTCGTTCCTCGCCGTGGACGCGCACCGTTATGAATGCCGTGCAGCCATGAGCATTTTAGTTTCATTTTAAAATTAGCGCCTTTCGGGGGGTGGATTGCTTGAAATTATTTTACAAAAGCACAATTTTGTGTTTTATTGCAACTGTACACAAATATAAGTTAACACTTTGCAGTTTGAATGTCGTCCTGTATAATGACGGAGTATGTTTTTATGTGTCTACTGTTCAATCGCGCCCACGCCACACACACACACACACACACACACACGGTTTACTATCTTTGTGGGTACTCTCCATGGACTTAATGGTTTTTATACTGTACAAACTGTATATTCTATCTCCTCACACTAACCCTACCCCTAAACCTACCTATCCCATAAAACTTTCTGCATTTTTTACATTTCCAAAAAAACTCATTCTGTATGATTTATAATCTTGTTTACCCATGGGGACCTCTATTTAGGTCCCCACTGTGACACGAGTCCCCATGAGTCTGTGTGCATTCAGGTTAAAGTCCCCACCGGGATAGAAAAACATGAACACACACACACACACACACACACACACACACACACACACACACACTCCAGCATTACAATGTTGACATCGCAGCCTGTTCATTATAGCCTTAATAAAATATAATAATAAAATAGTCAACCTAACATATAAAAATTACACTGCTCTAAATAGTCAGTAGTACAATTCGTACATTCACAGTAAGCACCGCTCGCTCCACTGTGATGTTTCCAAGCAAATTTTTGCGCATGTGAAGAGGATGATTTTTTCCATCAATATTGGAACACGAGTGAAGAACAAAGCCTATAATAAAGAATAGTTTAGCATCCAAATACATCGCAAATGTTGAAACATTTTGATTCTGATGAGAGGGTTACGTGAGCCCAACACTGCTTACTTTCATTTTTACTTTTACATTAAATTTAAAGGATTTGTTGTGGAATATTTTGAGTGTAGAATGAATGAATGAATGAGTGAGTGAGTGAGTGAGTGAGTGAGTGAGTGAGTGAGTGAGTGAGTGAGTGAGTGAGTGAGTGAGTGAGTGAGTGAGTGAGTGAGTGAATGAATGAATGAATGAATGAATGAATGAATGAATGAATGAATGAATATATATATATATATATATATATATATATATATATATTAGGGCTGTCAATCGATTAAAAATTTTAATCGCGATTAATCGCATGATTGTCATGAGTTAACTCGCGATTAATCGCATTTAATCGCACATTTTTTATTTGTTCTAAATATACCTTAAATTAATACTTTTCAAGTTTGTAATACTCTAATCAACGTGGGCATGGATAAATATAGATGCTTTATGCAAATGTATGTTTATTATTGAAACCATAGTCAATATAGCATGAAGACGAGACATGTTTCAAAGGTCATAGATGTTTTTCAAAGAACTTGTTCATGTCTATTAGACACATGTAGAAAGAACAAAGAAATACCAGGTTCCCATTACTTCTCTTTCTTTGCACTGAGCAATTTACTAACACAAAAATGTTTAGATTTTTGCATGACAGGGCAGCTCTTCTGAAAATGCTAAATGTACATTTAGCATTTATTATTACATTGTAGTCTCTCTCTGTGCCCATTTTGATGAAGCTAAATTCTCAATAAAACGTATATTTTACTGTTTCTGTTGTCAAACAACGGAATGAATTTGAAATGGTGACTGAAACGCGACAAAATAAACATAACCAGCTCTCCCTTCCAAGACGTTAATCTGCACAAAAATTCTGATAATCGAGCCGTCGTCTGGTGAAATCAAATACACATAAGCTAAAGACAATATCCGTGCTCTGATTTCGGCTATATTTGTAAAATTAGAGAAGCAACATAATATCTGTGTTTAACTGAATTAAAGCGCTGCTCCTCCGCGTGAGACGCAGAGAGAGAGAGAGAGAGAGAGAGAGAGAGAGAGAGAGAGAGAGAGAGAGAGAGAGAGAGAGAGAGAGAGAGAGAGAGAGAGAGAGAGAGAGAGAGAGAGAGAGAGAGAGAGAGAGAGAGAGAGAGAGAGAGAGAGAGAGAGAGAGAGAGAGAGAGAGGAACGCGCGCGTGCTGAGAGAGCAGTAGCCTACCGGCGGTACCGGTATATTCTCAGAAACTAAATAAGGTTTGGGCGCTTTGTTGAAGGGAAAAAAATCGCTAAAGGGGTCTGCAATGTGGCTAAGTTGCCAACACTGTGTATCTCCATTTCTTCAACTAGGGGTTGGGTCACGGGTCAAACAGAAAATACGCGCTGCGTTAATCGTCCGTTAAAAAAATTAGTGCCGTTAATATGATTTTGCGTTAACGCGTTATTAACGCGCTAACTTTGACAGCCCTAATATATATATATATATATATATATATATATATATATATATATATAGCTGCGAGCAGCGATGAAGGGCCAAAGCCGGCGGCACCGCCACCCTAAAGGCACCGGGGTTGCGGTGCCACCGGCTTGGGCCCGTAATCGCTGCTCGCAGCTATATTTATTATTATTATTATTATTTTGTCAACCTTTCGGGCACTTTTGGGGCCCTTAACATGCTCGAAAACTCTTGAAATTTTGCACACACGTCAGAACCCGCGGCCATCAGGGCCGGACTGAAGCTGGTACCCGGGCGTGGCAGGGGGGCTCGACAGCGCCCCCTGGAACGGGATCCAAACACGTGTCCATAAATCAAACACGCTTGCATGTAATAATATGAAACTCAGAACACATATAGATCTCATTGGGCCGAACAACTTTCGTGCTCTAAGTTTTACGCCAGCCAAACAGGAAGTCGGCTATTTAGCGTTGTTTGGAAACGCATGCTGTGGAATTTAATGTACTCCTCCTAGGGAATTCATCGATTCGCCTCCAAACTCGGTGTGCATGAAGTCAAGACATTGAGGATGCTAAATTGCGGACGGATTTCTGATATCTCGAACGGTTTGGCCGTGGCGAGGAAACAAATTTATGGCGAAAAAATGAAACAGGAAGTGTGCTATAACTTCTGCATACATTAACTGATCTTGATGAAACTTCAGCAGTGTGTTCGTTGTAAGAGGCCGATCACATGGATGTGACTATTGTGAGTCAAAGTTATAGCGCCACCAACAGGCAGCAGGAAGTACATCACTTTCAAAATGCTTTGAAATCAGTGTCTTATTTTTACCCGATTTGCTTCAAACTTTATGTGTACAATGTAGACACACGGCAGATGTAAACCTGTGAAAGGATTATTGATATCTTAGATACTGTTGCCGTGGCAACGCATCAAACTTTAATATTATTTTTTGATGCTTTTGAGACTCTTAACATACTTGAAATTGCATGAAACTCAACAGACACATCACATTTATTAACCCGTAGACATGTGCAAAGTTTCAGAAACGGGCGTGGTGGAATGGCTCAGTAGCGCCACCTTTAGTCAAAAATGGGGGCTTAGTTTTTCCTAGAATCACAAAACTTGGTATGTGTATTGTTCTCATCAAGACGGACAACTTTCTAATTTACATGAACCATCTCCGACCAACAGGAAGAGAGATATTTTGGTTTGAATGTGGATTTTCTGAAGAATTTTCTCTCCCTCTCTCTGTGTCTGTGTGTGTGTGAGGGGAGGGGGGGATTTGACTATTGCTTTTATATTGTTAATCAAGGTTTCAGGGGCTTTTGGGGTCCTTAACGTGCTCAAAAACTCTTGAAACTTTGCACACAGGTCAGAACCCACGGCCATCAGGGCCGGGCTGAAGCTGGTACCCGGGCGTGGCTGGGGGGCTCAACAGCGCCCCCTTGAACGAGGTTCTAAAACTTGATCCATATATCAAACACGCTCGCATGAATTAATATGAAACTCGGTACACATATAGATCTCATCGGGCCGAACAACTTTACCCCGGTCAAGTTTTACGCCAGTCCAACAGGAAGTCGGCTATTATGGGTTGTTTGGAAAACGCTTGCTGTGGAATGTGAAATACTCCTCCTAGAAAATTCACCGTGTCCCCTGCAAACTCGGTGTGCATGTAGTCAAGACTTTGAGGATGCTAAATTGCGGACGGATTTTTGATATCTCGAACGGTTTGGCTGTGGCGAGGAATCGAATTTATGGCGAGAAAAGAGAAACACGGAAGTGGAATAACTTCTGCATACATTAACTGATCTTGATGAAACTTCAGCAGTGTGTTCGTGGTAAGAGGCCGATCAGATGGATGTAGCTATTGTGAGTCAAAGTTATAGCGCCACCAACTGGCAGCAGGAAGTGTGTCACTTTCAACATGCTTTTGACAAAAGTGGGGGGGTTAGTTTTAACTACAGTAAAGAAAAAACAGTTTGTATATTGTTCTCATCAAGCCGGACAACTTTCTAATTTACATTCAATAGCTCTGGCCATCAGGAAGTCAGATATTTTGGTCTGAATGTGAATTTTTTTGCAAAATCAGCCTCTGAATTTTTAGCCACTCCTCTTAAACTATTTATTTTATTCGTACCAAACTTTTTCAACATGATGAAACAACATTAAATATGCTAAATTGTGAATGGATAATAAATATCTCAAACGGTTTTGCTAGGGTGAGGGATTAAAGTAATGTCAAACAAGGAAATGCTAAAAGTCTCATTTATTCTAAAAATGTAATTATACACCATTTATTACTATATAAAAGTATACAAATATCAGAACTTAACTCATTTTATTCTTTTTTTTTTCAATTTAAGAATGAAGTTTAAGTTTAAAAATTGCCAGAATGGTTGTTTAGTCTAAACAACAAATAAATAAAGTCAAACATAGTGCTATACTGCCCTCTTGTGTTCAAAATCAGGTAGCCTGTTCATTATAGCCTTAATAAAATATATTAATAAAATAGTCAACCTAACATATAAAATTTACAATGCTCTGTTTAAATAGTCAGTACTACAATTCGTACCATTCAATTGGTAAGCACCGCTCCACTGTGATGTTTCCAAGCACATTTTTGCGCGTGTGAATAGGAGAGAAGGGTCTGGCTGCAGACCTGCACTTGCACTCTCAGACTTGCACTCTCAGACCTGCACGCTCAGACACCAGCGCTTCCTCTGCAAGTGACGTCACTTGCAATCGACGCATAGTGTGGTTTGTGTCGGATTGAGAACAGCTCCCAATGTCGTTCAAAAATCGTTTCTGTTAGTATATACCATATATATATATATATATATATATATATATATATAGTCGCTGTCTGGCGGAAACCTCGTATGTTCAAAGTTTGTCAATTTAATATTTTTTCACAAATCGATGTTATTGGTCAGTCCCCACGTTCTGTTATTTTCACAAATTATTAACCAATCTAAAGTGTTGAAAATAGTTAGAGAGCAAATCTCTTAACTCCATTGGACACTTCAACTGTCTGAGAATCCTCATAACTCCACCTCTTCTTCACTCCGCGGCATTTTGTCTCCTCAGGATTGAAAGTCGCAGCGATTAAGAAATCATCGAGCAACACGTAAAGCAAGACTTAACTCTGATTTTATCTGTGTTAAACTATGATATCAGTTATTGATGTATTTTAAATGTCTACTTATTACACGTGTACATTGAAGTTTTAAAATATAATGAATTGAATTAAATGTTTTGGATACCAGCATTAAATTATTGTTTTTATTATTATTTTACTGACTGGAAGTTGGCACTGTGCATGTAAAATACCCCAAGTAGCAAGGTTTTAATTTATGGGAGAAAAAAGGTCTGCCTAAGTTACTGGCGCTAAGTAAGCCTATCTTTGGATAATTCTGTATGTTTTTTAGACAATAACGAGTGAAAATAATTACATTTGAGTAGGCATGTTTTGTTAAAAATCGATAACTGTAATGCTTCGGTGCAGAAGGAAGCCCGTGAGCCACGAAGGCAAGTTTGCGTGCAGATTAGGCTAATTTCCGCCTAGACAGCCTAGTATTTTGGTATTGCATCACTCATATCTCTTAAACGTTTAAAATGGAGTTTAGGAAGATGTATGTAACCACAATCATTAGATTTGAATAGCTCTTTAAGCCTTCTCTTGTCAAAAGGCTCAACGCGCCCGCAGACTTTGATGAACACTGCCAGTCGTTCCGTCAGAACACCGGCAGCAGCGACTTCAGTGTCCGTACCACTCTTATCAATGACAGCGTAACCTCGTATCTCCCTGCTCCCATCTAGTATCTCCGATTAAACATGATTTTGGGGAAATGTTGTGTTAATGTTGGGACACAACAGTATATGATAGCAATATAAGGTATAATACCAACTTTAACGATACAATGTTTAATAACTTAAAAAAAATGCCGTTTTTTTTTTTTTTTCCTGAAAAAATAAATAATATAACATATTTACTGTTGGAAACATATTTCCGGTTAATTTGTGTCGATTGCGAGTGACGTCACAGGCAGAGGAAGCGCTGGTGTCTGAGAGTGCAAGTCTGAGAGTGCAAGTCTGAGAGTGCAAGTGCAAGTCTGCAGCCAGACTCTATTGGAATAGGATGATTTTTTCCGTCGATATTGGAAAGTGAGTGAAGTACAAAGCCTATGATAAAGGATAGTTTAGCATCCAAATTCATCGCAAATGTTGAAACATTTTGATTCTAATGAGAGAGTTGTGTGAGCCCAAGACTGCTTAATTTCGTTTTAATTTTTATTTTATTTAGTTTCAGCTTGTTTATAGTTCTTTTTTTTATTCTTGTTCCGTTCTCAACATCGTTGAATTTAAAGAATTTGTTGTAGAATATTTTGACTCTATCATAAAATCAGATTAATTCACTCGTTTTAGTGATTCCCAAGTTATTTTTTCATTTAAGTTTTTTCATTGTTTTAATCAGGTCAGGCAAGTAAAATTATCTGTGTCTTGTCCCTTACATTTTTATATAATATATATACACTACTGTTCAAAAGTTTGGGGTCAGTAAGATTTTTAATGTTTTTAAGCAAAGTTTCTTCTGCTCACCAAGGCTGCATTTATTTGATTAAAAATACAAACAAAAACAGTAATATTGTAAAATAGTATTCCAATTTAAAACATCTGCTTTCTATTTTAATATATTTTAAACTGTTATTTATTCCTGTGATCAAAGCTGAGTTTTCAGCATCATTACTCACATGATCCTTCAGAAATTATTCTAATATGATGATTGATGCTCAAGAAACAATCATGATTATTTTAAATGTCGAAAACAGTTGTGTACAGTCTTTGATGAATAGAAAGTTCAAAAGAACAGCATTTATCTGAAATCTAAAGCTTTTGTAACATTAAACACTACCGTTCAAAAGTTTGGGGTCAGTAATAATTTTATTTTTGGGTGAAAGAAATCAAATAAATCAATACTTTTATTCATCGAGAAGGAGTTAAACTGATCAAAAGTTACAGTACAGACATTTATAATGTTAAAACAAATTATATTTGAAATAAATGCTGTTCTTTTGAACTTTACATTCATCAGCGCATTTTGAAAAAAAATCTGTACACAACTGTTTTCAACATTGAAAATAATAATATTTATTGACCATCAATCATCATATTAGAATGATTTCTGAAGGATCATGTGACACTGAAGACGGGAGTAATGATGCTGAAAACTCAACTTTGATCACATAAATTAATTACAGTGTAAAATATTTTAAAATAGAAAACAGCTGTTTTAAATTGGAATAATATTTCACAATATTACTGTTTTTGTTTGTATTTTTAATCAAATAAATGCAGCCTTGGTGAGCAGAAGAGACTTCTCCTAAACACACACACACACACACACACACACACACACACACACACACATATATATATATATATATATATATATATAAATACATATAAATATATATATGTTCCGGTGGTACCGCCACCACCGGTGCCTGGGGTTGCGGTGCCACCGGCTTGGGCCCGTAATCGCTGCTCGCAGCTATATTTCTTCTTGAATTGCAAAAACAGAATAAAATGGGTTTAGTTGTGATATTTGTATTCTTTTATATAGAAATAAATGGTATATAATTACATTTTTAGAAGATTTTTAGTGTTTCCTTTTTGGACATTACTTTAATCCCTCGCCATAGCAAAACCGTTTGAGATATTTATTATCCATTCACAATTTAGCATATTTAATGTAGTTTCATCATGTTGAAAAAGTTTGGTACGAATAAAATAAATAGTTTAAGAGGAGTGGCTAAAAATTCAGAGGCTGATTTTGCAAAAAAATTCACATTCAGACCAAAATATCTGACTTCCTGATGGCCAGAGCTATTGAATGTAAATTAGAAAGTTGTCCGGCTTGATGAGAACAATATACAAACTGTTTTTTCTTTACTGTAGTTAAAACTAACCCCCCCACTTTTGTCAAAAGCATGTTGAAAGTGACACACTTCCTGCTGCCAGTTGGTGGCGCTATAACTTTGACTCACAATAGCTACATCCATCTGATCGGCCTCTTACCACTAACACACTGCTGAAGTTTCATCAAGATCAGTTAATGTATGCAGAAGTTATTCCACTTCCGTGTTTCTCTTTTCTCGCCATAAATTCGATTCCTCGCCACAGCCAAACCGTTCGAGATATCAAAAATCCGTCCGCAATTTAGCATCCTCAAAGTCTTGACTACATGCACACCGAGTTTGAAGGGGACACGGTGAATTTTCTAGGAGGAGTATTTCACATTCCACAGCAAGCGTTTTCCAAACAACCCATAATAGCCGACTTCCTGTTGGGCTGGCGTAAAACTTGACTGGGGTAGAGTTGTTCGGCCCGATGAGATCTATATGTGTACCGAGTTTCATATTAATTCATGCGAGCGTGTTTGATATATGGATCAAGTTTTAGAACCCTGTTCAAGGGGGCGCTGTTGAGCCCCCCAGCCACGCCCGGGTACCAGCTTCAGCCCGGCCCTGATGGCCGTGGGTTCTGACCTGTGTGCAAAGTTTCAAGAGTTTTTGAGCACGTTAAGGACCCCAAAAGCCCCTGAAACCTTGATTAACAATATAAAAGCAATAGTCAAATCCCCCCCTCCCCTCACACACACACAGACACAGAGAGAGGGAGAGAAAATTCTACAGAAAATCCACATTCAAACCAAAATATCTCTCTTCCTGTTGGTTCTGAGATGGTTCATGTAAATTAGAAAGTTGTCCGTCTTGATGAGAACAATACACATACCAAGTTTTGTGATTCTAGGAAAAACTAAGCCCCCATTTTTGACTAAAGGTGGCGCTACTGAGCCATTCCACCACGCCCGTTTCTGAAACTTTGCACATGTCTACTGGCTAATAAATGTGATGTGTCTGTTGAGTATTAAAGTTTGATGTGTTGCCACGGCAACAGTATCCAAGATATCAATAATCCTTTCACAGGTTTACATCTGCCGTGTGTCTACATTGTACACATAAAGTTTGAAGCAAATCGGGTAAAAATAAGACACTGATTTCAAAGCATTTTGAAAGTGATGTACTTCCTGCTGCCTGTTGGTGGCGCTATAACTTTGACTCACAATAGTCACATCCATGTGATCGGCCTCTTACAACGAACACACTGCTGAAGTTTCATCAAGATCAGTTAATGTATGCAGAAGTTATAACACACTTCCTGTTTAATTTTTTCGCCATAAATTCGTTTCCTCGCCACGGCCAAACCGTTCGAGATATAAAAAATCCGTCCGCAATTTAGCATCCTCAATGTCTTGACTTCATGCACACCGAGTTTGGAGGCGAATCGATGAATTCCCTAGGAGGAGTACATTAAATTCCACAGCATGCGTTTCCAAACAACGCTAAATAGCCAACTTCCTGTTTGGCTGGCGTAAAACTTAGAGCACGAAAGTTGTTTGGCCCGATGAGATCTATATGTGTACCGAGTTTCATATTATTACATGCAAGCGTGTTTGATTTATGGACACGTGTTTGGATCCCGTTCCAGGGGGCGCTGTCGAGCCCCCCTGCCACGCCCGGGTACCAGCTTCAGTCCGGCCCTGATGGCCGCGGGTTCTGACGTGTGTGCAAAATTTCAAGAGTTTTCGAGCATGTTAAGAGCCCCAAAAGTGCCCGAAAGGTTGACAAAATAATAATAATAATAATAAATATAGCTGCGAGCAGCGATTACGGGCCCAAGCCGGTGGCACCGCAACCCCGGTGCCTTTAGTTACCTAAAGGCACCGGGGTGGCGGTACCCCGGCTTTGGCCCTCCATCGCTGCTCGCAGCTATATTTATATAAATATATATATATATATATATATATATATATATATATATATATATATATACATTCATATATACAAACATATATATATATATATATATATATATATATATTCATATATACAAACATATATATATATATATATATATATATATGTATTTATATATGTGTGTATATATATATATATATATATATATATATATATATATATATATATATATATACCGTTCAAAAGTTTGGGGTTAGGAAGATTTTTAATGTTTTTAGGAGAAGTCTCTTCTGCTCACCAAGGCTGCATTTATTTGATTAAAAATACAAACAAAAACAGTAATATTGTGAAATATTATTCCAATTTAAAACAGCTGTTTTCTATTTTAAAATATTTTACACTGTAATTAATTTATCTGATCAAAGCTGAGTTTTCAGCATCATTACTCCCGTCTTCAGTGTCACATGATCCTTCAGAAATCATTCTAATATGATGATTGATGGTCAATAAATATTAATTATTATTTTCAATGGTGAAAACAGTTGTGTAAAGATTTTTTTTCAAAATGCGTTGATGAATGTAAAGTTCAAAAGAACAGCATTTATTTCAAATATATTTTTTTTTAACATTATAAATGTCTGTACTGTAACTTTTGATCAGTTTAACTCATTCTCGATGAATAAAAGTATTGATTTATTTGATTTCTTTCCCCCAAAAATAAAATTAAAATGATTACTGACCCCAATCTTTTGAGCGGTAGTGTTTAATGTTACAAAAGCTTTAGATTTCAGATAAATGCTGTTCTTTTGAACTTTCTATTCATCAAAGACTGTACACAACTGTTTTCGACATTTAAAATAATAATGAATGTTTCTTGAGCATCAATCATCTTATTAGAATAATTTCTGAAGGATCATGTGACAGTGACGACTGGAGTAATGATGCTGAAAACTCAGCTTTGATCACAGGAATAAATAACAGTTTAAAATATATTAAAATAGAAAGCAGCTGTTTTAAATTGGAATAATATTTTACTATATTACTGTTTTTGTTTGTATTTTTAATCAAACAAATGCAGCCTTGGTGAGCAGAAGAAACTTAGCTTAAAAATCTTACTGACGCCAAATTTTTGAACAGTAGTGTATTATATATTTATATAATTATATAAAAATGTAAGGGATAAGACACAGATAATTTTACTTGCCTGACCTGATTAGAACAATGAAAAAAACTTAAATGAAAAAATAACTTGGGAATCACTAAAACGAGGGCGCGATTGAACAGTGGACACATAAAAACATACTCTGTCATTTTGTTCAGAACATCATTCAAACTGCAAAGTGTTAACTTATATTTTTGTACAGTAGCAATAAAACACAACATTGTGCTTTTTTAAAATACATTCAAGCAATCCGCCCCGAAAATGAAACTAAAATGCTCACGGCTGCACAGGCATTCATAATGGTGCGCGTCCTCAGCGAGGAACGAGCAGAACAGAGTCAACGTTTCTTAGGTCATTCCTCCTTCCATAGGAATTTATTGAAAACGCTCGCTCTGCTCCGCACCATTATCAATGTCCGTGCGGACGAACATATTTTACTTTCGTTTTTAAGTTGGCGATTAAAAAGCCCCCAGCAGTGTCACACGTCAGTTAACCGGTGGTAAAATATTCTCACCGTCACATACCTAGTATATTTTTATATAGATATAATAGGCCTACCTGATTTTGAACACAAGAGGGCAGTATAGCACTATGTTTGACTTTATTTATTTATTGTTTAGACTAAACAACCATTCTGGCAGTTTTTAAACTTAAACTTCATTCTTAAATTGAAAAAAAAAGAATAAAATGAGTTAAGTTCTGATATTTGTATACTTTTATATAGTAATAAATGGTGTATAATTAAATTTTTAGAATATATGAGCCTTTTAGTGGTTCCTTTTTTGACATTACTTTAATCCCTCGCCATAGCAAGACCGTTTGAGATATTTATTATCCGTTCACAATTTAGCATCATTAATATATTTTTATCATGTTGAAAAAGTTTGGTGGGAATAAAATAACCACTTAGATAAAGGTGGCTAAAAATTCAGAGGCTGATTTTGCAAAAAAATCCACATTCAGACCAAAATATCTGACTTCCTGATGGTCAGAGCTAATGACTTTAAATTAGAAAGTTATCCGGGTCGATGAGATCAATATATGAACTGAGTTTTTTTTACTGTATTTAAAACTAACCCCCCCACTTTTGTCAAAAGCATGTTGAAAGTGATACACTTCCTGCTGCCAGTTGGTGGCGCTATAACTTTGAATCACAATAGTTACATCCATCTGATCGGCCTCTTACCACGAACACACTGCTGAAGTTTCATCAAGATCAGTTAATGTATGCAGAAGTTATTCCACTTCGTGTTTCTCTTTTCTCGCCATAAATTCGATTCCTCGCCACGGCCAAACCGTTCGAGATATCAAAAATCCGTCCGCAATTTAGCATCCTCAAAGTCTTGACTACATGCACACCGAGTTTGGAGGGGACACGGTGAATTTTCTAGGAGGAGTACTTCGCATTCCACAGGAAGCGTTTTCCAAACAACCAATAATTGCCGACTTCCTGTTGGGCTGGCGTAAAACTTGACCGGGGGAAAGTTGTTCGGCCCGATGAGATCTATATGTGTACCGAGTTTCATATTAATTCATGCGAGCGTGTTTGATATATGGATCAAGTTTTAGAACCCCGTTCAAGGGGGCGCTGTTGAGCCCCCCAGCCACGCCCGGGTACCAGCTTCAGCCCGGCCCTGATGGCCGTGGGTTCTGACCTGTGTGCAAAGTTTCAAGAGTTTTTGAGCACGTTAAGGGCCCCAAAAGCCCCTGAAACCTTGATTAACAATATAAAAGCAATAGTCAAATCCCCCCCTCCCCTCACACACACACAGACACAGAGAGAGGGAGAGATAATTCTTCAGAAAATCCACATTCAAACCAAAATATCTCTCTTCCTGTTGGTCGGAGATGGTTCATGTAAATTAGAAAGTTGTCCGTCTTGATGAGAACAATACACATACCAAGTTTTGTGATTCTAGGAAAAACTAAGCCCCCATTTTTGACTAAAGGTGGCGCTACTGAGCCATTCCACCACGCCCGTTTCTGAAACTTTGCACATGTCTACGGGCTAATAAATGTGATGTGTCTGTTGAGTTTCATGCAATTTCAAGTTTGTTAAGAGTCTCAAAAGCATCAAAAAATAATATTAAAGTTTGATGCGTTGCCACGGCAACAGTATCTAAGATATCAATAATCCTTTCACAGGTCTACATCTGCCGTGTGTCTACATTGTACACATAAAGTTTGAAGCAAATCGGGTAAAAATAAGACACTGATTTCAAAGCATTTTGAAAGTGATGTACTTCCTGCTGCCTGTTGGTGGTGCTATAACTTTGACTCACAATAGTCACATCCATGTGATCGGCCTCTTACAACGAACACACTGCTGAAGTTTCATCAAGATCAGTTAATGTATGCAGAAGTTATAACACACTTCCTGTTTCATTTTTTCGCCATAAATTTGTTTCCTCGCCACGGCCAAACCGTTCGAGGTATCAAAAATCCGTCCGCAATTTAGCATCCTCAATGTCTTGACTTCATGCACACCGAGTTTGGAGGCGAATCGATGAATTCCCTAGGAGGAGTACATTAAATTCCACAGCATGCGTTTCCAAACAACGCTAAATAGCCAACTTCCTGTTTGGCTGGCGTAAAACTTAGAGCACGAAAGTTGTTCGGCCCGATGAGATCTATATGTGTACCGAGTTTCATATTATTACATGCAAGCGTGTTTGATTTATGGACACGTGTTTGGATCCCGTTCCAGGGGGCGCTGTCGAGCCCCCCTGCCACGCCCGGGTACCAGCTTCAGTCCGGCCCTGATGGCCGCGGGTTCTGACGTGTGTGCAAAATTTCAAGAGTTTTCGAGCATGTTAAGGGCCCCAAAAGTGCCCGAAAGGTTGACAAAATAATAATAATAATAATAATAATAATAATAATAATAATAATAATAATCCTACCGGAAACAATAGGGCCTTCGCCCTTTCAGGGCTTGGGCCCTAAATATAGCTGCGAGCAGCGATTACGGGCCCAAGCCGGTGGCACCGCAATCCTGGTGCCAGGGTGGCGGTACCGCCGGCTTTGGCCCTCCATCGCTGCTCGCAGCTATATTTATATTTATATATATATACACACACAAACACACACAAACATATATATATATATATATATATATATATATATATATATATATATATATATATATATATATATATATATATATATATATAAATAAATACATTTAAGGGACAAGACACAGATAATTTTACTTGCCTGACCTGATTAGAACAAAGAAAAAAATAAAATAAAATAAAAAGTAGGGGATCACTAAATCGAGAGAATATTCTGATTTTATGATACACTCAAAATATTCCACAACAAATCCTTTAAATGTAATGATATTCCGAACGGAACAAGAATAAAAAATCAAAAATAAACTATAAACAAAGCCAAAACGAAAAAAATAAATATAATAAAAAAATTAATTTCAAGCAATCCATGGCATGATTTATTTATTTTTTGGACTAAAACATTCTGGCTTTTTTTAAACTCAAACATAATTCTTAAATTGAATAATAATAATAATAAAAGAATAAAATGGGTTTAGTTCTGATTTCGTTGAAATCGCTCGCTCTCCGTACCTAACTTTTCCTGAATACAATCACAATTGAAACTGTGACATTGATTTCATACAACAGGATATTAACAGTTAAAATTAAGTCATTTACATTTTAGATACAATATTGACTGTTTTTGTTCTGTTTCAGCAGCGAAAATAGTTAAACAAAGATCACAGAAGAAAGCATCTCACAGGAACGTGTTTTCTCATAACTGAATGATTCAGCATTTTGAACGAATTGGTTGACTCAAAGATTGAATGATCAATCCATAAACATCTGTTTATGTTTATGGATTGGATGTTTATGGATCCATTTTTATGGATCTGTATATGTTTATGGATTTCGAATCGTTTGAAAGAATTAATCAATGACTCGCTCATTAAGACGGTCACTTGGCGACATCTAATGGCGGTTTAGTGTTGTTTAAAAGCATAATTCTTTCCAACGTGTGTGTGATTTGTGTGTGCACCATTATAAATGTCTGTGCGGACGTCCGTATTTTTCTTTCACTTTTATATTAGCGATTTAAAAGCACCCACTCGTGTCACACGTCGATTAACCGGTGGGAAAATATCCTCAGACACATACCTAATAAATGTATATTTAAATACATTATTGGCCAAGCCGGTAAAAAGTTTTATATATTATTTTGATGTCCTTTTGGACACAAGAGGGCAGTATAGCCCTATGTTTGCTTTTTTGTTGAACCAAATAGCACTAAATAGCCTGTTTTAACTTTTTCATTCTTCTTGAATTGCAAAAACAGAATAAAATGGGTTTAGTTGTGATATTTGTATTCTTTTATATAGAAATAAATGGTATATAATTACATTTTTAGAAGATTTTTAGTGTTTCCTTTTTGGACATTACTTTAATCCCTCGCCATAGCAAAACCGTTTGAGATATTTATTATCCATTCACAATTTAGCATATTTAATGTAGTTTCATCATGTTGAAAAAGTTTGGTAAGAATAAAATAAATAGTTTAAGAGGAGTGGCTAAAAATTCAGAGGCTGATTTTGCAAAAAAATTCACATTCAGACCAAAATATCTGACTTCCTGATGGCCAGAGCTATTGAATGTAAATTAGAAAGTTGTCCGGCTTGATGAGAACAATATACAAACTGTTTTTTCTTTACTGTAGTTAAAACTAACCCCCCCACTTTTGTCAAAAGCATGTTGAAAGTGACACACTTCCTGCTGCCAGTTGGTGGCGCTATAACTTTGACTCACAATAGCTACATCCATCTGATCGGCCTCTTACCACGAACACACTGCTGAAGTTTCATCAAGATCAGTTAATGTATGCAGAAGTTATTCCACTTCCGTGTTTCTCTTTTCTCGCCATAAATTCGATTCCTCGCCACGGCCAAACCGTTCGAGATATCAAAAATCCGTCCGCAATTTAGCATCCTCAAAGTCTTGACTATATGCACACCGAGTTTGAAGGGGACACGGTGAATTTTCTAGGAGGAGTATTTCACATTTCACAGCAAGCGTTTTCCAAACAACCCATAATAGCCGACTTCCTGTTGGGCTGGCGTAAAACTTGACGGGGGTAAAGTTGTTCGGCCCGATGAGATCTATATGTGTACCGAGTTTCATATTAATTCATGCGAGCGTGTTTGATATATGGATCAAGTTTTAGAACCCCGTTCAAGGGGGCGCTGTTGAGCCCCCCAGCCACACCCGGGTACCAGCTTCAGCCCGGCCCTGATGGCCACGGGTTCTGACCTGTGTGCAAAGTTTCAAGAGTTTTTGAGCACGTTAAGGACCCCAAAAGCCCCTGAAACCTTGATTAACAATATAAAAGCAATAGTCAAATCCCCCCCTCCCCTCACACACACACAGACACAGAGAGAGGGAGAGAAAATTCTTCAGAAAATCCACATTCAAACCAAAATATCTCTCTTCCTGTTGGTCGGAGATGGTTCATGTAAATTAGAAAGTTGTCCGTCTTGATGAGAACAATACACATACCAAGTTTTGTGATTCTAGGAAAAACTAAGCCCCCATTTTTGACTAAAGGTGGCGCTACTGAGCCATTCCACCACGCCCGTTTCTGAAACTTTGCACATGTCTACGGGCTAATAAATGTGATGTGTCTGTTGAGTTTCATGCAATTTCAAGTATGTTAAGAGTCTCAAAAGCATCAAAAAATAATATTAAAGTTTGATGCGTTGCCACGGCAACAGTATCTAAGATATCAATAATCCTTTCACAGGTTTACATCTGCCGTGTGTCTACATTGTACACATAAAGTTTGAAGCAAATCGGGTAAAAATAAGACACTGATTTCAAAGCATTTTGAAAGTGATGTACTTCCTGCTGCCTGTTGGTGGCGCTATAACTTTGACTCACAATAGTCACATCCATGTGATCGGCCTCTTACAACGAACACACTGCTGAAGTTCAAGATCAGTTAATGTTTGCAGAAGTTATAAAACACTTCCTGTTTCATTTTTTCGCCATAAATTTGTTTCCTCGCCACGGCCAAACCGTTCGAGATATCAAAAATCCGTCCGCAATTTAGCATCCTCAATGTCTTGACTTCATGCACACCGAGTTTGGAGGCGAATCGATGAATTCCCTAGGAGGAGTACATTAAATTCCACAGCATGCGTTTCCAAACAACGCTAAATAGCCAACTTCCTGTTTGGCTGGCGTAAAACTTAGAGCACGAAAGTTGTTCGGCCCGATGAGATCTATATGTGTACCGAGTTTCATATTATTACATGCAAGCGTGTTTGATTTATGGACACGTGTTTGGATCCCGTTCCAGGGGGCGCTGTCGAGCCCCCCTGCCACGCCCGGGTACCAGCTTCAGTCCGGCCCTGATGGCCGCGGGTTCTGACGTGTGTGCAAAATTTCAAGAGTTTTCGAGCATGTTAAGGGCCCCAAAAGTGCCCGAAAGGTTGACAAAATAATAATAATAATAATAATAATAAATATAGCTGCGAGCAGCGATTACGGGCCCAAGCCGGTGGCACCGCAACCCCGGTGCCTTTAGTTACCTAAAGGCACCGGGGTGGCGGTACCGCCGGCTTTGGCCCTCCATCGCTGCTTGCAGCTATATTTATATATATATATTAGGGCTGTCAATCGATTAAAAATTTTAATCGCGATTAATCGCATGATTGTCATGAGTTAACTCGCGATTAATCGCATTTAATCGCACATTTTTTATTTGTTCTAAATATACCTTAAATTAATACTTTTCAAGTTTGTAATTCTCTAATCAACGTGGGCATGGATAAATATAGATGCTTTATGCAAATGTATGTTTATTATTGAAACCATAGTCAATATAGCATGAAGACGAGACATGTTTCAAAGGTCATAGATGTTTTTCAAAGAACTTGTTCATGTCTATTAGACACATGTAGAAAGAACAAAGAAATACCAGGTTCCCATTACTTCTCTTTCTTTGCACTAAGCAATTTACTAACACAAAAATGTTTAGATTTTTGCATGACAGGGCAGCTCTTCTGAAAATGCTAAATGTACATTTAGCATTTATTATTACATTGTAGTCTCTCTCTGTGCCCATTTTGATGAAGCTAAATTCTCAATAAATTCTCAATAAAACACATATTTTACTGTTTCTGTTGTCAAACAACGGAATGAATTTGAAATGGTGACTGAAACGCGACCAAATAAACATAACCAGCTCTCCCTTCCAAGACGTTAATCTGCACAAAAATTCTGATAATCGAGCCGTCGTCTGGTGAAATCAAATACACATAAGCTAAAGACAATATCCGTGCTCTGATTTCGGCTATATTTGTAAAATTAGAGAAGCAACATAATATCTGTGTTTAACTGAATTAAAGCGCTGCTCCTCCGCGTGAGACGCAGAGAGAGAGAGAGAGAGAGAGAGAGAGAGAGAGAGAGAGAGAGAGAGAGAGGCGCGCGCGCGTGCTGAGAGAGCAGTAGCCTACCGGCGGTACCGGTATATTCTCAGAAACTAAATAAGGTTTGGGCGCTTTGTTGAAGGAAAAAAAATCGCTAAAGGGGTCTGCAATGTCGCTAAGTTGCCAACACTGTGTATCTCCATTTCTCCAACTAGGGGTTGGGTCACGGGTCAAACAGAAAATACGCGCTGCGTTAATCGTCCGTTAAAAAAATTAGTGCCGTTAATATGATTTTGCGTTAACGCGTTATTAACGCGCTAACTTTGACAGCCCTAATATATATATATATATATATATATATATATATATATATATATATATATATATATATATATATATATATACATATACATACATACATACACACACATACATATATATATGTATATATATATATATATATATATATATATATATATATATATATATATATATATATATTATTGTAGTCTCTTCTGCTCACCAAGGCTGCATTTATTGATTAAAAATACAAACAAAAACAGTAATATTGTGAAATATTATTCCAATTTAAAACAGCTGTTTTCAATTTTTAAATATTTTACAAAGTAATTCATTTCTGTGATCAAAGTTGAGTTTTCAGCATCATTACTCCAGTCTTCAGTGTCACATGATCCTTCAGAAATCATACTAATATGATGATTGATGCTCAATAAATATTCATTATTATTTTCAATGTTGAAAACAGTTGTGTACAGATTTTTTTTTTTTCAAAATGCTTTGATGAATGTAAAGTTCAAAAGAACAGCATATATTTCAAATATATATATTTTTAACATTATAAATGTCTTTACTGTAACTGTTGATCAGTTTAACTCATCCTTCATAAATAAAAGTACTGATTTATTTTATTTATTTCCCCAAAAAATAAAATTTTAATTATTACTAACCCAAAACTTTTGAGCGGTAGTGTTTAACGTTACAAAAGCTTTAGATTTCAGATAAATGCTGTTCTTTTGAACTTTCTATTCATCAAAGACTGTACACAACTGTTTTCGACATTTAAAATAATAATGAACGTTTCTTGAGTATCAATCATCATAATAGAATAATTTCTGAAGGATCATGTGACAGTGACGACTGGAGTAATGATGCTAAAAACTCAGCTTTGATCACCGGAATAAATAACAGTTTAAAATATATTCAAATAGAAAGCAGCTGTTTTAAATTGGAATAATATTTTACAATATTACTGTTTTTGTTTGTATTTTTAATCAAATAAATGCAGCCTTGGTGAGCAGAAGAAACTTCTCTGTTATGTGCGCGCCACAGACTGCACGCACGTCCGCTTAGAGTTCCGCCTTTTGCCTTCCGTCAATATTACGTTATTAGAAAAATATTTTTTTAGAGAATCGATTTTTTGACATTTGTGAATCGATTCAGAATCGTCCACGTCCGCATCGCGATGCATCTAAGAATACATTTTTTCTCCCACCCCTAGATTTCATACAACAGGTTAATAAACAGTTACAATTAAGTCACTTACATTTTAGATGCAATGTTGACTGTTTTTGTTCTGTTTCAGCAGCGAAAATAGTTAAACAAAGATCACGGCAGAACCATCACGCATCACGTGTTTTCTCATAACTGAACGATTCAGCATTTTTAACGAATCGGTTGACTCAAAGATTGAATGATCAATCCATAAACATCTGTCTTAATCATGATCGACTCATTCGAACAAATCGTTTGAACGAATGAATCAATGACTCGCTTATTAAGTAGGATGCCTGGCGACACCTAATGGCGGTTTAGTGTTGTTTAAAAGCATCATTCTTTCCCACATGTGTGTGATTTGTGTGTGCAACATTATCATTATTTTTCTTACACTATTATATTAGCGATTTAAAAGCACCCACACGTGTCACACGTCGATTAACCGGTGGGAAAATATCCTCAGACACATACCTAATACATGTATATTTAAATACAATATTGGCCTACCTGGTAAAAAGTTTTTATACTATTTTGATGTCCTTTTGGACACAAGAGGGCAGTATAGCCCTATGTTTGCTTTTTTGTTGAACCAAATAGCACTAAATAGCCTGTTTTAACTTTTTCATTCTGCTTGAATTGCAAAAACAGAATAAAATGGGTTTAGTTGTGATATTTGTATACTATTATATAGAAATAAATGGTATATAATTACATTTTTAGAAGATTTGTAGTGTTTCCTTTTTGGACATTATTTAATTCCTCGCCATAGCAAAACCGTTTGAGATATTTATTATCCATTCACAATTTAGCATATTTAATGTAGTTTCATCATGTTGAAAAAGTTTGGTACGAATAAAATAAATAGTTTAAGAGGAGTGGCTAAAAATTCAGAGGCTGATTTTGCAAAAAAATCCACATTCAGACCAAAATATCTGACTTCCTGATGGCCAGAGCTATTGAATGTAAATTAGAAAGTTGTCCGGCTTGATGAGAACAATATACAAACTATTTTTTCTTTACTGTAGTTAAAACTAACCCCCCCACTTTTGTCAAAAGCATGTTGAAAGTGACACACTTCCTGCTGCCAGTTGGTGGTGCTATAACTTTGACTCACAATAGCTACATCCATCTGATCGGCCTCTTACCACGAACACACTGCTGAAGTTTCATCAAGATCAGTTAATGTATGCAGAAGTTATTCCACTTCCGTGTTTCTCTTTTCTCGCCATAAATTCGATTCCTCGCCACAGCCAAACCGTTCGAGATATCAAAAATCCGTCCGCAATTTAGCATCCTCAATGTCTTGACTACATGCACACCGAGTTTGAAGGGGACACGGTGAATTTTCTAGGAGGAGTATTTCACATTCCACAGCAAGCGTTTTCCAAACAACCCATAATAGCCGACTTCCTGTTGGGCTGGCGTAAAACTTGACCGGGGTAAAGTTGTTCGGCCCGATGAGATCTATATGTGTACCGAGTTTCATATTAATTCATGCGAGCGTGTTTGATATATGGATCAAGTTTTAGAACCCCGTTCAAGGGGGCGCTGTTGAGCCCCCCAGCCACGCCCGGGTACCAGCATCAGCCCGGCCCTGATGGCCATGGGTTCTGACCTGTGTGCAAAGTTTCAAGAGTTTTTGAGCACGTTAAGGACCCCAAAAGCCCCTGAAACCTTGATTAACAATATAAAAGCAATAGTCAAATCCCCCCCTCCCCTCACACACACACAGACACAGAGAGAGGGAGAGAAAATTCTTCAGAAAATCCACATTCAAACCAAAATATCTCTCTTCCTGTTGGTCAGAGATGGTTCATGTAAATTAGAAAGTTGTCCGTCTTGATGAGAACAATACACATACCAAGTTTTGTTGCTGTTGATAAAACTAACCCCCCCACTTATGACTAAAGGTGGCGCTACTGAGCCCCTCACCACGCCCGTTTCTGAAACTTTGCACATGTCTACTGGATAATAAATGTGATGTGTCTGTCGAGTTTCATGCAATTTCAAGTATGTTAAGAGTCTCAAAAGCATAAAAAAAGAATATTAAAGTTTGATGCGTTGCCACGGCAACAGTATCTAAGATATCAATAATCCTTTCACAGGTTTACATCTGCCGTGTGTCTACATTGTACACATAAAGTTTGAAGCAAATCTGGTAAAAATAAGACAGTGATTTCAAAGCATTTTAATAGTGATGTACTTCCTGCTGCCTGTTGGTGGCGCTATAACTTTGACTCACAATAGTCACATCTGTGCGATCGGCCTCTTACAACGAACACACTGCTGAAGTTTCATCAAGATCAGTTAATGTATGCAGAAGTTATAACACACTTCCTGTTTCATTTTTTCGCCATAAATTCGTTTCCTCGCCACGGCCAAACCGTTCGAGATATCAAAAATCCGTCCGCAATTTAGCATCCTCAATGTCTTGACTTCATGCACACCGAGTTTGGAGGCGAATCGATGAATTCCCTAGGAGGAGTACATTAAATTCCACAGCATGCGTTTCCAAACAACCCTAAATAGCCGACTTCCTGTTGGGCTGGCGTAAAACTTAGAGCACGAAAGTTGTTCGGCCCGATGAGTTCTATATGTGTACCGAGTTTCATATTATTACATGCAAGCGTGTCTGATTTATGGACAAGTGTTCGGATCCCGTTCCAGGGGGCGCTGTCGAGCCCCCCTGCCACGCCCGGGTACCAGCTTCAGCCCGGCCCTGATGGCCGCGGGTTCTGACCTGTGTGCAAAATTTCAAGAGTTTTCGAGCATGTTAAGGGCCCCAAAAGTGGCCGAAAGGTTGACAAAATAATAATAATAATAATAAATATAGCTGCGAGCAGCGATTACGGGCCCAAGCCGGTGGCACCGCAACCCCGGTGCCTTTTTTTGTACCTAAAGGCACCGGGGTGGCGGTACCGCCGGCTTGGGCCCTCCATCGCTGCTCGCAGCTATATTTATATATATATATATATATATATATATATATACATACATACATACACACACATACATATATATGTATATATATATATATATATATATATATATATATATATATATATTATTGTTCAAAAGTTTGGGGTCAGTAAGATTTTTAATGTTTTTAGGAGAAGTCTCTTCTGCTCACCAAGGCTGCATTTATTGATTAAAAATACAAACAAAAACAGTAATATTGTGAAATATTATTCCAATTTAAAACAGCTGTTTTCAATTTTTAAATATTTTACATAGTAATTCATTTCTGTGATCAAAGTTGAGTTTTCAGCATCATTACTCCAGTCTTCAGTGTCACATGATCCTTCAGAAATCATACTAATATGATGATTGATGCTCAATAAATATTCATTATTATTTTCAATGTTGAAAACAGTTGTGTACAGATTTTTTTTTTCAAAATGCTTTGATGAATGTAAAGTTCAAAAGAACAGCATATATTTCAAATATATATATTTTTAACATTATAGATGTCTTTACTGTAACTGTTGATCAGTTTAACTCATCCTTCATAAATAAAAGTACTGATTTATTTTATTTATTTCCCCCAAAAATAAAATTTTAATTATTACTAACCCAAAACTTTTGAGCGGTACTGTTTAACGTTACAAAAGCTTTAGATTTCAGATAAATGCTGTTCTTTTGAACTTTCTATTCATCAAAGACTGTACACAACTGTTTTCGACATTTAAAATAATAATGAATGTTTCTTGAGTATCAATCATCATATTAGAATAATTTCTGAAGGATCATGTGACAGTGACGACTGGAGTAATGATGCTGAAAACTCAGCTTTGATCACAGGAATAAATAACAGCTGCTTTCTATTTTAATATATTTTAAACTGTTTTAAATTGGAATAATATTTTACAATATTACTGTTTTTGTTTGTATTTTTAATCAAATAAATGCAGCCTTGGTGAGCAGAAGAAACTTCTCTGTTATGTGCGCGCCACAGACTGCACGCACGTCCGCTTGGAGTTCCGCCTTTTGCCTTCCGTCAATATTACGTTATTAGAAAAATATTTTTTTAGAGAATCGATTTTTTGACATTTGTGAATCGATTCAGAATCGTCCACGTCCGCATCGCGATGCATCTAAGAATACATTTTTTCTCCCACCCCTAGATTTCATACAACAGGTTAATAAACAGTTACAATTAAGTCACTTACATTTTAGATGCAATGTTGACTGTTTTTGTTCTGTTTCAGCAGCGAAAATAGTTAAACAAAGATCACGGCAGATTCAGAACCATCACGCATCACGTGTTTTCTCATAACTGAACGATTCAGCATTTTTAACGAATCGGTTGACTCAAAGATTGAATGATCAATCCATAAACATCTGTCTTAATCATGATCGACTCATTCGAACGAATCGTTTGAACGAATGAATCAATGACTCGCTTATTAAGATGGATGCCTGGCGACACCTAATGGCGGTTTAGTGTTGTTTAAAAGCATCATTCTTTCCCACATGTGTGTGATTTGTGTGTGCAACATTATCATTATTTTTCTTTCACTATTATATTAGCGATTTAAAAGCACCCACTCGTGTCACACGTCGATTAACCGGTGGGAAAATATCCTCAGACACATACCTAATAAATGTATATTTAAATACAATATTGGCCTACCTGGTAAAAAGTTTTATATACTATTTTGATGTCCTTTTGGACACAAGAGGGCAGTATAGCCCTATGTTTGCTTTTTTGTTGAACCAAATAGCACTAAATAGCCTGTTTTAACTTTTTCATTCTTCTTGAATTGCAAAAACAGAATAAAATGGGTTTAGTTGTGATATTTGTATTCTTTTATATAGAAATAAATGGTATATAATTACATTTTTAGAAGATTTTTAGTGTTTCCTTTTTGGACATTACTTTAATCCCTCGCCATTGCAAAACCGTTTGAGATATTTATTATCCATTCACAATTTAGCATATATAATGTAGTTTCATCATGTTGAAAAAGTTTGGTACGAATAAAATAAATAGTTTAAGAGGAGTGGCTAAAAATTCAGAGGCTGATTTTGCAAAAAAATTCACATTCAGACCAAAATATCTGACTTCCTGATGGCCAGAGCTATTGAATGTAAATTAGAAAGTTGTCCGACTTGATGAGAACAATATACAAACTGTTTTTTCTTTACTGTAGTTAAAACTAACCCCCCCACTTTTGTCAAAAGCATGTTGAAAGTGACACACTTCCTGCTGCCAGTTGGTGGCGCTATAACTTTGACTCACAATAGCTACATCCATCTGATCGGCCTCTTACCACGAACACACTGCTGAAGTTTCATCAAGATCAGTTAATGTATGCAGAAGTTATTCCACTTCCGTGTTTCTCTTTTCTCGCCATAAATTCGATTCCTCGCCACAGCCAAACCGTTCGAGATATCAAAAATCCGTCCGCAATTTAGCATCCTCAAAGTCTTGACTACATGCACACCGAGTTTGAAGGGGACACGGTGAATTTTCTAGGAGGAGTATTTCACATTCCACAGCAAGCGTTTTCCAAACAACCCATAATAGCCGACTTCCTGTTGGGCTGGCGTAAAACTTGACTGGGGTAAAGTTGTTCGGCCCGATGAGATCTATATGTGTACCGAGTTTCATATTAATTCATGCGAGCGTGTTTGATATATGGATCAAGTTTTAGAACCCCGTTCAAGGGGGCGCTGTTGAGCCCCCCAGCCACGCCCGGGTACCAGCTTCAGCCCGGCCCTGATGGCCGTGGGTTCTGACCTGTGTGCAAAGTTTCAAGAGTTTTTGAGCACGTTAAGGACCCCAAAAGCCCCTGAAACCTTGATTAACAATATAAAAGCAATAGTCAAATCCCCCCCTCCCCTCACACACACACAGACACAGAGAGAGGGAGAGAAAATTCTTCAGAAAATCCACATTCAAACCAAAATATCTCTCTTCCTGTTGGTCAGAGATGGTTCATGTAAATTAGAAAGTTGTCCGTCTTGATGAGAACAATACACATACCAAGTTTTGTTGCTGTTGATAAAACTAACCCCCCCACTTATGACTAAAGGTGGCGCTACTGAGCCCCTCACCACGCCCGTTTCTGAAACTTTGCACATGTCTACTGGATAATAAATGTGATGTGTCTGTCGAGTTTCATGCAATTTCAAGTATGTTAAGAGTCTCAAAAGCATAAAAAAAGAATATTAAAGTTTGATGCGTTGCCACGGCAACAGTATCTAAGATATCAATAATCCTTTCACAGGTTTACATCTGCCGTGTGTCTACATTGTACACATAAAGTTTGAAGCAAATCTGGTAAAAATAAGACAGTGATTTCAAAGCATTTTAATAGTGATGTACTTCCTGCTGCCTGTTGGTGGCGCTATAACTTTGACTCACAATAGTCACATCTGTGCGATCGGCCTCTTACAACGAACACACTGCTGAAGTTTCATCAAGATCAGTTAATGTATGCAGAAGTTATAACACACTTCCTGTTTCATTTTTTCGCCATAAATTCGTTTCCTCGCCACGGCCAAACCGTTCGAGATATCAAAAATCCGTCCGCAATTTAGCATCCTCAATGTCTTGACTTCATGCACACCGAGTTTGGAGGCGAATCGATGAATTCCCTAGGAGGAGTACATTAAATTCCACAGCATGCGTTTCCAAACAACCCTAAATAGCCGACTTCCTGTTGGGCTGGCGTAAAACTTAGAGCACGAAAGTTGTTCGGCCCGATGAGTTCTATATGTGTACCGAGTTTCATATTATTACATGCAAGCGTGTCTGATTTATGGACAAGTGTTCGGATCCCGTTCCAGGGGGCGCTGTCGAGCCCCCCTGCCACGCCCGGGTACCAGCTTCAGCCCGGCCCTGATGGCCGCGGGTTCTGACCTGTGTGCAAAATTTCAAGAGTTTTCGAGCATGTTAAGGGCCCCAAAAGTGGCCGAAAGGTTGACAAAATAATAATAATAATAATAAATATAGCTGCGAGCAGCGATTACGGGCCCAAGCCGGTGGCACCGCAACCCCGGTGCCTTTTTTTGTACCTAAAGGCACCGGGGTGGCGGTACCGCCGGCTTGGGCCCTCCATCGCTGCTCGCAGCTATATTTATATATATATATATATATATATATATATATACATACATACATACACACACATACATATATATGTATATATATATATATATATATATATATATATATATATATATATTATTGTTCAAAAGTTTGGGGTCAGTAAGATTTTTAATGTTTTTAGGAGAAGTCTCTTCTGCTCACCAAGGCTGCATTTATTGATTAAAAATACAAACAAAAACAGTAATATTGTGAAATATTATTCCAATTTAAAACAGCTGTTTTCAATTTTTAAATATTTTACATAGTAATTCATTTCTGTGATCAAAGTTGAGTTTTCAGCATCATTACTCCAGTCTTCAGTGTCACATGATCCTTCAGAAATCATACTAATATGATGATTGATGCTCAATAAATATTCATTATTATTTTCAATGTTGAAAACAGTTGTGTACAGATTTTTTTTTTCAAAATGCTTTGATGAATGTAAAGTTCAAAAGAACAGCATATATTTCAAATATATATATTTTTAACATTATAGATGTCTTTACTGTAACTGTTGATCAGTTTAACTCATCCTTCATAAATAAAAGTACTGATTTATTTTATTTATTTCCCCCAAAAATAAAATTTTAATTATTACTAACCCAAAACTTTTGAGCGGTACTGTTTAACGTTACAAAAGCTTTAGATTTCAGATAAATGCTGTTCTTTTGAACTTTCTATTCATCAAAGACTGTACACAACTGTTTTCGACATTTAAAATAATAATGAATGTTTCTTGAGTATCAATCATCATATTAGAATAATTTCTGAAGGATCATGTGACAGTGACGACTGGAGTAATGATGCTGAAAACTCAGCTTTGATCACAGGAATAAATAACAGCTGCTTTCTATTTTAATATATTTTAAACTGTTTTAAATTGGAATAATATTTTACAATATTACTGTTTTTGTTTGTATTTTTAATCAAATAAATGCAGCCTTGGTGAGCAGAAGAAACTTCTCTGTTATGTGCGCGCCACAGACTGCACGCACGTCCGCTTGGAGTTCCGCCTTTTGCCTTCCGTCAATATTACGTTATTAGAAAAATATTTTTTTAGAGAATCGATTTTTTGACATTTGTGAATCGATTCAGAATCGTCCACGTCCGCATCGCGATGCATCTAAGAATACATTTTTTCTCCCACCCCTAGATTTCATACAACAGGTTAATAAACAGTTACAATTAAGTCACTTACATTTTAGATGCAATGTTGACTGTTTTTGTTCTGTTTCAGCAGCGAAAATAGTTAAACAAAGATCACGGCAGATTCAGAACCATCACGCATCACGTGTTTTCTCATAACTGAACGATTCAGCAATTTTAACGAATCGGTTGACTCAAAGATTGAATGATCAATCCATAAACATCTGTCTTAATCATGATCGACTCATTCGAACGAATCGTTTGAACGAATGAATCAATGACTCGCTTATTAAGATGGATGCCTGGCGACACCTAATGGCGGTTTAGTGTTGTTTAAAAGCATCATTCTTTCCCACATGTGTGTGATTTGTGTGTGCAACATTATCATTATTTTTCTTTCACTATTATATTAGCGATTTAAAAGCACCCACTCGTGTCACACGTCGATTAACCGGTGGGAAAATATCCTCAGACACATACCTAATAAATGTATATTTAAATACAATATTGGCCTACCTGGTAAAAAGTTTTATATACTATTTTGATGTCCTTTTGGACACAAGAGGGCAGTATAGCCCTATGTTTGCTTTTTTGTTGAACCAAATAGCACTAAATAGCCTGTTTTAACTTTTTCATTCTTCTTGAATTGCAAAAACAGAATAAAATGGGTTTAGTTGTGATATTTGTATTCTTTTATATAGAAATAAATGGTATATAATTACATTTTTAGAAGATTTTTAGTGTTTCCTTTTTGGACATTACTTTAATCCCTCGCCATTGCAAAACCGTTTGAGATATTTATTATCCATTCACAATTTAGCATATATAATGTAGTTTCATCATGTTGAAAAAGTTTGGTACGAATAAAATAAATAGTTTAAGAGGAGTGGCTAAAAATTCAGAGGCTGATTTTGCAAAAAAATTCACATTCAGACCAAAATATCTGACTTCCTGATGGCCAGAGCTATTGAATGTAAATTAGAAAGTTGTCCGACTTGATGAGAACAATATACAAACTGTTTTTTCTTTACTGTAGTTAAAACTAACCCCCCCACTTTTGTCAAAAGCATGTTGAAAGTGACACACTTCCTGCTGCCAGTTGGTGGCGCTATAACTTTGACTCACAATAGCTACATCCATCTGATCGGCCTCTTACCACGAACACACTGCTGAAGTTTCATCAAGATCAGTTAATGTATGCAGAAGTTATTCCACTTCCGTGTTTCTCTTTTCTCGCCATAAATTCGATTCCTCGCCACAGCCAAACCGTTCGAGATATCAAAAATCCGTCCGCAATTTAGCATCCTCAAAGTCTTGACTACATGCACACCGAGTTTGAAGGGGACACGGTGAATTTTCTAGGAGGAGTATTTCACATTCCACAGCAAGCGTTTTCCAAACAACCCATAATAGCCGACTTCCTGTTGGGCTGGCGTAAAACTTGACTGGGGTAAAGTTGTTCGGCCCGATGAGATCTATATGTGTACCGAGTTTCATATTAATTCATGCGAGCGTGTTTGATATATGGATCAAGTTTTAGAACCCCGTTCAAGGGGGCGCTGTTGAGCCCCCCAGCCACGCCCGGGTACCAGCTTCAGCCCGGCCCTGATGGCCGTGGGTTCTGACCTGTGTGCAAAGTTTCAAGAGTTTTTGAGCACGTTAAGGACCCCAAAAGCCCCTGAAACCTTGATTAACAATATAAAAGCAATAGTCAAATCCCCCCCTCCCCTCACACACACACAGACACAGAGAGAGGGAGAGAAAATTCTTCAGAAAATCCACATTCAAACCAAAATATCTCTCTTCCTGTTGGTCGGAGATGGTTCATGTAAATTAGAAAGTTGTCCGTCTTGATGAGAACAATACACATACCAAGTTTTGTGATTCTAGGAAAAACTAAGCCCCCATTTTTGACTAAAGGTGGCGCTACTGAGCCATTCCACCACGCCCGTTTCTGAAACTTTGCACATGTCTACGGGCTAATAAATGTGATGTGTCTGTTGAGTTTCATGCAATTTCAAGTATGTTAAGAGTCTCAAAAGCATCAAAAAATAATATTAAAGTTTGATGCGTTGCCACGGCAACAGTATCTAAGATATCAATAATCCTTTCACAGGTTTACATCTGCCGTGTGTCTACATTGTACACATAAAGTTTGAAGCAAATCGGGTAAAAATAAGACACTGATTTCAAAGCATTTTGAAAGTGATGTACTTCCTGCTGCCTGTTGGTGGTGCTATAACTTTGACTCACAATAGTCACATCCATGTGATCGGCCTCTTACAACGAACACACTGCTGAAGTTTCATCAAGATCAGTTAATGTATGCAGAAGTTATAACAAACTTCCTGTTTCTTTTTTTCGCCATAAATTTGTTTCCTCGCCATGGCCAAACCGTTCGAGATATCAAAAATCCGTCCGCAATTTAGCATCCTCAATGTCTTGACTTCATGCACACCGAGTTTGGAGGCGAATCGATGAATTCCCTAGGAGGAGTACATTAAATTCCACAGCATGCGTTTCCAAACAACGCTAAATAGCCAACTTCCTGTTGGGCTGGCGTAAAACTTAGAGCACGAAAGTTGTTCGGCCCGATGAGATCTATATGTGTACCGAGTTTCATATTATTACATGCAAGCGTGTTTGATTTATGGACACGTGTTTGGATCCCGTTCCAGGGGGCGCTGTCGAGCCCCCCTGCCACGCCCGGGTACCAGCTTCAGTCCGGCCCTGATGGCCGCGGGTTCTGACGTGTGTGCAAAATTTCAAGAGTTTTCGAGCATGTTAAGGGCCCCAAAAGTGCCCGAAAGGTTGACAAAATAATAATAATAATAATAATAATAATAAATATAGCTGCGAGCAGCGATTACGGGCCCAAGCCGGTGGTACCGCAACCCCGGTGCCTTTAGTTACCTAAAGGCACCGGGGTGGCGGTACCGCCGGCTTGGGCCCTTCATCGCTGCTCGCAGCTATATTTATATATATATATATATATATATAATATATATATATATATATACATACACACACATACATATATATGTATATATATATATATATATATATATATATATATATATATATATATATATATATTATTGTTCAAAAGTTTGAGGTCAGTAAGATTTTTAATGTTTTTAGGAGAAGTCTCTTCTGCTCACCAAGGCTGCATTTATTGATTAAAAATACAAACAAAAACAGTAATATTGTGAAATATTATTCCAATTTAAAACAGCTGTTTTCAATTTTTAAATATTTTACATAGTAATTCATTTCTGTGATCAAAGTTGAGTTTTCAGCATCATTACTCCAGTCTTCAGTGTCACATGATCCTTCAGAAATCATACTAATATGATGATTGATGCTCAATTCATTATTATTTTCAATGTTGAAAACAGTTGTGTACAGATTTTTTTTTTTTCAAAATGCTTTGATGAATGTAAAGTTCAAAAGAACAGCATATATTTCAAATATATATATTTTTAACATTATAAATGTCTTTACTGTAACTGTTGATCAGTTTAACTCATCCTTCATAAATAAAAGTACTGATTTATTTTATTTATTTCCCCCCAAAATAAAATTTTAATTATTACTAACCCAAAACTTTTGAGTGGTAGTGTTTAACGTTACAAAAGCTTTAGATTTCAGATAAATGCTGTTCTTTTGAACTTTCTATTCATCAAAGACTGTACACAACTGTTTTCGACATTTAAAATAATAATGAATGTTTCTTGAGTATCAATCATCATATTAGAATAATTTCTGAAGGATCATGTGACAGTGACGACTGGAGTAATGATGCTGAAAACTCAGCTTTGATCACAGGAATAAATAACAGCTGCTTTCTATTTTAATATATTTTAAACTGTTTTAAATTGGAATGATATTTTACAATATTACTGTTTTTGTTTGTATTTTTAATCAAATAAATGCAGCCTTGGTGAGCAGAAGAAACTTCTGTTATGTGCGCGCCACAGACTGCACGCACGTCCGCTTAGAGTTCCGCCTTTTGCCTTCCGTCAATATTACGTTATTAGAAAAATATTTTTTTAGAGAATCGATTTTTTGACATTTGTGAATCGATTCAGAATCGTCCACGTCCGCATCGCGATGCATCTAAGAATAATTTTTTTCTCCCACCCCTAGATTTCATACAACAGGTTAATAAACAGTTACAATTAAGTCACTTACTGTACATTTTAGATGCAATGTTGACTGTTTTTGTTCTGTTTCAGCAGCGAAAATAGTTAAACAAAGATCACGGCAGAACCATCACGCATCACGTGTTTTCTCATAACTGAACGATTCAGCATTTTTAACGAATCGGTTGACTCAAAGATTGAATGATCAATCCATAAACATCTGTCTTAATCATGATCGACTCATTCGAACGAATCGTTTGAACGAATGAATCAATGACTCGCTTATTAAGATGGATGCCTGGCGACACCTAATGGCGGTTTAGTGTTGTTTAAAAGCATCATTCTTTCCCACATGTGTGTGATTTGTGTGTGCAACATTATCATTATTTTTCTTTCACTATTATATTAGCGATTTAAAAGCACCCACTCGTGTCACACGTCGATTAACCGGTGGGAAAATATCCTCAGACACATACCTAATAAATGTATATTTAAATACAATATTGGCCTACCTGGTAAAAAGTTTTATATACTATTTTGATGTCCTTTTGGACACAAGAGGGCAGTATAGCCCTATGTTTGCTTTTTTGTTGAACCAAATAGCACTAAATAGCCTGTTTTAACTTTTTCATTCTTCTTGAATTGCAAAAACAGAATAAAATGGGTTTAGTTGTGATATTTGTATTCTTTTATATAGAAATAAATGGTATATAATTACATTTTTAGAAGATTTTTAGTGTTTCCTTTTTGGACATTACTTTAATCCCTCGCCATAGCAAAACCGTTTGAGATATTTATTATCCATTCACAATTTAGCATATTTAATGTAGTTTCATCATGTTGAAAAAGTTTGGTACGAATAAAATAAATAGTTTAAGAGGAGTGGCTAAAAATTCAGAGGCTGATTTTGCAAAAAAATTCACATTCAGACCAAAATATCTGACTTCCTGATGGCCAGAGCTATTGAATGTAAATTAGAAAGTTGTCCGGCTTGATGAGAACAATATACAAACTGTTTTTTCTTTACTGTAGTTAAAACTAACCCCCCCACTTTTGTCAAAAGCATGTTGAAAGTGACACACTTCCTGCTGCCAGTTGGTGGCGCTATAACTTTGACTCACAATAGCTACATCCATCTAATCGGCCTCTTACCACGAACACACTGCTGAAGTTTCATCAAGATCAGTTAATGTATGCAGAAGTTATTCCACTTCCGTGTTTCTCTTTTCTCGCCATAAATTCGATTCCTCGCCACAGCCAAACCGTTCGAGATATCAAAAATCCGTCCGCAATTTAGTATCCTCAGAGTCTTGACTACATGCACACCGAGTTTGAAGGGGACACGGTGAATTTTCTAGGAGGAGTATTTCACATTCCACAGCAAGCGTTTTCCAAACAACCCATAATAGCCGACTTCCTGTTGGGCTGGCGTAAAACTTGACCGGGGTAAAGTTGTTCGGCCCGATGAGATCTATATGTGTACCGAGTTTCATATTAATTCATGCGAGCGTGTTTGATACATGGATCAAGTTTTAGAACCCCGTTCAAGGGGGCGCTGTTGAGCCCCCCAGCCACGCCCGGGTACCAGCTTCAGCCCGTCCCTGATGGCCGTGGGTTCTGACCTGTGTGCAAAGTTTCAAGAGTTTTTGAGCACGTTAAGGACCCCAAAAGCCCCTGAAACCTTGATTAACAATATAAAAGCAATAGTCAAATCCCCCCCTCCCCTCACACACACACAGACACAGAGAGAGGGAGAGAAAATTCTTCAGAAAATCCACATTCAAACCAAAATATCTCTCTTCCTGTTGGTCGGAGATGGTTCATGTAAATTAGAAAGTTGTCCGTCTTGATGAGAACAATACACATACCAAGTTTTGTGATTCTAGGAAAAACTAAGCCCCCATTTTTGACTAAAGGTGGCGCTACTGAGCCATTCCACCACGCCCGTTTCTGAAACTTTGCACATGTCTACGGGCTAATAAATGTGATGTGTCTGTTGAGTTTCATGCAATTTCAAGTATGTTAAGAGTCTCAAAAGCATCAAAAAATAATATTAAAGTTTGATGCGTTGCCACGGCAACAGTATCTAAGATATCAATAATCCTTTCACAGGTTTACATCTGCCGTGTGTCTACATTGTACACATAAAGTTTGAAGTAAATCGGGTAAAAATAAGACACTGATTTCAAAGCATTTTGAAAGTGATGTACTTCCTGCTGCCTGTTGGTGGCGCTATAACTTTGACTCACAATAGTCACATCCATGTGATCGGCCTCTTACAACGAACACACTGCTGAAGTTTCATCAAGATCAGTTAATGTATGCAGAAGTTATAACACACTTCCTGTTTCATTTTTTCGCCATAAATTTGTTTCCTCGCCACGGCCAAACCGTTCGAGATATCAAAAATCTGTCCGCAATTTAGCATCCTCAATGTCTTGACTTCATGCAGACCGAGTTTGGAGGCGAATCGATGAATTCCCTAGGAGGAGTACATTAAATTCCACAGCATGCGTTTCCAAACAACGCTAAATAGCCAACTTCCTGTTTGGCTGGCGTAAAACTTAGAGCACGAAAGTTGTTCGGCCCGATGAGATCTATATGTGTACCGAGTTTCATATTATTACATGCAAGCGTGTTTGATTTATGGACACGTGTTTGGATCCCGTTCCAGGGGGCGCTGTCGAGCCCCCCTGCCACGCCCGGGTACCAGCTTCAGTCCGGCCCTGATGGCCGCGGGTTCTGACGTGTGTGCAAAATTTCAAGAGTTTTCGAGCATGTTAAGGGCCCCAAAAGTGCCCGAAAGGTTGACAAAATAATAATAATAATAATAATAATAAATATAGCTGCGAGCAGCGATTACGAGCAGCGATGGAGGGCCAAAGCCGGCGGTACCGCCACCCCGGTGCCTTTAGGTAACTAAAGGCACCGGGGTTGCGGTGCCACCGGCTTGGGCCCTCCATCGCTGCTCGCAGCTATATTTATATATCTATATATATATATATATATATATATATATATATATATATATATATATATATATATATATATATATATATATATATATATATACATACATACACACACATACATATATATATATATATATATATATATATATATTATTGTTCAAAAGTTTGGGGTCAGTAAGATTTTTAATGTTTTTAGGAGAAGTCTCTTCTGCTCACCAAGGCTGCATTTATTGATTAAAAATACAAACAAAAACAGTAATATTGTGAAATATTATTCCAATTTAAAACAGCTGTTTTCAATTTTTAAATATTTTACATAGTAATTCATTTCTGTGATCAAAGTTGAGTTTTCAGCATCATTACTCCAGTCTTCAGTGTCACATGATCCTTCAGAAATCATACTAATATGATGATTGATGCTCAATAAATATTCATTATTATTTTCAATGTTGAAAACAGTTGTGTACAGATTTTTTTTTTCAAAATGCTTTGATGAATGTAAAGTTCAAAAGAACAGCATATATTTCAAATATATATATATTTTAACATTATAAATGTCTTTACTGTAACTGTTGATCAGTTTAACTCATCCTTCATAAATAAAAGTACTGATTTATTTTATTTATTTCCCCAAAAAATAAAATTTTAATTATTACTAACCCAAAACTTTTGAGCGGTAGTGTTTAACGTTACAAAAGCTTTAGATTTCAGATAAATGCTGTTCTTTTGAACTTTCTATTCATCAAAGACTGTACACAACTGTTTTCGACATTTAAAATAATAATGAATGTTTCTTGAGTATAAATTATCATATTAGAATAATTTCTGAAGGATCATGTGACAGTGACGACTGGAGTAATGATGCTGAAAACTCAGCTTTTATCACAGGAATAAATAACAGTTTAAAATATATTAAAATAGAAAGCAGCTGTTTTAAATTGGAATAATATTTTACAATATTACTGTTTTTGTTTGTATTTTTAATCAAATAAATGCAGCCTCGGTGAGCAGAAGAAACTTCTCTGTTATGTGCGGGCCACAGACTGCACGCACGTCCGCTTAGAGTTCCGCCTTTTGCCTTCCGTCAATATTACGTTATTAGAAAAATATTTTTTTAGAGAATCGATTTTTTGACATTTGTGAATCGATTCATAATCGTCCACGTCCGCATCGCGATGCATCTAAGAATAAATTTTTTCTCCCACCCCTAGATTTCATACAACAGGTTAATAAACAGTTACAATTAAGTCACTTACATTTTAGATGCAATGTTGACTGTTTTTGTTCTGTTTCAGCAGCGAAAATAGTTAAACAAAGATCACGGCAGAACCATCACGCATCACGTGTTTTCTCATAACTGAACGATTCAGCATTTTTAACGAATCGGTTGACTCAAAGATTGAATGATCAATCCATAAACATCTGTCTTAATCATGATCGACTCATTCGAACAAATCGTTTGAACAAATTAATCAATGACTCGCTTATTAAGATGGATGCCTGGCGACACCTAATGGCGGTTTAGTGTTGTTTAAAAGCATCATTCTTTCCCACATGTGTGTGATTTGTGTGTGCAACATTATCATTATTTTTCTTACACTATTATATTAGCGATTTAAAAGCACCCACTCATGTCACACGTCGATTAACCGGTGGGAAAATATCCTCAGACACATACCTAATACATGTATATTTAAATACAATATTGGCCTACCTGGTAAAAAGTTTTATATACTATTTTGATGTC
Source organism: Scardinius erythrophthalmus (assembly GCF_964197995.2). NCBI lineage: Eukaryota > Metazoa > Chordata > Actinopteri > Cypriniformes > Leuciscidae > Scardinius > Scardinius erythrophthalmus. The sequence continues at coordinate 10,931,991 of NC_138242.1, forward strand.
CTTTTGGACACAAGAGGGCAGTATAGCCCTATGTTTGCTTTTTTGTTGAACCAAATAGCACTAAATAGCCTGTTTTAACTTTTTCATTCTTCTTGAATTGCAAAAACAGAATAAAATGGGTTTAGTTGTGATATTTGTATACTTTTATATAGAAATAAATGGTATATAATTACATTTTTAGAAGATTTTTAGTGTTTCCTTTTTGGACATTATTTAATCCCTCGCCATAGCAAAACCGTTTGAGATATTTATTATCCATTCACAATTTAGCATATTTAATGTAGTTTCATCATGTTGAAAAAGTTTGGTACGAATAAAATAAATAGTTTAAGAGGAGTGGCTAAAAATTCAGAGGCTGATTTTGCAAAAAAATCCACATTCAGACCAAAATATCTGACTTCCTGATGGCCAGAGCTATTTGAATGTAAATTAGAAAGTTGTCCGGCTTGATGAGAACAATATACAAACTATTTTTTCTTTACTGTAGTTAAAACTAACCCCCCCACTTTTGTCAAAAGCATGTTGAAAGTGACACACTTCCTGCTGCCAGTTGGTGGCGCTATAACTTTGACTCACAATAGCTACATCCATCTGATCGGCCTCTTACCACGAACACACTGCTGAAGTTTCATCAAGATCAGTTAATGTATGCAGAAGTTATTCCACTTCCGTGTTTCTCTTTTCTCGCCATAAATTCGATTCCTCGCCACAGCCAAACCGTTCAAGATATCAAAAATCCGTCCGCAATTTAGCATCCTCAATGTCTTGACTACATGCACACCGAGTTTGAAGGGGACACGGTGAATTTTCTAGGAGTATTTCACATTCCACAGCAAGCGTTTTCCAAACAACCCATAATAGCCGACTTCCTGTTGGGCTGGCGTAAAACTTGACCGGGGTAAAGTTGTTCGGCCCGATGAGATCTATATGTGTACCGAGTTTCATATTAATTCATGCGAGCGTGTTTGATATATGGATCAAGTTTTAGAACCCCGTTCAAGGGGGCGCTGTTGAGCCCCCCAGCCACGCCCGGGTACCAGCTTCAGCCCGGCCCTGATGGCCGTGGGTTCTGACCTGTGTGCAAAGTTTCAAGAGTTTTTGAGCATGTTAAGGACCCCAAAAGCCCCTGAAACCTTGATTAACAATATAAAAGCAATAGTCAAATCCCCCCTCCCCTCACACACACACACAGACACAGAGAGAGGGAGAGAAAATTCTTCAGAAAATCCACATTCAAACCAAAATATCTCTCTTCCTGTTGGTCAGAGATGGTTCATGTAAATTAGAAAGTTGTCCGTCTTGATGAGAACAATACACATACCAAGTTTTGTTGCTGTTGATAAAACTAACCCCCCCACTTATGACTAAAGGTGGCGCTACTGAGCCCCTCACCAAGCCCGTTTCTGAAACTTTGCACGTCTACTGGATAATAAATGTGATGTGTCTGTCGAGTTTCATGCAATTTCAAGTATGTTAAGAGTCTCAAAAGCATAAAAAAAGAATATTAAAGTTTGATGCGTTGCCACGGCAACAGTATCTAAGATATCAATAATCCTTTCACAGGTGCACATCTGCCGTGTGTCTACATTGTACACATAAAGTTTGAAGCAAATCTGGTAAAAATAAGACAGTGATTTCAAAGCATTTTAATAGTGATGTACTTCCTGCTGCCTGTTGGTGGCGCTATAACTTTGACTCACAATAGTCACATCTGTGCGATCGGCCTCTTACAACGAACACACTGCTGAAGTTTCATCAAGATCAGTTAATGTATGCAGAAGTTATTCCACTTCCGTGTTTCTCTTTTCTCGCCATAAATTCGATTCCTCGCCACGGCCAAACCGTTCGAGATATCAAAAATCCGTCCGCAATTTAGCATCCTCAAAGTCTTGACTACATGCACACCGAGTTTGAAGGGGACACGGTGAATTTTCTAGGAGGAGTATTTCACATTCCACAGCAAGCGTTTTCCAAACAACCCATAATAGCCGACTTCCTGTTGGGCTGGCGTAAAACTTGACCGGGGTAAAGTTGTTCGGCCCGATGAGATCTATATGTGTACCGAGTTTCATATTAATGCATGCGAGCGTGTTTGATATATGGATCAAGTTTTAGAACCCCGTTCAAGGGGGCGCTGTTGAGCCCCCCTGCCACGCCCGGGTACCAGCTTCAGCCCGGCCCTGATGGCCGTGGGTTCTGACCTGTGTGCAAAGTTTCAAGAGTTTTTGAGCACGTTAAGGACCCCAAAAGCCCCTGAAACCTTGATTAACAATATAAAAGCAATAGTCAAATCCCCCCCTCCCCTCACACACACACAGACACAGAGAGAGGGAGAGAAAATTCTTCAGAAAATCCACATTCAAACCAAAATATCTCTCTTCCTGTTGGTCGGAGATGGTTCATGTAAATTAGAAAGTTGTCCGTCTTGATGAGAACAATACACATACCAAGTTTTGTTATTCTAGGAAAAACTAAGCCCCCATTTTTGACTAAAGGTGGCGCTACTGAGCCATTCCACCACGCCCGTTTCTGAAACTTTGCACATGTCTACGGGCTAATAAATGTGATGTGTCTGTTGAGTTTCATGCAATTTCAAGTAGGTTAAGAGTCTCAAAAGCATCAAAAAATAATATTAAAGTTTGATGCGTTGCCACGGCAACAGTATCTAAGATATCAATAATCCTTTCACAGGTTTACATCTGCCGTGTGTCTATATTGTACACATAAAGTTTGAATCAAATCGGGTAAAAATAAGACACTGATTTCAAAGCATTTTGAAAGTGATGTACTTCCTGCTGCCTGTTGGTGGCGCTATAACTTTGACTCACAATAGTCACATCCATGTGATCGGCCTCTTACCACGAACACACTGCTGAAGTTTCATCAAGATCAGTTAATGTATGCAGAAGTTATAACACACTTCCTGTTTCATTTTTTCGCCATAAATTCGTTTCCTCGCCACGGCCAAACCGTTCGAGATATCAAAAATCCGTCCGCAATTTAGCATCCTCAATGTCTTGACTTCATGCACACCGAGTTTGGAGGCGAATCGATGAATTCCCTAGGAGGAGTACATTAAATTCCACAGCATGCGTTTCCAAACAACGCTAAATAGCCAACTTCCTGTTTGGCTGGCGGAAAACTTAGAGCACGAAAGTTGTTCGGCCCGATGAGATCTATATGTGTACCGAGTTTCATATTATTACATGCAAGCGTGTTTGATTTATGGACACGTGTTTGGATCCCGTTCCAGGGGGCGCTGTCGAGCCCCCCTGCCACGCCCGGGTACCAGCTTCAGTCCGGCCCTGATGGCCGCGGGTTCTGACGTGTGTGCAAAATTTCAAGAGTTTTCGAGCATGTTAAGGGCCCCAAAAGTGCCCGAAAGGTTGACAAAATAATAATAATAATAATAATAATAATAATAATAATAATAATAATCCTACCGGAAACAATAGGGCCTTCGCCCTTTCAGGGCTTGGGCCCTAATAATAATAATAATCCTACCGGAAACAATAGGGCCTTCGCCCTTTCAGGGCTTGGGCCCTAATAAATAATCCTACCGGAAACAATAGGGCCTTCGCCCTTTCAGGGCTTGGGCCCTAATAATAATAATCCTACCGAAAACAATAGGGCCTTCGCCCTTTCAGGGCTTGGGCCCTAATAATCCTACCGGAAACAATAGGGCCTTCGCCCTTTCAGGGCTTGGGCCCTAATAATAATAATCCTACCGGAAACAATAGGGCCTTCGCCCTTTCAGGGCTTGGGCCCTAATAAAATATATATATGTAAATATAGCTGCGAGCAGCGATTACGGGCCCAAGCCGGTGGCACCGCAACCCCGGTGCCTTTAGTTACCTAAAGGCACCGGGGGTGGCGGTGCCCCCAGCTTTGGCCCTTCATCGCTGCTCGCAGCTATATTTATATATATATATATATATATATATATATATATATATATATATATATATATCTTTAATGTATTTTTATCATGTTGAAAAAGTTTGGTGTGAATAAAATAAACCACTTAGAAGGAGTAGCTAAAAACTCAGAGTCTGACATATCCAAAAAATCCACATTCAAACCAAAATATCTGACTTCCTGTTGCTCAGAGCTAATGACTGTAAATTAGAAAGTTGTCCGGCTCGATGAGACCAATATGCGTACTGATTTTTGTAACTGTGGGTAAAAGTAACCCCCCCACTTTTGTCAAAAGCATTTTGAAAGTGTCACACTTCCTGCTACCAGTTGGTGGCGCTATAACTTTGACTCACAATAGTTACATCCATATGATCGGCCTCTTACCACTAACACACTGCTGAAGTTTCATCAAGATCAGTTAATGTGTGCAGAGGTTATAATACTTCGTGTTTCTCTTTTCTCGCCATAAATTCATGTCCTCACAATGGCCAAACCGTTCGAGATATCAAAAACCCATCCGCAATTTAGCATCCTCAATGTCTTGATTTCATGCTGACCGAGTTTGGAGGCGATTGGATGAATTCTCTAGGATGAGTACATCAAATTCCACAGCATGCGTTTTTCAAACAACCCATAATAGCCGACTTCCTGTTGGGCGGAGCTAATAACTTAGAGTGCGGAAGTTGTTCGGCCCGATGAGATCTATATGTGTACCGAGTTTCATAATAATTCATGCAAGTGTGTTTGATATATGGACCAAGTTTTCAGACCGTGTTCAAGGGGGCGCTGTTGAGCCCCCCTGCCACGCCCGTGTACCAGCTTCAGCCCGGCCCTGATGACCGTGGGTTCTGACCTGTGTGAAAAGTTTCAAGTGTTTTTGAGCACGTTAAGTGCCCCAAAAGCCCCTGAAACCTTGAAAAACAAAGATTAAATGGAATAGACAACCCCCCCCCCCCACACACACACACACACACACACACAGACACAGAGAGAGAGAGAGAAAATTCTCCAGAAAATCCACATTCAAACCAAAATATCTGACTTCCTGTTGGTTGGAGCTTATAAGTGTAAATTAGAAAGTTGTCCGGCTCGATGAGAACAATATACATACCAATTTTTGTGATTCTAGGAAAAACTAAGCCCCCATTTTTGACTAAAGGTGGCGCTACTGAGCCCCTCACCACGCCCATTTCTGAAACTTTGCACATGTCTACTGGCTAATAAATGTGATGTGTCTGTCGAGTTTCATGCATTTTCAAGCATGTGAAGAGTCTCAAAAGCATCCGAAAAGAATATTAAAGTTTGATGCGTTGCCACGGCAACAGTATCTAAGATATCAATAATCCTTTCACAAGTCTACATCTGCCATGTGTCTACATTATACACATAAAGTTTGAAGCAAATCGGATAAAAATAAGAGGGTGATTTCAAAGCATTTTGAAAGTGACACACTTCCTGCTGCCAGTTGGTGGCGCTATAACTTTGACTCACAATAGTCACATCCATGTGATCGGCCTCTTACAACGAACACACTGCTGAAGTTTCATCAAGATCAGTTTATGTATGCTGAAGTTATAACACACTTCCTGTTTCCATTATTCGCCCTAAATTCGTTTCCTCGCCACGGCCAAACCGTTCGAGATATCAAAAATCCGTCCGCAATTTAGCATCCTCAATGTCTTGACTTCATACACACCGAGTTTCGAGGGGATTGGATGATTTCTCTAGGAGGAGTATGGACAAGTGTTCGGACAAGTGTTCGGATCCTTGTTACCATTGATCAGTCGGATCCTTGTTACCATTGATCAGTAATACATTTATTATGAACTGCTGATTGCAACTTAAAATGAATGTAATGAAATTAGAATAATCTCTCGTGGCCGCGGGTTCTGACCTGTGTGCAAAATTTCAAGAGTTTTCGAGCATGTTAAGGGCCCCAAAAGTGCCCGAAAGGTTGACAAAATAATAATAATAATAATAATAATCCTACCGAAAACAATAGGGCCTTCGCCCTTTCAGGGCTTGGGCCCTAATAATAATAAATAATCCTACCGGAAACAATAGGGCCTTCGCCCTTTCAGGGCTTGGGCCCTAAAAATAATCCTACCGGAAACAATAGGGCCTTCGCCCTTTCAGGGCTTGGGCCCTAATAATAAACAATAATCCTACCGAAAACAATAGGGCCTTCGCCCTTTCAGGGCTTGGGCCCTAATAAATAATCCTACCGAAAACAATAGGGCTCTTCGCCCTTTCAGGGCTTGGGCCCTAATAATCCTAACGAAAACAATAGGGCCTTCGCCCTTTCAGGGCTTGGGCCCTAATAATAAATAATCCTTACGAAAACAATAGGGCTCTGCGCCCTTTCAGGGCTTGGGCCCTAATAATAATCCTACCGAAAACAATAGGGCCTTCGCCCTTTCAGGGCTTGGGCCCTAATAATAATAATAATAATAATATTTATTTATTTATTTAAGTTTATTTGAATAGGGACAAGTATGTTACATAAACTCATGTTACATACTACAACATTTTAGCCGAAGCTAATTCTCAATGTTCGTCCCTAATGGGCCTTTACATAAAATCAAACAATACATTGGTAAAATAAACATAATAATAATACAGTGTAACACACTAACGCAATGAACAGTCAGTGGTCGCATTTCTGACCACTAATTAAAGAGTCTTTAAGTTTATATTTGAAGAGAACCCAGTTTGACTCTCCTTTCAGTTCAGTGGTTAAACAATTCCAGGCTTTAGTGCCTTGTACAGAGAAAGCTGATTGTCCAAATGAAGTTTTACATTTCGGGATCTGACAGTTCCCGTTCTGAGCTCCTCTAGTCCTTGAACCCACAGCACTAAGAGAAACTATGCACTCACTCAAGACCTGTGGGGCTTGCTGATTTAAACATTTATGCATCAGCTTCAACAGAGAAAAATTAATGAAATTTGCAAAAGATAAAATATTTAAATTCCTCAGACTAACACAATGATGTGACCTTATGGGTTTCCTATCTAAGACTTTAACCGCTCTGTTATAAATCATTTGAAGTGGCTTAACTGTAGTTACAGTAGCCTGTGACCATGAGCAGATGCAGTAACTCATATGCGAGAAGATCATGGTGTGCATGAAAGTGTGAGCAGCATGAAACGGTAGGTAATCCCTGATCAATCTGAATGTATAAAGATTTGCTTTGACTACTCGACATATTTTTTTAATATGACTGTCAAATTGAAGTTGAGAGTCTAGTACAAGGCCCAGGTATTTGACCTCTGATACCTGTTGGATCTTATGCCCCATTATTCGTAAATTTAGTTCTTCCGATATGGACTTGAATCTTGAGGCAAAGCAAACAGACAAAGTCTTTTTAAAATTCAATGTTAGACCTGCATTTTGAAACCACACCGCCACAGTTTGCAGGTGTTTTGCCAGTTCATCAGAAACTGCATGCACACTTTTCCCACGTACATAAACCACTGCATCGTCTGCGTACATCTGAAATCCTGCTGTAGGACATGAGTCTGGCAGATCATTAATATACAGTGTAAAGAGCAAGGGCCCAAGAATGGACCCTTGCGGTACTCCTGTATTAATTTTTAAAAATGTAGACATTTCATTATTGACCACCACACACTGATCTCTCTGTTCAAGATATGATTTAAACCACTGTAAAGTTAATGTTGTGAAGTTAAAGTTGGACAGTTTATTAATAAGGATGTCATAATTTAGTGTATCAAACGCCTTTTTGAGATCCAAAAAGACGGCGCCAACAATTTCTCCTCTATCTATTGCAAATTTGAGTTGTTCCATAAAGAAGCAGTTTGCGGTTTCGGTGGAGTATTGAGGACGGAAGCCAAATTGTAATGGGTGTAAAATGTTATTTGATTGTATAAACGCCATAAGCTGACCATACACAATTTTTTCTAACACCTTTGAAAATACAGGTAATATGCTTACAGGCCGATAATTGCATGCCTGGTCAGGTGTTCCTGACTTAAATAATGGCATAACTTTTGCCTGTTTCCAAGGTGTAGGAAATTGTCCGCTCTGAATAGACAAATTGATCAGGTGTGTCAGCGGCTTTACAAAAGTGTTTTTATTTCGTTTCAAAAAGACAGAATTTATGTGAAAAAGATCCTTACTATAGCTATTGTTAATTAAATGTATTGCTTCAAGCACTTTTGCTTCATTGGTCTGCTGAAGTGAGAATGAAGAGTATTGTTTTATTAATTGATGATTAGTGAATTTTAGTTGCTGTTCTGCATTAACTTTTTGCACCAGTTCTTCCACTGATGAAACAAAAAACTTCCAGTGCTATTTGTTTACTGTCCCTAATCTGCCTACCTCCAATTCTAAGCTCATGGATGTTCTTTGATTTGCCTGACGGTTTCACAATACCATTTATTTGCTTCCACATTATGAGAGGGCTTCCCTTGGCTTCTGTTATTGTTGTAATGTAATACTCCACTTTTGCTTTTCTTAAATTTTTAGTGACTCGATTTCTAAGAGTCTTAAAAATATTTATATCACTACTTAATTTGGTCTTAACAGATTTTTTCAGAGCCAAATCTCTTTCCTTCATTAGTTTTTTCAACTCCTCATTAATCCAAGGTAGTGTTCTCTTTTTCAAATGCTTTTGCTTTTTAAGAAATTTAGAAATGATCCGTTCAACCTTGTTCATCACCTCTTTACAGCAGCTATGCACATCATCATTGTCTAAAGTTGAGCTCCAGTCAAGAGCATCTAATTCACTATCGATAGCAGGAAAATCACGCTTTAAAATGGTCAGTATATTTGATTGTGTTTTGTTTATATTTAACAGACGTTTTTTTGATAATTTTCGGGCAACGAGAATCATGTTATGGTCTGACAAACCAGTTAGAAAATTATATGATTTCAAAATCCGATCCTCCTTATTCGAAAAAATTAGGTCTATTTGTGTCCTAGAAGATTTTGAGATCCTTGTGGCACCCTTGGTTATTTGGGTGAAATCAAATTTAGTCATTAAGGTTTTTATTTTTTTCCTTTAACCAGCATTAGACCAGTCTATATTAAAATCACCTAGTACAATTACTTCGGACTTATGGGCCACCAATTTCATCAATTTACTCAACTCATCATAAAATACATCTTTAAAAGAGGGAGGATTATATAAAACCACAATTTTAAAATGCATACTTATTGATAATGTGATTTCAACACAGATATATTCAATATTTAATTCATGATCAAAAGTGACTTCTGTGCATGTCATGTAATCTCTTAAATAAAGTGCCACTCCTCCTCCTCTTCCAGTTTTCCTGTCATTTCTATAACATTTATAACCTGGGATATCAATTAAACCAGTTTGAATCCCACTATGAAGCCATGTTTCACTCAGACCTAAAAAGTGTAAATTCGAGTCCATTAACAGTGATTTAACCTCATCATGCTTTGGCAACAGGCTCCTAATGTTCAAATGCGCTCCAAAAATGCCCTTTGCATCTCATGCATCTCCATGGTGTTGGACAGGGGTGTCAAACTCATTTTCACTGAGGGCCACTTCAGCATTATGGCTGCCCTCAAAGGGCCGGTTGTAACTGTAAGACTTTTAAAATGTTAATATAGTGTCTCTTTATTTGATTATTACTTATTTAAGTTACATATATTGTATATGCATTTGGAGGGGTGTTTCTAGGTTTTAAAAACATCAGGGGATGAGCCCGAAACATCAGGGGCTGGGTAATAATGATTTGATACAGAGAATAATGTATTATTGTATATATGCAAGGGTAAACTGGCTCAAAAATTCAGCCCTGGCACTGTAGCCACACCAGCATTCATTACCACACAGTCATGCTTATTCAAATGTGGGGTAGTTAGGGGGGTTCGGGGACATGCTCCCCCGAGAAAATTTGGATTTCTCGGACCTACATATGTGCATTTTAAGGTGTTTAAAGGCCAAAAAATGTTGATAACAATAGCTTTAAAAGCATGTCAGTGGGCAGTAGCATAAATTATTTGTCAAGATAACAGATTCTTAAAAATGAGAATGAGGATAAATATTGCAATGAATGATCCACACTACAAAATGGAAATGCAGAATGTTTCTGCTTATTGTTGACAATACACAATCACATATTCCAAACAGGAATGGCCTTAAATGAGAAATCTTTCAAGGATTATTTTGCATAGATGTTACATTTCAATCGAACACCAGTGCAATCTTTTTGTGTCCAGAGGCAAATGAGCAATTTATATTAGCATTAAAGCAGGGTTCTCAAGTTTTATCAAAAGCTTGGAGTGAGATCACATGTGGTTGGGGGAGGAGCCTAATGGAGTCCCGCCCCCACCTGTCCCCGCCCCCCAATTTTACCCATTGTTCATAATTAACCAGCACAAATTGAAATTATAACAATTAGTAAATCTAATAAATGACAGAGCAATTCATCACATCAAATATACTCTTTAATGTTATATTTCAAAATTACAAATAAGTTAACAAATTGCTCCAAACAGTTTGGAAAAACAAATATTTTTGCATTTTGAATGTGTCTAGTTGAAACGGCATAATGATTTATTGTGTGGTGGGACATTGTGAACAAATGACATATTAGTGTATTATTAAGGTGTGTGTGTGTGTGTGTGTGTGTGTGTGTGTGTGTGTGTACACAAGAGTACACACTCCAGCTTATGAAATGTGTTTTGTGTTGTAAGTGTTTGAAAAATACAAATGCAATGGCAATGATTAATGTATGTTTTGACAGGATATATATTACCCAGAGCACTCTGCTTTAATACGTATGTAGCCTTAATGTAACTAGAAATACTATTAATACAGTATAATATATAATTTAAAATAAAATAAAATAAATACATTTAAATTTATTTAAAATAAAATGAAATAAAAAGAAATACATCTTCATTCCTTCCCATACCCACAAACATTTCCCTTAGTTTCAGATAACGTAAGCTAGCCAAACTGAGCCAAAGCTTCTGGCCTGGTTGCAAAGTAGCTGTAGAGTTTTTGACTGCATCAATAATAAGGTAAACGATGGGCTATATATTAAATGTTCTAGCCTTAAAATGTTAGACGAGCTTTCTTCCAACTTACCTTCTCCATCATCACGACGTGTGTTCGCGCGATGTTGTTGGTTACCTAGTAACGAACGTACGGTGGCCGAGAATGTTCCGTCAACTTCCGTGAGTTCGCGCATCTATGTTGCCTATTAACGAACGCAATCTGGCCGAGATACGTGCTGGCGGCAGAAACCTTCACTTTGTGTGCCCGCGCCTCGTATACAACGTTATATATAAAGCTTGTAGGACAACTTGGTTGGCATTGCCTTTTCAGCGTGAGAAATACACGGTGTGGCGTGTGAGCGTGTGAACTGGTTGAATTGCGTGTGTCTCACGGCCAATGCGTGAGACTTGAGAACCCTGATTAAAGATTGGTTTCAGCAACTTGTTTCTTTCCTGAGTTAATCAATGTTTTTGGCACTAATCAGTTTTAAGTTCAATTGTTCACTCATAAAGACAGTCACTTGTCGCCACCTACTGGCTTAATGATGCAAGTGGTACAAACACAGATAAGCGGAGTGATCCAAATGGTGCAAAGGTTAAGTATACAGTATATTAAAATATATTAAAATAATATAAAATATCAATATATTATTCTTCAATCAGTTCTATGCAGCAGAATCAGATTTAACAGATTTATTTTTTGACCAATTGTCAAAATAAAGTATAGTCCTACAAAGCCTATAGTCCTATTTTTAATCAAACCATGAGCAGAGCAGGGAGAGGACCAGTGAACGAGAGTAATTTTACCAGTGTTGCCCAGCACGGCTATACACACCATGACTATACACATGTTACAGCACAGTAGTGCTATTGCAAAAAGAAACAAGTCCAGAGAAATTTCATGTCGGCACGTTTTTTTAGCGGACTTTGCCTTTCCGGTGAGCGTGAGCAGAGCTCGCAACACACACACACACACACGGAGGTTGCTTGCGGAACATTGAGCAGAACGCGCTGTGAACACGGAGCGGAGAGCACAGCGCACACACACAGCGGAACGCGCTTAGAAGTTATGCATCTTCGGAAGCGGACTCGCACGCAAAGTCATAAAACACGTTGAGCCAGAGTCAAACCATCGCCGAACACGGAGGGGCGCGGCGGCTTTTTAGTATCTTTCGGCCAAAAAACGAAAATGTTATTTTCGGCCGAAATTTTTCGGCAGCCTAAATTTCCATATGCTCTCGCGGGCCATATAAAATAACGCGGCGGGCCGGATTTGGCCCGCGGGCCTTGAGTTTGACACATGTGGGCTAGATTGATGTGGGCCCTTAAGACCAACATACCATAAAAAATTTGTCATCCTCGGTGCCATGGTTCAGGTAGTTATGTAGGAAAAACTGCATTTTTGGGGTTTGGGGGGCCCCAGCTCGGGGGGGGAGTGGCCCCCGGGGACCAAACGAAATTTTTCCGTAAAAGTCTAGTGGGGCTACATGCCCACCAAATCTCATGTTCCCCGGTGCTTCGGTGTCCCTGGTCTCGTTGACGGAAAATTCAGTAGGTGACGGAAAAAAAAAAAAAAAAAACTTTGACAATCCCTATATGACCGCTTTCGCTAGCTACGCTAGCGGCGGTCATAATAATCCTAATAATAACCCTATAATAATAACCCTAATAATAATAATAATTCGCCCTTTCAGGGCTTGGGCCCTAATAATAATAATAATAATCCTACCGAAAACAATAGGGCCTTCGCCCTTTCAGGGCTTGGGCCCTAATAATCCTTACGAAAACAATAGGGCTCTGCGCCCTTTCAGGGCTTGGGCCCTAATAATAAATAATCCTACCAAAAACAATAGAGCCTTCGCCCTTTCAGGGCTTGGGCCCTAATAATAAATAATCCTACCAAAAACAATAGGGCCTTCGCCCTTTCAGGGCTTGGGCCCTAATAATAATCCTAACGAAAACAATAGGGCCTTCGCCCTTTCAGGGCTTGGGCCCTAATAATCCTACCGAAAACAATAGGGCCTTCGCCCTTTCAGGGCTTGGGCCCTAATAATAATAATCCTTACGGAAACAATAGGGCCTTCGCCCTTTCAGGGCTTGGGCCCTAATAATAATAAATAATCCTACCGAAAACAATAGGGCCTTCGCCCTTTCAGGGCTTGGGCCCTAATAATCCTTACGGAAACAATAGGGCCTTCGTCCTTTCAGGGCTTGGGCCCTAATAATAAAAAAAAAATCCTTACGGAAACAATAGGGCCTTCGCCCTTTCAGGGCTTGGGCCCTAATTATTCACATAGGCTACTAAAGAAGAGGAAAAGAGAGTTAAAAAAAGAAAACAAAAAAGAAGGGTATACAAAAAAAGGAGGAATTTAGTTATTTGTAAATGTCCATAGTTTTGACAGCTTCATGGCTTGAAAGTGGACTGTTTCCTAATTCCTTTGAGACCATTTACATTTGTGTATGTAAAACTAAGCAAGTAATATAAGATTTAACATAAAAATATGGCTTGTTTATCTTTTTTTTGTCAAAATAAAAAATAACATCTCTTTTCTTTGTTAATTAATTCCACTTAACAGTTCTATGGATGGTTCAACATCGTTTTTGTTGTTGTTGTTGTTGTTGTTGTTGTTGTTGTTGTTATTTGTTGTTGTTATTATTATTATTATTATTATTATTATTATTATTATTACTATTATTATTATCATCATCATCATCATCAATGCAAAGCTCTACTGGTAGCCGTGTTACGTAGTGACGTGCTTGATTGAAACTTCAACGTCAAATACATTCTTGATTTGCAATGAGGGGTGGGACAGCTGTCTATATTAGCTCTCTCTGATTGGATGAAAAGTTCAACTTTGCGAGGCCGTGAGCTACTGCTAGAGACACCATTATGAAAAAAATTAAGAAAGGTCCTTGCTGCGCCTATACTGTGCCCGTAGTTGTTCCACCGACAGGTGGCGCAATCGGCTTACCCAGCTCCAGATCATTGCGATTTAAGTGGGAAAGCCAGTTTGATATCAGTTGTAGAATTAAGATTTTACTTCATTATTTCGACCTATTCACTCACTGCACTCTGCTATCATCATCACTTTTATTATAAGGGCAGAGCGTAATGTGATTTTATATGGTTCCAGTACGAAAAAAATCTAGTTCTTTTTATTGAAAATGGAGAAACAATTTGTGTAAAAGGCAATGTTATTAAAACAAAAATATTTACAAAACTGTTGTCTCAAAATATATGTGATACTTTTAGGGGTTCTCAAACACAAACCCACAATATTTTAAAATCTACATTAAATTAAATACAACTCATTCATGTGTAAACAATGACCTGATTTTTACACCTTCTGCCTTAATATTGCATATTAAGTTAATTTCAACAAATGCAAATATTATGTTAAAAGTGTCTCAAATTAAATATCTTATATGTTGAAAAGTTCCTTTAAACTTCAGGCCTCTTGTGATAGCTGAAAATGCTAACTGATTTAACTAATGAAATTTCACTTTCGTCATGTGTTGTACAATACAACAGAAAAATATCTTAAGTACATTTTAAAATTAAAAGACCTTACAACAGTTCTATCTTTGTGTGTGTGCATGTATGTGTTTTCATATCCTATAGTCAGGGTGCACAGGTACAGATTGAAGGCCCTGCAAGAGAGTCAAGCACTCTTAACAGTCACAGAGGTCAGAGTGCTGTCCCACAGCGGAAGTGCCGCTGCGTGTTTATACCAAAATGAGATGAATATGAGCAGGTGGAAGCCAGTGGGCCATGCTGTTTGATACAGGCCTATGAAGGTCAGGCCGGATGGGCAGTGAGGTAGTTAAAGATGTCATATGTCAACATGATGGTAGTTACTGTTCTTTGTTTTTGCACTTTAATCGGAAGGGCTTTGTGCAGCTTAGGTCTCACCCAAAACAAAACACACCCTAATAGTAACATTAACTACAGCACTACAAGGATTTTCATTTTGTAAGCCAACAAAGCTGTAAAGCGTTATTTGCCACTATGCAGCGGTGATTTCCTGTTTTATGAAAAATAGAAAATCTCACTATAATATATTTGATTAGATTTATGTTATTACTAAAAACTATTCCTTAGATAGTTATATATTTACATTTTGAGATACCATAATTTCATAATTTTACAGAAGTGTACAAACTCATTGTTTGTCTCATTATACCCAATATTTATCAATGAACTTCTAAATATGTTTAGCATTAAATCAACAACAAGTAAATGTTAAAAAGGTGAGGAACAAATAAATCTGAACTGAAAGATATGATGAATATGTAGGACTACAGGATTTAAAAAAAGGATACTTTTAATACCCAATAAAATGACTGTAAGATTGTTTCACATTAGTTTACAAGGTTCGTACAATTCTTAAAGTGCTTGAAGTAGCCTACTTGAATTGGACTTTTTGAAATTTAAGTCCATGAAAACCCTTAAAAACAGCCATTTTTATTAAGTGGTACTTAAAAAGTGCTTGAATTAGTGACATACAATATACATGAAATTAGTGTTTTATTTTTTAGAGAAAAAAAATATATATATATATATTTTCCTTGGTTAAGATGATTTTCCCATGCCTGACAATGCTGGTCGATGGATGATTCTCTATGAAGTGAAATGTCAAATACCTTATATCTCTAATTTGAGTAATAAAACAAATAAAATAAATTAAAATAATAAAGACATTGTTTGATAATTGCTGATGGTTGTCCTTGAAATCCAAAAAAGTAGTGCTTGAAATGTCCTTGAAATTTTAATTTTACAGAATCTGTATATGAACCCTGAGTTTAGTTTATCTGCTCTTCAATCTGATGCTTCTTATAGCTTGGCAATCCTGGGTTAGTGATACAGAGAACAAAAATACATTACATCCATAGCTTAATCTGTTTTGACTTAATGCAAGAGTAATCCATCTGTCATTGAGAGGTTCAACATGATTTGGTTTGCATTGGAATTCATTAAGCATCACCGTAAAGGGGGATATCCTGCAGATGTCTGGGTTAAGTTTCATAGGGGTGTACTTTATTCTGCCACCTCCATTTCCACATTCAGTCTTGGAGCCACACACACAAAATGACCTGACAATGACATTTGTGCTACCTTCCATACCTTCCATTCATATGGCATGCATTTTTTTATTTGTCATTGTAATATAAATATTGGATATGGTTTATTCAGGTTTCCTATTTAATCATTACTCTTGCACAAATCCACAGCAGGGACTGAATTGTATTATTATTATTATTATTTTAAATGCAGATCTTTTTTCTTAAAAAGTCAAGTGACTCTTTCACTTGAAGCCAAAGACGATATGCACCCACCATGTGAAACCAATGAAGTGTTGACAGGTGGGATTTGTTGCTGTCTGTGCTACGCAGATAGACTGTGTTTAATACTAGAAATTTCAGTAAAGGATTATGATTAAGACAAACTGAATTTTGTTCAATTTATTTATTTATTTTAGATTTGGTCAGAGGAGCTCTCAACATAAGAAGGCTTCTAAAAACCCAACAGAACAGCACCAGCATGTGTGACTTTCAGGTAATAATCTAGTAACACCTCAAGCAAGGCAAACAACGTTTTGGTTTGGATCTAAATGTACATATCTTCAGGCTTGGAGTTGTCCACATTTGTTGTGTAAACACAAATGTGCACAGTGTGTCATTTCACTACATAGATGACATGATCCTCTTGATGAACAACTTCTTGACGATTGAATCAACTTCTTGATGATTTCTGCTATTCCACAACCAGAAAATATAAAGAATATATGTAATTTAATACTGTGGCAAACTGAAGGTATATATTTAATATTTAGTCTTTTTGGATTTGGGATTGGGGGGGGGGGGGGGGGTAAAGTTGCCTTATAAGAGGACACACACTAAAGTAATGTTTAGCCAATGAAAGTTTATAAAGCTCTCCTGAAAAGGACATTATTGATGACTATGATGGTAAATGTATGTAAAACAAAGAAAAAAATACTCATTTGACAATTAAATTACCGTAGTATAGGTTTCTTATGGCTGTTCACAAAAATAAATAAGAGATCTTAAAAAGAAATAAGAAGAAGATTTTCCACTTTATAGCTTTTGCAGTCTGGAAAACATTGACAAGGTGTTACAATGCTATGCAGCATAACATTTCAAATTATTTAGATTTATATAGATATTCAGATCTACTTGCACTACAACAATACAGACTTTACATGTAATATTTTCAAATCATAACCTCATCATAAATCAAACAGCACCCCTAACCTTTGACTCCTGGAAACACACCTGACTGTACTACACCTGACAGCCAGGTGTGCCTGTTCATGTTGAGTTTTGCGCTGTCCATCGATTATGTGAGTGTGAGTGGGTGTGATGTGTGTTTATAGTACGCATCAGATTACAAAGAGCAGAATTAGGGGCCGTTGACTGCACTCAGCCTTGTTGGGCTCATAGTTTGCACTAAATACTTTCCCCTGTGTGTTTATGTTCGGCAGCTCCTGCTTGTTGTTCTTTGTTCCCCCTCATTACCCTAGCAATCCAAACACCAGTGCAGCCTGAAGGCAGGGGCACACACTGGAGGTCACTACAAAGGGGCATTTTTTCACTGAAAAACATTTTCTTTTAAAAATTATGTTGGATGGTAAACCGAGTGTGATGAAAAACGAAGATACATTGGCAGGGAATTTTCAATTGGCTTTTAAAATATCAGGATTTCAGAACCTGTTATTCTACTGTTAAAGTGGAAGTGCCAATTTCATATTTGTTGCTAATTATTTTCTGTGAAAATGCCAAATTTGCCATTGTCCCTGCACTTTCTGTTGAACCACTGTGACATTTTCTTAAAGTCTTTAGTTGACCACCATGTTTATACTTGTAATGGCCAAACCATTGTAAGTATAAACAATACTTTAAATCTATTATTGGACAAAACCAGATTTTAGTGTTTAATTGATTGATTGGTTGATTGATTGATTGATTGATTGATTGATTGATTGATTGATTGATTGATTGATTGTCACAAATTGCACAAGAATACTTTCTGTAAATAACATGCTATTGTGAAAATAACTAGCAAAGGTTGTCAGTCGTTTTCAACTCTATTACGTTCATAAACATATTTGGAATAAACAGTTGTTGTTGTTTTTACAGCATGTTTTGAAAAAGAAATATCATTAATATCAGTTATTATTATATCACATTCATAACTGATATTAATGATATCAGTTACAAGGCACACAAAATCTGAATGATACTAGCAGAATTTATCCGTTCTAAACAGTTATCTTATATGAATTATAGTGTTACTGTGACAGCCTGTCCCCCCCCCCCCCCAGCATCATAGTATAGTCCACTCAGCAGCATCATAGTATAGTCCACTTTCATCAGTGCAGAAGACAATAATATCAACTGAAATGCTTATCAGCTTCTGAAGTACAGCATTACTGTGGACTCATCAAAGGACTAGAGGCTGAAATCGGGGCCCCGTATCTCTGGCAATCAGAGATCTCTCTACTCAGACAGAGACTGACATGTGCAAAGGCCCACGCAAGAAAACATGGTCATGAAAATTAGATGTGTTTGGAAAAATAAAGAGAACAACAAGGCAGGTAAAATGTGATCAGTGGAACACGTTGTACATGGTGTGGTGTTCTAATCAGATTTTTTTTGTTTTTTGTTAGCAAGAATAGAATATAAAACAAGAAAATTTAAGTGCTGCTTACCTTCTGACCAGTCACCACCGCAATGCTAAGTAGTCTGGGTGGTTGCTAAGGTGTTGCTATGGGGTTGCTAAAATGTTCTGATTGTTTTAACTGCATTTCTCAATATACAAAATGTAATATTTGATAGTTTAATACTTAGCCTTAGCCCTAAGTATGAGCAGTAATAATCATGTTTGATTTTTTAAAAGATAGAATAAAAAAAAAAAAACAATGGAAACCTTTATAAATAAATATAAGTTATGAATGCAAGTTAAAAAACAAAACAAAACAAAAAACACCTTTTACCATAAATAGTTAATGAACGTTCTGGTTTCATTCAGTGGTGATGTTCATGCTGAAAGCTGCTGTGCAGCAGCTCTTATCGTTTCTTTCCTAATGGCCCCTATGGCTCCAGGACTTACGAGTATATGACCAGATGAGTCTCCTATCTCTGTACGGTCCAACTACGTCAGGACAGATCTATTACACAATCAATTGTTTGATCACCTTCTCTCTCATCTGTGAAGAGCTAATCAGTGCATCTCTTTTTACACACAAATGCTTTCATTCTACATATAAATAAATCACTATATCAGTGTAATGTGATCGCATTTCCAAACGTCCATTTTTTAAAAAAAAAAATTCTCAGAAACTCCAATAATGGGAAGAAAGAAAGAGGGAAACCCATCCTGCCCCTGCTGCGCCTCAGATGTGGCTTCTAGCTAATGGCTGTTTTGCTAGTAATGCCACTTGGTGATGATCAAAAACAGAAGGGCAAAAAACAGGAGAAGGAGGTAGGCAGATTGAGGGAGAGGGAGAGAAAAAGCAAATATAGTCTGATGGAATCCAGGGTTCAGGAGAGGCAGCTGGCAGATTGCTTATCATTGGAGATGCACAATATCCTGACTATAAGATGACTATCAGAAAGGCGGTGGCTTAGCCTGCAGATTCATGCCTCTTTAAGAAGACAGTACATTTTTGGCTTTCTCTTCCTGCTGAGATAAGGATTCTCACGGAAAGGTGTCCTCTTCAGCCTTATCTCAACTCAAGTAAGCTCAGAACTGAGCCGTTCTTGAGAAATCCTGCTCAATTACCAGGACAGAGATGATGTGCAGGCTTTGCAATATTAATAATAAGAAAAAAAAAAAAAAAACATATCATGCTGCATTGTCAAAACATAATAGCTGCATTTTGTTTCAATGATCACCATGGTGATTAGTGGCCCTTTGGCAAAGAATTTAATTTTAATCAATTTCTCTAACTTACTATAATAAAGTAGAAATTTAGCTGAACTTTATGACTGTGCATGTCAGGATTATGGTTAATTGTATTTTTGGCTATTCAGACTGTCAGTCCAAATCCAATTTCGTGTAGGCTATAGGCTATCCGATTGAAATCCGATCAGATTTAGTATGAATGGCAAAAAAACAAAAAAAAAACAAAAAAACAATTCACTTGAAACACGATTTTTACAGATCCAATATCGACCATTTTACAAATCCGTTTCCGAGCATCCATATGTGGTTTGAAATCCTATTCAAAACGCATTTCTGGAAACCTATTTCATTCTGACTGCTCTGATCGGATTTTGCATGGTTAATGTGACTTTCTCATGGCAACTTCAGACATTGTTATAGGAAACATGGTGAAAGTCGCTGCAAGAAACAAGGTTGTGTTAATACAAAGTGCCGGACAAGCAGAAAAAGACAATTTAACGGAGACATGTTTTGAGACCGGCGCAGACGACAGCACAGAATAAAGCCGCTCATACCAGTCTCCATGCGTTTCTGAACTGCCTCAGAAGACTCAGTAGTCCAGCGCGGTTTCTTTTTGGACTGACTTTAAAATAGACATGACAAAAAAACAAAAACAAAAACTCTTAATGTAGAACCTCATAAAAAAAAAAAAAAAAGTAAAAACCCATATTTTTCTTTTGATTGCTGCTTTGTCATAAACATTACTGGATGGCACAGGATTAGTTGATCCTCCTCTTCAACAATAGAAAATAGCCTACACTAACAACTGAACTTGAAAAAAAGGTCTTTATCTGTTTTGTGTTGTTCTCTTTCCCTTCAAACTTACCCAACTATGCACAGCTAAAAAAAAAAAAAAAAAAAAAAAAAACTTAAAAACCCACAGAGAATATTTGTGGAACAGTTCCCAAAGGAACAACCAAACTGGGAACATAGTCAGGGAACGTTCGCTGGGATCAGTAGGCTACAGTTCACTCTCCATCCAGACACAGGCCGTGATGATACTGCCTGTGATGATAGCCTACCTCTGTTCTCTGACTTCTTGAAAAGCCACACATCATCACTTAACTGGGCTGAATACTCGTTGTGTTAAATGTGTATTTGATAGTAAGTTTATGATAAATCATGAGCTGAATTTGGTAAGTAGTTAACTGTGAATGAATTATGATTGGGCCCTCTCGAGTAAAGTCATGACAAAATAATGCATTAACAAGCCATCAGTTGATGTTAGTGTGTGGGTAGTAAATAATGAGTTAATGATGGGCCCTCTCAAGTAAAGTCATTAAAAATAAAGGCATTAACAAATCATTAAATGAAATATGATTAAACATGCACTAGTAGAATATTTGTATTGCTTTACACCACCAGTTCAAACAAACAAACAAAAAATATTTATAAAGGTTATTTGTAGTTCTTTTATTAATTATTTACATCATTAAACATATATACCCTCAAAAGGAAGCTCAAACACACCTGTAAAGACACACACAAGGCACGTTTACAATCAAATATGGCGCATACACAAGCTAATCAAAGCATACAAATAAATTACAAAACAATACAGTTAATTACTATACATAACTTCCTGGAAAAATCCCAGTACAAAACACATGCAAACATGACTTTAATTATCAATTCGGTTTACCAAAGCAGTCAACATTAGATTAAAATGCCAGCAACACCGTAGCAACACAACTAATGTGAGCGAGCACCTAGAGTGCGCCAGAAACAAACTCGCAAGTAGTTGTCTGTTTTCCACGTTTAATTAGAGAATGGACCTATGTAATTAATGATAAAATAATCATGCACCATTCTAATTATTTGTCAGGAAGCTGCAGATGGCATTTGATAGTTTAAACTTTGACACTATATTCACGTTTAATTTAAAGTCAGAGTCCTAATTATTTATTCTTATAGATACTGTTTGATTTAGTTTACCCCAAATGTTAATGAATGCATTAAATAGGCCTATCAATAAAGTCAAGTCACCTTTATTTTTATAGTGCGCTCTGACACCTAACGGGCACTGCAGGCCCTTAGAAGCGTAAGCCAGCGCTATAGCATCCACTATCCACCTGGATAGACTCTGTTTCGACGCAGCTAGCCTCTTAGAACGTCCGCTGAACGAAACAAAGAGCTGCTCCGTCTGTCAGAAGACAGTCGAGCGAGACACTTAGTGCCCTGACCAGGCAAAGTAAGCTCGCGTCCTTCTCCTCACTATGGACCGGCAGAGCTGACAGGTAAATAACCTGAGCCCTAAACCGTGTGTTGAGGGATTTAGGAACATACCCGTGCCTTGGTTTGAGTATGACTTTCGAGTCATTTGGCCCAAACTCCATGCACGTCGCGCTCACTGAGAGCGCTTGCAAGTCCCCTATACGTTTACCGAAGCGAGAGCCAGAAGAAACACTGTCTTGAAAGACAAATGTTTGATATCTATTGATTGGATTGGCTCGAATGGGGCACCTTTCATGGCTTCCAAAACCATAGAAAGGTCCCACATGGGGACTGAGGGAGGTCTGGGAGGATTTAACCTCTTAGCTCCTCTAAGGAAGCGGATGACCAGATCGTTCCTTCCAAGTGACTGGCCAAGCGTCGGTTTAGTAAATGCCACATAAACCTTGAGCGTGGATGGGGTTCTGCCCTTATCCAGTAGCCCTTGCAGGAAAGAGAGAACCTCCGTCACCCCACAGTCTGGGGGTGATATGCCACGAGCTGTGCACCAGCTAGAGAACACAGACCATTTCGAGGAATAGAGACGTCTAGTAGTCAAGTCAAGTCATCTTCATTTATATAGCGCTTTTAACAATGTAGATTGTCTCAAAGCAGCTTTACAGAGATAAGCGTATAATTTAAGGTAACAGAGATTGTTTCGGCTTTACAGCAGAGTTAAGTTATTTCCATCTAAAGTTAGTTTTAATTGATTTGGTTCCGTCGCAATGATCATTTGTTATTAAATTAGGGGCCGCTAAGACGACACCATTCTCTCTACACAGACTTTAAACGCGAACCTGTGAGAAACGCTGATGGCGGTCACATGCGCATTTAGAATGGGTTCTATAGTTATGTGCGTTTGAATATACGCAGGTTTGGAAATCCCTACAAGCCAAGCCTAAACAAAATACTTGTTTTTCCTTATAAATTTTGATAAGGAATTTTATTTGTTGCTTTGGGGTCGGACCGCGAGACGAATTTTCCCAACAACGCCTTATCTGTAGAGTGGTAGTGGGATCCTCCATAGGGAGAGACTAGTTGGCACTTCAGCACTGCGTTGTCATCGGTCCAGGTGAAGGTCCTTCGTCAGATCTGGATACGGCCTGGATCCGGCAGGCTGCAGGAAAAACCTTGGGATAAACACAGACACTAAAATTAGCGTAGATGCCATTCTTCTCATGATGTAACGAGTACATCAGGATTTTTGGGAAGTGTTCCCGGTTCCGGCTGACCTAGTCTATGCAGCATAACATTAAATTATAGAAGTCTATAATGTATTATGTGAAAGCTAGGTCAAAGAGATGTGTCTTTAATCTGGCTTTGAACTGACAGAGTGTGTCTGCTTCCCGGACAATGGTAGGAAGACTGTTCCAGAGTTTTGGTGCTAAATAGGAAAAGGATCTACCGCCAGCAGTCGATTTTGATATTCTAGGTATAATCAACTGGCCGGAATTTTGAGATCGTAATAGACGTGACGGACTATAATGCGTTAAGAGCTCGCTCAAGTACTGCGGAGCTAAACCATTCAGTGCTTTGTAAGTAATCAGCAATATTTTAAAATTTATGCGATGTTTAATAGGTAGCCAATGCAGTTTTGACAGAACTGGGCTAATATGGTCATACTTCCTGGTTCTGGTAAGAACTCGAGCTGCTGCGTTTTGAACCAGCTGTAGTTTGTTTATTAAGCGTGCAGGGCAACCACCTAGTAGAGCATTACAATAATCTAGCCTTGAGGTCATGAACGCATGATCTAATTGTTCCGCATTTGTCAATGAGAGCATATGACGTAATTTAGATATATTTTTAAGATGGAAAAATGCAGTTTTACAGATACTAGACACGTGACTTTCAAATGAAAGATTGGTATCAAAGAGCACACCCAGGTTCCTAACCGACGACGAAGACTTAACAGAGCAGCCATCAAGTGTTAGACAGTATTCTAGGTTATTACGTGAGGAAGTTTTTTGTCCAATAATTAGAAACTCTGTTTTTTCAGAATTTAGAAGTAGGAAATTACAAGTCATCCAATTTTTTATATCCGCTATGCATTCCGTTAATTTTGTGAATTGATAAGTTTCGTTAGGTTTTGAAGAAATATAGAGCTGAGTATCATCGGCATAACAGTGAAAGCTAATGCCATGTTTCCTAATGATATCTCCTAAGGGTAGCATGTACAGAGTGAACAGCAGCGGTCCTAGTACTGAGCCTTGTGGTACGCCATACTGAACTTGTGATCGATGAGACATCTCTTCATTTACTGCTACAAACTGATAACGGTCAGATAAGTATGATTTAAACCATGCTAGTGCATTTCCCGTAATGCCAACATAATGTTCTAATCTATTTAAAAGAACGTTGTGGTCGATGGTGTCAAATGCAGCGCTAAGATCGAGTAACACTAATAGAGAGATACAACCACGATCGGATGATAAGAGCAAATCATTTGTGACTCTAACGAGAGCTGTTTCGGTACTATGGTACGGTCTAAATCCGGACTGGAAATCCTCGCAGATATCATTTCTTTCAAGAAAGGAACACAGTTGTGAGGATACTGCCTTTTCTAATATCTTTGACAGAAAAGGTAGATTCGAGATCGGCCTGTAATTGACTAATTCTGAAGGATCAAGTTGCGTTTTTTTAACAAGCGGTTTAATCAAAGCCAGCTTAAAGTTTTTTGGTACGTATCCTAGAGACAAAGACGAATTAAAGGAGAACTTGGTAGCTTTTTTAACTTAATAAAACTGTCTAGAAATCATTTGGATGGTTAAACAACCTGTTCTGGTGATATTGGTGACTTTCCCCGCTCCCCCCAGCGTTCCCAGGCGGAAAACCAACCTTGCAACTTGTTCACTACCGTCCCGGCAAGATAGAAATTGGAAGTCTCGTGAGAAGCGAAAGCGAGAACGAGAACGAGCGCGAAACACAAATTGCTTTACGGCAATTCGACATAAACACACACGCATTTATGATGTATTACCAGATTACCCACCTCAGTAGACATAGCTCCACGCGATACAGTTGGCTTGCTCCGATCAAAACAAACGCACATGAGCAGCGGTAGAGAGGGGGAGGAGGCTGCCGCAAGTGAGTTTTTTACGACTGTGTTGTGAAATATACGCCCCACCACAGCTGTAGGGGGAGCTCGTGGGGAAAACATGCGACAACAAAAGGGAAAATCAGCGAAGAAGTGACTAGAGTTCGCTAGAGTTGCCGAGTTCTCCTTTAATGATATTAAGAAGAGGATCTATGACCTCTGGAAGTATTTCTTTCAGTAGCTTAGTCGGTATAGGGTCTAACATACATGTTGTAGATTTAGATGATTTAATGAGTTTAGTAAATTCTTCCTCTCCTATAGCAACGAATGAATCAAATTTTTCCTCAGGGAGACTACAATGCACTGCCTGATGCGATACTGTAGTAGACGGTTGCATAGTTATAATTTTGTCCCTGATATTATCAATCTTATAAGTGAAGAAGTTCATAAAGTCATTACTGCTGTGTTGCTTGGAAACTTCGGTGCTTGAAGCTTTATTTTTCGTTAGTTTAGCCACCGTTTCAAATAAATACCTAGGATTATGTTTATTTTCTTCTAATAGGGTTGAAAAATAAGCAGATCTAGCAGCTTTTAAAGCCTCTCTGTAAGTAATTGAGCTCTCTTTCCATGAAATGCGAAATACCTCTAGTTTTGTTTTCTTCCAGTTGCGCTCCATTTTTCTGGCTGCTCTCTTAAGGGCCCGAGTGTGCTCGTTGTACCACGGCGTTGGACTATTTTCTTTAATCTTCTTTAAGCGCAACGGAGCAACTGTGTCTAAAGTGCTGGAAAAGAGAGAGTTAAACGTTTCTGTTGTAATATCAAGTTCTTCTAAGCTATCTGAGATGCTGAGATGATGAAACTGATTAGGAAGATTATTAATAAAGCAATCTTTAGTAGCAGAAGTGATAGGTCTCACATATTTGAAACACGGAGTCGGCTTTGCAGCCTTGGCTAAATGCAAATTACACGAGACTAGATAATGATCTGAGATGTCATCGCTCTGCTGCAGAATTTCAACGGCATCCACATCTATTCCGTGTGATAATATTAGATCTAGAGTATGACTACGACGATGAGTAGGTCCTGACACGTGTTGTCTAACTCCAATTGAATTTACAATGTCTTTAAATGCCAATCCCAATGCATCTTTTTCATTATCGATGTGTATATTAAAATCACCAACAATTAGTACTTTATCTGCAGTCAATATTAATTCTGATAGAAAGTCCGCAAATTCTTTGATAAAGTCTGTATGGTGCCCTGGTGGCCTGTATACAGTAGCCAGCACAAATCTCAAACGTGATTTATCGTTTACACAATATATTTTTACATTAAGCACCAATGCTTCAAAGAATTATATTTAAAACTTGATTTCTTAGTGGTTTTGAAACTATTACTATAGATTACAGCAACACCACCCCCTTTGCGTTTCAGACGAGGCTCATGTTTATAACAGTAATCTTGCGGGGTTGATTCATTTAAAGTAATGTAATCGTTTGGTTTTAGCCAGGTTTCTGTCAAACACAGCACATCTAGGTTATTATCTGAAATCATATCGTTAACAACGAGTGCTTTTGAAGTAAGCGATCGAATATTCAGCAACCCAAGCTTTAACATTTGCTCATCTGTATTATAGCTGTTTTTTATTTGTTGAACATCAATTAAATTTTTAACCTTAGTTGGGTTTAAACGTTTTTTGGATTTCCAAATTCGGGGAACAGACACAGTCTCTATATGATGATAGCTAGGTGAAAGAGGCTCTATGTGATGGGATTTATCTGACCTTGGTGACGCGAGGCCGCTAGCAGACGGTCGGTTTAGCCAGTCTGTCTGCTTCCTGACCTGAGCCCCAGATTGTCATGTTTGAGCTCTAAGACTATGAGACATATTACTAGAGAGAAGAGCAGCACCATCCCAGGAGGGATGAATACCATCTCTTTTCAACAGGTCAGGTTTGCCCCAAAAACTTTTCCAATTGTCTATGAATTCTATATTATTAAGCGGACACCACCGAGACAGCCAACCGTTAAGCGAACATAATCTACTAACTATCTCATCACTCCTGCGAACAGGAAGGGGGCCAGAGCAAATTACAGTCCTTGACATCGTACTTGCAAGTTCACACACCTCTTTAATATTAATTTTGGTGATCTCCGACTGGCGTAGTCGAACATCATTAGTGCCGACATGAATAATGATCTTAGAGAATTTACGATTAGCATTAGCCAGCACTTTTAAATTTGCTTTGATGTCAGGCGCTCTGGCTCCCGGCAAACATGTGACTATGGTGGTTGGTGTCTCTATTTTCACGTTCCGTGTAATAGAATCTCCAATAACTAGGGCACAATCATTCTCAGTGGGTGTTTCACTGAGCGGGGCAAATCGATTTGTTATGGTAATCGGAACGGAAGAGTGGTTTTTAGATCCGCGACTAGAGCGATCCCTCACTGTCACCCATTTGCCCGGCTGCACGGGCTCTACTTCAGCCAGAACCGCGTCATGTAAAGAGTTCTCTATTCTATGCGCATCCAAAACATCTAAAGCACTAGCACTCTTACTATCCTCAATTAAAGTTTGGATGCGTGTTTCTAATTCTGAAATCTTCTCTGTCAACCTAACTGTCTCCTTACATTTATCACATATAAATCCTATATTGTCGACAGAGAAGCCTATACTAAACATGTGACATGAAGTGCAAGTGACAATAACAGGACAAGACATTACTCACCGTGTTTGTTGAGTGATTCTTACTCACCTGAGCTTTTTATGAACTCAAAGGCGCGGACGCGCGAGAGAAAAATAAATAAATAAAATAGCTGAGCGCACGGGTGGCGCGTTAACAGGCTAGCGAATTACTAGCGTTTTGTGCTAGTAGTACTAATAACAAAAGCTAGCGATGTCAGGTTAATCTGAGATGTTGGGTAAAATGTAGTAGTATAAACAACTAGAAATGGTAGTAAAATGATGGTTCAAAACAAAGAAATATATGGCTAAGACGGAGCTTATCGCACCGAATCAAACAAACACACTCACAGCAGGCAGCGAGGCAGGAAGTAGACGGTGCCCTAGCCTGCGTGATCACGTTTAACACTCCCACCGGGAGGTTAGCGGGTACCCGTTGATGGCCCATGCATGTAGGGGCCAAAGCTATGGGCAAGGATGCCAGATCGAACCCTTGGCCTGAGAGAGGAGGTCCCTCCTCACTGGTATCGGCCATGGGGCAGTGCTTGTCAGCTGCATCAGAACTGGGAACCAAGCCTGGCTCTTCCAGAATGGAGCCACAAGTAGCACTGAGCATCCGTTTTCCCTGATTCGCTCTAACACCTGAGGCAGGAGCGTGACGGGGGGAAAAGCAAAGAGCGGGCAGCGGGGCCAGATGTGGGCCAGCGCGTTCCTGCTCCTGAAGAAAAACTCCGGACAGTGAGCGTTCTCTTGAGACGCAAACAGGTCTACCTTCGCTCTGCCGAATGTCTTCCACAGCAGTTGGACTGTCTGCGGGTGTAGAAACCATTCTCCTGCCGGAACATTGTTTCTGGACAGTCTGTCTGGTCCCACATTCAGGTGGCCTGGCACGTGCGCTGCTCTCAGCGAGCGCAGATTGTGCTGAGCCCAGACCAGGAGGTGTTCCGTCAGTCTGTAAAGGTTTCGGGACCTGATACCTCCCTGGCGATTTATATAGGCCACCACCGACATGTTGTCCGAACGGACCAAGATGTGGTGTCCTTTTATCTGGGGACAAAAGCGCCTCAGCGCATTGTCGACTTCCATCATCTCCAGGCAGTTGATGTGTAGAAGCTTTTCCCGTTCTGACCACTGGCCGAAGAACGGTCTGCCCTCGAGCAGCGCTCCCCATCCCGAAGTGGAGGCGTCCGTAGACACTACCTTCACACTCGAGGAAGTCCCCAAGCTTACACCTGACCGGTACCAGCCAGTCGCTCTCCAAGATTTCAGAGCTGAGACGCATTTCTGATCGACCTTGAGGCAATAAAGACCGGAGGTCCACGCTCGACGTGGTACTCGCGCCTTTAGCCAGAACTGCAGTGGGCGCATGCGGAGCAGACCCAACTGGAGAACTGATGATGCTGAGTCCATGAGAGCGAGCGGGGTGAGCCCCGTGGGGCTTGTCATGTCTGTGAGTGAATGTGGGCGCGGGGCAGCGGGCACATTTACTACACTGAAAACACCGTCGGCTTGAGCTGACTGTATGTGCGTTGGTTTCGTTTTACAGAAACCGTGAGACATGCAGTGTGCAGTGTTTGTGGGCACTGGGTCGTGGGCACATTCACTACATTTAATGCACAATCGACATGAGTCGATTTTATGTGTGCGAGCCCTGGAATGTGGCGGGCTGTGCTTGTGTGTAGGAATGAGCACTGGGCTGTGGGCATTTTTACTACAATCATAACACCATCGGCCGTGGCCGGAATACCAGAAAATACACTCTTTATGAGATATATCTGGGTCGCCGTAAAAACGGCGTTTGTGTACAGGCAAACGGGCTGTGGTACCGGCTTGTTTTCTGCAAAATACACTGGAACAGTCGCATTTTCTGGAACTGAACGAGCGAGAAGTTTTGGTGGAAGTCTGACCGCAGCGGGACTTGAACACCGTCGTTTTCCTAGGCGGGCTAGGAAGACTTTGAGGCCTCGGGTTTTATCTCACCATTGAGTGCAACGCAGATGCAGCCTGTCCAGCGGCGGTGTAAGCGATAAGCGAGTGATCCTCACCCAGGCAGGAAGCGCAGATGACATGGCGGTCCCCGTCGCTGAGTGGGGCTCGACACGAGCCACAGAAGATACGAGGCATCTTAAAAAAGACGCTCGGCTCTTTTAAAATGAGGGTGTGAGTCGCAGAGGCAAACACACACTAGCAGAGAAAAGGATATACATGCCGGATAGCGGGAACGGCGACTGAAGGTGGCAAGTTGTCGGCCAGCGGCTTCAGATGCAAAGGCTCGTCCCGCAGAAGGCTTTCTCAGACGGCGCGGCTTCTTCCTCTCAGGATTCAGCGATGCGTGAGCTCCGCTGAAGAGATTCTACCAGCCTGTCGAGCTGTATTTATAGGCCCAAGCCACGCCCGTTTCGGCGGGACGTGACGCAGTGGGCGCGTGAAGCGTCCCCATTGGTTCTGATGTCACGAAGGGCCTCTCTCGATAGGCTGCTGCAGTTGCCGCAGGGCAGCCAATAAGCACGCGAGCCGCCTTGCCTATGTCTGCATGCTGCCGCAACGCGTTTTACATTATTTCAAAATTAAGGATAATTTATGGCTTCAGTATCTCGAGGAAAAGAGATTTTCCCCTAGCGTAAGATATTACGCAGTACGAGAGACCTCTCGTAAGAGAACCAGGTTGCTGCTGGAAGAGGTGTTAGTGAGGCCAGCAGGGGGTGCTCACCCTGTGGTCTGTGTGGGTCCTAAAGCTCCAGTATAGTGACGGGACACTATACTGTCAAAAAGCATCGTCCTTCGGATGAGATGTTAAACCGACATCCTGACTCTCTGTGGTCATTAAAAAATTCCCAGGATGTCCTTCGAAAAAGAGTAGGGGTGTAACCCCTTGGCCTCTGTCCATCATGGCCTCCTAATCATCCCCATGTACTGATTGGCTTCATCACTCTGTGTGATGGACGTTCTGGCACAATATGGCTGCCGTCGCATCATCCAAGTGGATGCTGCACATTGGTGGTGGTTGAGGAGATTCCCCCTTCCATGTAAAGCGCTTTGAGTACCCAGAAAAGCGCTATATAAATGTAACGAATTATTATTATGTGTATGACGTCACCGTTTTCACAGATTCGCGTTTTTGTAGTTTACACGGAGATGATAAGGGTGTCGTTTTAAAAAACTTGTACTTTGAAACCCATTTTCAAAAGTTGTCCAAAACGCATAAAAAGTGTAAAAGACCCCTAAGTTTCCTCTGTTCGTTGTTTCGCGTCATCTTTAGTTTATGTGGTTGTGTTACAGTATATGCTCTATTCCTGGTAATCTGTGTGTTTCGATTTATTATCAAAGACTTTTCTGTTTATGTTCCTACTGTACGTCGTGTGCTTCATTACAGCCACTTGTGACAGTCTGACACTTGGCCTCATCATAACTTCAGTGTAGGTTATACAATATGTGGCAATGTTTTAATAAATAATAGATTTATTTATAAAAAATATATATATTAAAGGGCACCTATTATGCAAAATTCACTTTTACATGGTGTTTGAACATAAATGTGTGTTGGCAGTGTGTGAGCAAAACCACCCTAGAATGATAAAAATCCACCCAGTGGTTTTTTTACAATCTCAATAAATCATAAGCACTGTCTCAGAATGAGCTGTTCTCAGATTCGGCGCAATGTGACGTAGAATTGAGCAGGCCCCTCCCACGACTGTTGAGTGACACTTCAGTTTGAGCCCAGACCCGCCCTGAGTGAGCTGGACACAGAGTCCGCCATTGTTCGACGCTTGAGCAGCTGTAGACAAGAATGTCTCCTAAGCGATTGAGGTGTGTTGTTGTTGGATGTAAGAATGAACATAGCAGTCTTCATTTACTCCCTTTGTTACTCAAGGATGGATCTGTACTGTTTGTGATCAAGCTTACACTCTCCGGAGCAACAGGCCTAACGTGTCCAACTGGACACGGAAGAAATGAAAGTGCGAGCGTGCTCTTTATGACAGCTAAAACTAACGCTCATATTTTGTGTGATGTACAATAAACTTCACTGAACTCGTTAGTACAATTTGGTCATCATTCGGACGGGGTTTGCTACAGCAGGCTTGTATTAGTGGATAAAGGCAGATGACAAATAAGTTATAACCATAATTAAACTAAACTATACCTGCTATGTCCATACAGCATATATTCTCTGGCTCTGTGAGCATTATTGTCCGACTCTGAGTCGAAATGAACACGCAACTGAGAGTTTCTATTCTGATATTATCAGATGAGATTGTCCTGACTGAAGCGCGAGCTCGTGAGGCTCCGCCCCCTGTGCCGTGCAGCAGCAGTTAATTTGCATTTAAAGGGCACACACTAAAACAGCGCGTTTTTCTGAGCCCCAAAAAATTACAATTTAAACATGCTGTAAAAAATGATCTGTTGGGTATTTTGAGCTGAAACTTCACATACATACTCTGGGGACATCAGAGACTTATTTTACATCTTGTGAAAAGAGTCATAATAGGTGCCCTTTAAATAATATAATCTTCTGTAAGATATTAAGGGTGAGGTTTGCAATACCATTACAGTAGGCTTAGTGATTTATTGTCTGTGACTAATAGAAAAAACACAACTGCACAATTTATTTTTATTACAGTTATTACCTAGTTCTGGCATGAAACTCTAGATGGCACAGGCTGATAAGTCTTTTGACTCATTTAGTAGTGATCACATCATTCTCTACATGGCACAGCTGATTGGTTGCTGTTGCATCAGCGTCCAATGAGCTGAGGCTCAACATTCAAACAAATACAGGCGTGTTGCTGATAGCAGTATGCAGCGCGCTTTCAGAAACCCTCCACCTTCCCCAGCTCCACCCGTATAGATCTGCTACGGGGGTTAAATCATGTACTGTATGTACATGTGCAGCAGCAGCAGTATCTTACATGCTCACAGCAATGTCTGTGAATGTATTGGCAGTAGCAAGTCTCGGTATTTGCTCTGCAGCAGCAGCGTAGCAGATCTATTCTGTCAAGACCAAATTAACATGGCCATATCCATTACCATGCCAATCTCCCGACAGAAATGTGTTAGTACTAAAGATATTACATAGTCATCCATGTTATAAAAGCAATAAGTCACATGAGTATGTTACATTCACTTTGCCAGGGTTAAAGGAGTAGTTCACTTTAAAATGAAAATTCTGTCATCATATACTCACCCTCATGTTGTTTCAAACCTGTATGAATTTCTTTCTTCCGCTGAACAGAAAGGAAGATATTTAGAAGAATATCAGTAACCAGGCAGTTTCTGGGTCCCATTGACTTCCATAGTAGGAAAAAAATATACTATGGAAGTCAATGGGACCCAGAAACTTTCTGGTTACTGATATTCTTCTAAATATCTTCCTTTCTGTTCAGCAGAAGAAAGAAATTCATACAGGTTTGAAACAACATGAGGGTGAGTATATGATGACAGAATTTTCATTTTAAAGTGAACTACTCCTTTAAGTTTTAAGCATGACATAAAAAAAAAAAATATATGAAAAAAGAAAAAAACACCCCTTACCAGTAGTAAAACCAGTACTGAACTCTTAGAGAAATAATCTATGGCAATAATTATAAAAATTGTGTTTCGACAATTAAAAATTAATTCAGGAAATACATTTTCAAAAGTTTTGCATTGCATGTGACAGTGTCTAATAGATTCTACTTTTGAAAATGTATGTGCATTAGTGTACATGAAACAGCTTGATCTTCAAAGATAAGGTAAAGTTCATACTGTAGCAGGTCAAGGGCACATTGACAGGACACAATCCTAGGTCACCTCTATCTGCCACTGAACCTGCAACCACTGTGTCCACATTCCTAACCATACCACCACCACACCATACATCCTGTGGAGAAACGCATGTAAGCTTTAAGCGTATGGGCTCAAAACACAGCCTTGTGGTGCTAACTCTTTATTCATGAGGGCAGTTACCTGCATAATAACAAAATCATGCAATGGGCAAAATTACACTGTCAATACTTCCTCTTTGTTGGTACACAATATATTTAATCTCAGCAAGTAAACAGGCCAAAGGGTTCTCACTGTAATTTTCAAACACCTAATATTCAGCAGTGTCCCACGTTTTTCTCCTTTCACTATTTATTTGCTGGAAAATGAAAAAATAAATAATTTTAGACCCATTAAAAATATCTTAAAGATGTTCTCTCAAAACTGAAAAATATCATTTATTGTTTATCTATATATCATCTTGCTTTTTTATTTTTATTAACCAGTTTAACACCGTTCCCAGCAGCATAGAGATCATTGCACGCTGGAGGAGTATGTGCATGAAGTGATATGCTCAGAAATGTTTACTATGAATGCATGAGTCGCTGATGCCGAACTGTTCAGGTTAGACTCACTGAAATGTCTTTAATCTTCCCGACAAAGCTGAAAACCATTGCCAGTTCACTCTCAAGATCTCTGATCTGCACGTAGACATTACTGACGCTTATGGGCCATATGCCAATATGCAGCCAAGAAAACTCCTGTTCATGCAGGTAGCTTTGATAAAGTATCAGCATTTCCACATCATCTAAACAAGAAAGCATGTTTTGTGAATCATTGATGTCTGGAGATTGCAAAGAATGTAATTGTATACAAAGACCAGACACATAAACTAAGAAGGCTTAAAATATGATGGCAGCCATTTTGCTCATCTTTCTGAAGCTGCTCATAATTTTGCATTGTATGCCTCAACAGATGTTCTAAGCATTGTGCTCTATCTGTTCATCTGGGATTGGGTTACAAAGAGACTGGTGCGATGTTTTGCCACAATTTTCAGGTCGGCTTGCTGTGTGTCTGGAATCCAGCCAGTTTATTCTGTTGTTCAAGATGCTGATGACAAAAGTTATACCTAAGACGGTGCAAGTTACCAAGAATGATTAATATGCCGGCACTAAAGCATGTCAGAATTGGCATTGTGCAATCCACCAAAGAGTAAACAAGCCCACTCTGTCAACGTAGCAGGACTTCTTTCTAGTTTACATATTTGAATGAATTGTCTTGTATGTGACTTCTATGGTGGATACCATCTCTCGATTTTTATCCCTGCTTTGAAACTCAGAGTTCACCCACAGGTCTCCAAGCGTCTGTTAAAAAATTCTATAATTTCCTGTGCAGTATAGCTGTATCATTAGAAACATTCTATCTGATATTTTCAAAGGTAGCAATAAAAATAGATTCAAATAACAGACAATAACAGACAGTCTTATTTAAGTAAATCAGATCTTAGGAAACACTTTATTTTACACTATCCTTGTTACACATATACTTACTATTGTACAAGCAACTAACACTGAACCAAACACTTACACTTTAGTAAGAAAGCTAATATTACTTAGTACTAATTGGTGTAATTACACTGTAACAAGAACACCTTCAGATAATGTGTAACTGAAGCTTTATTTATTTTTTTCCACACACAAAACACCAAATCAACATAAAGCATACAAAATGCCACTAAGAGATAATATTATTACATTGCTATTTACAAAATATGTTTATAAGTTGTTTGAATATGTGAAGTGTGAAATATATATTATCGGACCGATTACATTCTGAAAAAAAAATCTTCAAAGCATGAATTGATTGTCCACTGTATTATGGTGATTATTTTTCTATTATATTTTAATTATTATTTATAATCAGGTATTAGGTTGTTCATTGACACAAGGTTGATAACTGCATGTGACTTGTGTTGATGGTGTATTTCTGAAAACTTAGTTTGCTGCAGGTACGGGGATATAGTGATGTGGAATGCTGCCCGCTGGAGCAGCGCTCATTAGTATTTGAAGCCATGTTCTCTTGACTGTTCCTCAGGTGTTGCACAGAAAGACTAGATTTTGGCATAAATTCTGGTCCACATTGCAGCTTATTCTGGCCATTAACCACCACCATACACATATTGTTACAGGTGTGTGCATGCAGAGGAAGGTGAAGACGACAGAGCTCTTCAATTCAAGGAGTTTAATTCAAAAGATCTCTAAACACAGGAACAACGGGCAGTACACACACTATACATCAACGTAGAACCGACACTGGAGACTGAAACACACAGGGCTTAAATACACAGGAGAACAGATCAGGGAAACAAGACACAGCTGACTAGACTAACGAGGGCAGAACAGGTGACGCAGATGAACTGATTACAAAAACCATGGAAACAAAGGACTAGACCAAAATCAACAGAGAACAGGGGAAAACGGATCACAGAAACAGAACTCAGAAACACCATACATGTAACATTACTCCCCCCTCCCGGTAGGCGCGTCCTCGCGCCTAATAAACATCCAAAGGGGTGGAAGGGTGGGCGCCCTGGAGGCTGACGGGGGAGACAAGGCAAGGGAACCAGGCAGGAAGCCTCCAGGGTGGAGAAGGCTGTGGGCGTGGACACGGCGGAGCAGGCTGAGGGCTTGGCCACGGCGGAGCAGGCTGTGGGCGTGGCCACGACGGAGCAGGCTGAGGGCGTGGCCACGGCGGAGCAGGCTGTGGGCGTGGCCATGGCGGAGCAGGCTGTGGGCGTGGACACGGTGGAGCAGGCTGAGGGCGTGGCCACGACGGAGCAGGCTGAGGGCATGGCCACGGCGGAGCAGGCTGTGGGCGTGGCCATGGCGGAGCAGGCTGTGGGCGTGGACACGGTGGAGCAGGCTGAGGGCGTGGCCACGGCGGAGCAGGCTGAGGGCGTGGCCGTGGCGGAGCAGGCTGAGGGCGTGGCCATGTCGGCTGACGGGGGAGACAAGGCAAGGGAACCAGGCAGGAAGCCTCCAGGGCGGAGCAGGCTGTGGGCGTGGACACGGCGGAGCAGGCTGAGGGCTTGGCCACGGCGGAGCAGGCTGTGGGCGTGGACACGGTGGAGCAGGCTGAGGGCGTGGCCACGGCGGAGTGAACCTGAACTGGACTGAAATAATCTGGCTCTAGCAGGCAGGCAACGGGCTCTGGCGGGCAGGCGACGGGCTCTGGCGGGCAGGCGACGGGCTCTGGCTCTGGCGGGCAGGCGACGGGCTCTGGCTCTGGCGGGCAGGCGACGGGCTCTGGCCACGACGTGGCCACGACGGAGCAGGCTGTGGGCGTGGCCACGGTGGAGCAGGCTGAGGGCGTGGCCACGGCGGAGCAGGCTGTGGGCGTGGCCATGGCGGAGCAGGCTGTGGGCGTGGACACGGTGGAGCAGGCTGAGGGCGTGGCCACGGCGGAGCAGGCTGAGGGCGTGGCCATGGCGGAGCAGGCTGAGGGCGTGGCCATGGCGGAGCAGGCTGAGGGCGTGGCCATGGCGGAGAAACCCCTTCGGGTGGCCATGGCGGGGAATATTTTTCGGATGGCCAGGACAGAGGTATATGGCCCCCCCCAAAAAAATACTTGGGCAAAGTCCCGGGTGTCAGAGAGGGCTCGGTGCAGGGCAGCGATGAGGGCTCTGCGCTGGGCAGTGATGAGGGCTCGGCGCTGGGCAGCGATGAGGGCTCGGTACTGGGCAGCGATGAGGGCTCTGAGCTGGGCACTGTGCTGGACGGGACCAGTGGTGAAAGCTCTGTGCTGGACGGGACCAGCGGAGAGGAATGCTTTGTGCTGGACGGGACCAGCGGTGAAGAAGTCTCTATGCTGGACGGGACCAGCGGTGAAGGATCTGTGCTGGACGGGACCAGCGGAGAAGGCTTTGTGCTGGACGGGACAAGCGGAGATGAAGACACTGTGCTGGACGGGACCAGCGGAGAAGAATGCACTATGCTGGACGGGACCAGCGGAGAAGTCACTATGCTGGACGGGACCAGCGGAGATGAAGGCACTGTGCTGGACGGGACCAGCGGAGAAGAATGCACTATGCTGGACGGGACCAGCGGAGAAGAAGTCACTATGCTGGACGGGACCAGCGGAGATGAAGGCACTATGCTGGACGGGACCAGCGGAGATGAAGGCTCTGTCTCGACGTTCACAGACACTAGTGGGCAGGCAACAGGCTCTGGCTCTAGCAGGCAGGCAACGGGCTCTGGCTCTAGCAGGCAGGCAACGGGCTCTGGCGGGCAGGCGACGGGCTCTGGCTCTGGCGGGCAGGCGACGGGCTCTGGCTCTGGCGGGCAGGCTCTGGCTCTGGCGGGCAGGCGACGGGCTCTGGCTCTGGCGGGCAGGCGACGGGCTCTGGCTCTGGCGGGCAGGCGACGGGCTCTGGCTCTGGCGGGCAGGCGACGGGCTCTGGCTCTGGCGGACAGGCGACGGGCTCTGGCGGACAGGCGACGGGCTCTGGCGGACAGGCGACGGGCTCTGGCTCTGGCGGGCAGGCATGGAGAATCTCAGGTGGTGGGAAGGTGGCCACCCTGGGAATAAGAACTAGGTGTGGCCGCCTCCTTGGCTGGTAACTCACCGGCGATGTTATGGCGGCCACCCTGGGTACCAGAATTAGGCGTGGCCGCAAAATCTTACATCCCGCTGCTAGGTCCATGTTCATCGAATATTTTTTGGGTCGGTTCTTCTGTTACAGGTGTGTGCATGCGGAGGAAGGTGAAGACGACAGAGCTCTTCAATTCAAGGAGTTTAATTCAAAAGATCTCTAAACACAGGAACAACGGGCAGTACACACACTATACATCAACGTAGAACCGACACTGGAGACTGAAACACACAGGGCTTAAATACACAGGAGAACAGATCAGGGAAACAAGACACAGCTGACTAGACTAACGAGGGCAGAACAGGTGACGCAGATGAACTGATTACAAAAACCATGGAAACAAAGGACTAGACCAAAATCAACAGAGAACAGGGGAAAACGGATCACAGAAACAGAACTCAGAAACACCATACATGTAACAAATATCCTAGCCAGGCACAATGTGATGATTAATATTTCCTCTGCACTTCGGCAACACACAAACATTAACATATCTCCCTGCATGAGAAGACTCTTTACCATAGAACACATTTTTGGGCTGGACGATATGATGATAAAGCGATGATATGAGTGATCCTCTGGATTTAGGTCTTAGCTACTTTATATTGTATTTATAGTGTTGTCTAGCTAGCACATACATCAGTGCCACAGTGACTCAGGTACACGACTGAGCATTCAAAGGATATTAAGATACGAATCGTATAAGATATGATTATGTTTTTTCACTTTTTTTAACTTTAGTTAGTGTGTAATGTTGCTGTTTGAGTATAAAAAAAGATTTGCAAGGTACAAAGCTCAAAGTCCACTCCAAAGGGAGATATTTTATTTAACAGAATCCACTTTCCAAGAACTTCAACGAATCCATCCATGGAATGTGAAAAAAGGGGACGAGGCCTGGTAGTAAAATATGTAAATGTAAAATGTAAAATATGTGAAAAATAATGTGTTTTAATTAAGCATGGAAGCATATACACCCCAAAAACTAAATTAAGACTTCGTTAAAGGGCATAATAGGACCCCTTTAAGTAAAAAATAGCAGGTTGACAAAGAGTTGGAAATGAGTTTAAAGTTATTAACAGGTATAACAATGTTGAGAAATATAGGTTATGGCCCTCATTTCAATTAGTAACGTCTATGATTTTAGGCAAAATTACTATATTGTGATGCCGTTTTATGATTATGACGTATATTGTGTTTAATATTTTGGCTGAAAATTACTATATTGCGGTAAAGACTTTGTCATATGGGTCAACTCTGAGTTTATATATCATAATTTCATCAAGGAAATCTATGACAAAAAATTTTAGTTGACAACCTTTTTTTCCATAACTAATGCCCCGGTACACACTGTACGATTTTGGCCTGTCCCAGACAAAAGATGGCCAATCGTGGCGATTTCTGTGGTATCGGTTTGCATCTATCTCTGTGATAGTGATGGGTCACTCATGAACGGTCTGTTTATTGTGTTGGTCATAATGTATCTTTGGCTGCATTATAATGGCTTCCTACTGAGAAATATGATCAAAGATTGTGTATGTGTTCGGAGAAATTAGCTAATGAAAAATTGGATTTTAAAACCTCTCAAATGAATGAAATTCAAAGTCATCAAATCAAATCAGTAAAATTATCTGATCTATCACTCTTATTAGATCACAGCAAAATCCCCAGTGTTAAATTAACACTCTCAGTGTTTATATGAGTCCACACTCAGAGTGTTATAAGTAACACTGAAGCAGTGTTAAAGTTAATGAGATAATTAAGTGATTAATTGAGTGATGATTGAGCATTATTGAAGACATCTGATGTTAACAAGCAGAATCACTGAAGGAGAAAATCGTAATTGATATGTTACCATTATGGTGATCAGTGTTTGCTTTAGTTGGGCTATTGACCCTTACTTTTTAACTTTAGATTTTGTTTTGCTGTTGTACCTGATTTATAACAGTCAGATGAACAAAGAGAAAAAGTGATATGATGGTGTTGGTTGTGTTTTAAAATAATCATTATTTCACAATCATTTGACCTGAATCACTGAACTCATGTAGAGCCCAATTTCTGAGTTAGATTTACTTTATTACTGTCTAACACTTGATGGCTGCTCTGTTAAGTCTTCATCGTCGGTTAGGAACCTGGGTGTGCTCTTTGATACCAATCTTTCATTTGAAAGTCACGGGTCTAGTATCTGTAAAACTGCATTTTTCCATCTTAAAAATATATCTAAATTACGACATATGCTCTCATTGACAAATGCAGAACAGTTAGTTCATGCGTTCATGACCTCAAGGCTAGATTATTGTAATGCTCTACTGGATGGTTGCCCTGCACGCTTAATAAACAAACTACAGCTAGTTCAAAACGCAGCAGCTCGAGTTCTTACCAGAACCAGGAAGTATGACCATATTAGCCCGGTTCTGTCAAAACTGCATTGGCTCCCTATTAAACATCGCATCAGTTTTAAGATATTGCTGATTACTTACAAAGCACTAAATGGTTTAGCTCCGCAGTACTTGAGCGAGCTCTTAACGCATTATAGTCCTTCACGTCTATTGCAATCTCAAAATTCCGGCCAGTTAATAATACCTAGAATATCAAAATCGACTGCTGGCGGTAGATCCTTTTCCTATTTAGCGCCAAAACTCTGGAACAGTCTTCCTACCATTGTCCGGGAAGCAGACACACTCTGTCAGTTCAAAGCCAGATTAAAGACACATCTCTTTGACCTAGCATTCACATAATACATTATAGACTCCTATAATTCAATGTTAGGCTGCATAGATTAGGTCAGCCGGAACCGGGAACACTTCCCATAAATACTGATGTACTTCATAAGAAGAATGGCATCTACGCTAATTTTAGTGTCTGTGTTTATCCCGAGGTTTTCCCGCAGCCTGCCGGATCCAGGCCGTTTCCAGATCTGACGAAGGACCTTCGCCTGGACCCGATGACAACGCAGTGCTGAAGTGCCAACTAGTCTCTCCCTATGGAGGATCCCTTTACCACTCTACAGATAAGGCGTTGTCGGGAAAATTCGTTTCGTGTTCCTACCTCGAAGCGACAAAATAAAATAAAATTCTTTATCAAAATTTATAAGGAAAGACAAGTACTTTGTTTAGGCTTGGCTTGTAGGGAATTCCAAACTTGTGCACCGATATTCAAAGTCACATAACTATAGAACCCATTCTAAATGCGCAATGCCCATCAGCGTTTCTCACAGGTTCGCGTTTAAAGTCTGTGTAGAGAGAATGGTGTCGTCTTAGCGGCCCCTAATTTAATAACAAATGATCGTTGCAACGGAAGCAAATCAATCAAAACTAACTTTAGCTGGAAAATAACTTTATTAAAGAACCGCTATAAAGCCAAAACAATCTCCTTAAATTACCTAAAATTATACGCTTATCTATGTAAAGCTGCTTTGAAACAATCTACATTGTTAAAAGCGCTATATAAATGAAGATGACTTGACTTGACTATTAATTATAGCAGCAATTAAATGGTTTAGCTCCCCAGTACTTGAGCGACCTCTTAACGCATTATAGTCCTTCACGTCTATTGCGATCTCAAAATTCTGGCCAGTTAATAATACCTAGAATATCAAAATCGACTGCTGGCGGTAGATCCTTTTCCTATTTAGCACCAAAACTTTGGAACAGTCTTCCTAACATTATCCGGGAAGCAGACACACTCTGTCAGTTCAAATCTAGACTAAAAACACATCTCTTTGACCTAGCATTCACATAATACATTATAGACTTCTATAATTCAATGTTAGGCTGCATAGATTAGGTCAGCCGGAACCGGGAACACTTCCCATAAATCCTGATGTACTCGTTACATGTCAAGTCATCTTCATTTATATAGCGCTTTTAACAATGTAGATTGTCTCAAAGCAGCTTTACAGAGATAAGCGTATAATTTAAGGTAACAGAGATTGTTTCGGCTTTACAGCAGAGTTAAGTTATTTCCATCTAAAGTTAGTTTTAATTGATTTGGTTCCGTCGCAATGATCATTTGTTATTAAATTAGGGGCCGCTAAGACGACACCATTCTCTCTACACAGACTTTAAACGCGAACCTGTGAGAAACGCTGATGGCAGTCACATGCACATTTAGAATGGGTTCTATAGTTATGTGCGTTAGAATATACGCAGGTTTGGAATTCCCTACAAGCCAAGCCTAAACAAAATACTTGTCTTTCCTTATAAATTTTGATAAGGAATTTTATTTTATTTGTTGCTTTGGGGTAGGACCGCAAGACGAATTTTCCCGACAACGCCTTATCTGTAGAGTGGTAGTGGGATCCTCCATAGGGAGAGACTAGTTGGCACTTCAGCACTGCGTTGTCATCGGTCCAGGTGAAGGTCCTTCGTCAGATCTGGATACGGCCTGGATCCGGCAGGCTGCGGGAAAACCTTGGGATAAACACAGACACTAAAATTAGCGTAGATGCCATTCTTCTCATGATGTAACGAGTACATCAGGATTTTTGGGAAGTGTTCCCGGTTCCGGCTGACCTAATCTATGCAGCATAACATTAAATTATAGAAGTCTATAATGTATTATGTGAAAGCTAGGTCAAAGAGATGTGTCTTTAATCTGGCTTTGAACTGACAGAGTGTGTCTGCTTCCCGGACAATGGTAGGAAGACTGTTCCACTGTGAGTTTTGGTGCTAAATAGGAAAAGGATCTACCGCCAGCAGTGGATTTTGATATTCTAGGTATAATCAACTGGCCGGAATTTTGAGATCGTAATAGACGTGACGGACTATAATGCGTTAAGAGCTCGCTCAAGTACTGCGGAGCTAAACCATTCAGTGCTTTGTAAGTAATCAGCAATATTTTAAAATTTATGCGATGTTTAATAGGGAGCCAGTGCAGTTTTGACAGAACTGGGCTAATATGGTCATACTTCCTGGTTCTGGTAAGAACTCGAGCTGCTGCGTTTTGGACCAGCTGTAGTTTGTTTATTAAGCGTGCAGGGCAACCACCCAGTAGAGCATTACAATAATCTAGCCTTGAGGTCATGAACGCATGAACTAATTGTTCCGCATTTGTCAATGAGAGCATATGACGTAATTTAGATATATTTTTAAGATGGAAAAATGCAGTTTTACAGATACTAGACACGTGACTTTCAAATGAAAGATTGGTATCAAAGAGCACACCCAGGTTCCTAACCGACGACGAAGACTTAACAGAGCAGCCATCAAGTGTTAGACAGTATTCTAGATTATAACGTGAGGAAGTTTTTTGTCCAATAATTAGAAACTCAGTTTTTTCAGAATTTAGAAGTAGGAAATTACAAGTCATCCAATTTTTTATATCCGCTATGCATTCCGTTAATTTTGTGAATTGATAAGTTTCGTTAGGTTTTGAAGAAATATAGAGCTGAGTATCGTCAGCATAACAGTGAAAGCTAATTCCATGTTTCCTAATGATATCTCCTAATGGTAGCATGTACAGAGTGAACAGCAGCGGTCCTAATACTGAGCCTTGTGGTACGCCATACTTAACCTGTGATCGATGAGACATCTCATCATTTACTGCTACAAACTGATAACGGTCAGATAAGTATGATTTAAACCATGCTAGTGCATTTCCTGTAATGCCAACATAATGTTCT
Source organism: Scardinius erythrophthalmus (assembly GCF_964197995.2). Lineage (NCBI taxonomy): Eukaryota > Metazoa > Chordata > Actinopteri > Cypriniformes > Leuciscidae > Scardinius > Scardinius erythrophthalmus. The sequence goes on from NC_138242.1 coordinate 10,975,814, forward strand.
AATCTATTTAAAAGAACATTGTGGTCGATGGTGTGCATACATCATAAGAAGTGTGGTACATCATAAGAAGAATGGCATCTACGCTAATTTTAGTGTCTTTGTTTATCCCGAGGTTTTCCCACAGCCTGCCGGATCCAGGACGTATCCAGATCTGACGAAGGACCTTCGCCTGGACCCGATGTCATAACGGGGTGCTAAAGTGCCAACTAGTCTCTCCCTATGGAGGATCCCTTTACCACTGTACAGATAAAGCGTTGTCGGGAAAATTTGTTTCGCGTACCTACCCCGAAGTGACAAAATAAAATAAAATTCTGTATCAAAATTTATAAGGAAAGACCAGTACTTTGTTTAGGCTTGGTTTCTAGGGAATTCCAAACCTGCGCACATATATTCAAACGCACATAACTATAGAACCATTTCTTAATGCGCATGTGAACGGCATCAGCGTTTATCACAGGTTCGCGTTTAAACTCTGTGTAGAGAGAATGGTGTTGTCTTAGCGGCCCCTGATTTAATAACAAATGATCGTTGCGATGGAAGGGAATCAATCAAAACTAACTTTAGCTGGAAAATAACTTTATTAAAGAACCGCTATAAAGCCAAACCAATCTTACCTTAAATTATACGTTTATCTCTGTAAAGCTGCGTTGAAACAGTCTACATTGTTAAAAGCGCTATATGTTTTTCTTTGAGAAAAGAGCAAAGAACGGCACTTAAGTCATTCTTAAAAAAGGAAGATGTGTTCGTAGTTTTGCCGGCCAGATTCAAAAGTTGAATCTATCAACTAACGTTAGCTCCGCTGTTGGGAAAACGCTCTGGTTGGTTGAAGCGCTGTCCTATTGCGTGCAGAGGGAATTTGAAAGACAGCCGTTTATCCCGCCCCTCGGATTGAGACGTGTCTATGGTGAGTTGCCAGACCTAACATCTTGATGTAGGTAAAGGTAAACAGGACCTAAAATTTCCACACTTTTATTAGCCCCGGGTCCAGTGGACCCGAACATCCTTTGTGTAATATAAATGTGTAGGGGGGGGTGTACAGTGTGTGGTCATTGAAAATGTGTTCTGATATATGTTCTTCACAGAGAATGAGCCAAGGCCAATGAGTCTGAGGTTGAAAAAATAATTAATCGTATCTTTTTTCTTTTGATAAAAAATGAAAACGGGTCCTACAGAACCGAACACCATACAAGGCTTAAGATAAACCTTCTTACGTGCGACATTACCAGGTGCTGACTGTGGCGATGGTGCTGAATTTGTTGTTTATCGATGGCTCGAGAATCAATTTTTCACTTATGCAGGGGCTTCTTCACTGTGTTATGTGAGAAAACAGTGTTCTTACTTACTGTAAATACTTTCCAGCATTTCAGTAATAAAAGTGTACATCGTACGTACGGTGCTCGGCAGTGATCAAAAAGGATTGAACAGTGAAGTTTGAAGTGATCTCTTGTAAACTTAAAGATGTGGATTTGGACGGCAGTTAAATCACCACATGACCTTGGTGTTTGTCAAAAAACAGTAGCCTAGGTAATTTGGCTGGAGACTTTTACGCGGGTGGTGGGAGAAAAACACTGACATGCTGGATTCGGACGGCAATAAAATCACAGACTAACACCTGTACATTTTTTAAATACCATACGACCCCATGAGAAACTATTAGCGTCTGAATAGGGCTAAACTGAGAGTATGTTTTCACTGGGCTTTAAAAGGGCTCCGCGGATGGCGCTGTCTTTCATTTAGCACAACTATTCGCTGTATCACTGCCATAGTCTGAGCAATCATTCACAATCATTGCCTTTAAATAGACTCCTAAACCTTTACTGCCTAATGGTTTGCCAGCTGATGTATCTTTAGTTAATATAATTAAAAAACTAACAACAATCAGTGTAATTACAATTTTATTCTGTGCATGAAAAAACTTGAATTAGCCTAATTTACTTCAGAATTATACTCGTATACTGAGATGTAAAGAGTTTTTTTTTTTTTTTTTTTTTCAGTGGTGGCCACCTGTTAACAGTGATAAGGCAAAGCTAAGAGTGGTCCAGACCAACCATCGGAACATATGACTTACAGAAGGTATACTTAAAGGGATACTTCACCGTTTTTTCATATTAAACTATGCTATTCCCTTAACTAAGACGAGTTGATACATACCTCTCTCGTCTCAGTGCGTGCAATCAATCGTTCTGGCACGCAGCGAGCGATTGATTGTGTCACCGGTGCAGGCCGGGGCGGACTCGGATGACCAGCCGCCCCTGACTCCAGACACCACCGTGAGGAGCCGACACCACAGGCACGCAACAGATGGACAAAGGAGGAGGCAAGTAATTGAGTTCAAAGTAACAATCTTTATTGAATAACAATCAACTTAAGAAAGGAATAAGCAACTCTTTTCTTCTAGGGCTATTTGACCGGAGTAGCCGCTGGATCCATTCTTCACGGTCTTCGGGACACAATAGTGCAATAGTGACTCTAAAAGCTTACTTCACAGCGTTGCTGCACATCTGCAGGGCTCAAGACAGTAAGTAACAGGTAATGTATGCTTCTCAGTATCGGATACGTCGTCGGGCACAATGGTAGGACAGTGACTCTAAAAGCTTACTTCACAGCGTTGCTGCACATCTGCAGGTCTCGGACGGTAGGTAACAGGTAATGTTTCTTCGTCCACCAGCAGATTCTCTTATCAGGACATGAAAGGGAAATTGTGACTTTAAAACTCACTTCACAGCGTTGCTGTACATCTGCAGGACTCAGACAGGTAACGTTTCTTCTCTCGACAGCAGATTCTCTCGTCTGGGCATAAAAGGGAAATTGTGACTTTAAAACTCACTTCACAGCGTTGCTGCACATCTGCAGGACTCAGACGGTCGGTAACAGGTAAGGTTTCTACTCCTAACAGCAGATTCTCTTATCAGGACGTGAAAGGGGAATTGTGGCTTTAAAACTCACTTTACAGCGTTGCTGCACATCTGCAGGTCTCAGACGGTAAGTAACAGGTAATGTTTCTTCGTCCAACAGCAGATTCTCTTATCAGGACATGAAAGGGAAATTGTGACTTTAAAACTCACTTCACAGCGTTGCCGCACATCTGCAGGTCTCAGACGGTAAGTAACAGGTGAGGTTTCTTCTCTTAACAGCAGATTCTCTTATCAGGACGTGAGAGGGGAATTGTGGCTTTAAAACTCACTTCACAGCGTTGCTGTACATCTGCAGGTCTCAGACGGTAGGTAACAGGTAATGTTTCTTCGTCCAACAGCAGATTCTCTTATCATGACGTGAAAGGGGAACTGTGACTTTAAAACTCACTTCACAGCGTTGCTGCACATCTGCAGGAATCAAACGGTAAGTAACAGGTAATGTTTCTTCAAGACTTATAATTTCAGAGAGAGAGAGAATTAACAGGAGCCTTCAATGAGGAATTACTTCATGACAATATTCAGTGGAAGAGAGGAAAATACAAAGCATTACTTCACCAGTTCAGTTGTATCGTTCTGGGATTTAGATGGAGACCAGTAGATCATCTCACAAGAATGAAAGCAGGCGTTGGGAGACTCTTCTCAGCATAGCACACAGCACTCGTGTTCACTACAAATCCACAGCATTAATTCAGCGTGCATCGGGTAAGGCAAACAACTACAAATCACTCACACACAGTAGGGCTGATCAGAAACCTCGCTTCATCCATGCATTTCAATGGGAATATTCAACTCTCCATTCTCTCCAGCGCATCTGAAACAGATGTCCTCCTCAATAGTAAATTTCACTTTCACAGTCTTTTCTTCAAGCTTTACATTTGATTCAACGATGTAATTAAATCACTTATCTTTCTCTTTTCCTCTTCCAGCGCAGATCCAAGCAGCAGTTCAATCCAGTGATATTCCACAAGCAGCTCTAAACGACAGACTCTAATGGCAGTTCTTCACTTACACGAATTTCCAGGATTACCGCGTCCAATGTAAGCGCTCAAACCGGAGATCTTCTACCCCAAAACACAACGACAGAGACCCAGCCAACCCTGATCAACTGAACACCGATTGACTTTTACCAGCTCCAACCTCGACTCAACTCGACTCTGAATGGCTCTTTTATCCTCCTCTTGTGAAGCGGAAAGCCTGTGCAAACACCGCTCCTCTCTCTCTCACACCTGCCGGGCATCAGCGGTAATCAGGTCGGACAATATCTCCGCTACACCCGGAACCGGAGTGAGGCGTTACACCAAAATAATCCCCTCGGGGAACATGGAAAGAAAGAAAGGTTCCGCTTTTCCCAGCATTTTGTCACCCGTGACATCCCCCCCTGCCAATCGGTTCTAGTCCCTAGAACCGGTCTTGCTAATGCCATTCGCCATATCTCTCAGGTGGCTGGCCTCGGTTGTCCCGCTGGGACCGTCGGGGTGGCGTGGGTGGAGCCGCTCGGGCCTCTGCTTCGGGGTTTCTTGGGACTATTGCCCACCCTATCATGGGCACATTGGGGGCAGGCGGCGCACTCTGTGTTTCCGCCACAGGCTGTGGGTAGTTCGGACATGGACGGAGCAAATTGCGATGAAGTACTCGTATGGGTCCCGGTTTTCCCTCAGGCCGTACCGAGTAGACTGGAGCATCAGGCCCCTGTCGGCGCTCTACCACATAGGGTGTTGATTCCCAACGATCACAGAGCTTTCCTTTCCCTGGACGTCGGTTGTCCCTTACCAGCACTCGCTCTCCAGGCAGCAAAGGGGCTTCTCGGGCGGTTCGATCATACAGTCACTTGTTCTTAGCTGCCGCAGCACTCAACTGGTCTGAAACTCTCTTATAGGCATTTAGTAATTGTTGGTGGTGTCGATTTACCCAGTCCGTGGTGCTGTACTCTCCTTCGGTGGCCTCGGTGCCCAGGAGTAAATCTACAGGTAAACGTAGATGACGCCCAAACATGAGGTAAGAAGGGGCATACCCGGTGATGCTGTGCACGCTATTGTTATAGGCTTGTAGTAACATAGGCAGACTCTCGGCCCATTGACACTGCTGCTCACCCTCCAACGTTCCCAATAGCCCCAACAGGGTCTGATTGAATCTTTCGCAGCCCCCGTTGCCTTGGGGGTGATACAAAGTCGTGTGTGTCTTTTGACAACCATAGAGCTGGCTCAGCTCCTGTATCACTCGGGACTCAAAATTTGGGCCTTGATCCGAATGGAGGGTCTCTGGACAGCCGAACGGCTGTATTACTGTTCTCCAAAGGGCATTGGCTGTAGTCGCTGCCGTCTGGTCTACAGTGGGGACGGCCCAAGCGTACTTGGTGAACAGATCAGTCATTACCAGGATATTTTGATATCGATCTGCGGGTCGCCCTAGGGTCAGAAAGTCAATTGCCTTCGGCCGAAAGGGGACCAGTGGGGCTCGAGGCTCCTTCCGACGTTTAAACAGCGTGCATCGTGGACAACTCTGAACAAACTCTTCAACTTTCTTCTCCATCTTTGACCAGTAGAAATACCTCCTCAGCAGTGACAAAGTCTTTTCTTGGCCCTGATGGCCCGCATGGGTGTGATGGGAAGTCAACAGCTCTTGGACTTGGTCCTCTGGGACCACCACTTGATACCTGATTTCCTGAGTCCTTAAATCTCGCAGTGAACGACAGATTACCCCTTCTCTGATTCGCAATCTCTTCCACTGTTTCAGGAGTTGTTGTACTCTCACTGTCTGAGCCTGTCTTTCTTCGGCACGCAGCCTGAATCCTCGCCTGAGATGCGAGACGACCTGACACAGGTCTTCATCCCCCTGCTGTAATCTTCTCCACCGTCCGGGGTCCCATCCCCAACTGGACGGAACATCTCCCTGGGTCCCGGGAGCTTCCACGACCGCCACCAACAATTCATCCCCTTGACCAGGGGTATCGAGGTGCGTTTGACCGTCTCTCTGAATGGCTGGGAGTCTGGACAACGCATCAGCATTCGCGTTTTCTCTGCCAGGTCGATATTTAAGCTGATAGTCATAATTAGCAAGCTGAGCCACCCAACGCTGCTCCACTGCTCCCAACTTGGCAGTCTGCAAATGGACTAGAGGGTTGTTGTCTGTGATCACAGTCACCTTAGCTCCCCACAGGTAATCTTTGAATTTCTCGGCCATGGCCCATTTCATGGCTAGCAACTCTATCTTGAAGGAACTGTAGTTTGCTGCGTTCCGCTCTGCAGGGTGTAAACTTCGACTGGCATACGCAATTACCTTCTCCACTCCTTGTTGTTCTTGGGCTAGTACCGCCCCCAATCCTGCATTGCTGGCATCGGTATACAGGAGAAACGGCTGAGTGAAGTCTGCATAGGCTAGGATAGGAGCCCTCAGAAGTTCCTGCTTCAGATTTTGGAAGGCTGTTTCACATGCTGAGTCCCATTGCACCGTCGATGAGCTTTTGCCACGGGAACGTCCAGTGCCAGCAAGAAGCTGGACGAGTAAGCACTGGACGAGTAAGCCAAGTTTCCAATGGCTTAGCAAGCCCAGAGAATCCTTTAATAAATCGTCGATAATATCCTACGAAGCCTAGGAAGGACCGCACTTGTCTCACTGTTCGTGGGGGCTCCCAGCCTTGGACTGCTGCAACTTTCTCTGGATCAGGGGATATACCGGCAGCGCTGACTCGATGTCCCAGGAATTGTACCTCTTTGCGAAACAACTGGCATTTTTCTGGTCTCAACTTTAGCCCATATCTCTCCATGGCCCGGAAGGCATTCTCCAAGTGATGCAGGTGAGTTTGAAAGTCAGGGGAAAAAACGATTACGTCATCCAAATAGACCAGCGTGGATTCAACTAGTTGCCCTCCCAGGCATCGCTGCATAAGTCGCTGGAAGGTTGCGGGAGCGTTGCACAAACCGAACGGCATCCGGTCCCACTCGAATAGCCCAAACGGTGTGGTGAAGGCAGTTTTCTCTCTGTCGCGGTCATCCATCTGTACTTGCCAGTATCCGCTGGCCAGATCCAAAGTTGAATACCATGCTGCTTGAGTCAAACTCGTGAGTGAATCTTCGATCCGCGGCAACGGGAATGCATCTTTCTTGGTCACACTATTGAGCTTGCGGTAGTCGACGCAGAATCTCCAGGCTCCCGTTTTCTTCTGTACTAGGACAATCGGGGCTGCCCATGGACTACTACTTTCTCGAACAATCCCTCCATCTAGCATCCCTTTTAGCAGGGCACGGACTTCAGTGTAGAGAGTGGGGGGCACCAGACGGTACCGCTCCCGACTAGGGGTTGCTTCTCCGGTGGGTATTTGGTGCTTAATCACCCCTGTACAGCCATAGTCTTCCTCATGGGTTGAGAACACATGTTTCCACTTCTTCAGGAGCTCCTGGAGCTGTAACACTTGCCCTTCTTCCAGGTCCTCACCCTTCAAAGACTCCCCCATCAAATGGGTCGGCATTCCTCCTCTCACAGGGCCTGAACTGGCCTCCACTGGACGGACGGCAACTTCTACCACTGCAGGGCTCACCTGCCTGAAACAGACGTCTTGTTGCTCTTGGACTTGGACAGGGCAGACAGATGAAACTCGAACCAGACGTTGGTGTCGACGAAGGAGCACCGGGTAGGGATGGGCGTTTCGCACCTTCACTGAAACTCGCCCTCGTCGTATAACCGCTAGCCCATGGGCTACTTCGATGGGTTGACAATCTTCGTGGGGCTCTACCAGGACACAGTTGCCTGACTCACGGGGTCCAGCGGGCACTCGGACCCAGAGAACGGCCTCGCTCCGGGCTGGAACAGACAAAGCGTACCGGCAGGTGACTCGACCGATATCTTCCCGCTCTTGCACCTGACTTGCTGCATGGACTCTTCGGCAATCGGCCAGGATCTGGTCCCAGTCCTGCCTTGCTGCTAACGGGGACGTTCGGGCCGGTCGGTCTTTAAACAGTTCTTCCCAGCAATCCAGAATAACATTCATCCCTAGCAGTGCTCGATGGAGACCCAAGCAATGGTCCCGAACAATAACAACACCCTTCTGGTGGACAGGAACCCCTTGAACCAGAAAGTCTACCACGATGTACCCAGTATAAGGAATATCCAATCCATTCGCTCCACGTAATGTGAGTCTTGAAGTTTCCGTCCTGTGAAGCCGATGATCCGCGAATAACTCCAGAGCCAGACTCTCTGAAAACAATGTAACCTGAGAACCTGTATCGACCAGACAATTAATCTTCATTCCATTAACTTGAACTTCTACCGTGGGACAACGCCCAACCCAGTCATCTCTCATCACCGGAACAGAACAAGGGTCTCTTGAAGGGGTCCCGGCCACTTGACCCACAGTGACCGGTGGGACTAAAAACCCCCTTGAGAACTGACGACTGATGTGTCCCGGATTTCCACAACTGATACAGATGGGTCGACCCTGATGATCCCACTGAAACCGGGGGCCTGTCGGACGCGGATGGCGGCGTACAGGTCTTTGTCCCTCCTCTGAATATGATCTTCCTCGCACCATCGGTCCACCTTCGACTCGACCTCGATGAAGCTCCCCCAAAAGACTCCGAGACAACTCTGCCATCTGTCCCTTAACATCCTCCAGTAATTCTGTCCTCAATTTCTGCTTCCACTCACTTGACTCAACAGGCGCGGGTACTGTGGCGCTGCTGGCCGCCACACGAACTGGTGTCCGAGTCGTCTCTCCCTGATCTGACTCCAACGCCAAGGCCTCTTGTCGAAGAGCCTCAAAAGACATAGTGGGGTCTCGTCGAAGCTGGAGCCGTATGCCCTGGCGCACCGGTCCTTCACGCAGCCCCAAAACAAACTGGTCTCTCAATAAGCCATCTCCTTCTCCCAGTCCATGATCTTGTCGACCTTTCAGCCGGCCAAACTGCTCCCGCAGTTTCAGGGACTATGCTCGCAGAGTCTGCTGAGGCCCCTGCTGACAGTTAAAGAACTGGGCACGAAGAATGGCTACTGGGGTAGAATCTCCATATACTCCAGACAAGAAATCAAAGATATTCTTCGCAGTAGCCCGCGTGGCTTCTGATGCAGCAAGAACTTCCCTTTTGGCTTCTCCTTCTAACGATCCTAGCACAAACTGTACCTTTTGCGATACGCTCAGTCCTTGTAATCCAGCCAGATATTCCGTCTGCGCTTTCCAGTCCTGAAATCTCAGCTCCGATCCTGGTCCTCCATAGCGTTGTGCCCAAGGGGCTCCCATCATGATGGGCATTACTTGCGAGCGAACTGGTGGGACCTCTTCGTCCACCATCGCGTACCTGTGGCCGCTACAACTCACGGTGGCAACCCTGCCGACTTACGCCAAATTGTGTCACCGGTGCAGGCCAGGGCGGACTCGGATGACCAGCCGCCCCTGACTCCAGACACCACCGTGAGGAGCCGACACCACAGGCACGCAACAGATGGACAAAGGAGGAGGCAAGTAATTGAGTTCAAAGTAACAATCTTTATTGAACAACAATCAACTTAAGAAAGGAATAAGCAACTCTTTTCTTCTAGGGCTATTTGACCGGAATAGCCACTGGATCCATTCTTCACGGTCTTCGGGACACAATAGTGCAATAGTGACTCTAAAAGCTTACTTCACAGCGTTGCTGCACATCTGCAGGGCTCAGACAGTAAGTAACAGGTAATGTATGCTTCTCAGTATCGGATACGTCGTCGGGCACAATGGTAGGACAGTGACTCTAAAAGCTTACTTCACAGCATTGCTGCACATCTGCAGGTCTCAGACAGTAAGTAACAGGTAATGTTTCTTCGTCCACCAGCAGATTCTCTTATCAGGACATGAAAGGGAAATTGTGACTTTAAAACTCACTTCACAGCGTTGCTGTACATCTGCAGGACTCAGACAGGTAACGTTTCTTCTCTCGACAGCAGATTCTCTCGTCTGGGCATAAAAGGGAAATTGTGACTTTAAAACTCACTTCACAGCGTTGCTGCACATCTGCAGGACTCAGACGGTCGGTAACAGGTAAGGTTTCTTCTCTTAACAGCAGATTCTCTTATCAGGACGTGAAAGGGGAATTGTGGCTTTAAAACTCACTTCACAGCGTTGCTGCACATCTGCAGGTCTCAGACGGTAAGTAACAGGTAATGTTTCTTCGTCCAACAGCAGATTCTCTTATCAGGACATGAAAGGGAAATTGTGACTTTAAAACTCACTTCACAGCGTTGCCGCACATCTGCAGGTCACAGACGGTAAGTAACAGGTGAGGTTTCTTCTCTTAACAGCAGATTCTCTTATCAGGACGTGAGAGGGGAATTGTGGCTTTAAAACTCACTTCACAGCGTTGCTGTACATCTGCAGGTCTCGGACGGTAGGTAACAGGTAATGTTTCTTCGTCCAACAGCAGATTCTCTTATCATGACGTGAAAGGGGAACTGTGACTTTAAAACTCACTTCACAGCGTTGCTGCACATCTGCAGGACTCAAACGGTAAGTAACAGGTAATGTTTCTTCAAGACTTATAATTTCAGAGAGAGAGAGAATTAACAGGAGCCTTCAATGAGGAATTACTTCACGACAATATTCAGTGGAAGAGAGGACAATACAAAGCATTACTTCACCAGTTCAGTTGTATCGTTCTGGGATTTAGATGGAGACCAGTAGATCATCTCACAAGAATGAAAGCAGGCGTTGGGAGACTCTTCTCAGCATAGCACACAGCACTCGTGTTCACTACAAATCCACAGCATTAATTCAGCGTGCATCGGGTAAGGCAAACAACTACAAATCACTCACACACAGTAGGGCTGATCAGAAACCTCGCTTCATTCATGCATTTCAATGGGAATATTCAACTCTCCATTCTCTCCAGCGCATCTGAAACAGATGTCCTCCTCAATAGTAAATTTCACATTCACAGTCTTTTCTTCAAGCTTTACATTTGATTCTACGATGTAATTAAATCACTTATCTTTCTCTTTTCCTCTTCCAGCGCAGATCCAAGCAGCAGTTCAATCCAGTGATATTCCACAAGCAGCTCTAAACGACAGACTCTAATGGCAGTTCTTCACTTACACGAATTTCCAGGATTACCGCTTCCAATGTAAGCGCTCAAACCGGAGATCTTCTACCCCAAAACACAACAACAGAGACCCAGCCAACCCTGATCAACTGAACACCGATTGACTTTTACCAGCTCCAACCTCGACTCAACTCGACTCTGAATGGCTCTTTTATCCTCCTCTTGTGAAGCGGAAAGCCTGTGCAAACACCGCTTCTCTCTCTCTCACACCTGCCGTGCATCAGCGGTAATCAGGTCGGACAATATCTCCGCTACACCCGGAACCGGAGTGAGGCGTTACACCAAAATAATCCCCTCGGGGAATATGGAAAGAAAGAAAGGTTCCGCTTTTCCCAGCATTTTGTCACCCGTGACAATTGCACTTGAATAGCACTTGGGAGCACTTCGACTCAGCGCAGTAAAAAGTCACTAGTGAAAGTCGAAGTGCTCCCAAGTGCTATTCCGCCATACATTATAGTTATCCTTTTTACCCACTTAGAAAAGCGCCACGTTTTATTTTGTGTCACCATACTTGGTCGTGTAACTACTCGTGTAACTGTATTTAAAAAGGGAAAACGTGGAGGTGTTTGGTCGCTTCTAACTTCATCTCTGTTTGGGTCCTAATGAATGAACTGGGCTAAGCTGTGCTATCAAAGTGTCGCCGCACGCCAGAGCGATTGAGTGCACGCACTGAGACGAGAGAGGTATGTATCAACTCGTCTTAGTTAAGGGAATAACATAGTTTAATATGAAAAAGCGGTGAAGTATCCCTTTAACTAAGAACGTTTCTGGAAACACGTATTAACGATAATGTACAGCTTAAGGTATAACTTAAGAACGACGTAGCGTTAAGAAGGTTTCAGGAAACGCAGCCCTGGATATTAAAAATCACCAACAATTAATACTTCTTTGATAAAGTCTGTATAGTTCCTAGGGATGGGTACAGAAACCCAGCCCCTGCTTAATGAGAATTGATGGCCGAGATAACTAAACATTAAGTTTGGTTACACTTTAGGCCTGTGATATTCATCTAATTTGAATTTCGATGTTGGCATCCAATTATTATAAAAAAAAGATATTTGAGATAAAACTCTTAAAAACTAGCCACGTTCTGTCTTGTGCAGCTTCATTCCCTTTACCGCGGTGTGCTGTAATTTCTCCCAATAAAACACAAACTTAACGCCAGAATCAGCACAATCAATGATTGTTGTAAAATGCAGTCTCTACTGTTGCTAAATTGCGAGATGTGTTTGATAATAAAAAGAGCTATTAAAAGCACAATAATCTGCAAAGAGACACTGTTTCCAACTTCAGAGAGGCTTTATGTGTGTGCGCTCCGAAATGGACCTTAGACAGGCAAATTATACTTTACTACACCTAATCGATCAAATACACACAACAAGGGGCCCTATCTTGCACCCAGCGCAATTGACTTTGTACACCGACGCATATATCATTCCTATTTTGCACCCGCGCAAAGCGCGCTTTTCCCTCCACAGAAGCACGTCGCTAAACTAGGGAATTAACTTGCGCTCCCTGGGCGGTTCAGCGCAAAAAAAGGAGGCGTGTTCCGGCGCAAACGTTCCTTCATGCTATTTTGCAGGTTTAGAAAACAATTGCGCCACTGACCAGGAAAAAATAGTTTAAAGTCAGTGGCGCGTTGCGCATGTTATTCATATGCTATTTTAAGGGCACATGCTTGGCCATAATCAATGTAGCGTGTGCACAACGCGCATACACTTTGATTCTCTCATCTACACAGGAGCAGCAGTTTTCATTTTTGCAAATCATACATTATTACGATAGATAGATAGATAGATAGATAGATAGATAGATAGATAGATAGATAGATAGATAGATAGATAGATAGATAGATAGATAGATAGATAGACAATTTATTATAAAAGCATACATCTAGCTTACACATTTACCCAAATTATCATACGCCTTTTTAACCGAGGTTAATTTGGGTGTGTTTCTCCATCCCCAACGTCCCTGACGAGAGCGTTGCTCTCCTTGGCTGTGAACCGCTCCTGGCGCGCGCCTGGCAAATCCGCCGTTATAATAGGAATCCGCTTTAGAACAAGGCGCGCCTGCTCTTAAAGGGAATGTGAGATGACGCTCTGATTGGTTTATTTCACGTTACGCCCAAACCACACCTATGAATAATGAAGCTACTTCAGACCAACCCATTTTAGATTTGCGCCTGGCGCAAGAGTCATTTATCCCGCTGGGAAAATAGCAACAGCGCCAAGACCCGCCCACAAAGTTACTTGCGCTTTGCGCTTTGACACTTGCGTTTCAGATCGTTAAAATAGGGCCCAATATGTCAAAATGACCAGCTTGCTGTGTATTCACTTAAACACCATTTGTCTTAAATTAAAGTAAATAGTTGGGAGAAAATATGTTATGTATTATTAGATCTGCATTCGGTCTTAAAGTGTCTGCAGTCTAATAAACCTGCTGATGATTGTGCGATGATTTTTGTTGCGATTAACACGGCAAAGAAAAAATTACATACAGCTCTTGAATGAATAACTTTAGCTTTGATAAGCATAAATGTATCAACTTATACTGTTATTTTATATTTGATTACTATATTTCTTTTGCAGGCCATATTACTTAACTGAACTAGCCTAGAAATCTAGACTCTGTCAGGTTCAATAAAGCAGGATTCAGTTGCGAGTGAATAAACAGTATATTTTTTAGAAAACGTCCAACAAGAGTAGTAGCAGTGGGTCAGATGAAACAAGGTGCACGGAAGTCCCTCCTTGGCAGCGCAGGGACGCAAATGGACAACCAGCCTTCCAGGGAACATGAGGAACCAGATGATCAGGAAGACAAACACTGGATCCAGATACAAGACGAAGGAACACTGAGACAACCAGGACCAGGACATGAACACAGGAAACTCCAAAACGATCTGACAAACACAAGGTGGATGGCATGACATTAAATAGACAACCAAATCAGCAGCAGCTGGCGCTGATCATCAGATCAGCAGCAATCAGTGGCAACGCCTCCAACTGCCTCCTGCGTACAGGACGATTCATCCCATTTTTCATGTGTCCAAATTAAAACCCGTATTTCGTTCACATATTAATCCACCTTGATATGTGAACGCCTTAACACACAGAGAGAGAATGAGACAGTGAATTCATGAACCGTGACAGTACCCCTCCCCCTAGGAGCGCCCCCTGGCTTACCCGTTGATTGTAATCATCGATAAGGGAGTGATCCAGAATGTCCCTCGCAGGAACCAAACTTCTCTCCAACTTCTCTCCTCCGGACCATAACCCTCCCAGTCCACCAAGTACTGAAATCCATGTCCCCTCCATCTCAAGTACAGAATATGACTGACCGTATAAGTTGGTTCCCCATCTACGAGTCGCGGCGGTGGGGGAACCGGGGCAGGCGGATTAATATGTGAACGAAATACGGGTTTCTATTTGGACACATGAAAAATGGGATGAATCCTCCTGTACGCAGGAGGCAGTTTGAGGCAGACTACCACTGGACTTAGGATCTTGGTGACAGGGAACGGGCCAATGAATTTGGGAGTGAGCTTGTTACAAACGGAGCGGAGAGGAATGTTCTTGGAAGAAAGCCACACTTTTTGACCAGCGACGTAGACGGAAGGCTTCGACCGGTGGCAATCGGCCTGAGCCTTGGTGCGCGCTCCCACCTGGAGCAGAGTCTCACGGGCTCTGTTGCATGTGCGGCGGCACCTCTGGACAAAGGCGTGAGTGGAGGGGACCGCGACTTCAGATTCCAGACTAGGAAAAATTGTTGGCTGGTAACCTAAGCTACATTCAAACGGAGAAAGAGCCGTAGACGACACTGTTACCAGTTATGTGCATACTCAACCCATGAAAGTTGCTGGCTCCAGGAGGAAGGATTCTTGGAAACCAAACATTGCAACACTCTCTCTAAATCTTGGTTGGCCCGCTCGGTTTGGCCATTGCTCTGGGGATGGAAACCTGAAGACAGACTTACATTCAACTCCAGTAATCTACAAAACTCCCTCCAAAATTTGGACACAAATTGGGGCCCCCTGTCAGAGACCACGTCCATCGGGAGGCTATGTATACGAAAGACGTGATCTATAACAGCCACCGCTGTCTCCTTGGCAGAGAGTAATTTGGGCAAGGGAATAAAATGAGCCGCCATTGAGAACCGGTCCACTACAGTCAAAACAACCGTCTTGCCCTGAGAGGGCGGTGACAAAATCGAGTGCAATATGGGACCAGGGTTTCGAAGGGACAGACAGCGGTTGGAGTAACCCATCTGGAGGTCGATTGGAAGTCTTACCACAAGCACAAACCGAACAGGCCAAAACAAAACTCAGAATTTCACGAGCCATCCCCGGCCACCAGAATCGTTGCTTTACCAAAAAACTGGTACGATTAACTCCTGGATGACATGCTACATTGGAACAATGACGCCATCGAATTACGTCGGACCGTAATCCCTCCGGCACGAATAACCGACTCGGTGGGCCACCAGGCGGAGGCGTTACCCCTTCTAAGGCCGACTTGACCTTCGACTTGATCACCCATGTGAGTGTGGAGACAATAAGTCTCTCAGGTAAAGTGCACTTGGGAGTGGACGGGCGTTCGGATCGGTCAAAAACACGAGACAAAGCATCAGGTTTGATGTTTTTAGAACCCGGGCGGTACGAAAGAGTAAAATCAAAACGACCGAAAAAAAGAGCCCACCGAGCTTGCCTGGAGTTGAGTCTTTTGGCGGATCTGAAATATTCCAAATTCTTATGATCGGTCCAGACGATAAAAGGTACCCCCGTCCCTTCTAACCAATGACGCCACTCTTCCAATGCTAACTTCTTGAGTTTGGAAAATGCAGCTTTGGCTACACCAGACCACCTGAACGTTGTTCCAGGGGAGGTCAAGGCTGTCAGAGGAGCGGCTAGTTGGCTGAAGTTACGAATGAAACGTCGGTAAAAATTGGCGAACCCCAGATACCTCTGTAGGGCCTTACGGGAATCTGGACTTGGCCAATCCACCACAGCCTTAACCTTGTCAGGATCCATGCGCATTCCCTCAGATGAGATGATACACCCTAGGAAAGGAACAGACTGTGCATGAAATTCGTAAAGACTGCGCATTTCTCCACCTTGACAAAAAGCCCATTCTCTAACAACCTTTGGAGCACTCGTCTGACGTGCTGAACATGCTCCTGGAGAGACGAAGAACATATCAGTATGTCGTCCAGGTAGACATAAACAAACTGATCTACCATGTCTCTCAGCACGTCGTTGACGAGTGCTTGGAAGACCGCAGGGGAGTTAGACAGCCCAAAAGGCATGACCAAATATTCAAAATGACTCCTGGGGGTGTTAAACGCCATCTTCCACTCATCCCCCTCTCTTATGCGAACCAAATGATAAGCATTACGTAAATCCAATTTTGTGAAGACGGATGCACCCTGCAACCTCTCGAAGGCTGAAGACATCAACGGCAAAGGATAAGTATTATTTACAGTGATGTTGTTCAACCCTCTGTAATCAATACAAGGTCGCAGAGAACCATCCTTCTTACCCACAAAAAAGAACCCCGCCCCTGCTGGAGAAGAAGAGTGGCGGATGAACCCGTTTGCTAGAGAATCAGAAATGTATTTCTCCATGGCCTCCCTTTCTGGAGTAGAAAGTGAGTATAACTTGCCCTTAGGCGGAGACGTACCTGGCAGTAACTCTATAGCACAGTCATAGGGACGATGCGGAGGTAGAGAAGCAGCCCGGGTCTTACTGAACACTTCCTTCAGGTCAAGGTACTCCTGGGGCACGTTTGACAAATTCACCGGCTCATCCTGCAACACAGAACTAGACACAGACGAACAGGCAGACACAAGACAAGAGGCATAGTACTGATTACTCCACTCAGAGATGGAGCTGTGACTCCAGTCAACCCTGGGGTTGTGTCGCACCAACCAGGGATGACCAAGGACTACGGGAACCAGCGGAGAGTCCGTGATCATTAAGGTTATCCTCTCCGTGTGGTTGCCTGACGTGATGAGAGTGATGATGTCGGTGGTGGATGAGATGTCTGGAAGTTTGTCCATTAAGTGCACTGACGGAAATCTTGTGAGTGAGGGGAATGATAGGAAGCTGAAGGTTAAGTGCCAAAGTTCTATCCAGAAAATTACTTTCAGCTCCCGAGTCCAATAAGGCCTGGCATTGGTGAAACTTGGTTGCCCATTGCAGTCTTATCGGAAGCAGAGTTGATGATGAGGATTTCTCCACGGAGAGTCCACCCGACAGTAACCTCAGCCCTACTGCCGGGCTTGATCTTTTACTGGACAGTTTCTTGAAAAGTGCCCGACCTCCCCGCAGTACATGCAGAGGCCCCTCATCCTCCGCCATTCTCTCTCCTCCCAGGAAAGCCGAGCTCTACCCACCTGCATGGGTTCATGATCTAAAGCTGGGCTGACCGTATTCTTACCGCTGGCTCTGGAATACCCCGGGTTTTCGGAAACCATCGCCTGGTGAGTTCGCCTCTCCAGTCGCTGTAACCGTGCGTCCACTCGTAATGCCAGATCGATAAGTCCATTAAGATGTTTAGGAAGTTCCAGCGTAAATATCTCCTTCTGAATGCGGTCAGCCAACCCATGCAGGAACATGTCCCACTGCGCCTCCTCGTTCCATTTGCCTCGTTCCATTTGCACTCTGCCGAAAGGAACACTGAGACAACCAGGACATGAACAGAGGAAACTCCAAAACGATCTGACAAACACAAGGTGGATGGCATGACATTAAATAGACAACCAAATCAGCAGCAGCTGGCACTGATCATCAGATCAGCAGCAATCAGTGGCCACGCCTCCAACACACACACACACGGAGAGAGAATGAGACAGTGAATTCATGAACCGTGACAGACAAAATTTATTTTGCAGCCAGGGTAGTCTAGCTGTCCGTTGACTTTGGGACATTTAATATTCAACAATATTATTGATCTGCCTTACTTAGGGTGGATGATGACGCAATTTTCTTCTAGAAACAAACTTTGTTGTATTATTTTCATGTTATCAATGTGAAGCTGCTTTGATACAATCTGTATTGTAAAAAGCGCTATATAAATAAAGGTGACTTGACTTTCGAGCTGGAAAAACCAAACTCTAGTCAGGCCAATCAAATCGTGTATAGAGTCGGTGGGCAGGCTTAGCATAATGACGACAGAGTTGTGACGGTTACGTGTGAATTCCCTGCTACTTAAAAACAAAGAATGGCTGCTGCTGGCGAACAGCGGTCTTTCGAATCGATTTGGCCGCGACTCTGGAGGACATGGAGTTAAGCTTGGTTGGTTGTAGCGATATCCTATTGTGTGCAGAGGGATTTTGAAAGACAACCGTTTATCCTGCCCCTCGGATTGAGCCCTGCCAATGGTGAGTTACCAGACCTAACATCTTGATGTAGGTCTGGCTTGCCAGGCTATAACTGAACAGTAATGTTAGAAGACCTTTTGTTAATTTTGTTATTTCATTTGTATATTTATTGTATTTATTTTACCATTTGTTTGTACTTTGTTTATTTGTTCTTGTTCTTATTGTATCTAATCTTATGTATATAAAACACAAAAATGCCTGTACACTAAAATGCCTGTATACTCTATATAAATAATATAGAATTCATAGACAATTGGAAAAGTTTTTGGGGCAAACCTGACCTGTTGAAAAGAGATGGTATTCATCCTTCCTGGGAAGGTGCTGCTCTTCTCTCTAGTAATATGGCACATAATCTTAGAGTTCAAACATGAACTGGGGCTCAGGTCAGGAAGTAGACAGATTGGCTAAACCGACCGTCTGCTAGCTGTCTCACGTCACCGAGGTCAGATAAATCCCATCACATAGAGCCTCTTTCACCTAGATATCATCATATAGAGACTGTGTCTGTTCCCCGAATTAGGAAATATAAAAAGCTTGTTGTTGTAATTTATAGTAATATTTTCAGAATTACTAAGGAGTAATTCAAATATAAGTTGAAACTAAGTCTAGTTTCAAATATAATTATTTTGAAGTGTCGGTGCTTAATGTAAAAATATATAGTGCAAATGATAAATCACGTTTGAGATTTGTGCTGGCTACTGTATACAGGCCACCAGGGCACCATACAGACTGGGCACCATACATACAGAATTTGCTGACTTTCTATCAGAGTTAGTACTGGCTGCAGATAAAGTCCTAATTGTTGGTGATTTTAATATACATGTAAATAACGAAAAATAAACAATTCTATTGGAGTTAGGCAACACATGTCAGGACCTACTCATTGTCATAATCATACTCTAGAACTAATATTATCACATGGAATCAATGTTGATGCCGTTGAAATTCTGCAGCAGAGCAATGACATCTCAGATTATTATCTAGTCTCGTGTAAACTTCATTTAGCCAAGGCTGCAAAGCAGACTCCGTGTAACAAATATGTTAGACCTATCACTTCTGCCACTAAAGATTGCTTTATTGATAATCTTCCTGATCAGTTTCATCATCTCAGCATCCCAGATAGCTTAGTAGAACTCGATATTGCGACAGAAACTTTTAACTCTCTCTTATCCAGCACTTTAGACACAGTTGCTCCTTTGCACTTAAAGAAGATTAAAGAAAATAGTCCAACGCTGTGGCACAATGAGCACACTCAGGCCTTAAGAGAGCAGCCAGAAAAATGGAGTGCAACTGGAAGAAAACAAAACTAGAGGTATTTCGCATTTCATGGAAAGAGAGCACGATTGCATACAGAGATGCCTTAAAAGCTCCTATATCTGCTTATTTTTCAACCCTATTAGAAGAAAATAAACAAAACCTTAGGTATTTATTTGAAACAGTGGCTAATCTAATGAAAAATAAAGCTTCAAGCCCAGAAGTTTCCAAGCAGTACAGCAGTAATGACTTTATGAACTTCTTCACTTGTAAGATTGATAAAATCAGGGAGAAAATTATAACTATGCAACCGAATACTACAGTATCGCATAAGGCAGTGCATTGTAGTCTCCCTAAGGAAAAATTCAATTCATTCATTACTATAGGAGAGGAAGAATTTTCTAAACTCGTTAAATCATCTAAATCGACAACATGTTAGATCTTATACCAACTAAGCTACTGAAAGAGATGTTTCCAGAGGTCATAGATCTTTTTCTTAATATCATTAATTCATCTTTGTCATTAGGATACGTACCAAAAATTAAGCTGGCTATGATTAAACCGCTTGTAAAAAAAAAAAAAAAAAAAATTGACACTATCGACCACAACATTCTTTTAAATAGACTCAAATTATGTTGGCATTAGTGGAATTGCATTAGCATGGTTTAAATCGTACTTATCTGACCGTTATCAGTTTGTATCAGTAAATGAAGAGATGTATTATCGATCAAAAGTTCAGTATGGTGTACCACAAGGCTCAGTACTAGGACCGTTGCTGTTCAGTTAGGAAGCATGGCATTAGTTTTCTCTGTTATGCTGATGATACGCAGCTCTATATTTCTTCACACCCTGACGAAACTTACCAATTCACAAAATTAACGGAATACATAGCTGATATAAAAACACTAGATGACTAGCAATTTCCTACTACTTAATTCTAAAAAAACAGAGATTCTAATTATTGGACAAAAACTTCCTCACGTAATAACCTAGAATACTGTCTAACACTTGATGGCTGCTCTGTCAAGTCCTCGTCATTGGTTAGGAAGCTGGGTGTGCTCTTTGATATCAATCTTTCATTTGAAAGTCACCTGTTTAGTATCTGTAAAACCACATTTTTTCATCTTAAAAATATATCTAAATTACGTTATATGCTGTCAATGAAAAATGCAAAACAATTAGTTAATGCCAAAACGATTATTGTAATGCCATTATGGGTGGTTGCCCTGCACTCTTAATAAACAAACTACAGCTGGTCTAAAATGCAGCTAGAGTTCTTACCAGAACCAGGAAGTATGACCATATTAGCCCGGTTCTGTCAACATTGCATTGGCTCCCTATTAAACAACGTATACATTTTAAAATATCGCTGATTACTTATAAAGCACCAAATGGTTTAGCTCCCCAGTACTTGAGCAAGCTCTTAACGCATTATAGTCCTTCACGTCTATTGCAATCTCAAAATTCCAGCAAGTTAATAATACCTAGAATATTAAAATCGACTGCTGGCGGTAGATCCTTTTCCTATTTAGCACCAAAACTTTGGAACAATCTTCCTAACACTGTCTGGGAAGCAGACACACTCTGTCAGTTCAAATCTAGACTAAAAACACATTTCTTTGGCCTAGCATACACATAACACATTATAGACTTCTATAATTCAATGTTAGGTTGCATAGATTAGGTCAGCCAAAACCAGGAACACTCCCCATAAATCCTGATGTACTTGTTACATCATAAGAAGGATGGCGTCTACGCTAATATTAGTCTCTCTATTTGTCTGAGGTTTACCGCAGTCCGCCGGATCCAGACCGTATTCAGATCTGATGAAGGACCTGCACCTGGACACGATGACAACGCAGTCCTGAAGTGTCAACCAGTCCCTCCCCTCTGAAGGCCTCCTTCCCTTCCCTTTACCTCAGTGCAGATAAAATGTTGTCAGGATAATTCCGGTTTGTGTGGCTATGCAGACACAAAAATAAATAAATAAATAAATAAATAAATAAATAAATAAATAAAACATTTCTGTATTATACATTTTTAAGGCCAGACAAGTAGTTTATTGAGGGTTGATTTGTAAAGAAGGACTACACGCCTGCGCACATATATATTCAAACGCGCATACCTTTGGACTGAACACGTAATGCACATGTAGGCGACGTCTGTGTTTTCACTGGTTTGCGTTTTTGAGGTTTGCGCAGAGATAACAAATAATCATTTGCACCTTCTAAACTATTTCAGGCAGCGCGTTCTCGAGACACCAGGCACTGTTTTGTGCGGATGGGTGGCCGGAGTGTGTTAAGGGTTTTCCTGTTAGAACAGTGTTGTGTTAGCGGCCCCTAAGTTAATAACTAATGATCTTCGCAATGGAAGTGAATCAATCAATCAATCAAAACTAACTTTAGCTGGACAATAACTTTATCCTAGAGCTGTTGTAAAGCCTAAACAATCTGTTACGGTAATTTCCTATTATCACTGTAAAGCTGCTTTGAAATAATCCATATTGTTAAAAGCGCTATAAAATGAAGGTGACTTGACTAGAGCAGTAATACCGTTAACTTTAATGATACCCCTCCCTAATGGTGCCTTTGTGGCCTGTATACAGTAGCCAGTACAAATGTCAAACGGGATTTATCACTTACCCTAGATAATGTTACTTAATCTACCATTACTTCAAAAGAATTATACTTCAAACCACACGTCTGTAATACTGAACATGTTACTATAAATTGCAGCAATACCTCCTCTTTTGCCCTTCAGACAAGGCTTACAGTATTCTGTAAGTACTCATTTAAAGTAATGTAATCATCTTATTTTAGCCAGGTTTCTGTCAAACAGAGCACGTCTAGGTTATGATCTGTGATTATATAATTTACAAAAATTGCTTTTGTAGAAAAGTAGCCTATCTAATGTTCAGCAAACAAGTTTTATAATTTGTTTATTTGTATTATATCTGTTTTTTTATTTGTTGGACATCAAATATTACCCTTAAATGGGTTTGGTAGTTTTTCTGTATTTACTAGTACAGGGAAAAGACTGACTTTATACAATGATATCTACACTCTTAAAAAAGATAGGGTAACACTTTATTTTACATTGTAGACATTTTACTTGCCTATAGTAAGTACATGTAGTTAATTAATATTACTCAATACTTAAATATATAATTACACTGTAACAATGACACATTAAAATAAAGTGTAACCAAAGATGGTTAATTAAAGGTTCTTTACGTAACAGTTCTATTTAGAACCGTATCGTCCTGAAGAATCCTTTAAATGCTGAAATGGTTCTTTGTGTTAGAGTTTAGGGTTCTTTATACCCAGCTTTTTATTTTTCAAATCTGTAACTGTCAAAGCCACCTCATTACTGATTTTCTGGAGCTCAGCTATTAAGCTACACATACTGTACACAGCTACACAACTGTCCTTCTCTTCTCCACAAAGTAAGTAACAGAGATATGGAATTTATAATCCACATTGTTTTATTTATTTATTTATTTTATTTTTATTATTACTTCATGCCTAAACATACCCAGTCACAAAACACTTTAAAGCTATCCCATGACTGTATATCACTTTTTTTCCTTTTAACACGGTAAAGGGCTCATACTGTCAGTGCCGGCCCGAGCCTTTTGGGGGCCCTAAGCAGAATTTGGTTTGGGGGCCCCCTCCCACCACGCGGAGTCACCTGTGCTTGACGATTATTGACACAATGTCACTCTATAATGTTACATTATAAATTAATACAATGAGGTTATGTATTAATACAAAATAAATACTTAATAAAAAATAGACACTTAAAAATGTTTTAACTTTTTCTTTACTCTTTTACTAACTCTTTGAAACTTCTGAAAACAAATTGTCACAAAACATATTAAAAAAACTTATTTGAAAAATATCCTCCAACGTTTTGCAACACTTTGCAGTTTGATTGATGTCTTGTATGAACATGACGGAGTATGTTTTTATGTTTCCACTGTTCGATCGCGCCCGCGCCTCTCACACACACACACACACACACACACACACACACACACACACACACACACACACACAACATATTCAAGCATTGCAATCTTGACATCGCAGCCTGTTCGTTATAGCCGTAATAAAATATAGTAATAAAATAGTCAACCTAACATATAAAAATTGCACTGCTCTGTTTAAATAAGCCTACAATTCGTATTCAGCGCTGCGTATAGCCTAAGCACCGCTCCACTGTGATGTTTCCAAGCACATTTTTGCACATGTGAAGAGAATGATTTTTTTTTCCCTCGATATTCGATTTCAAGCACATTTTTGCGCATGTGAAGAGAATGATTTTTTTCCCCTCGATATTGGATTTCAAGCACATTTTTGCGCATGTGAAGAGAATGATTTTTTTCCCCTCGATATTGGAACGTGGGTGAAGTACAAAGAAGCCTATAATAAAGAATAGTTTACCATCCAAATCCATCGCGAATGTTAAAACATTTTGATTCTGAGAGAGATACGTGAGCCCAACGCCGCTTTCACTTTCGCTTTAAATTATTTCGTTTTGGCTTGTTTTTAGTTATTTTTTTATTCTTGTTCTGTTCTGAATATCATTAAATTTAAAGGATAAATCATTGATCAAATCAAATTTTTGTGACATGGCTTAACATTACCGTGACTTTGCGCACGAATTGTGCACGCGAGGTTATGCGCATCACTCAAACACTGGCAGACACCGCAGCAGTTGTAGGCAGGTATATTGATCATGAAATCAGAATTTTCTTGTCTTGAATTATTAATCCATTCATTCATTTATGTCACTTGTTTAATTTAATTAATATGTAAAAAAAATAAAATAATAATAATCGCTTGGGGGCCCCCTGGTGGCGAGGGGGCCCCAAGCAGCCGCTTAGTTCGCTTATGCCTCGGGCCGGCCCTGCATACTGTCCATTTTTGCTATTTTTTGCTTTCATTAATCAAATGGAAGAGACACAATGTAACTAAACTCAATTGTGTATTTCAGATGCTGTCACGTATCATAACCTCATCATCTCCAGAGAGAAACTGCCACTCAGAATACACACATAACGAAATCGTGTTCAATGTCAATTGTTATTTATTAATATATTCAAACAACAGCTGTTATTAGAGTATTAAGTATTGACACATTTTTTTATGTTTTTTTATGTTTTTTTTTTTTTTTTTTGAAAACCCAAATAGAGGCAACAATATATAAGAGCAGGCAGATAGAGGACTAAAAAACATTATCAATAAATAATATATCAAAACAATAGTAATAGTAAAAGTAATAATACGAAGATACTAATATACTAATATGAATGAAAATAAATATTGTTGAAAAGGTTATTTCTAACACCATTAAGGTCCTATATAGCACTATTAAAGCATGGTTTATGGAACCTTATAAAAAGAGTTCTATTTTGCACCAAAAAGGTTCTGTTATTGTCACAAGTGTGGGTGAAAGAATCTCTATGTGCTGAGATTTATTTGACTCCTGTCATGTGTGGTGGCCTGGCGGTTAGCAGACGGTTGGTTTAGCCAGTCTGTCTGCTTCCTGATCTGGGTCCCAAATAGTCAAATACCAACTCTAAGACTATATGCAATATTACTAGAAAGAACCACCCTAGTTACTTGTCACCACCCTAGGAGAGATGAAGACCATTTCTTTTTAACAGTTCAGGTATGCCCAATATACTTGTCCAATTGTCTATGAAACCTATGTTATTCTGCAGACACCACTTAGACATCCAGCCATTGAGTGACGGTAGTCTGCTATGTATCTTGTCACCACGGTAAATGTAGAGGAGGCCAGAGCATATTACAGTGTCTGACATCATACTTGTGAGTTCACACACCTCTTTAATGTTTTTTATAATAATCTCTGACTGACAGAGTCGGGCATCATTAGTGCCAATGTAAAAAAACAAAAACAAAAACTTTATGTTTAGCATTAGCCAGAACTTGCTACATTTGCTTTGATGTCAGGTGCTTTTACTCCCGGCAAACATTTGAATATGGTGGCAGGAGTCTCTATGTTTTTATGTTTCATTATTTTCATGAATAGATTCGCCAATAACTAATAACAATAACTTTTAACAGGTTTCTCAGTGGGTGCGTCACTGAGTGAGGAGAACCTGTTTAATATTAGCAATGTAGAACCATTGCTCTACATAGTTCTACTTTTCATTTCAACCAGACGATCCCACGCTAGCTGCACAGATCTCAGACTGACTGGCGGACATCTTGCCATGGATGAAGAACATCACCTAAAACTCAACCCTAAAACTCTTCCCAACCAACCTGTCAGTACAGCCCAACTTTACCATTCAGCTAGGTTCATCACCAATAATACTATACATTTCGGCCAGGAATCTTGGAGTAATCTTTGATGACCGGCTGAACTTCAAAGAACACATTGCTACAATACGATCGTGCAGGTTTGCATTGAAAAACATCAGGAAGATCAGGCCCTTCCTAACTGAGCATGCAAGACAACTTCTCAGCCCTTGTCAATTCTAGGCTAGACTTCCAACAATCAAATCCCAACAAATGATCCAGACTGCAGCGGCACGACTGGTCTTCAACAAACCCACGTCACACCGCTGTTTATCTTGCTGCTCTGGATTCCGGTTGCGGCTTTCATCAAGTTCAAGACATTGGTGCTTGCCAACAGGATGGCCACAGGCTCCGCACCCTCCTACCTCCACTCTCTCTTACAAGTCTACATGCCCTCAAGGAGCCTCCAGTCTGTAAGTGAATGGCATCTCATGACCCCATCACAGAGAGGCAAAAATCCCTCTCAAGAACTTTTTCGTTCACTGTTTCTTGCTGGTGGAATGATCTTCTCAACCCTATCCAGACAGCCAATCCCTGACAATTTTCAAGAAACATCTGAAAACTAATCTTGTTAATGCAGCATGTTGAATTAAAAATAAATCTATTTCACACTTCCTTCATCTATAAAAGCATGCTGCTAAATGAATACATTTAAATTTAGATGTAAATTACCACTCAAACATTTCACTTTATTTGTCAAATTAAATAGTGGGGTAATGCAGCACTGTTTTAGGCGGTCAAAACAATCATACTAAAAATAAACTTAAGTGTATTGAACATTGATATGTTATAACATTACTGTGTGTATATCATTACTGTTATAACATAACATATTGGAAATGCCACATCAACAACATTGATCACGGTTTGACCTATTTTGTCCCAAATTCTTCTTGGGTCATTTGATGCACCTATACGTTTTCGCTTTATATGGTAATCTTTGGTGACAGAGCCTGAAGCAAATTATAATGAATAATTGTGGTCCATCATGAATCTACAAAACAAACAACAGAGTGGTTTTGCTAAATACTACACCTACTGCATTTTTTCAGGAAGAGCACTGTGTTTCTATGAAATTACTCACAATTCGGTTGTATCACTGTTTTAGGTCATAGTTTTGGTACGGTTCGGTATTTGCTATGTTCAGTGTAAAAAGGACTACTGTCAAATAAAATAAAGAAGATAAGAATACAATAGTACGGTGGCCGAGGGAGCTCAACGTGTTGCAACTGACAACCGCAAATTAAGAAAATATCTTCATCAGTTTCACAACACATGAGTGCTCCAAATACTCACAACACAACCAAATACAGAAGCACGCTGCTAATAGCAGAGACCACAATGGAAATGTTTCCAGGGGACCCCAATAAGTGACGAACACGGCTGGGACATGCTTATTGCTTGTGAGCATCCTATGTCCTACTCCCTTCGAAGGGCAGACATCAAAGCCCTTGAAGTGGGGACTCTGCAGTGAGCAGGGCACTTGTGTGCTATTTTGTAGCCGTTTGGAGCGCACTTGATGAAGGGAGCAACGAAAGACAATGCTTCATTATTTTCACCTGGGATGTTCCCATGACAATGCAGCACAGTGTCCATCAGGTGAATAGCTGTTATTACCAGAAATATTGTATTATTGCTGTTAACATAACTGTTGCAAATAAATATACATTTTATACAAAAAAGTTTTTTAAAAATATGCGTTATATGCATATATCTGTGTGTGAGAGTCTCAATCTTTCCATTTTCTTTTTCTCTATCTTTTTTATTGATTTATTTATTTATTTTAGTTTTCAGCTCATTGTTCTTTTCTCATTAGTATTCTGATGACATTGAACATATTGTTAATACATTTTTATATTGTATACAAAGTTGTATGTCATAAACATTTAATCTCTGTATGTTTTGCAAAAAAAAAAAAAAATGATAATAATAAAATTATTAAAAAAAAGAATTAATAAAATAAAATAAATTAAAGTAGACTTTGAGCTGTAAGCACGTCCCAGCCGTGTTCGTCACTTATTGGGGTCCCCTGGAAACATTTCCGTTGTGTTCTGTGGTATTTGCAGCGTGTTTATGTATTTGGTTGTGTTGTGAACTTTTGCAGCACGTTTCTGTATTTGGTTGTGTTGTGAATATTTGGAGCACACATGTGTTGTGAAACTGATGAAGATGTTTTCTTAATTTGCAGGTGTTTTTTTTTTCTATTTGCATGTGTTTTCATCAGCTGCAGTGCGTTGAGCTCTCTCGGCCACCATACAATAGAGCAAAGATACAAATAAATAAACTGCTTTTCATGTTATTTAGGTATCTAACAGTAGTTTTCTGGAACAGAAATTGAATAAAAAGAATCAAATGTAAAACAACATTGCATGTAATCTTTACTGTATAAATGAAACAAAAGATTAATCATTATTCAAGTTACAAAAGCTATTCAGTCTAGATTAGTGAGTTATTTCCTTGTCTTTTGTTGTTTGATTAACTTTAAAAACACAGACAGCAGGAATATTAGGCTGCATAATATTAGGCTATTAGGAATATGATGCACTGATCCAATACACTGATACTGAACACATGCCTTGTCTTTCTCGACTGTTTGCGTTCACTTAAAGTCCCCCTGTGGTGAAAATTAAGTTTTTAATGTTGTTAATATGCCGTGGGCAAATTCATTAGTCGACATCATTGCTGAATATTTTTTCAAACTGCAGTGAAAAAAAGACATAGCCGAAATCACTCGAAATCGCCGGTGATTCAGCATTGCATTATTACTATGCTCTGAAGCTGGGGAGATTCAAGAGAAGCCAGGTTATCCCTGTATATTTTTCTGTTGATATGAAAAATTGGGTACATTTAGCAATATAGTGGGCGGATTATGTATGATGTATATTACGATGTTATGATGAATTATATGCCTTTATCCACTGATGTTCTAAGTTGTTCAAAGCGTTTATAATGATACTGATTTTTAGAAGCTGTCTGATGCTGAGATGGTGAATGGGAACATGTGTGTAACATTAACAACACATTATTAGCTGTTTGATAACGTAGTCAAGCAAAAGGCTAATCATATTAATTATTATTATGTGTATTGACGTTGTAGAGAGTGATATATAAAACACATTACCATTCTGATTCATCGACTTGTATATGAGACTGTATAATTCACTCTTCCACTTCTTCTGAATCAGTTTCTGGTTCAAACATATATGGCTGAATTAAACCAGTATTTCCACTTGCCATTGTGTAGTGTTTACTACAGTAAAGTTGACAAAGTGGATCTTTGACCTGGTGTGAGTGGTGATGCTACCTGGTATGCTAAATTGCATAATCATGGGAACGCATATACTAAATGATGTAATGATGTAGAGTTACATTCAAGCTATTTTAAGGCATGAATACATTTTTTCACTGGAAAAAAAAAACTTTAAATATGTCATTTTGGTGATCAAAGATGAGTTTTAAGGGATACAATTATTGACTACAGGGGGACTTTAAGAAATAACCTACAAATGTTTGCTAGGATACTGACCAGGACAGGCATTTTGACATAATGTTTGTGTGAATTTGTCCATTCAAGCACAAGACTTGAAAGAGAACTCAATATTTTTGCGTGCATCGGATGAGTGCACACACAAATCTTCTTACAGCACTTGAGTGAGTTTCGTGTCTTGCGCTCAAATGTTTAAATCGCATAGCTTAAATTAGTTTAATTTAAACACAGATAGAAATGTGTGCTGTTCAGGTGGTCTCGCCTGGCGCTATTAACACCCAGTTGATGACGCCGTAAATGACTGGTCATATTCAAGCATACAGCACTCGCATTGAACAAAGTTTAGGGTAAGCCAGAATGCATATTCATCGACAGAAACATATTAGCCTAACTCTATCTGTCTGTTTTATTTATTTTCATAAAACCATATAGATGCGTATGCATCGTCAGATTTGAGATGAACCATGTGAACCAAGTAATTGCTGAACCATGGGTGGAGAAAGGTGCGTTTTTTTTTTTTTTTTTTACCGAGAACCATTACACCCATGGTTTCTATGGATTCTTCCTAAGTAAAGCCAAAAACCAAGGGTAACGGGGATATGACGCCATTGACACAGATCGTTTCATTGGTTAAAATTGTGGATTTCTCTGTATTAAAACACTGTTGGAAACATTTGTGATAATGTCACAAGTCAACAAAATATATAACATTGTTCTAATAGTTTTGGGATATTTTAATGCAAAATTTATATAGACATCAGTCAAGACACTTTTATTTGTATAGCACTTTATACAATGAATGCAGATTGTTTCAAAGTAGCTTTACAATTAAGTCGACTGAAGTCAGTTCAGTGTTGATTTAGTTCAGTAAAGTTTATCAATTATGAAATCAGTTTAATTCAGATATAAGCAGCTCTACCGAAGACCATACGCTGGTTACGGATGTAACCTTGATCTTGTCTTGTTTTGTTCATTTTTATAGCATTGTTAAAAAACAACAAAGGTTGAACCAAAGTGCTTTACATAAAAATTCTAAAATAAGGACATATTTTCACGTTTTCAGTTTGTCTTTTGATCTGTTTCTCGGTTCTGTTCATGTTTGAGTTTCTTTGTTGTTCTAATCTGTTAATTAGTTCAGTCATTCTCATTTGACTCTGGTGATCCATAGTATGTGATCCATACCAAAGTTCACCAATTAACAATATGTGTTATAAAAAGTGCTATATAAATAAAGGTGACTTGACTGGACACAGAGCTGCCTTCATGATTAAATGCCACAAGCTGAATAGGTTGGTTTACAAACTAATCAGACAACACCTTAGGTTGGAAAGCTGGATTCGGCCAGAGTATAACCTGATTATCCTGAGGTCCCCATCTGAGAGATTGTGTGCTGACCAAGAGAGCATGTAGTTCACCTAGACACCTACACTTCTGGTTGATGTTATAGCCAAGAGAAAAACAGTCTTCATAAAGACTCCTTAATACCTGCTTTATCAAGGGGCTCACAAGTTGCTCAGCATAGGCTGTTAAGCACCACCAACAGATCAAACAAAAGATGACCCAAATAATTTCTTTCACGGCTAAAGTCTGAGACAGTGTTTTAAATTCTGACCAACAGATAATCAGTACATTCTGGGCTGGGGCATCAAAAATCTTGTCTAATTAGTTAATCTGGCGATACCACCAGGGAAGAAATGCACTGTTATACTGAAGGCATGTTACTAAGGCCCTTTTCCTAGGCCTCAGCCTTTGCCACTAGTGTACGGGCCACAGGATCAGGTCTGGATGAGGGAGCAGACCGAGGTGTGGAAAACAGGACAGCTTGGCATCAGGAAAACCTTGTGCTGAGAAACTGGGCGACGCAAGAGTTTTTTAAGGGGCCAGCACAGGAGGAGGTGGGTCAATATTCAGTTTAGTGAGTGCAATCTTGAGTGCATACTGCAGTGAAAATACCACTGAAGAAGCAGTACTCTGAAGGCCCGAAATTCAGAATCTAATTTAGCCAGTCAAAATGCTGTCTCACAACCAAGGACATTAAACTATACTAAGGGCATGGATCTACTAAAGCCTTTCTGATGTGTTCAATGCCTAAGCCCTATTGGACCTTAGCAAAGAGAGCATGTGGCTTCCATAACTTCCCACACCAGTCAATGAAAACTTAAAAACTTATGGTCAACCTTATGGTTTTTCCCACCCTGGTCAACCAATAGGTTAATAATAAAATATTAAAGGCAGAGAAATAACAGTGTTGAAGAATAAGGCATTAAAGTTGTTGCAACAGTAACCCCTGTTAACTGAATGTCACCCATGGTTTACCAGGGAGTGTTTGTATACAAATTATTCATCTAAAGACAACAGGCAATACTACACACAATGTTGATAGAACCCTGGTTAACCACTGAGTTCACGTAGCACTCATCACAGCACTGGTAGTAGTAATCGATTTTAATGGAACCCTAGATAACCAGTGCATATCTGAATCTGATGAATAAGTCGGATTTTTCATAACCAAAAAATCCAATGACGAATCTGACAATATAAATCCAATATAAACTCCAATATGAATTCCCGAGATACAGCTGTAGTGGGGAGAAGCTACTCACCAAAAAAGCTATTCACGCTCGAGCGAGATCACTTCATGAGAATAACAAAGAGAACGAATATGATGTGAACAGAATGGATATAGCTTCTGACACATCAATGGTCAGGGTCACTGGTGACAAGTCAATGCTGGATTCTTGATATGACGTGCAAGACATAAATCCTTTATGTTTGTCCATCTCTGGCTGTCTGGAAAAGTGAAATAGAACCGTGTTATTCAATTTGAGTCAATTCAATGTTCAGTTTGAAAACAATGTCGATGTTGCATCATTTGTGAATTACTTATGAAACAATGTTAAATCAGCTATAAAGCAGCTCTACAGAAGACAATAGTGTCATCATCCAGCTCAGTTCAGGTTTGATGTCATTCAATAGAGTTAGTGCAGTCAAATTAATAATATTACTGTATATTAAGTGTTTTTTAAACCCTTATACCCCAACTAAGCAAGCCAAAGTTTACAGTGGCATGGAACCCAAACTCCATCAGGTGACAGAAATAGAGAAAAAAAAGAGAGAGAGAAATCTGTGGCTGATATTAGATATCAATCTACAGAACATGTTGTGAGACTGGAAGATTTCACTAGATCTCTACATGATTCAATTGATAAAATTTTATTTTTGTAAAGTTTCTTTCTCATCCCACAATCATTTAACAAATGTATGCCTACTATTAACCATTAGAGTAAAGAAAATATACATGTCTTTGGCCAGCTTACAACTAAATTGAAAACCTTACTTTCACAAATATAATGAAATGCCTGTGCACTGATTTAAAAAAAAATATATATATTATAAAGTATATTTAAACTCAGTAAATGCAGAGTAAAGAGTTACCTTAGTTGTGTTTAACAACATGTATCAAGCCAGAAATAATGCGGGTCTCATGATCATTTGGCTTAATTTGTTGTCTTAAATAAATCACCCTATTTTATTGGTCAGATACATTTAAAAAAGTTACATTTATCATCCAATATTGACTTGACCACAATATATTGCTTATCTGTACAACCAATCACAGTTTGTGTTTATATGCGCTGTCTAAGGGTGAATTTGAAATTGAATATCACAGTAATGCTGAAAAAATGGAAAATGTCTGTAGACTTTCTATTTAAAATAAACTGAACTGATTATTTAAATGACATAACATAGAAAATATATTGAAAAATACAGTTCAGCTGATGGATCTAGTTTACTTGCTGCTAAGTGCCTCAAACAAAACAATATTTCAAAGCTCTGATGCTTTTTATGCAAATCTAGTTCTTTGTCAATGCATCAACATGATATTTTGATTTTGGTTCCAGTCTGTATCATTAAAAAATAAATTAAAAATATGATTATGCACCTAGAAACCTAAAGCAAGCAGATGAAACTGGAACCAGCACTTTTTGTGTGCAGTGTGCATTAGACAGTCAGTAAACAACCTTCCTCAGATCCATCCCAATCCCATCCATCCCAACGGATTTGTAGACCTGTTAATTTATTTTTTATTATTATTATTATTATTTAAATACTAAGTGTAAGCTGAATTTCAACGTGCTTACTTAAAGACAAACGATTGATCAGATTTTTTTTAATACATCCTAAAAGACCACCAGTGTTTTACAAATTCCTGTTAATGGGTTAACCTGTGTGGGTGCTGCAAACTGAGGCGATAAGAATGGTGTTTCTGTATTACTCCATGAGCTCATGACTGCTGCTGATATAGGGATTACCTTGTACTGTTGTCATATCCCACTTAATACAAGTCTTTGCCGGCACGGCACCTCCTTCTAAAGGGGCATCAATTGTCCTTCCGCCCAACAAAGTTCATAGACTCATACACACACTCATATACACATGCTCTTTCTGTTTCTGTCTGTGCGGCATACAGTCTCCTCACTCAAAGCCTCTTTCAGCACCTACGCAGCATTAAACTCAACATTACTGGGAAGCATAACAACTTCTCCTGTGTGTACATGTCCCCAAGATCTATGGTTGATTCTGAAGCTCAAATATATTGCATTTCTTCCATGTACTTCTTACAATAATAAAAAGTACAATGGAATCAAAAAATATTTTCTTTTTTTTTCTTCTTTTTTTTTAGGGTCAGTTGAAGTTAGTTTCCAATTGCAGAATCAAAGCTAAGAATGTGCACTACAAGTCAAAACTTGGGATGCACCTACTTATTTGTAATTATTACCACTTACCACTTTCTAGTATGATAATAAAAATGTCATCAAAACTATGAAAAAAAAACAAAAAAAAAAAAACTAAATTTGGTAAAGTGTGTCCAAGCTTTCAAATGGTGTCTCACTAATATTTTACTGTATTGTTTTGGTAGTATCCTACCTTGTAAATTAATTCATTATGTTTGTTGCATCTGTGGTAGATAAACGATTTACTAAACCTTGACGTTTCTAATGAGCTGTTTCCTCTTGCTGTTGTGTCATATGTGTGAATATGATTTACAGCGCTCTCAAGTAAAGTACAGAAGTGCAGCTGTTTTCTCTGCATTGGTCTGACCTTAGGAATGGGTGACTGAATATTGTATCAAAATACAATATTCATGTAAATATCAACTACACATGAGGAAGAAGCGTTGCACATCAACCATGCTTCCCGCACCAAAGATCAAGCAAAAGTGAGTAAAGTATGGATCATTGCTTTACAAAAATCCGTTAACACTATGTTTTAGTACAGAGACAAAACATGGCTAATGTACTTTGCTCTCTCTATGAACCAGGAAGCTACTATATATATGGCCTAAGAAACGATAATAGCAACGGGGAGAAAGGGAGAGAGAACAGAAAAAACTCTAAACTTTAAGGGAGAGGGAAGTGTTTGAGAGGTGCAGTGACACACCTGCTTGGCTTCTCATTTTACCAAAGTGATGTCTGTAACCTGCTGACTTGGTAAGGTTCAGTTCTCTCAGGTGTCATGTACGAGTAATCACTATATATGTGGTGAGAGAGTGCTGAAACGTTGCACAGGCTTCATACACTCATTCCAGCTTCTGCAGGAAGCAATTGTGATCAACTACAGCGGTCATAATATGACAAATATAAGTGTTTATTGGTGAAGTTGTTAAAGTCTGTATCTATATCAGAAACCGTTTGTTTTTTTTGTTTGTTTTTTTACGTAAAGGAAATATGTATCTTTACCAATAACTACAAACCAGCCAGCCCCTACTCAGTGATAACTTACTTTAGAAAT
This sequence comes from Scardinius erythrophthalmus, assembly GCF_964197995.2. Taxonomy (NCBI): domain Eukaryota; kingdom Metazoa; phylum Chordata; class Actinopteri; order Cypriniformes; family Leuciscidae; genus Scardinius; species Scardinius erythrophthalmus. The sequence goes on from NC_138242.1 coordinate 11,011,035, forward strand.
TGGCAACCCTGTTACCTAAAATTCAGTGTATTTTAATTTCATTAAAACCTAGGATTTTGTTAGTTTATTTTGATTTTTTATTTTTTTTTAGGTTTACTGAAGTTTCTGAGGTTGATGATCCTTATGTTGAAAAATAACAGACATGCCTTTTTTCAGTCTCTTTAAATATCGCCAACATCATACGAAACTTATTACACCACTAAGGATGAAGTCTGCTTTTAACAATTAAGTATACTTTCTAATTTAAGGAATACAGGGCTTTGTGTATTGCTCATATAAAATTTTATGAAAGGATGACACAATAGTATCATGTGTTAAAACCAGTAACTAGAGATGTTTGTTCACTGCAACAGCCCTGAATGTAACACTGGATCCAATGAAGACGAAGATGAAGATGAAGATGATATAACATAAGATTTATTAGGAACTAATAACAAGCCAACATACAAGACAGCGTGTCTTAACAAAAACAACAACAACTGACAATTGAACAGCACAAAGGGAGGAACTTAAATACACAGTGATGATGAACTAAAATGACGAACAGCTGTGAAGAATGGTGTTAGTGTCCATGGTGGGAAAATAGAACAAAGGGAGACATGAACTGAAGAAATGCAAACTAAAAGTCCTTGAACTGAACTAAACTGAACATAATGTTGACACTGTATATTGTAAACAAACAATCTAAAAAATAAAACAATGCAATAAATGCAATAAATTATTGTAAAAATAAATCCTGGCTCAGGAATTGTGCAAAACCAACCAATCAATCCAATCTGTCTGAGTTTGCCATCTGAGATGGAGACTAGGGTGATAGCTAGTATAAGATCACATGATAGTACACCTGGTAGATAAATGATTTACTAAACCTTGACGTTTCTAATGAACTGTTTCCTCTTGCTGTTGTGTCATTTGTGTGAATATGATTTAAAGCGCTTTCAAGTAAAGTACAGAAGTGCAGCTGTTTTCTCTGTGTTTTGCTGTATACTGCATATACAGTAATGCAGAAGTTCAGTTCCTGCTTAATTAACATATGACTCTTAATGTAATGATAACATTTGATCATTTTTTTTATTACAATTTTTATTTGTTGAATAAACATAAAAAATGCACACATTTCTTAAAACATACAGTATGTAGTTTATCCGTGCAAATGATTATGCTTTATCATGCTTAAAACTAATACTTCTTATTGACAGTATGATGGAGATTGCTATATGCATGTGCTGTGTTACCAAAGCACCAAAACACAACTGTTATGAATTCTGAGCTTCACTTAATGCGGGTGATTCACCTGTGTGACATGACTGTAGCTACTGTAAACTCTACATATAAATATCAAAGGGCACAATTTCAAAAGCTCTCAACAGTAGTTTGACCTGGTTCAAGGACATCTAGGCAGAAATAAATATAGACAGAAGTTCTCCCAGTAGCCTATTCTGGGGGTAATTTTACACACAAATTTAGTTGTATAGCTGTAAAGTTGCATAAAAATAATAATATAAGCAAATAAGCAAATTAAGTGTTGATTCTTTAAAAGATTTTTGTCAAGAAAGTGTTAATGCAACAATATGCATATATATATATATACTGTATATATATATATATATATATATATATATATATATATATATACATACTGTATCTCTCTCTCTCTCTCTCTCTCTCGCTCTCTCTCTTTCTCTCTCTCTCTCTCTCTCTCTCTCTCTCTCTCTCTCTCTCTCTCTCTCTCTCTCTCTCTCTCTCTCTCTCTCTCTCTCTCTCTCTCTCTCTCTCTCTCTCTCTCTCTCTCTCTCTCTCTCTATATATATATATATGTTACCGGCAAAGTGTGAAATCCCGGTATTGTATAGAATGCCTAGGAAATGTATAGAATGCCTGATGGTTTTTGGCAAAAATACATGACCTAATTCTATACATTACCTAGGCATTCTATAGAATGCCGGATTACACACTTTGCCGGTAACATATATATATATACAGTATATATATATATAAATATATGTATATATATACACAGTATATATATATGTATATATATATATATATATATATATATATATATATATATATATATATATATATATATATATATATATATATGGTCATGTAAGGAGATTGGTGGTAATTTATTTTACTTAGGTATTTATTAGAATTCATAAAATGGCAAACCAAACAAAAAATCTTGACAGGAATACATTTGTAAAGGCAGAACAAGTATATTTCTTACTGAATAACAGCCACCAATATGCCAATGTACAAAAGTTTTTTTTTTTTTTTTTTTCTCTATAAGGCAGCTATTGTCAGCAGAGGAAGCGTTTCTGGTTCAGTGATAGCCAGTTATGTAGATGTGAACAAAGTTTACTTTTCTAGGAGATGTGTAAGACAGTTTTAGATGTCAAAACCTGTTCAAAATTAGTCACTCCATAATGGCTGATGGGGTGAAATATGCTTCAGTGTGTGTGGCTGCTGCTCTGAGTCATACCTCACTTCCACAGTAATTATAGATCATACTGAAACTAGTGATACCATCTGATGACTGCTCTCTGCTACACACATGTAAAATCGAGCAGATCATGTGTAGGCTACTGTACCTGATGCTCAGATATGGAAAGACATTCCATCACGTCCTCATTCAAGAGCATTTTGATCTATTAAATGTATTTATTCTTTTATTTTAACCTAGGTTTGTTCTCTTATGGGCCATTTTATGTCTCTATATAATAAATTAACACTAACACTGGGAGAACATGCAAACTCCACAGAGAAAGGCCTCCTGACTCAGCTGTGCCGTCCCAGCTCAAAAATGTATTTAATTGTCACATAGCTCCAAAAACGACAGTAAGACATGTTACACATGTAAAGTGTAGATGGTATTACAGTGTCTGTTCTTCTATTGTTATCTAAAATGCTGCACACTTCTGCAGATGGCAACAGGCATGAATGCTGATATATTTTTGGAATGTCAGCGTCAGGTCCATTTGGTAAACACAGAATCTGAAACATTGGTGGGGATTAGGGATTAGTTTAGTCATTTGGAACTGAGGGTATTGTTTACATACCCTGTTACACTTCAGCCAGTATTTAGACTGACTTTGGCTACACTTGTGGGGGCTGAAGACCTGCCCTTCAAAGGTGTTTGAATTTATGCTATTTCTATACTATTCTTTTCTTCTTTATTTTTTAATGAGAATCATTTAATTAGAAAATACCACTGGTGAGTTTTATTTTCCCACCTAAAACAAACCACATAGACAAGAGAAACAAAAAAAATGTATATTGTTTTTTTTTCTTTATAACCCATTACAGTGTAATAGTTGATTAATGGGAACATGCAAATTTGCTAAAATTCCAACAAGATTTATAAAAACTAAAATGTATTTATTTCATGATTTATTTAGCATTGCAACACTAAACAGAGTTATAGCTATCAAATAATGAGACCAGGTTTTGTATCTGTTTATTATATCAGCAAAGTCATGGATTCACAAATTTAGAATGCAGTTCAACAAGGTCGTTTACACCGTGCTCTCTCTTGTCTCATATATTAACTCATTTTGGTGTATTAGACTTTTTAATTACTTCAAAAATTCAACTATGATTCGCACTCAGAATTCAGCGGGATTTCTTTTGTTTTTTGATTGTTTTTACTTCACACAAGTAGAAAACTACAAACATTTCTGTTCTCAGGCCTTTCAGGACTTTTTCACACACTGAGCCGAAATGTTTGTACTTTTCCACTTGTGTAAAATAAATAAATAAACAACAACAACAAATAAAATAAAACAACAACATCAAAACACTGAATTCTGAGTGCGAATCAGCTGAATTTTTTAATTTTATACAAATTAAAAAAAAAACATGTCTTCTGTTTATATGTAATACAATTATCTATTAGGCATATATTCTTAATATTTACATTCTGTCTCCTGAAGCACAATTATATATTATTTCTTATAAAATATAAAGAATGTCAAATGTAGCACATATAAGTGAGATGAGGTCAATTGTTGTCTTCTTGAGCTTTTAGTCTTATAGTGACCAGAGTGTCACTCATCAGCCCTGTATATCCTCAACTCACAGTACTGTTTGGACATAGTGTCTTCATATTCTTTTTTAAGCAAACCATGAAATCCTCTACACCAGGTATTGTGTGAGGTCCTTCTGTCTCAAATCCATTAAAGCATAATTTGCCAGTACATTGAAGCAGTGACCTCTTGTGTCTTTGTGCAGCGACTGAAAACATCTCAGAAGTAAGACCCTGTTGAGCAGATTCTGCTGCTGTGAGCTGTGACAAGGATGAGTCCCAGTGTGTATAGGTGCCAATCTTCATGCAGGAGGTGAAAAGAGAAGTGTGTGTGTGTGTGTGTGTGTGTGTGTGTGTGTGTGTGTGTGTGTGTGTGTGTGTGTGTGTGTGTGTGTGTGTGTGTGTGTGTGTGTGTGTGTGTGTGTGTGTGTGTGTGTGTGTGTGTGTGTGTGTGTGTGTGTGGACATGTTTTTCTACACCGGTGGGGACTTAAACCTGAATGCACACAGACTCATGGGGACTCGTGTCACCGTGGGGACCTAAATTGAGGTCCCCATGGGTACAAAAGCTTATAAATCATACAGAATTAGTTTTTTTGAAAATGTAAAAATGCAGAATGTCTCCTGTGATGGGTAGGTTTAGGGATAGGGTTAGTGTAAGGGGATAGAATATACAGTTTGTACAGTATAAAAACCATTACGTCTATAGAGAGTCCTCTGTGTGTGTGTGTGTGTGTGTGTGTGTGTGTGTGTGTGTGTGTGTGTGTGTGTGTGTGTGTGTGTGTGTGTGTGTGTGTGTGTGTGTGTGTGTGTGTGTGTAGTTATTTTTAGAAAATGTAAAAATGCAGATTAGGGTTAGTGTAAGGGGATAGAATATGCAGGTTTTACAGTAGTAAAACCATTAGTCAATGGAGAGTCCCCACAAAGATAGTAAACCAGACGTGTCTGTAGGGGGTGGGGGTGGCTTGTGTGTAACTGTCACAGTGTCTTGTTTTGTGTATCTGTTTGTGGGTGTGGGATCTGTGTGTGTGTTGCTTGTTTGTTGCTTAGAAACCAGCTGATCACTTAATCAGCCCACAGCTGCAGCTAGTTAATTCTGTTTGTTAGCTGCCTATATCTAGCGGGAGTGATTATTGCATGTTGTCGGTTTGTTACTCTTGTACTCTTGTTACTCTTGTCATTCTTGTGTATGCTCTCTTACCCAGCTCCGGTGTTTGAGTTTCCTGATGGAATTATTTCCGCGGCTAGGAATAATGGAATAGGATCGATCTCGTCTGTGTTCCCAGACTTCTAGAGATCGTTGGAGTCCTTCTTCCAGTTCCCGTTGTCATCCGCTCAAGGACTATTCATATCACTCATCCTCTCCTGTGTAACTGCTTCCAGGTCGCCTGCCTGCTAATCGTGGTGTTTTGAGTGTTTCCATCAGTTCAACCCGTTTGTCAATAAACTGCTTGCTTGCAATTGGATCTTCGACTCTCATTGTGACAGTAACGGCATGTAAATGGGTATTAGTGAATTATTGTGATGTGTTAACAGTATTATGTGTTTGTGATATCAGTGTTGGGGTGTGTATGTGTGCAGATTTGAATGCTAAAATATAGATTTATTATATTAACATTTATATTTTTACCTCAATATTTAAACCCTGTCATTAGGGAGAAGGCATAGTGAGTCCTTCCGTTTTTATTGAAGGAAAATATTGTTTTTGGCACTTTAATGGTCTCTGGTGCAATGACATTGCTAGGTAAAGCTGCTAAATACATATGATTGTTGCCAGTACAGCAGTAACTTTTTTTAACTGTTTTTAATTATAGCATTATCACAAATAGCACTGTTTTCTGAGTTTTTTTTATTTATTTATTTTTTTAACCTTTTATTAGGACCAAGTTTCATGTACTTTTCTAATATAATGTGCTAAGATGTGGAGTAATGCTATATAATTTACACATTCACTTTGATTTTGTCTCTTAAAAAAATGGTACCCCAGAGTGTGGTACTATGATTGATAATTTCACTTTTTAGCTCTGAGAGTGAAAGTGTGACTTTGGTGTCATTGTAGTTACAGTGGCCTCAATCATATGGACATGGCATTTCTGACCTTTGCGACAGTTACACTTGATTTGTTACGTCCCTTGTCTTCCAATCACACACATTCCAGCACCAATCAGTAGCCAATATCTCGTACTATGGAATAACGACTAACCTGTTGTTATGCAGCCGTTCATAGCAATTAAACAGTTTTTTTGGGGGCTGGCATTCCATTTGCCAGCATTCCTTCTACGGTTCATGGCTAAGGACAAAACAACAGTATCAATCAGTGAGACAACTTCCTCTGAAACTTGTGTGTCAGATCTGATGTACGGTGTAAGAAATGTCACACGTCCTGTTTGTCCCATTCATGTGATCCTCGAAATGACGGATTCTGGCACAAAACATTAAGAGTTTTCTCTGTGCATTTGTGAAAGTTGTGAAACAAACATTCTTTTTATAATGGGAAAAACATCATAATCCTTGCATTAATTTGTTGCCTGGAATACAAATATGACTAAGAGTAAAATTAATTTTTTAAAGAGAGGAACATTTTTTTTATTATATAGAGAATGCCAAAAAACACCTTTCAAAATTTTCTAGCATTTATTAGAGAAATGTTTCGATAAAGAACCTGTAAGATCTTCCAAATAAACCCTTCCATGTGCATGCTAAGTATTAGAAAAAAGCTTTCCCTTTTAAATGCACTCTTATGTTACAAACTTGTGAAAAGGTTTTAAAACTCTTCACTTCACTGGGTCAAAGAGGCATGTGTGCACTTTCAAAGGGCTACAGCACATAGTAGCACTCCAGCCGCTGACCTGATTGAGACAGAGAGGTTGAGACACAAAGAACAAAAAGAGTTGATGCATGCTCTCATGAGTTCGTGAGCACCAGACTGCAGGTGGAGAGTATGAGGAGCATAAGACCTAATGGCTGATGTAAAGGAACAATGGAGACAGTAAGAGGTCATTACTTAGACTGTCACAGCACATACCACCTGCGCTCTCCTGCTAATGCTTTAGAGAGAGAGAGAGAGAGAGAGAGAGAGAGAGAGAGAGAGAGAGAGAGAGAGAGAGAGAGAGAGACTGTTGTTGTGACTGTCAGGCTATCATGTTAAATTAATAAGATATTGATACAATTGATGTGAAAGTAATATAAAATGTTTATTTTATAATTGCCATAATGTTTAATTTAAATGTAAGCGAGAACTAAACACCATAACATTCTAAAAGAAAAGCATGAGTATCAAAGTTATTACATGGAACTGTTTTTTTTTTTTTTTTTAAACAACAACAACCCATCATTCCTGTATTTGGTGAAATTCGACCATGAAACAGGAAGGGCATCTGCCTGTAACAAATGTGATTGAAAATTCATATTTATTCCTACTCATGGTTTCAATTGTTTTAAAATTTATACAGAATAATCTTCAACCATTATTGACAGATCAGGATAATGAAATCTGTCGAGGCATTGCCACATTCTTTTTTATCAAAAGCAATATTAAAGTTAGACATTTAACAAGTATTTCCTGAGAATCAAACCCATGACTTCAACATGTTCAGCACCATGTTGAGTTGCATTTTACGGTGACGCATTGCTGCCACTATTTTTTCCCCCAAATTATGTCGTAATAACGATATCTTATGTCGTTTTAACGACATCTTTTCTCGTAATAACGAGATCTTATGTCATTTTAACGACATCTTTTCTCGTAATAACGAGATCTTATGTCGTTAAAACGACATCTTTTTCTCGTAATAACGAGATCTTATGTCGTTAAAACGACATCTTTTTCTCGTAATAACGAGATATTATGTCGTTAAAACGACATCTTTTTTTGCCCTTATAAGGACATGTGTCATGTACAAAATATGCCTTTATCCACATACAATTGAAAGCCTATCGCGCCTTTATCACACGTTCAAAAAGCTTAAGCAAATAGTAGCAGCCCCCAATCATGCAAAATTAATCAATGAGGCCCTTTTTAAAAATATATTTTATATAGGCTAAGTTTTTTTAATATGATATATTATATAGGCCTAATAAGATTTATTTTTGTTAATAGGCTATATCTTCATTACCTAGAGATATAATTAAACAAAAAGTATTCAAAACACATCTAACAGAACATAGCCTGAGTTGTTTATTTTATACAACATTGTGTTCTTATTTTGTTTAATTAACGAAATGTCAATCTTCGTCTTTATAAGAAGATACAATAAAATACAAAAATCTTCAAGATGTATAACGGATTGTCACCTTATAAACAGTCATTTTTTAATGGAATAATACACCCTTATAATAAAGAAAACGCTTCAGTTATAAAGAATATGAACGCAATGCATTTAATTATACATTAAGCGTTTTCCTTCCCTTTATTATAAAGAAAATAGGTGGCTCTTAACGTGTCTTTGGGAGGGTGGTATTGCGGTGCACAGCGAATATTCAATGCATTCAATGAAAACATTCAATGGTATTCAATGCAAAACAAAAATGAAAAATACAATTAGCCAATAAAATAAACAAATTATTGTGGCATTAATTAGCCCAACAATATTTATTTTAAAGTCTAAACGAATTTGTTTAAAGAAAAACACCAGCGTTGGGCGTTTATCTGTAGGCTAATGTTTCAGCCGCCCTTTTCAAACTGGCGCAATAAAATGCAACAGAATTTGATTAGTTAAACATGAAGAGGATTATCCGTCTGGCATGACCGCTCGCTCTAACGTTAACCTAGATAAATGTTTGCTATTATGAAGCGCATATCCAAGTGTTTGTGCGGAGTGTGGAGCGCGCAATATGACATGGATGAAGGCGCCGGTGCCATCACTCGCATTTTCCTATCAACAGTGGAAACAACTTAAAATACTCCATCATTTCTGGTCGTACAGAACATAATAATACATCAGTCGCAACTACTTTTATTTGTGTAAACTCACAACAACAAGAAAACGGTGTGCCTTTGTAAAACAAAATAAAACGAACAGGGCGCGCTTTCATGATCTCTGTGAATTGGAGCGCGCCTCAAAAATGAACTGACAAACAGTGTATAAACAAGCCTCACAGACATGAGAAATATAACTATAAAGTTAATAAAAAAAATGTCCACCAACGAAAAAAAAATCCAATCGAAAGCAAATACGGTAGGCTACTATCTGATTAAGTAATCCTGTCCGTAATAAAGGCGCATCTAGGCTACATTACAGCGGAGATGTATGGAGATATGTTTGCAGGCAGCCTACACTGATTCATTAGCCTACTTTTGCTGGTGCTTTGCGGCAAGTTGCATGCGCTTGAGCGCGGAATATAGGCTATAGCCTACATGCACCCAGGGTTGAATATAAACGTGCGATTAGTCCTAATTGCTTAAATTAATGACTAGAAAAATCCTTTAGTCTATGGCAACTCTAATCAATAGCCTACATTTAATATTTGACTGTTAGGAAGGTTTAGTTGTGACTCAATCAGGTGGTAATATGTTGCATTCGCTACAGGATGTCAGTCACGACTCAGGAAGACAGAACCAGGTTGATATAGGTTTACTTCAATAGTTGGTATAACAAACAGCAATCAGCACGGTATGGCATACAGGTATTTCTTCCTTTGGTTTGCAATATAATTAATATGCAATTCAGTAGCTCTCTGTATGTGTTTGTGTGGTTCTAAATAAACAGAGAGAAGGAATAATTACTAACTGCAATAATATTATCACAATTAGTACAACAGTATGCTCATAAGCTAGAACATCAGAACAATACTATCAGAATATAATCAAAAGAGAACAACAATTCCCATAAAGCAATCAGTTGGAGCTGTTACATCATTACAGTGAGCATATAGAAAAGAATAATCACTTAATGCTTGACAAATTGTACACTATGTATGTCTTTCACGAACGTCATAATTAGCTTAGCATTAGAATGAATCAACAGCACATATGACAATGTTAAATAGCTACTAGAAACTCTCAAAGAAACATTCGTAAACAGTGCACTTACATATCGTCATCGACGCACACCAACTGAAACTACTCAGGAATAATGAGAAGAGGGTAAATTTCTCAGTAATCAAGCACTAACAGTCCACACCTAACCGGAGATTCTGTTCATTTCCTCATAACGCATTCTGCGTCGCGGCTGATGCAACCCTTGCAGTGAACTTGAGTAAGGGCAGGCTGCCACCTACTGGACGTAATAAGCAATGTTCCCATGTTAACTATATACATGTTGGATTCATAGCAGGCCTTTTGTACAGCCGCCCCCAAAATTAGGAACTAAATTTGTCCCTGATAAATGGTCTACAATTATGAGGTTTCTGTGTCGTCAGGGATAGCAGGAAGTACAATCATTCTAGCCACTGGTCTGGTATAGGTTCGTCCATTGATTAGCACATCTGCAGCTCGGATATGCCCATCTGCACTTGGCATGACCTTGGTGACCTTTCCGATTAACCACATAGCTCTAGGCAATTGAGGGTCTACCAGCATAACAACATTCCCAACGGCCATGTCCTCAACGTCTTTCTGCCATTTAGATCGGGTCTGCACATTTGGTAGGTAGTACTTAATGAATGAGGACCAGAATAAGTCTGTGAGGATTTGACTGTGGCGCCATCGTTTACGACTGATCATTTCGCTCTGCGGGTATACAACTTGTGGGAGCGAGCCATCCAGCCGCCCCATAAGAAGGTGATTTGGAGTAATAGGATCAGTGTCTGAGACGTCAGAGGATAGGTATCCAAGAGGCTTGGAGTTCAGTATTCCCTCTACCTCAATTAACACTGTCCTGAGGACTTCCTCTGTCACCGATTGAGCACCAACAGAAGCATACAGAGCTGATTTTACAGATCGTATCTCACGTTCCCATACTCCTCCGAAATGAGGAGCTCCAGGTGGGTTGAAGTGAAAGCGAACTTTCTGCTTTGCTGTAGTTCAGGTGACATCATTTTGAATGCTTCCTGCAACTCTCTCTCCCCTCCCTTAAAATTTGTCCCTTGGTCAGACCACAGCTCAAAAGGAGTTCCTCTATGAGCCACAAATCTCCTAAATGCCATGAGGAAAGAATCAGTGTCAATACTTGATAATATGTCAAGATGGACACATCTGGTCGTTAAACACTTCCAAATTATTCCCCATCTTTTCTCCACTCTCCTTCCAATCTTAACTGAGAAGGGCCCGAAGCAATCCATTCCCGTGGAATAAAATGCAGGCTTAAATAGCTGAAGTCGAGCCACAGGCAATTCTGACATTTGTGGGATTTCTGGTTTAGCTCTCCATCTCCTACAGTCAGTGCATCGGAATTGGTGATTTCGGATAGCCTCTCTACCACGCAGAATCCAAAACTTCCTTCTAATTTCAGCTAGAACTCTCTCTGAGCCAGGATGTCTTAACTGCTGATCGTAGTCTCGGATTATAAGCTTGGTAAGGGCATGACTGGGATCAAGGACAATTGGGTGCTTCGTGGCAATGTCGAGTGCCTCAGCTCGTCGAAGTCTTCCTCCCACTCGAATTACATCCATTTCTTTGTCCAGCTCTGGACACAAAGTGAGCAGTTTACTGTTTGAAAGAAGAGGTTTACCTTGTTTCAGGCATTGGATGTCACAGAGAAAACTATCTTGCTGAGATGTTCTCCACTGAAGTATTTCTGCTTGTAGGAAATCTGCAGCTGTTAGTGGCTCTCCATTTGCCGCCCCATGAACATATTGTGCAGTAGCTTCCAGTAATTCTCTGTAGTCTGTATACTGGCTGGCATCAGGAATCTCTGAGTCGGAGGTCACTACATTGAGGGCACAGAACATTGACTTACGCAACTCTGATTCACCTTCTAAGGAGCTGTTACCAGGACACTTAGGCCATTGATCAGGGTGCATTAAGAGAAAGGGGGTCCATTACTCCATCTGTTTGGTCTGGCTAGATCCTCAAGACGTTTTCCCCTCGTTAAGTCATCAGCAGGATTCTGAGCCGAGTCAACGTACCTCCAATCCTGTGGGTTTGTTGTTTCTTGTATTTCTGTGATCCTGGTGCCAACAAAGACTTTAAACCGGCACGAATCTGAATGCAACCAACTCAGCACTGTGGTTGAATCAGACCACAAGGTGATGTTCTGATACTCAAGTGTAAGTTCCTTCCTTAGCAATTCCGCTAACTGGGCTCCGCAGAGTGCTGCGCAGAGTTCAAGTCTGGGAATGGACAACTGTTTCTTGGGTGCAACTCTGGAGCGTGCAAGTAGGAATGCTAACTGTACCTTGCCTTGACTATTCTCCGTTCTCAGGTATGAGACTGCACCATAGGCTCTTTCTGATGCGTCACAGAACACATGTATTTCTCTTACGACAGAGGAATTATCCATTTCTGGAGTCACATAGCATCTAGGGAAAGTAATAGTGGAAAGTGCTTTGAGTTCGTCTTCCCACTGCAGCCAGTTCTCCAAGAGTTCATCAGGGAATAAAGGATCATCCCATTCTCTCGGCTTAGCCCACAGTTTTTGGATGAGGATTTTTGCTCTGGTTGTGTATGGTAGAATGAAGCCCAATGGGTCATACTGACTGGCAAGAACTCGATATAAATTGCGCATGATGGGCTTTCCATACTCTAGGGGACGGTGCTTGTACCTAAGAGTGTCGGTGGGGCAATGCCAGTGCAGACCTAGAGTGGATTCAGGAACTTCGGTTTCTCTTTGAGACAACCACAGTTCAGTGCTGGTAGACTGAGCTTCGTTGGGTAGATCACTTACTACACTAGGTTGATTTGAGGCCCACTGTCGGATATTGAATCCTCCACCTGCCAGTAACTCCCTGAGACGGTTAATCAGCCCTCTGGCCTCATCAGCTGTGTTCAGGCTCTGGAGACAGTTATCAACATAGAAGCTCTTTTGTATAGTGAATTGTAGGTTATCACCTGTCTCTGTGTTGTCAAGGACATGTTTGTGCAGTGCATAGGAAGCGCAGCAGGGGCTGCAAGTAGTGCCAAATGGGAGCACCCGCCATTCATAAACGTCCGCTTCCCTGTCTCGTTCCATATCTCTCCAAAGAAACCGCAGGATAGGTCTGTCCTGTTCCAGAAGTCGGACTTGATGGAACATTCCCTTCACATCCCCACTCACAGCAACGGAATGCTCTCTGAATCTTATCAGGACTCCAAGGAGTGATGGACCAAGCACTGGGCCAGGAATTAGGGATTCGTTTAAGTTCATCCCCTTGTACTGGAACGAGCAGTTGAAGACCAGTCGATTTTTGTCATTGTGGGTGACCATATGATGTGGTATGAACCACCTTTCATGGCTCTGGGGTGCTTTATCTGGATCCAGTTTGGCTACATACCCTTCATCCACTAGTTTCTTGATTTCAACAGAGTAGGTTGCTGCACGTTTAGGATCTTTCCAGAGATGTTGTTCAGTTCTCCGAAGGTGTGGCATTACTGCTTCTTGAGAGGCGTTAAGACAAGCCATGTTGGCTTTACGTAACAGGGGGGTAGCATACCTCTGGACACCGTTTATGTCAACTCTGATAGTTCCTTTGTTCAGGAGTTCAAGAGCTGTTTGATCCTCCCTGGAGCGAGTAACCGATTTCTCATTACGGTACGGAAGAATGTCCAGTTCCCATAACTTCACAACATTTCTTATTAGCTCTGTTTGCCTGGATGACACCGATGTGAAAAGGATCTGATGAGGATTCAGAGGATTCAGAAGGAGCTTTGCTGGACCCTGTAGTGTCCAACCCAGTCTTGTCCTGATGGCGGCTGGCCCGCCAGGTGGTCCAAGATGAACTGGCTCAATTGGGGTGATTAAATGAGGCTGATCGGCACCAATCAGAAGGAGTGGGTGAATCTTCTCAAAGGACTGAATGGGAAGACCCTTCAGGTGTTTGTACTTGCTTACGAGTGCCTCCATCGGATAGGATTGGTTAGATAATCCCAGCTGATCCGCAGTAAAGGCTTGCTTGATATGGTACGTCTTATGTGGTTGCGCCACTGGAGATATGCTGAATGAAACTGTTGAGCCTTGTAAACGTGACACTTTCTGATGGATGGTTCTAATAGATAACTCCTCTTCATCACCTTTCAGATTCAGTTGCTGAGCTGCAGCAAGTAACAAGATGGTGCGTTCGGATCCATCATCAAGGATAGCATAGGTGCGGTTCTTATATCTCAACAGAACTCTGACTACTTTCAGCAGGACCCGGTCATCTGTTCCAGGTCTGTCCAGATATAACGTTTCAGCTGTGGAACTTGATGCTGGCACAGTATCTTTGACGACCTTGTAATTGATGTCATGGAGTATGAGCAAATGTTTACCTCTACATTTATTGCAGGGTTTTTTCAGATTGCACTGTGCAGCTAAATGTGTCCTTCCACACTTCCAACAGCGCTTGTTTGTTTGAATCCAGGTTTTCACTTGTTCAGTCGTGAGCTGTTGAAAGTTGAGGCACTGACTGAGGAAATGGTCTGTATTCTCACAGTAGGGACAAAAGGCTTTACTTTTCACCTGCCTCTCTGGTGAAGTGGCTGCTTTGACTGGAGAGGAAGTACTATTTGGGGTGAAACTGCCTGCTCCATCCAGTACAGTAGCTGGTCTTGTCCTTTGCTCTTTGCGTTTCTCAATTCTTTGCTTTGTCCATCCTTTTAGCTGAATGTTTCCCACCAAATCACTATTTTGACACCACGATTCAGACTGCAACCATTTGGAGAACTCTGTAAGTGTAAAGGTTGAAGCATGATGAGGTAGCATTTGTCTCCTGAAGGTAGCTCTTAAATCAGGTGGTAACTTGGTCAGCAGGCAAACTACGTGGGACCCACACATCAATTCAGCATCCCCATCTGGTCCTAAGGATTTCAGCAGTCATACAAGGGCTTGAATTTGTAATGCAAACCTTTCAAAGGCTTCTGGGTCTCCTGGACGGACATCTGGCGCGTCCATTACTCTAGCAATCTTATTCAATGCAAGTTGATGAGGCTTACCGAATTTCTCTGTCAAGGCGTTCATTGTCTCGGTATAAGGATATGGAGAGTTGAGGAAAGAATCTGCAATCAGTCTAGCATCTTCCAACTGCAGATGATCCACCAAAATTTGATACTTAAACAACTCTGACCCATCCTCAGGTAGCAGATTGTGCAAAGCAAGCTTCAGACGTGCAAGCTCACTTGGATCTGTATGCACAAGGTAAGGTATACTGGGCTTAGGACCTCGATATTCTGCAGCTGACTCTCTAAACTGAATGGAAGGTTACTCTAACCAGTAAGGCTTTGGTCTTTGAACAGGTAGTGGCCTTGGATGGTGGTACATATCGCTCTTTAATCTAGTGACAGGCTCGTAGCTGCTCTGGAATCGGTCATATGGCCCAGATCGATCTGCAACATACTGCGGTGGATGTGCGTACCACTGTGAGTCAGGGTATTCATAATGCACAGGTGGTGGCTCTTTATAAGGCTGCGGACGATTGGGTGTTGGTCCTCTAGGGGTGTCATGCTTTGACGCTACTTCATCTTTCATGATCTGTAACTGACCCATCATTTTATCAATCATAACCATCATGTCTGCAGCACTATGTTGGTCAGTAGGGGAAGCTCTAGGCTGCTGCAAGGGATAATTGGGGTCCATAGCACTACGACTCATGCCACTGAAGGAATAACGTGGAGTCCCTGCTTGTGGTGAATAAGGATCTGGGGAAACCACATATGAAGGAGAAGCATGCAAGTCAAGAGTGGCAGATCTAGGCGGAGCACTGGTACATAGTCGACCTGTGGGCTTGATGTGGGGGTCAGGCATAACGTTAGCTGATTGCTCATGGACAGGAGTAGAGGCCTCAGGCAGATCCATGGCAGCAGTCCGATACTGTGGGGCTGCAAAGGATTGTGGCCTTGAATCCGGAAGGTAAGGATATGATGTCGACTCTGATGACTGGTTAATGTCTCTAGGTGGAGTACGAGGTGCCATCTGTTGTATACCTCCTTTGCTCCCACTGGATTCCTGTTCTCGTCTGTGCTCATACCGTGCTGTGCTTAAGTGCTGAGGATGTTTGTTACCTGGTTGACAACCTCCATAGTCCACTTCAAAATCATCCAGGTAAGCGGGATGACGTTTCTGGCGGTTTGGCCTTACATACTCTGGAACAGTTCCTCTTTGATACTCATCAACCATACTGTCACTGTAGCAAATCACATCCGGCTCGAAGGACCAATTGTTAGGAAGGTTTAGTTGTGACTCAATCAGGTGGTAATATGTTGCATTCGCTACACGATGTCAGTCACGACTCAGGAAGACAGAACCAGGTTGATATAGGTTTACTTCAATAGTTGGTATAACAAACAGCAATCAGCACGGTATGGCATACAGGTATTTCTTCCTTTGGTTTGCAATATAAATAATATGCAATTCAGTAGCTCTCTGTATGTGTTTGTGTGGTTCTAAATAAACAGAGAGAAGGAATAATTACTAACTGCAATAATATTATCCCAATTAGTACAACAGTATGCTCATAAGCTAGAACATCAGAACAATACTATCAGAATATAATCAAAAGAGAACAACAATTCCCATAAAGCAATCAGTTGGAGCTGTTACATCATTACAGTGAGCATATAGAAAAGAATAATCACTTAATGCTTGACAAATTGTACACTATGTATGTCTTTCACGAACGTCATAATTAGCTTAGCATTAGAATGAATCAACAGCACATATGACAATGTTAAATAGCTACTAGAAACTCTCAAAGAAACATTCGTAAACAGTGCACTTACATATCGTCATCGACGCACACCAACTGAGGCCCCGTTTACACGTACATGGTTATTTTGAAAAACGGAGACATTTCCCTTCGTTTGCGCCCTTCGTTTACACGCAAACGGAGGATTCGCCAATGAAACCGATTCTTTCTAAAAACTCCGGCCAGAGTGGAGATTTTGAAAATCTTCGTTTGCACGTTTGCATGTAAACAGAGAAAACCGGAGTTTTAGGTAGCGACATCACAGAATGTGACTATTTTCGGGATTCTGATTGGCTAAGGTGGGCTTGAGCTTCTCGTTACACTGCTACCTACAGGTTTGGCATGCTCTTGACAGCATATACACAGGTTCGTGTGCACGATGTTATTTTTGAAAACGAAGAGGGGTGAAATGTCTGTTTATGAAAATAGCCACCTACGTGTAAACGTAGCCTGAAACTACTCAGGAATAATGAGAAGAGGGTAAATTTCTCAGTAATCAAGCACTAACAGTCCACACCTAACCGGAGATTCTGTTCATTTCCTCATAACGCATTCTGCGTCGCGGCTGATGCAACCCTTGCAGTGAACTTGAGTAAGGGCAGGCTGCCACCTACTGGACGTAATAAGCAATGTTCCCATGTTAACTATATACATGTTGGATTCATAGCAGGCCTTTTGTACATTGACATTATTTCATTAGTAATTAGTATCCAGCTCGTCACATTTAATTAGCTGAGTTAGCATAATTAATGAACTAATAAAATAATAAAATAAAATTTAAATTAAGATACTAACCATATATTTCTATATAGCATTGCTTAGTCCACCACACAAAGGACTGTTTATAAGGTGACAATCCGTTATACATGTGAAGATTGTAGGCTGTATCTTGAAGATTTTTGTATTGTATTGTATCTTCTGTTGTATTGTATTGTAAAATAATATTGTATTGTATTGTATTTTGTATTGTATCTTCTGTTATAAAGGCGAAGATTGACATTTCGTTAATTAAGCAAAATAAGAACACAATGTTGTAAAATTTTCTTTTAGATGTGTTTTGACTACTTTTTGTTTAATTATATCTCTAGGTAATGAATGAAGATATAGCCTATTAACAAAAATAAATCTTATATATAATATATATATAAAAAAAACTTACAGGCCTATTTAAAATATATTTTCAAAAAGAGCCTCAATGATTAATTTTGCATGATTGGGGGCTACTAGCCTACTATTTCCTCAAGCTTTTTGAACGTGTGATAAAGGCGCGATATAGCTGTCAATTTTATGTGTATAAAGGCATATTTTGTACATGATAACACATGCCCTTATAAGGGCAAAAAAGGATGTCGTTTTAACGACATAACATCTCGTTATTACGAGAAAAAGATGTCGTTTTAACGACATAAGATCTCGTTATTACGAGAAAAAGATGTCGTTAAAACGACATAAGATCTCGTTATTACGAGAAAAGATGTCGTTAAAACGACATAAGATCTCGTTATTACGAGAAAAGATGTCGTTAAAACGACATAAGATCTCGTTATTACGACATAATTGAGGGGAAAAATAATATGTATGTGGCAGCAATGCGTCACCGTAGTATTTAAAACAACAGTGTGCAATATCTCTTTTAAAGGTCCAGCTCCAGTCTGATTTGGGCTCTTAAGTTTCAAACATTTACTGCAGTCTTGTATATCTCAAAAGCACCAAAGCAGATATGGGTGTCATATGCAGTGAAGTCCAAAGCCCAGCCTGTCTCTGATCACTCAGGGATGTGGTGCCACTCGTAAACGTGTCTTTGAAGTTCTCTATGGTTCCAGAGATTATCATGCAGCTGCTTTGAGTCTGGCCTATCTCCATGCACTGTTTGTAAACATGCGGTGGCTTGAAGTTAGCAGCAGATTATGATGGCTAGAGCAGAAATAATAGAAGTGACAAAGATGTAACAACAAAATACATACATAGAGCGGATATGGATTTTTCATTATTTTTATTAAAAGAATGTTTAAACATTTGTCTTGCCTATTTTTGACAAAGAGGGCTAAACATTTTGTCATTTTCTGCATCATATTACAAGCTAATCTTTAGTGAAATGGCTCCTGTCACACAAACACAGAGACTCAATTTTTTTTTTTTTTTTTTTTACAAATCTTTTCTCTCTTCAGATACATCTGTAAAAGCCATTAGCTGGTTCATTCCTTTAAATGTTGTAAACAATGTTGAACTGTTTAGTTACTGTACACTCAAAAAAATAAAAAAAAATGAAAAATCAGCCTGTTTTTAAGATTTACGAATTCCAATTGTATTTATAATTCTATCAAAATGAATTGGATAGTCCATCCTTATATTATTCATATTTTGGATTAAGAATTTTAAATGAGTAAAAAAATAAATAAATTAACTTTAATAAAATATTTTGTATAAGAGTTTAATAACAATACGTTTTAAATTTAAATTACAATTTTTACATTAATACCAGTTAACTACTGTACATTAGTTAACATTAATAATGAACTGCACTTCTACAGCATCTTTGTTAATGTCAATTTCAACATTTACTAATACACTATTAATATCAAAAGTTGTATTAGTTAACATTAGCACTGCAACTAACATGAACAAACAATAAACAGCTGTATTTTAAACAGCTGTAACGTTAACAAAGATTAATAAATACAGTAACAAATGTATTGCTCATGGTTAGTTCATGTTAGTAAATACATTAACTAATGCTAACTAATGAACCTTATTGTAGTGTTACCTCATTTTGTATAAACCTTAGGAACAAGGGAACGGACCATTTCAGTTTGAATTTGTATTTAAAAAATGAAAATGTGTTTAAAGTTCATCAATACAATTATTCAATTCAATTTGGTGAAATTTGACTATACAATTGAAATTCGTAAAGTTTTTTTTTTTTTAAAGTGTAGAAACACTTTAGGTAACACTTTCCAATAAGATCTCATTTGTTAACATTAATTAATGCCTTAACAAACATGAACTAACAATAAACAATGTTTTTACTGCATTTAACCTTTCTTAATAGTTAATACAAATTATCATTGTTTATGTTAGTTCACAGTGCATTTACCAATGTTGACAGATACATTGTTTGATTTTAAAAATGTATTAGTGAATGCTAAGATTAGCATTCACTAAGATTAATAAATGCAGTAGAATTATTGTTGATTGTTAGTTCAAGATAACTAATGTTAACAAACAAATCCCTATTTGGTAAGAGTTACTTTTTAAGTGTATCTGTTTAAAAGCAGACATTATGCGATTCTGTTTGGTGGAATGTTTCCTGATGTTTCCTGATAAATAAGGAATAAAATATAAATAAAATATTTAATGCAAATTAGTTCATATATAATCACAATACATTAAGTGAACATGGGGTGAGATTTTACTATCAAAAGTGTTTTCTAATATTATTCAAGGAGTTTCATATTTGTGTAATTTTCATGTAATTTTCATAAAATGAATTTATCAGCTTTTTAAGTTTAATTTTCTTATTATTGTGTAAATAATCTGAGTTTGCCCATAGAGTATTTATCAAAGTCTGATATATCTTTTTATTGAAATACTTCCTAATTTAAAACACAACAATATTATTTTAAAAAAAGTTACAGATTTCAAAAGTTGCAGCATAACAGGAATGACCCAGGTAACAGTTTATATGTATTTGACTTGAACTGCAAAATAATTGTGCAAAGATGAGAAATGAAAGTTTGTATTTTTTCTCAAGAACAATAACAATGTCTGACTAATGTTTCGTTTGTTTCATTTTTCCATTCAAGCAGATACACTAATCAAACACAATTATTCACAAAACAAATCACGACTGATAACTGGTATAACACTAATAAATACAGCATTTGCATAGGCTAAATAGAACATCTGAAAACATAGCTTAAGTGTGTGTTAGTTCATTCATGTGTGTTTGTCTATTACAAAGTGGCTGTGAGGAGAGATGCTGTCAGCAGCAGGTATTACAGCCTCTCTCACCCACTCGTATTGCCTGTTCACAGTCTCCTTGTCTTTATATATTTCTGTGTTGTCTTGTTGCTGGTCTGTTGTGCTGTCAGATATTTTATCTGTCTTTTTAATTCTATCTCTTTTTCTCTGTCTAATGGAGTATGGAGTGGTTGGAGGTTTGTAGCCTGTCAGGGCACCTCTCTCATTCATTCACTCGATTAATTGTTTGTGATTATCCTTGATCCCTTTTTGACAGCGGAATATTCTTCCCTGGATTCTGTCGGCTTATGAAGAGTGTGTTCTCTTTCTCTCAGATGTCTTAAAATCTCTCAGTCACAAATCCCATGATTATAAGCTTTTACATCATGTTTTGGACTTGACATGTTATAGAGATATGCTGAACTTTGAGAAGTGGCCTCTGAGTCAAAGCCAAAAAGCTATTCGAATTTTTCTGTTTTTCTGAATTTTCCCAAATGAGTATTATGATTTTATTATGATTCTTTAAGTCTCCTTGTAACAAGAAAAAGTGATTAGTGTCTTTCTCCTGTTGTAGATGACACTATATCTGTTCTAGAATAAGTATCACACTGTGATGCCCTCAATTTGTTAAAGAGACAGCTTTAATGAACATCAAGAAACAAATTCAAAAATTCCTACCTAAATTCTCATTTGACACATGGTTCTTTATTTCTTTTGAGGACAACAGCTAATAACCGATCATGGCTTTAAAACACATTACTTGAATATATGGAAATGTACTCAACACTGATGTCAGTGTATTAAATCAATATGGGTCAAAAACACAAAAATCCACCAGTTATCTACAATCACTTTACAACTAAAGACATTTAAACAGCTCAAATACTGAATATAAATAACAACACATTTCCATATACTTGCTCTGATTTTCTGGGGGGTTTTGCACCCTGTCTGTTTTTCTGCAGTCCTTCAGAATTCCCCACTGTCGTATCTGAAAGGATGCGACATTCTTTCAGGGTAACTGTTTGAGCTGTAGCTACTGTAGCGATAGCCCTCAAAGTTTTCAGACCTCTCAATTTTAGCTGGGAGCGTGTCCTGGTACGACAGAGCAGATTTGATCACTCCCGAATCCTCTGGAATCTTCAGATCCGAGTAAGAGTTGGGAGAGGAGTCTTCCAAGATTGAGTTACAGTTAGACAGGCCTTTCACATCATAGATGTTCTCTCCATACTTGACAACAGATGGCTTGGGGCATGGCTGGTAGGACACTTTTGTGGTTGTGGTTATTATGGTCTGCAGTGCTGCTGGGGTAGCAGGGGCAGGTCCTGTGTACCTACATGGGTAGTCACTGTTGTAGTAGTGGTGGTTGGCGTTGGTTGGCAGTTGAGTGTAGTCTCCTCTCTCCCCATAGGCACCTTTACTAAGAATTTGCTTCCAGCCATGATGCTTTCCTGTAGTTTCTGCGTAGCTTCGCTCATGGCTGCCTAAAGGACTCGTGCCATGAGACACCCCACTCAGGCTAGGCATGGACTTATTAGGATCTGTCTCAGTTTGTGGGCTAGAAGGATCCTTATAAAGTGTTGTTGGATAAGGCCCTGAGCCAAGGTATCCTGGGACTGCAAAGTCATACCCACAAGGAGGGCGAGTCATATACAGACGGTGGTTGGCAGGTTTCTGCAGTGAGCTCGGTGCATCCGCCATGGCTGCTGTTGTGTCATAAGGGAACTTGTAGGACTCTGGATTCTGGAACGAAGGATAGTGTTGGGTCTGTATTGGGAAATTGGACTCTGCAATGATGCTGAAGCGCTCCGGACCCTCCATGGTGAGCTGGTGAATATTTGGGTAGGCCATGTCGTGGTAACGTCCAGGCTGGTGACAGAAAATCAAATTTAAGTTTTCTGCAATTGGCCCTTCACATGGAGATCTTCCAGAAAGAGTTTAACATCTCTATGCACCATAACCCCTAAAATTATAATTTACACTCTAAAAAATAATGTATTAACAGAACAGTTTGGATCAAATCTCTCAAAAAAAGTTATGACAACTTAGAGTGAAATTACATTCAACCAACAAGCTACATTGAGTAGATTTGTAGCATAAACACAAATTTTAAAGTTGATTACTCAAAAAAATTAAATCGCGCCAAATACTTGAGTTTTAGTTATTTAATCTTATCTATTTAAGTTCAAATCCACAGCTAAAATAGCACAAGCTAAATGTTGCCTTAACATGTATATTTAATGAGCAAGTAAACATATTACTTGTCACTAGCATTCATTGCTTATAGAGTCAATGTAGTGTTTACCTTGTATGTAATGTTAAGAGTTTCCAGTAACTCTTTTAAATGTCAAACATAACAGCATTAAACACTAACAGGTCTTTACTTTAACTTAAAAAAATAAAGTAATAATAAATAAAATAACACTTAATTTCAACATTTATTCTACTATCCAGTCCTATGCAAAGCATGCTGGGAACAGGAAATCAGAAAAATAAAGTTCTTAAGTTATCAAAACAATTTCATGAGGTCAGTAAGTTGTAATGACTGAATGATTTAAAAAAAAAAAAATGAACACAGAAATTTGAGTTTCATTTATACACAATATAAAATTATGTCAACAGAACTTAATAAAATAATGTTTGTAACTTAAAAGTTTTAATTAAAACAATAAATTTGAATTTTTAACTTGCAACCATGCATTTATTTAAGTTGTGGTAACAGGTCCCCTGAATTCATTTTTAGTAAGCAGCACATTTATTAGATAGCTTCTGTATACAAAAATGTAGAGGTTTCTGACCTTCATTATTCTTACATATTTTTTTCTTATATTTTCAAATTCTTATAGTAGAAACTTATAGAAAAAAAACCCTATCAATAAGTATTCTATTGCATTCATGATGCCCTGTAACAACCCTTCTAATATGTTGTAACATCTCATGAATAATCGTAACAAATAATCGTGTGGTTATAACTTAGCTATAATGTATTATAAGTAAGCTCACTGGTAACCCTCTTACAGTTGAAACAATGCAATATGGTTTTGTTGATATTACAATAAAAATGTTCAAAGCAAATGTGTTATATAACTCATCCATGATATCACATGGCTGTTCAAAGAAAACTTAATTTATGTTACTCAAAGCAGATAACGTCCACTTATAAATTCTATGACCATATTTTAAAGCCTTTTGGATGTTTACAAGATTTTGCATTAGTCACATTACAGTAAAAACAACAATAATAAGATATAGTATGATACTGTGCACTGCGTATCTCAATGTCAATATATGAGACATAATGCATTATATGGCAAATAATGCATAAATGGCAACTATAATCCATTGCATCTTGCAATACAACTAATTACACTGCAACTAATAATACTGTGTTTATCTATAAGTATATTTTCAGTCTTAACCTATACCTGGAATTATGTGTGTTTGGGATTAACTTTAAGTGTCACAGATTTTTTGAATATGTGTATTACCTCTGGCTCCACCAGTCTTCTTTTCTGTGAAAAGTGAGGTGAAGACATCCTTCTCTTCACTGCACTTCTTCTTGCCTCTGTTTCCGACTTACTCTCTGGTCTGGGGTGGTCATGTACTCCTTTAGCCTTAAAACAGACATAGAGGGAATTGAACTTCTCAAAATAATATTCATAAATCATATCTATTTTAATCCTTAACTATATTTAAATATAATACACAATTCTGTTGAACAGTGACATCAATGAATTCAATTAAAGCTGATGATTGTCATTTGAAAGTATTTATAATAATTTGTAAACAGTAAAATGAGTTGTTTACTTATATTACCTTATTTCTACCTGATCTGATTCTTCAAAAAACTTTTGTTGGTATACTGTAAATATTCAAGTTTATTCAGCAATTATATATTTTGACTTTGCAATAAGTTAAATTGGATGTCATTTCTACAATTTCATTTGCAAATTTAACAATCATTTTGTTAAAAAATTGTATTGTCTCTTTTAAGCATTTAAAGTTATCACTGGCATATGTTTCCCAAATACACCAAACCAATATCTACACTATAATAATAATAATAATAATAATAATAATAATAATAATAATAATAATAATAAATGTCTTCACAGTCAAACTCACCTGGAAAAAAATGGCTTTCCCATCTACTCTCCAAAAATTAGTTACTGGATAGCCACTGTGACCTCGGCACGGAATCAACTCGAGAGCTGAGTTACAGTTCAGACAAAGCTTTTCTGCAAAGGCACATTACGAATACATAGTTTTACTGAGACTTTTACAAAATGACCAACAACCCATTTTAATTAGCTATTTTGAAGAAATTCTCATGTGTAGCTTTATCTATTGGACATGATTCATAAGTCAGCGTAAACAAGAGGTTCTTTGACTCAGCCAAAGAGTCAAGGTGATGAGTGAGAGAACAGGGTAATTCAGCATGAAATGTGAGTTTAATGAAGTGCAAGTAAGGTCTATTAACAGAGGTCACTGCGCTAAAGGCTACACTACTAAATAAATGTTCCTAAAAAAGTTCATAGCCTAATGCCATAAGAGAATTTTTTTTAGTAAAAGTTGTTAGTCTGTTTCAATAAAACCATATACCAAAAACCTAGAAAAAAAAGAAAGAAAAAAAAACTAAAAATTAGATAAGAATGCGATCATTTGCTGTTCAGATATTTCAAAGGTATTTTGAACTACGCGCTACAACAAGCCTGTTTTGTAAAATATGTCTGTTCTTTCTTATCAGATTCGTTCCTGACACGATTAACTCGTTTGGTAGATGCTGCTTGTTCGTGGGGGGGGGGGGGGTGTTCATGAACATACTCTGCTGTTTCTGCCGTGCTTTGTCACAGATGGCCGGTCTCAGCTGAAGTTTGGACCCGTCTGGAAGAGAGCAGTTTCGTGAACACACCACCACACCAAGACAGGACTTCTTCAGGATCTGACAGTTATGATTGTTAGTGTTCCTCATGGCCCATCCGCTCAGGTGTCTTTGCGCGTTCTTGTCTTCACTGCTGTAGATATAACGCACATATCCATCTGTCCACTCCTGGAACGCATCATACTGTTTCGTCTCCTGGAAAAAATAACAATAAATCATCAACAAAGGCCTATTCATATTTAGTTAGCGAGAGGGCATTTAATGTATTTTCCGAGTAGGACTATTGGACCGACACAGAAGCTAGGCAATCAATATTTCCTTTTGTAGGGTACTTAAACATTGAGATAAAAAAAAGAAAGAAAATGTAGGCTATTCCAAAAGAAATGGTAAAATTCCGCCCTGCCAACAAATAAATAAAATGTAAAAAATTTACCTGTGGAAGCTTGGGGTCGTTTATATCCCAAGTCAACTTCATCCCGAATGAACACACGCAATCTGAGCTGTCAAACTGATCTGAGGATTTGGACATGATGTGAGTCAACTCCGGATCATATCAACCATAAGGATCAAAAACCAGCTTCAAGACAAAATTCAGCTCGGAGTTTAGATCAGTTTACAAAATGGATCATACATCACGTCCTTTAGACCTTTACTTCCAGAAAGCGTCTTTATTTTCTCCTGTAAAATCCACGTTTATGTGAGTCCGTCCAGGTGCACTTCACATAGGTAATGGTCTCAGGTAAATGCTGCTGTGTCTATGTAAAGAAGGAGGCTGGGCTTACACACAGAGAGACACACACTCACTGCCTCAGATACTGCGTGCTTTCACTTTACATGATCCGTGCGTTTCACCTCCACTAACGAGTCATTTCTCAACAAGACTAAACGAAAGCTCAATATGTGACTACAGGGGAGAAATAGCACAGCTTGTGATAAATAAAATTTCCTTACACATCCAGATTTTATCTCTGCGTTTACAGTTAAAATGGGAAAATTACAGTCTCTTTTAAACGTGAACCCGACGGTGTGGTATTTCACGCGTAGTCAGCGAAATTTATGCAAGCGACGTTCACTGGGACTGATCCGAGGCTGATGGTCACAGAACAGGACTGGTCCAGTTGGTGAGGTAATGTGATCTACTGCAGGTCATTAGCTGTTGTGTGTAAACGAAAAGCCGCACTGCTGACACAACACGGACCGGTCGTTAACACAACAAACACAACGCAGCTCATAAACACGCACCTTTTCTATGTATCCATTGGCGATCACTGATGTCATTGAAATATAAGTGATTTTCAGGTGATACATAACTCGGGACACGAACTTTAAATGAATGCAGCTGCCTTTTTTCTGTTAGTAAATAATAATAATAATAATAATAATAAATTAGCCTAGTTAATCAGACTTAATTCTTGTAATGATTCTTGTAAATGATTCTTGTAATTAAGTAGCCTAATCTGTCACTCCTCTAGGCACATCAATAATCTCTTTTTAAATATTCCAAAATATATAATTGAACTGTAAAATATTATCACATTCAACTCGCATCTTGAATAGCAAGTGAGTCTTCTGCCAAAACACATATCTGACGGCTAATAATGGCATACAAGAAAGAAACCATTGGCTATATTTATTGTAGTTAAACTTTTTCCACTCCATGGGCCAAATGTAGGCTAACCGTCCTTCTTTAATGGTTGTGCTTTTGAAATAGCCTAGAATGTATTAACAGTGCAAGTGTACGTGTATGTACACTTGCACGTGTATGTAGCCTACACTACTCAACCGGCATGTTATTTTTCCGTTTAAATCGTCATTTTGTAGAGAATAAGGTTATGGGCTATTACAAATTGTCCTAATTCTTCACCAACAAGAATTAGGTTTTCTTAAGGTAATTATAATAGTCATTAATTCATCCATAATAATAACGAAGCATGCTGTTTTAAATTCAATTTCGCCAAAACATTAACTGGAAACTCATCACTCACGTGCAAGTAGCCTACCCATTACGCATTCGTGATTGCACGTATATATATGAAGAGTTCAGATGCAAAAACCTCTAAGTGCCGTCTAAAATTTTCTTCTAGAATGATCATTTTTATCCAGCTCGTATATTTAAGTTAAGTAATTTCACTTAAATCGCAATGAAAATTACCTATTAATTGTCATTTAAGTGAAATTACTGAACTTAAATATACGAGCTTGATAAAAATGATCATTCTAGAAGAAAATTTCAGATGGCACTTAAAGGCTTTTGCATCTGAACTCTTCATTATATATATATATATATATATATATATATATATATATATATATATATATATATATATATATAACATCTCTATAAAAATATTGCAGCCTATCTTTTGCTTATTCTTAATTATTGCTTTGTTAATTCGGTCTTGCATTACTATTTTGTCATTCTTAGGAGAACAGCGCAACAGTATGCTTATCATATCATTGCTGTTTTATTGATTCTTTTGTCATCACTGGCAGCAAAATAAATAAATAAATATATTTAAAACAGCTTATATGATCTATCTATATATCTATCTATCTATCTATCTATCTATTACATTTAAAAATGCAGAATGCTTTTTGTGAGTTGTGTTTAGGTAACGTAAAAACGTGTGTGTGTGTGTGTGTGTCATACATTTTCATATGAAGAGAAATAGTATAGTAAATCAACATTGGTAATTCTTTAACATGTTACATTTTACCCTTAAGCTTCATAATTTGATCTTAATTTCATGTTATGATATAACTCGATGCCAAGTCGGCGTTATAGCCTTATAGCCTATACGTCTACAAGTCCATATACAAAGTGCAAATGACAGGAATTCACGGATCCTTTGGTGAAGACGTGGCTAATGAATATTATTACGTTACCGTGAAGTTGGCTTATGATTTTCCAACGCTATCATTTCACTAAACTAAGATTCGTTAATATTAGACCTACATAAATCATATCACTGTATGTAAAAAAAAAGAAAGAAAAAAAACGGGAATAAAAATAAATCTAATCAGAACTGTTAATGATAAATAAATAAATAAATAAATAAATAAATAAATAAATAAATAAACTGTCAGTGTCCTAATGCATGCAGAGAAATGCAGGCAGTTGTTAGTGAAGCGCCCCTCGCTGTCTGTCACAAATGATTTTATACTCGCAATAGTCGTATAACCTAATAGGCCTACATGCAAAAGTAGCCTATACTTGTGTAGTTCTGCAGGTTGGCACACAAAATTTAAACATCTAACGTTTAAATTTTCGCTGACATATAAATTACAGGTACATTATTAGTGATCTATTTATAAAAACGTTATGTAAAAACTACATAGTTACGTTTTCACAGATCCAGCAATGTTACTTAATATTCATAAGGCAAACCTATAGACACGTCGAAAAGACTGCCCCCAGCCCCCACGCTCCAATGTTTTAACGCACAAACATTATCTGTAGAGTGTTTCAGTAAATATCAATAGCCTACTGTCAAAAATAAATAGTTGGTAACTGAGAGTTCACGCCTGCTGAGTTTATAAATCATCCATAGAGCCTAATTAAAAGCCACGTGTGTTTAATTAGACAGTCTACAGTCCGAGGAGCTCGCCTGCCTGTGCATCATGAGTGTGAGTCTATTTTTTAAAATATAGGCTATATCCTCTTTAGAACTGCACATACTAATAAAATAACGATTGATTATGTAAGCCTATTATTAGTAGCTATATGTACTCCTCTAATTTTACTTTTATTTGAAGCACAATCAATTAACCCTATTGAGTTTGTTATTGTTGTTTTTAGTAGCCTATGCCATACATTCATCCAGTGCTTCTCTTAATTGTACAGTTTACGAGTAGATTCCATGATGCCTTTGTCCAAAATAACGTTAGCATGGCTATTATGATACTTATTGAAGAAAAATCTTCCGTATCCTTGACCGATCGACTGGACGAAGTTGTTATCAAGGCAGGTTTTGAATTAGCTTTTTCTGAGTTTTCAAATCTGTTTTGCTATTTTGTAAGATTCTCCACTGCAAAAGTGGACCTTTCTTATCGATGTAAATTATTATTACTCTTCTTTAGGAGCTGCATAAAAACGAACATAAGAATGTTTCTTTAATATTACAAGCAATTGAACATCTGATCAGTAAGGATAAGGACAGCATCCAGAAACTTGTTCATCACGGCTTGGTTGTGAAGATAAGCATTTATTTAATTCAGATTAACGTTAAACCTACTGGTCAGTAGCCCATGATCATTTATCATCATCTGCTCGCTTTTTTACATGTTGAATTGGTTTGAGATGGCGTCAGAGTATATTAAAGAACAGCACAAACCATCCAGGGAAGCCATGAAACTCATAGAAGTTTTCTACGAGGTTGCAATGGTAATGCATTTTCTGTCTCTAACTCCGCGTTATTCTATTTTAATATAATTTATTTATTTAATATATTTTAAATCATCCAGACTATACACTAATTTTAAAGAATAAATAAATAAATATAATTTATAATTTGTATTATAAATTATTTTTTATTATAATATATTCTATATATTTTTTTTATTTATTTATTTTTATACAGAGTCTGTGTCAGATCACCTTTGCAGGTGACCCATTCAAATATTTAATATCCTATTATTATTTTTGTTGTTGTGCTAATTGTAATAATAATACTATTCAATTAATTTGGTGTTGTTGGAAGGCAGCAGTAAGATCCTGGATATATTTCTTCTGCGGTTTGGAGCTGTAGTTTTGGATTATGAAGTGCCTTTCTGTCTGCGTCTAGAGGTAATTGTCATGACGCAATTGCAAATAATGACTGGCTAAAACATTTATACTGTAAAATAATTTGACATTATTTTTACTCAGGCCATCAGAACCATCAACTCTATGTTGGACAGCAGTCCCAAAGACACAAGGAAGAAACTCTGCCAGTCAGATGACCATACTGGGCTCTTGTAAGTCGTCAACCAGCACGCATTGCCATTAAATGAGAGTATGGTTGTTGTTACACACTCACTTAAAGGGTTAGTTCACCCAAAAATGAAAATTATGTCATTAATGACTCACCCTCATGTCGTTCCAAGCCCGTAAGACCTCCGTTCATCTTCGGAACACAGTTTAAGATATTTTAGATTTAGTCCGAGAGCTTTCTGTTCCTCCATTGAAAGTCAATGGACGGCATACTGTCCATGTCCAGAAAGGCAGTACAGACATCATCAAAGTAGTCCATGTGACATCAGTGGCTCAATCTTAAGTTTATCAAGCGATGAGAATACTTTTTGTGCGCAAAAAGTAAACAAAAATAACGACTTTATTCCATTATTCATTTCCTTCTCTCTAGGCCTCGAGTGAGTTCGCGTAGTGTTTTTGCGTAGTGCGTCTGTGTTGTACGTCACACGCATCACACATGACCAGCGTCGGCCAATAGTGAGCCTACGTGTGACGTACAACATAGACGCGCTGCGCAAAAACACTACGTGAACTCACTCGAGGCGTAGAGAGAAGGAAATGAATAGTGGAATAAAGTCGTTATTTTTGTTTACTTTTTGCGTACAAAAAGTATTCTCGTCGCTTTATAAACTTAAGGTTGAGCCACTGATGTCACATGGACTACTTTGATGATGTCTTTATTGCCTTTCTGGACATGGACAGTATGCCGTCCATTGACTTTCAATAGAGGAACAGAAAGCTCTCGGACTAAATCTAAAATATCTTAAACTGTGTTCCGAAGGTGAACGGAGGTCTTACGGGTTTGGAACGACATGAGGGTGAGTCATTAATGACATCATTTTCATTTTTGGGTGAACTAACCCTTTAAACTTCAAACGAGCCACGCTCCCATCCAGTTACAAGCAAACTGAGAGCACTCGGGACAGGTTCTCTAGAATACAAATAGTTCTAGTTATTGTTCTAATTTCTACATAGCATCATTTTAAAATAAAATAATGACGTTGGAGAGCTCATGTAACTCATATCTGCATGTTGAAAGGCTGCGCTCTAGTGGACAACAAATTGCTCGACACTACAACAACACAAAAAATGAGCTAATTTCTTTGCAAACACTTACCTTGTCATCACTTACAGAGAAGACTTGGCAAAAGCGCTGACAGACATTGGTGGTAAGTCATCAATTTGGTAAACAAACAAAAAAACAAAAAACAAATTATGGAATTTGAGCACTTGTAATGTTCACACTGCATTATCTATTGTTGTCACCAGATTATGAAATGCAGGTGGCCATCTCTGAAGCACTCTGCAGGATGACACCAAGGAAACTAAGAGAAGACTTTGCTGGCAAATGGTTCCATTTCAGAAGCTTTGCTTCAGCTTTTACTTCAATTCGTGACAAAGATTTTGAAACTGTATGTTTAGGCACTTATTTTTTTACTGCTCAAAGTACTAGAATCACTAAGCACAGTATGTTGCAGGTATCAATGTTCTTCCTTTTGTCTTTTATTTAAAGGACTGCAGGACATTTCTGAATGAACTTAATAGTTATTTTGGGAACTCAAGAAGGTATATTTGAAAGTTTGTGGTGGTGTTGTTTTTTATTTTATTTTTTATTTATTTATTTTTTATTTTTTATTATGTTGGCTTTATCCAGTCACCTGTATCCGTAAAGTTTTGACATGTTTTCATGATCCTGTTGCTCTGTCTTAGAGTCTTCTCATTCCCTTGTATTCAGGCATTTCTTGATTCAGCTGAGGTAAGCATGAATTGTTTCCCTTTTACTTTCAGAAGTTACATATATCTCACATTTTCTCCCACCACCCAGTATTTGAATGAGTTTTTTTATTATTATTTTTATTTTTAGCTCTTCAAGCCTGAAGATGAGTTTCTGAAAGAGTTTTGGGTGGATTTCAACATTGGAACATCCACTATTAGTTTCTTTGTAAATGACCCACAGGTGTGTCCAAAATATGCTTTAGTGCAGAAAGGTTTTTAATAAATCAGGAGTGCAACTAAACTGAGCTTTCATTTGTGGCAGAACACACTGTGGGAGCTAATTCACTTGCCTAAAGATGTTGTCAGCACGTATGAACTTCAAGGTGGGTTTAATAACAACCACAAGCTTTTCTTATATTCATAAAATTATCATGGCTTTCTTTATTAAAACTAAACACAAACCTGAAGAAGACTAATGTGGTTGGAATTGCTTTTAAATCCCACAAATATTTGGGGCTCAGATCATTAATCCTTTGTCTTAAAATTACTTTTTCTCTCTTACTGCTTTAGAGTGTGATGATCAGAAGATATTGGCTGTTCACATGAGCTCCCCAATCTCTCATGGAGAGATCACTGGCAAAATGGTCAAAATCATCTTTAGTTCAGAGCACAACATCCAAACAGCCCTGACAAGAGTGTTTGCAGAGAAGCCACAGCCTGCCTCAGCCTCAAAGGTACTGGCATATTATACATGCGTTGTCGGGATAACTCCGGTTCACGTGGCTATGCGGAAACGATAAAAATTCTGTATTATACATTTTAAGGCCAGAAAATTAGTTTGTTGAGGGTTGGTTTGTAGGGAAGGACTACACACCTGCGCACATATATTCAAATGTGCATACCTATAGACTGAACTCGTAATACGCATGTGCACGCCATCAGCATTCTCACAGGTTCTTCTCACGTTTTTAAAGTTTGCGTAGAGAGAACTTATTTTTCTGTTAAAACAGTGTCATCTTAGCAGCCCCTTAGTTAATAACTAATGATCGTTGCGACCAGTGACGTGCGGTCTGGGTAGGCAAACTAGGCACTGCCTACCCTGCCAAAATTCAAAAATAAAATTGTTTATTAAATAATAAACTTGTATTTGTATTTTTACTGTTTATTCTTGTGATTTATATATGCAATATGTGTGTTATGATGACAAATGTAGCAGTTACGCATAATCAAATAAAAAACAAATCGTAGAATAAGCAGTGCTTTTACTGTCCATTCATTGCAGACGGCAAGCGAAAAACCCATGTTGCGCATGCGCACTTCGATCCTGTATTCTTTAACATGTACGTAAAAAAGCACAACTCTGCTGTGCCTTTGGACGTAAATATGGTATGCCCGTAACATCTCCGTAACATATCAGACATGGACCAATTAAAATCGAGATATTACTGGACATTTGCGCAGCTAACGTCATTAACGTTACACCACAGCTAGCCTACATGCCTAATCCCCGCGCCAAATTCAAAGCCAAAATGACAGCACCGGAGTTAAAAGGCCGTCATCACAGAGTTTAATGTTTTAAATTGAGAACCAGAGACTTTGCAAACTGAAGGCCCGTAAAGACGAGTTTTACAAAGCTGTGATCGACGTCTTCACGAGGAAAGGGCGGCGGATGAATTTTATGTAGGCTACAAATAATCTACCGATTGGTGAGTCAAAAACTATTTTGGGCTTAATATTGAATTGATAAATATGGTTGAATTAATGCAAGCCATTTGCCTTCATATTCAATTGAGCAGTGTGTGATTTTACTTTTACTTTTGGCCGTTGTGCAACAATAAGGATTAATAATGGTTGCATTCTAATGCTGGAGTGGACATAAACTACTGTTACCGGTGTGTGCCTGTGTGCTGCGCTTGTGTGTGTGTGACGTGCGTGTATGTGTGTGTGTGTGTGTGTGTGTGTGTGTGTGTGTGAGACGTGTGTGTGTGTGACAGAGAGAGAGAGAGATACATCCTGATTTGTACATTTCTTGATATGCCGCGCTTGTGTGTAACGTTTACTGTTATTATGTATTATTAGCCTAAACAATAAATCAGGTAATCTGGCTTTCATAACTCAGTGCCTAGCCTCTTTAAGACATCACCGCACGTCACTGGTTGCGACGGAAGTGAATCAATCAAAACTAAATTTAGCTGGACAATAACTTTATTCTAGAGCTGCTATAAAGCCAAAACAATCTCTGTTACTATATTTCCTATTATCACAGTAAAGCCACTTTGGAACAATCTACATTGTTAAAAGCGCTACATAAATGAAGATGACTTGACTTGACTTGACATTACTGTTTTCAAAGAGTCATAGTCAAATGGGTAAATATGCTTCACACATAAACCAGGTTATAAATGTATGTTTATTTTTTAGGACACTCTGCAATCAGGGGATGCCGTGACCACGATAGAAGGCACAATGCATCTTACACTCTCAACAGATACAGCCGTATAGTGTTAAAGATCATTTACATTGTTCCAGATTTATAAATATGAAATATCATCCTGTACAGGACCCCAGCGTGAAAAAACAGTGAAGCTGCAAAAAAATTCCAGGCATGTTTTTCTAACTATTTATGTAAAGCCCTGTGTTTGCATTGAGAGAGCAGAAGGCATCTTGATTTCTGCAATTGATTTTCATTAGACAAATTAGTATCTGATTTCAGAGTAAGTCGGTCTCATGAAGATATTTTTCTTCCCTAGCCCACCTGCTGGAGAAACTAAAGGCATCCATCAGGTAACTATATAATTCAGACAGCTAAAATTAAGGTAGTCACATATGTGAATGATTGTATGGGCACCCAGTTTCACCAAAACGGTTTTTTTTTTTTTTTTTTTTTTTTTTTTTTATTAAGCTTTCCCTTCTTTTGAGTGGAACAAGCAGATACTTAATATCAAAGTAAGCCTGTTTATTCCTGGATACAGTAAATGCACTCTCTGGTAGAGAGAACAGTGGTTTTACTTTGTTTTTTTTGTTTGTTTGTTTTTTGTTTTGTTTTTTCTTTGGTGAGAGAAGAGTCAAAGGAACCCCAGGCCAAGACATCTTTCACTTTAAGGATCATTCAGATACAGAGGTGTGTGTGTGTGTGTGTGTGTGTGTATTCTCGTTTGACCTACATTATGAGGACCCAAAGTCTTGTATTGTGGTGTGTGTTCAGGTTTCAGGCCATGCCGTTTACATTGAGGACATGCCGATTCCCTCATAATTCAAAATCGCTAAATAAACATCCTAAACATTTTTTTTTTTATTAAAAATTGTAAAATGCAGAACGTTTTTTTACATTTCATAATGAACTCAGACAAACTCAACTCAGACAAACTCAGCGCAGACTCATTTTTCATCAGTTCTTTTTTGTGAACTGGAATGTACAAAGAATTGTGGGTGATTGAAGGATGCAAAGGATGCACTTGATGCATCCTTCAAAATCAGCTGAATGAAGGACGTGGTAACGAAAGCTGCCTTCCATAGATTAAAATTTAGACAGCCTTTGACAGTGCTTAATGACATGTCAGGCTAGACATGCAGCCTTATAGGGCATTGCCTTCTGTTTGAGAAGCACCCATATATGTCTGAAGACCTAGATTAACTGGTGCAGGATAGTGGCCCTCCAGGAGCAGGTTTGAACACCCCTTCTTTACGTCTATGGAATGTCCTCCTAATGATAGGTGTACCAAAATGTACAGCCATGTCCAAAAGTATTGGTAGCGACAAATCTTGTTTTGTAAAGTTTTCTGATTCAGTTGTTGTGGTGTTGATTCACATTGTCTCTATTTTATAGTGATCAGATACATTATAAATTATAGTAAAAAGCTTCATTGGCAAAAAAAAAAAAAAAAAAAAAATGGCACAGAATGACCAGTTATCATCTTTTCTCTAATCATATCATCAGCACATGGGAAAAGTGTGAACAAGTACTAGTCAGGTGAAATCACTATCATTCTGATTGGATTATAAGAGCAGACCAATTGCTAAAAAATGTGTGTTCTTGTGTTAGCAATGGTTACCTCCAAAGAAATGTGTGCAGCATCATCAATTTTGCATCAAAATGGCCTCACATGCAAGGAATTTGCTGCAAAGAATATTGCACCTAAAAGAACCATTTATCGAATCAAGAAATTCAAGGAGAGAGGTTCAATTGCAGTGAAGAAGGCTTCAGGACGTCCCAGAGTGTCCAGTTAGCGCCAAGACTTTCTCCTCCTGATAAGTCCGCTATTGAATTGTGTGACCACTAGTGTAGAGCTTGCTTAATATTGGCACTAGGTGGGTGTTGGTTCATCTGCACGCACAGTGAGGCAAAGAATTTTGGACATTGGCCTGGTGTCAATGTACAGCAAAGAAGTCACTTCTCTCCAAGAAAAACTTTAAGGACAGACTGAAATTCTGCAGGAAGTACAATGACTGGACAACAGAAGACTGGTGCAAAGTTATTTTCTCTGATGAAGCCCCCTTATGACTGTTTGCTGGCAATCCGCCTACACTGTACACCATTGAGGCAATAGTGCTATAGAGGCAATAGAGCCTTGGGTGTTAAACCTTTTCTTCATAAATGCAATAAATATTTAGATTTATAGATTTTTAATCTACAATAGAATGCCAAAAATAAATCTTTAATAAATAAATAATGTCCGATTACCTGTGGCAGTTGTTTTCACGAGATCACACTTACAAATGATTGAATGGAGTAAAAAAAAACGTAACAAGCGTATTTGGCATGCTGTCCAAGGGAATCCAAGGGAATCGAGGGCTCTGAGCTTGGAAATTAGCCCAAACCCACAGTTCTCCCCCGTATCCTCAGTCTCGGCTGGAGGGAGGGATGCAGAAAACTGTCGAGGTAACTAGGTGAGTCTGCTCTCGGTTATGTGTATATATATACCTCCTCTCAAGCTGATTAGATAGACTGTTTGAACGTGCTCCTCCTGAACTTTGATTATAAAACATAATTTGCCGCTCTTGAGATGCAGACATGTAAATGACTGACAATTAGCTGAACATATACTGGTTTAATTAGTGACACTTTCAAAACCTTTATTTGAATATGGCGACACATTTATTTTTAAACATTTTGTTGGAATTTTACAATATTTCTATGATAAAATCACTGACAGAGACCTCTCCCCCTTCAGCCAATCACTGTATGCATAGTTAGTGTTGACATCATCCATAGCAATGAGGTCAACCCCGCCCTTACCTCTTAGCTTAAGACTTCTCTCTATTCCTTAGTAAAAGTTGGTCTCAGCAGCTTTGTGAATAGGTTTTAAGAGAACTCTTAACTAAGAACTTTTATTGCCATTTAGGAGAACTCTTAGTGATATATAAAATGTTTTGTGAATACGGCCCCTGATCGCCATCAGTCAGGATTTGGCCCAGAAACTATTAACCAGCATGCCAAGGAAAATTGCAGAGGTTATGAAGAAGGGTCAACACAGTAAATACTGACTCTTTGCATATTTAAGGTTTTTGCCAACAAAAGCCTTTAAAACTTTAAAACATGAAAAAATAATCCACAAATACTGAAGCCGCAAATTTTGCAAAACACAAAATACGTTTGGCTATATGGCTGTAATGTGTTTTTGTTCTGGTACTTTACTAATGTGCTGATGGACTTCTGGGTCTGTTCTCTAGAGTTGTTATGCTTTGTTTCACATTGAGCAGTTGTTGTTACAATGTGCTCTTTGTGACAATAAAAAATACCGGAATAATGTCTAAGGGCCACGTGATGAAGAATGGATGTAGTTTTCTGGCATATGAGTAGGTGTGTATATGGCTGCCCCAGGTGATCCTTGAGGTGTCTCAATGTCTGAGTGACACTTTTGACACAGAACGATCAGGGAAGTCACATGACAAGAAGCCAAAGACTATAACGTTCATGACTGCTTTATGGAGGTACCAGGTCAGTGGAGTGCAGTCACACATATAAGATCCTACTGTCCAGTTTTTGACTTAATATTAATTTCTTGACCAAATTTGGGCTTCTTGGGTCAGTTTGTTCATTTTATTGTTTATCTTGATCTGGCCAGTGCCATGTCTATAAACTGCCACTCAAATGACTCTTGAAAATGAAAATATTTAATATTATTTTCTACCAAAATGGATTCATTTTCTAAATATTAAAATGTAAGATTAGTTGAGATTTTGGCCTTTCTGTTTAGGTTGAACGTGCCAAGACTGTATTGTTCTGTCAGACACCATCTTCTAATGGGTAAGTGACATCTCTGTATGGTCTGATGATGCTTGTCTAATATTGAAATCAGCAGATGAAATGCAGCAGTGTTACTCTGTCAAAATGTACTGTTGAACATTTGCCATAGTCTCACAAAAAACATGCTTCTTTCTTCATCAGGTCTACAAAGTCCCTCCCTGACACTCTTGGTAGAACTCCTGTGAAGGTTAGCCAGAATGTGTAAAGGCCCCATTATTTGTGTAAATTGGTAATTTTATACATGTTAGACATTGGTGCATTTAAGAATGTCTTAGTTTGACTAATCTAGCTTTCTAATAAACCTGAATAATATAAACTGAATATTGTTGGCTCTGTGACACAGTTATGCCCCCTCTGTTGGGAGCAGCTTTGGACAAAAGTGTCTACAAAATCTATAAATCTATAAATTAAATGTAAATTGGTTGATTGCAGAAGAAAATAAGGTTGATGCATTCAGATGAAGGGTTTCTCCGCAAGGACACTCCACATGCTGACTACAGCAGGCGAAAGCCCAGGCCTAAGGGAAAACTCAGAGGTATCTTTCCTCATCCCTCAGGACTAGGCTACATCACTTTATAAATCCTTCAGATAGGCTGCAACCTAATTTTTTTTTTTTTTTTTTTTTTTTTTTAACTCTTGCATAGTTCTTCCTCTTTCCTCACCCAGCAGTAATGAGGAGGAATTCTCCAAGGTAGAATGTCATTTTTCAGAAGATTTGCGGTATAAACAAAATAGCCACAATTATGCAGGGCATAAAAATGTAGGTCTTTTTAATGATTTTCTTATTTCTAGTATTCAACACCCAAACAAAGACTTCAAGTGCCAAGTGAAGACGGGCAGTCTCAAGTCAATCTAGGGAGATCACTGAACAAAGAATTGTCATTACTTAAAGAGACCACTGCTGATTCAGGTCAGTATGATTGCATTAGAAGATAGCTTATTCTGATCTAAATGTCCTGACATTGTGGTTTCTTTTCAAGGTTTTCAAAACAAGACTGTTTTTGAAACCAGTTTACAAGCAGATGAACTTAATAATCTTATTGAAGAGGTACAACTTGATTTCAGTACGTTGAGCTTTTAATGCATATTTATCTTTAACTAAGTAAATACTGTCTTAGGAGCACTATTTGGATAAAGAAACGCCACTTCCCATAAGAACTGAAGCACTTGAATCATCAGGTGAGTACCTAACCCCCCACACTCAGACACACTTTTTGACATAAGATGTCCAAAAATAAAATCCCTAAAAAGACTTCAGAAATCAGTAACAATTTTAATGGTAATAGAGTAAACATGTGCCACACAGAGCTGTACATGAAAGGGGACAAGCAGCTGCCCAGACAACCAACATTCCAACCTAGAAGACTTTTTGTGTCTAGCCCACTAGAGGATGCTGCAGGTAAATGAGTTCAGTCTTGAACATCTTACAGAGGAACAGTTACATTTATGCTGAACCCACATTATGAATATCTTGACCCTTGAGCTTTCCAACACATATGAGAGTACTGAGTCTAGTCAAATTCTTGAGTTTTTTATTTTTTTTCTTAAAAACTAGACTTTTACATTTTATGAAAAGTATGGTGGTGCTGAAGAGTAGTACCTCAGGAAGCTGCACATGATATCATTCATGTCACACATTTAGTTATGCATTTAGCAGACATTTATCCAAATCAACTTACACTGCATTCATGGTATACATTTGATCAGGTCATGCATTCCCCTTGGGTTCAAACCCATGACATTGGCATTGTTAGCTCAAGAGCTACGGGAATACTGCACATACAGTGCAGGATGAGATGCACATACTGTAAAAGTTGGTAACAATTTATTTTGATAGTTCACTTTTTTTACTGCATGTCAACTACCAGTCATTAGAGCATTAGAAGACTGTTTGCTTAAAATCTGCTAACACTATTCTGATGTCTGTCCCAACAGACATTGTACTGACCATAAGCAGCTTTGCTAATACTGTATTAAAAGTTGACATTTAATAACTTATTACTTAGTAGCCATTCTA
The DNA here is from genome assembly GCF_964197995.2 of Scardinius erythrophthalmus. Lineage (NCBI taxonomy): Eukaryota > Metazoa > Chordata > Actinopteri > Cypriniformes > Leuciscidae > Scardinius > Scardinius erythrophthalmus. The sequence continues at coordinate 11,051,569 of NC_138242.1, forward strand.
CTAACTATATCAAAATAATACTACCTAAAGCGTTCAGGGTTTATTCCAATCACTAGTGATGCTTAACTTAATCTGTAAATATTTTGATACAGTGGCTTGTTGTTGTTTTTTTGGCTCATTTACACTCTAGTGTTTGCTCTGGTTTTTCTGTTTGAAAGGATGAAAAGCAGCTATTGTGTGCTGCTGCTCACTGCCAAACAAAGAGAGTGACCTGAATGCCAAATGTACACTATATTGTGTGTGTGTGTGTGTGTGTGTGTGTGTGTGTGTGTGTGTGTGTGTGTGTGTGTGTGTGTGTGTGTGTGTGTGTGTGTGTGTGTGTGTGTGTGTGTGTGTGTGTGTGATAGAGCGAATAACTGAAGTGTTGATGGAAGATGAGGAGTCAGAGGAAGAGTTGGGTGCAGGTGTCAGAGCTGCATTTAATGGCTTTAAGACTCAGTTGAGAGCACACTTTTCTGTAAGTACAAAAACTCCATTCTTTCTACTTCCAACTACTTTGTTAGCATTGGTAAAGAATTAAATTTTTTTCAAAAGTTAGAATTGGCAAAGGTTCTTTTTTTTTTTCATTTAAAAGGAGATATTTAGCAGATAAAGCTGAGCGGTAAATTGGTGCAGTCAAACTTCCAAAACATAAGAGAAGGCCAATATGACGCGATTTCACAGCATATTCTTGGATCAACATCTTTGTTGATCCTGGAACAACATTACAATCTACCAATCAGACTTGAGGGACAAGTTTACTACTTATGTCAAGCATAGGCTTATAATCAGGGTGGTGCTTCTACATCAGGGTAATTCACTGATCATTTTCCTCTGATTTTAGGGATAAGTTATGGGTGGGGGTAGGGATAGGATTAAGACTACATTTTTGGACAGGAATGTTGTTCCAGGATCAACAAAATGTTGATCCAGGAATATGTCTTATTTGACAAAATCAGTGACCTATGTGCGATATTTCAAGTCTTCTGAAGCCGATAGCTTCAGTTCACTTCATATTCAACTTTGGTTATGACTTGATCAATCACCGATAAATACCGTTCATAAATGTCATTTTATGGCTTAATTTCAACATTTATGCTTTTTTTGTCATATTTGGATCTTGTCAATACATTTTGTTTAATGAAATAAGCCATACAGGTATATGCATGTACAGGTACAACATGAGAGACATTTGGTGTGAACTACCCCCTGACTTTAGTCGGCAGGAAATTATTTTCTTTGTGATCCAGAGCAGGTATAAGAAGATTGAAGCCAGATCACTGCAATCTTTAATGGACTGTCAGAGAAATGTGACCTCTCTCTTGGGAACTGTACACAATCAAAGGTACAGAGCACAAAACACAGCATTAGAATTCAGTAGGTTATTTGTCCTTTTCTGTCCATAAACCATGTAAATGTATAAATAATCTTAAATAGTCTAGAAATATAATCACCAGTTAAGCTGACTAAAATAACACTGCTCACTTTTAATCTAATTGGTTATTATAGCTGAGGTACAGAAAATGAACCATGCTGCTCTGCTTGTAGGTTGGTGCATCTGGAGCAGTTCCAGGACTTGGTGGTGCAGCAGTTGGAATGTTTGGAGAAGGACTGTCTGTCTCTCAAAACCATCGAGAAGGAGACTGTGGTCTGTCTCAATTTCTCAATGCAATGGGCACATTTTCATATTAAGTAGATTGTCTTCAAAGGCAAACTGAAATGTTTATAAATTTAGCAAAAAAAGAAACATCCTCCCAGTTTCAACTTCCCAGCAAATTTATTGACCTGTAAATATTTGTATGAACATAAAAAGATTCAACAACAGAGACACAAACTAAAAAAGATTCAACAACAGAGACACAAACTAAACAAGTTTCACAGACACTTGACAAACTGAAATGGAATAATGAGTTACACCACTCCTCGACTTGCAAGTTCTCGAACATGTCTGGGGGGTCATATGGTTACATCTGGTTTGGCCTCATTCCTCCCTACAGCAGGACTATGCCATTTTCACGCAGGTGAAACCCTGGGCATCCTTTTCTTCAACTTCTAATTGTCTTCTGCCTGTACACGGTTAATGTCTTGAGGATTGTTCCACAGGTGCATATGCAGTAAATGTCTGTTTCATTGAACAAGCATGAAAAATATTGTTCAAACCCTTTCCAATAAAGATCTGTAAAGCTTATTTGGATTTTACAAAATTCTTTAAAATACAGTATCCTGAAAAAGGGATGTTTCTTTTCTGCTCAGTTTATAATCTCCTAAACAAAGCATATTTAATAGCAGAAGTCTGTTGATGAAGTGCTGTTCTGTCATATGCTTTTTTTCATGTCTTAGAATTTCTGGCAGTCAGAATCTGACACAGTTCGGGCATTTTGTGATGAACAGCAGAAGAGGTAGAAAAGTATACGCCTGGTTTATTATGTGTGCTTGGCACGATGAACATGCTGTTTTTGTCTGTAACCCCCCTTCTGATCCCCTGTGGCAGGTTGGATTCTCTCCTAATCCCTCATGTGGGTACAGAAGCATCATTTAGTCAGTCAGCGAGAAGAGAGGCCAAAATTACTGTGGTAAGTGGTTTGTTCATTATAGCTTTTGTTTGCCAGCAATATGTATAGACTTTTTACAGGGCAAGAATATCTAACTTATATTTATAATGTTAGCATGTACAATTAATAAATTAACATGCAATTAACTACTACTCAGACACCATAAGTCATTTGAATTTTCATCTTCTCCAGCCAGCCTCTCCTCGAGGACAATCATCCATGGTTGCCCTATCAGAGACCCCCACTGCAGATCCCTCATAGGACTTTACACTAATGTTTTTTCTTTCATATGCCTTTTTTGTCTGTCTGAATTGTCTACTCCTAATTAAAACAATTGAATTGTCACTGTAAGTTTAATATATAATATTTAATATAACAAACATCACACAACATTTGATACTTCAAGTGTTTTATTTAGTGTGTTAGTATGAAGACAATCATTAAGTTTTCATATGGCATTTAAAATGGTACAGGTTTGCACCAGAGACAAAAAGTTTGTGTATTTGGGTCATCTACTATACATGTTAATCCACTTTGAAATTTGACAATTAACATTTAGCAGATATACACAGTTAAAATGTACAATCTTTATCTTCTGGTAAAATAGACTAAAAATACTCATGACTCAACCTGCACCCATGAATGAGTGTCTGTTGCTTGTAGCACCTGCCAAGATCAGCAAGATGTAGCAGAACATGGTTCATGGCTGTGGCATTAATATAGAGGTTATTCACGGTTTAAACAAGGGGACATACCCTTTGATATCCTCAACATCATGTTGCAATAAGAAATACAAAACTCCATTTGTCAAACAATTTCATGGGGTCTTTAACACAAAGTCCAAAAAAAAAAAATGATATAGCATTAATCATGAAACTTGATATCTGTACACAACAACAATCCATGTCTGGCTGGTGATGAAGATTCGGAAAGGTGTCTTAGTGCTACTGTATGATATATAAGATTCTCCATTTCTATATATTCAATTACACTAAACTGTCAAATCAGATAAAGGATTGTAGCCTATGGCATATTTTGTTTAACAATACATTTATAGTGTAGAGATTTAGAGAACATTGCAGACCATTTCTTTGCAGCTATAGATGAACTAGCAAAGATGCATGATAAAGTAAATGCTGTACTCCATAACAAAGGCATTTATTTTGAATTGGACATATTTTTTCCCTCAATTATTGTACAGCATTTATATCGCTCAGTTATGAGACTTGAGAGGAACATTTGTAAAACAAAGATACAAAATGGTTAAGTTCTAATTTTAAAAATCACAGTTTGATTATCAGATGATTAGCTGCTATTAAGCTAATATTCAGCATAACTGGACTGAGACGATCCATTCTATTGGTCATGTCACAGCATCACTGCAGCTTCGGTTTGGAGTAGACTCCGTTGAGAGAAGATGAAAGGCCATTCAAATGATTGTTTTTAAATTCTCCATCCTTAGCCATTCTGCCACCCTCCAGCCTTCTCTTTTTGTATGTCTGCAGAGAACAGACATTTATTGGTTAACAAGTGATAAGACTGAAAGCATGAGACCACACATACCACTAAGCATGACCCAAATCACTAGAAGATGGAGGCATTTAATGCAGAGTGAATTAAAATGAATGGCCTAACCAATTTTATAACTTTTGACTAGCACGTGGCATAGTCACAAACTTCACAGGCACTATAGGGCCATGGTCCCATGACAGACAACGTTTAGATTCAATGGGCCTCATTTATAAATCTAACATGGCAACGAGTGAGAAATCATCTAACGACAGGTTTCACGTGTGATTTATGAAACATACAATACGTATGTTGCCAATCGAATGCTGCCAATGTACAAATGATCACTTTAAATTTAATGGTTTTCAGAACAAGAATTGAAAAATAAGTAGCTATAAATTATATATTAAACTATAAAATAAAACACAAATTAGGCTTTAGTGGCATTCATTATAAACAACATACAAACATCAAGCCAAAATGAATTTATTGTATGGCACTGGGCTCACCTCTCTTATTCGGCAAGAATCCAAATATGTTTCCATATTTGCCACGTAACGTTTGGTTGCTAAAATATTATTCATTATGTAGCTTAAACAAGGCTTTGTATTTCACTCGTGTTCCAATATCCACGAAAAACAGCATCCTTCACATGCGCAAATATGTGTTTGGTTGGGCGCTGGGCACGCTGATTTTACAGCGGACCATTTCAATTGATCAGTGTGACTTTTATGTTTGGTTGACTGCATTTTGATAAACGGCAAGTTTTGCGTGGAAACGGCCGTACATTTAGTTTTCTGTCGTACGTTTATTTCATAAATGAGGCCCAGTATGTGTAACAGTTTTGCCAAGTCACCCTCATCATCAAATTTGTCAGAGGCTGGGTAGGGTAAAATGAGGAATAAAGAATTTTGTTTCTTTTTTTGTTTCTTTTGTTTCCCTTATGGTTAAAATGTTATTAGCAAAACATAAGTCAAACTTTGGACAGGTGGTGGCGCTAGAGGGATTGAGTTAGAGACTATGGTGAATGTTTGGACTGACCTCTATCTGTGTGTGCCAAATTTCACGACATTTTACCATAGGGTACTATGGGCTGCCATAGACTCAGGAGCGGAAGAAGAAGAAATGGAAACGGGAGAATAATAAGAACGCCAACGGATACAATAGGTGCCTTGTTTCCCAACAATGTGAATGTCTCAGCAGTGCATCATGTTTTTGTATTCGGAGTATTTCACTGTAGCCTGACGTCGTCATACTCAGATTCTAGTCAGAATATGAGTCTGATACTGCTCCATTGGGCTGTGATTAAGGGGCGTGTTTCAACCGAACCAGGAAAGAAAATGCCTCTGCACTCAATTGGATAGACCTACAACCAATCAGAGCAACGGACTGACTATGTTCTTCATTCATCTTTCCGATCGACCAATGCCTTGATTGCGGTTCTTGTTCCTCTTTTAAAATTAATGCGCTGTTGATATCTTCTATAACAGATGGTGGAATCTACACATCTCAATTGACCCTTCGCTAAGCCCGACCCTCCTTAGTTACTGTTGCTACGCCTGACAAGCTTTCGTTCCTGGCACGTCTATTACAGTACGTATGCACAGGTGTCAGACATTCCCAAGGAGATAATTAGTCATTTTTTGGCGAACAGGTGATATATCTGAGAGAGCAAGACAAAAGGGACTGCAGTATGCATTTGAGGGATATATCCACGACATAATATGCAACTGATCAGAGAATAATTTATCAAAATTGAAGCTAAAGCCTATAGGTCCCAGCGCAAACAGCAGCCGCCTCATATCATACGCTGACCATTCAAATGGGAAACACACAAATTGAGAAACAGCTATGTTCATGCACAGCAGGGTAAATGAAATTTGAAAATAATCTAATGATTATAAATCAAACATCTTATCCATAAATCTTGTGGAATAAACACAAGACATTAGCCTGACCACTTTGCAATAATAACATTCTTCCGCTTATATTTATAGAGCGCCAGGCTACTGCTCACACGTCGTGGAGCAAACATAGGTGTTTTTGTTAATCCTGTCAACATTTAGTTGTGAATGGGGCCTCCCACACTGCTCCCACACGCCCGGCATTTCTCCCCTTGGGTTTTAGGTTTCGGGAAGGGAAAATTTTTTTAGGATACCGGGTATCAGATTTGCACAATCCATACAAACAACGCTTCGGCATGTTTCCCTTGCTTGAAAGCTTGCCAGACCTTGAAGGCTTGCTTGGCCTGTGGTGGTTTTCGGGTGTGGCTTAGCGAAGGGTCAATTCTCCAACGGCAGCCGTCTTTGTTGTCAATGAATTCAACCTAAGCGCTCTTTGGTGATGTGGATGATTACGTTACTGTTGATCATCTGTCCATCAACGAATAAAGCCCACCCTGACAATTTTATTGGTCCGAACAGCTCTGGTTTGAGCATAGTTGCTCCACAACGGATCAAGTCCAGACCGAACTTACTGACCTCAAATGTTGTGGGCGGGGCTAAATTCGGCTGGCATCCAGGCTAATTTCACTGTGGATTATTTGGTAAATTTCAGCACAGGCTTTGCAAACAGACTTTTACGATATGGATCTGCCAGCAATGCCATAAACGTAAGCAGTCATGTTTATTCTAATGTCTGATCTGTGATCAGTGATTTCTGATGTAATTATTCAAGTTCAGACAGATTATCTCTCAAAATATCGTTCAATACTGTTTATGCATCAGTAAATCAAGTGACTAAACAATCAACTTCACGTCGTTTCTCTTAGTAGGATGAAAATAATCTTATTTAAACTGTGACTATAAAAAGAAAGCGATCAAAGAAAGCGATCAAAGAACGTTCACTTTCCAATTGCCCAAGCTGTCAATCAAACAGCGCGAGTTTATCTGGACACTTGCCAAAACTCGTGGAAATCAATCATCACAAAATCATGACGCTTTTACAATGCACAGTACAACTAAGCTCTTACTGTATTTACATTGTGTTTGCATTGTTATTTGGTGAAAGCCAGAGGTGTAAAGTCCAGGCTCAGAAAGTAAACGTCCTCCTCAGTAGCTATTGTTCCAATCACCTGGATTTGCTAATTACCACCGTTTTTCAGCCAGGAGATAGAACTAATTAGTGAAATCAGCTGGCTGAGTTCATGGGTGGAATAAATATATGGCAGGACTTTTACGCTCTGACCCCTGGACTTTACACCTCTGGTGAAAGCATTCGTGAGAGTGCCGAAATTGCATTGCAATGATAAGATCTTTTCATTAGCGATCAACAGACTGTCTGCCATCTGCTCAATGCTCATCACTGCAACCTTTCATGTGATGGGAATAGATCATTGTGATCAATACTTTTCACGATTCCTAATCTCGATAGCTGTAATAATAAAAAACATAGTAAAAGTTTAGAGAGAGTTCCACATGTAATACTAGCTATTTCATATGCAGACATGTCAGCCAATCAAAGCAGTGGGCGTTTACACTGAAGTCTCACAGCAGACACACCCCTTAAGCGTTCAAATCAGAGGCTAAAATCAGGCTAGGAAAATGCCTTTTATTTATAAATTATGACAATTTTTGATGTTAAAATCATACTAACATTATAAGGGCAACCCAAGAAACGTTATAAAATAATAAAATAATCCCATACCACCACACCACCCATACCACCACACCTGTCCCTAACCTTACCAGTATCACACCTCAATAGCAGCAAATGTGTTTTACAATATAACATGAACACAATAAGTACATTGTACTTATTTTTCGATGCAAGTACATAGTACTTAAAGCCACTTAATATAAAGTGGGACCGAACAATCAGTCATGTCCATACATATAAACTACATCACTAGGCTAAAAGTAAACAATCGCTAGATTAATGGTTAATTCAGACAGCAATCAGACTCCAAAAGAAATAGTTTGGAGGGTGAACATAAACTATTATCGCAACGATGGCCAATAATTCAGGCAAAAGATGTGATTTATTCTCCAAAAACATTCAATTGTCTCACTGCTTACATAGACATAGACACAGCTAATGGTGTCTGTCCATTCAGAATGATCATCGATATGATTCTGCCGCTGACTTCACTCTCCGAGTCACTATTCTCCTCGCTTCTTCTCTACCACGTCCTCGTGAAGTAATGCCTCTCAAGACGTCACAAAATCCGATGGCACTGCTTAGATATTATAAGTAAAACTACCACCCTGTTTTGAAAAATAAATTTTGGAGCCGGTCTCCAAAGTTATGTATACGATCATATACAGTTTTACAACATCAACAGTGCATAGATTGCATAATTCCTTGAAGAAAGATGATGGAGAGCAGATCGTTCAGGCAAAATCTGATGTAAACAATTGTCAATATATCAATATTTCACAGATTTAACGCTTTTGTGGACAAAAAGTGCTGTTGGATGTTTTTCAATAGATGCTTGTCATGGACATTTTACGCAAGTACAACGGTTTGGATTCATCTCACGATCGCTATTTCATAACAAATGTATGAAAACCTGTTTTAATTTTGCATGTTGTCATTTGTATTCCCGACACAAATTACAATATTACTGCTACTGGAGCAACTATATCATAAAACAGACACCGTATATTGATACTACACCCTTAGAACTTTCAAAAGATGTATAATTTGTTCATTTTACACGCATTTGCGAACTTCCCTAAGCACTTCCCCTCAGGGGTATCCCTGCCGCCATTTTGAAGTACGTTCCAGTTCGTGAAGTGGATGAGGGAAGTTTATATGGACAGACCCTCGCTCCCTCGATTTTGATCGATTTTGTACATTACTTCATATGTACACTTCAGACACCCATATGTCCCACAATGCAGTACGATTGTGACGTCACCACAGATCTCGTCTAATCACCACCCAGGGGCGTAGTTTGTGGGGGGGTTGGGGGGGAGATAACCCCCCCAATATTTAAATCTATGCATTACAACCCCCCCAATATTTATACCATGATCACATGAAAAATATGCAGACCCAAATTTCAACCCCCCCAATTTTCAAACCAAATCTACACCCTTAACAAACAACTCTATGATATATTAATGATATTTTTTTTTATTTAAAACAACCCAAACACACCTATATACATTTGGATGCTGCATTAAACAAATTCCTAAAGTGAAAAAAAAAAAGAAATAATACATCAACTCCATAGCTGATTCCAAGTGATCAAGGGCTTAGGACGTTCCAATTCAGTCCATTGCAGTTTCTGCCAGTAGTGGGCACTCGTGCAATGTAAGCAATGACGTACATCCGAGTGAACGAGACGGAGGGAAGTTAGCAAGTGAAGGGCATGACAATTTTGGACTAGCTCTAGCCCTATTCAAACACACCTGTCTGTAACTTTCAAGTAATTGCGAAGAATTTGGTTAGATTTTTAAGGTGTGTTGGATTAGACTTGGAACTCTGACACAAGGGTCACAGGTCCAATATCCTTCAGAGTCACCCACTGGTTTTCTATTTGGTGGCATTGTCCTCAAGTTTATATTTCCTGAAGAAGAGGTCAAAAAATAAAAATCCATCTGGTATTTATTCTTTTATTATTATTATTTAGTAAGGGGTAAAGATCATCTGACCCAATTTTGAAGAGTTGACTAAATTTGTAGAAGTTCTCACCTGCATGTAGAAGTTGACAAACAGGACGACAAGTGTGCACATGTAGAAGGTCTGAAATTTCAGACAGCCCAGAGGGTAGCCACAAGGAACAACCCATGCGCTTACTGTGTGTGTTATAGTCAATACAAACTGAACCTGAGACAAAGAATAGAACATTACAAAGAGACAATCATCTTCTAACACATGAAATACAACAAGTACAAAAGAGCAGAGCAGAAAAAAAAGTTTATTCAAGTGTGCTAGTATACTACTAAACTAATTTTTAAACTAATTAGTCTGTGCCATTTTAAACTAAAGATAAGAAAGTATACTTTCAGTCTACTTTTTATGTACTTAAAAGTATAATTAAGTACTCCAAGAATACTTGGCTTACGTCTGCGTCCTGCAGTACTACAAACCATGGCCCTGCAAGTTACTCCTATTACTACACATTACGCCTCCTGTGAAGAAACAAGCTTCATTGACAAACACAATCATTTGAAGTAAATTATTTCATTTTATGTATGAAAGGTTTGTAAGTCTATAACTTCTATTTCTTTTGAATCTTATGAAGTATGAAATAACAGCTATTAGTAGAACATAACAAAAATATACAATCAAATTAAAACAGACTCATGGTAATTATAGATGATAACCTACCCCCAAACCCTAAACCTTACCCTAAAACGACACTCGGTTACTAACGTAACCTCGGTTCTCTCTAGAGAGGGAACGAGTGTTGCGTAAGTTTAGTTTACGCTACGGGAAAACTCCTTTTCTCGAGAATACTGAAGCAAAAATTATCCTTTTAATTTTTAGAATGTAAAACGCATTTGCTGCAGCAGGCAGACATAGGCGAGACAGCTCGCGCGCCTATTGGCTGCTCTGCGGCAACTGCTGCAACCTATCAGTGCGTCTTGGCATGACTCCAGCGCCAATGGGAAGCCTTCCCGCGCTGACGTCATAGCCCGCCAGAACAGGGTGTGGCTTCACCTTTAAAACCCCAATGCACAGGTTGCACAAGTGATTTCAGTCGACTAGAAGCGAAAACCAAAGTGCAGCACAAGCACGGCAGGCTACGCAACACTCATTCCCTCTCTAGAGAGACCCGAGGTTACGTTAGTAACTGAGTGTCGTTCTCTTACGAGAGTACTCTCGTGTTGCGTAAGTTTAGCTTACGCTACGGGAACCCTGTGTAAAACGCCGTGCATGCTGAAAATCAAACACTTAAGTCCCAAGGGCAGTGCCCGGGGCTCATGTAAAGTGAAGCAATCACAGCGGCATAACAGGGCGGGATGACTCGGTGTTATGAGATAGGTGCATTAGCGTGTATACATACAGATAAGGCAGTATGACCACCCTTAGCAGCATAGGCCACAGGACTTGCAGTATATCAACAGTCTAGTCAAAACGCGTTGAGTAGACAGCGTCAAAATAGCATTATCAGACTGAGAGCAGTCTGGCCTGTAATGCGGGTACTTCTAGGTTATAAAACCTAACAAATGTAGACAGCAAGGCCCAGCCTGCTGCCATACAAATGTCATGGATAGAAACCCCACTTGACCATGCCCACGACGAGGCCATGCCCCCTAGTCGAGTGGGCCCTCACCCCCAAAGGGCAGTTTAAACCCTTGGATGCATAAGCTGACGCAAAAGCGTCCACTATCCATCTGGACAGGGTCTGTTTCGAGATGGCTAGCCCTTTAATGCGGCCACCGAACGAAACGAAAAGCTGCTCCGATTGCCTGAAAGCGGCGGAGCGCTCCACATAAATCCTTAATGCCCTCACCGGGCAGAGAAGGTTAACCCCTGCCTCACTATCAGACATAGGGAGGGCCGAGAGGGAGATAACTTGCGCTCTGAAGGGAGTCGTAAGCACTTTAGGGACGTAACCGTGTCTTGGTTTGAGGATGACCTTAGAGTCATTAGGCCCAAATTCCAAGCACGTAGCGCTTACTGAAAGCACGTGCAGGTCGCCCACCCGTTTTACTGAGGCTAGCGCCAACAGAAAAGCGGTTTTAAACGATAGGTATTTTAGCCCTACCGTGTGCAGAGGTTCAAACGGTTCGCCCTTCATGGCCTCGAGGACCGTAGAAAGGTCCCAAACCGGAACCGACGGTGGCCGAGGAGGATTCATCCTCCTAGCACCCCTTAGGAAACGAATTATGAGGTCGTTCTTTCCTAACGACTGGCCGCTTGCAGGGTTTGTGAACGCTGCTATAGCCGCCACATACGTTTTGAGCGTGGAAGGGGTTCTCCCGTTGTCCAACAGCTCTTGTAGGAAAGAAAGAACCACCGTTACCTCTGCTTTTAGCGGGTTTAAATCATGAGCTGAGCACCACTCAGCAAACACTGACCATTTAGACTTGTAAAGCCGTCTAGTAGACGGAGCTCTTGCCTCTGTGATCATGTTCAGCACTCCCTCTGGGAGGTGCAGTGGTGGTAGTTGATCGCCCACACATGCAGAGCCCACAGCTCGGGGTATGGGTGCCACACCGTTCCCTGGGCCTGAGACAACAGGTCTTTCCTCAGCGGAATCGGCCATGGAGCCGCGCTCTCTAGTTCTACCAGTTCTGGGAACCAGACTTGATTTTCCCATAGCGGAGCTATGAGAAGTATCAAGCATTTGCTCTCCCTGAGTCGTTTGATTACCTGTGGTAACAGAGCGACCGGGGGAAAAGCATACAGCGGGCGTCTGGGCCAGGTTTGGGCCAGCGCGTCCATCTCTTTCGAGAAGAACATTGGACAGTGAGCGTTGGCTTGCAACGCGAATAGGTCTACCTCTGCTCTGCCGAAAACGTCCCAGGTATTTTGCACCGCGAGTGGGTGCAGGGACCACTCTCCTGGGGAGAGCTTTGCCCTGGATAACATATCTGGGCCCACATTCAGGACGCCCGGCACGTGCGCCGCTCTCAGCGAGAGCAGATTGTGCTGGCTCCATATGAGGAGGCGCTTTGCTATTGAAAAGAGGTTCCAGGATTTGAGGCCGCCCTGGCGATTTATGTAGGACACTACTGACGTGTTGTCTGTTCTGACTAGAACGTGGTGGTTCCTCAGTGCAGGGAGGAAGAACTGAAGGGCATTCTCGACCGCTTTCATCTCCAGACAGTTTATGTGAAGACGCTTCTCTGCGTCTGACCACAGGCCCATAGAAGGTCTCCCTTCGTATAGGGCGCCCCAACCCGTGTTGGATGCGTCTGTCGAGACCACTTTGATTCGTGAAGCGATGCCCAGGTTCACGCCTGACTGGTACCAGCCGGGTCTCGTCCACGGTTTCAGGGCGGAAACGCATGTCTGATTCACCGTGAGACGGAGCAGACCTTGCTCGCGCTGGTACTCGCCGTCTCAACCATAGTTGAAAAGGGCGCATATTCATCAAACCCAACTGTAGTACTGACGAGGCTGAGGCTATGAGACCCATCATCCTTTGGAACACTCTGAGGGGGAGATTTTTCCCCACAGTGAATGTCGCTGCCAGGCGCTGTATCACTGCTGCGCGTTCTTGCGTCAGGCGCGCCGCCATACAGTTGGAGTCTAGTTCTATCCCCAGAAAGGAAATTTTCTGGCTGGGGAGTAGATTGCTTTTGGCCCAATTGACTCTGAGACCCAACTGCTCGAGATGGGTCAGCAGTAGTGTTCTGTGTAACACCAATTCTTCTTCTGACTGTGCTATAAGTAGCCAGTCGTCCAGATAGTTCAGGACTCTCACGCCCCTTCGTCTGAGGGGCGCGAGGGCCGTGTCCATGCACTTCGTAAATGTACGAGGTGCCAAAGACAGGCCGAAGGGAAGAACAGTGTACTGATAAGCCCGGCCCTCGAAGGCGAACCTCAAGAAGGGCCTGTGACGGGCTGCTATTTGGATCTGAAAATAAGCGTCTTTCAGATCCACTGATATAAACCAGTCCCCGGGTCGAATTCGAGCGAGAATTTGTCTGGTTGTAATCATTTTGAACGAGCGCTTCACCAGCGCTTTGTTCAGGTGTCTGAGATCTAGTATAGGGCGGAGCCCGCCATCCTTCTTTGGTACTAAGAAGTAACGGCTGTAAAACCCCGACTCGCTTCCTGCCGAGGGGACTGCTTCCACAGCCCCTTTTCTCAGTAAATTCGCTATTTCGGTGCGAAGTAGGTGTGCTACTTCCTGATTCACCGAGGTTTCGACCCCGGGCTATGAAGCGCGATGGTCTGCGAGCGAACTGAAGCGAGTATCCCCGTTTCACTATATTTAGCACCCATTTCGAAGCCCCTGGAATGCTTTCCCACGCTTTCGCGTGAATGGCCAGGGGTTGAATGAAATCTGGGTTGTGGTCGCTCGTATTCGGGGACCCGGAGACCCAGCCATGATGACGTACTTCGTTCATCCCGTTCATTTCGAGTGGGGCATACAGTGTTTCGCGCAGTATTTCTGTAACTGGCGGCCCAGCCATGAGCGCGGGCAGCTGCTTTGATACAGATACAGCTCTGTGGGCCTGTCCTGTCCTACATTTAAGACACCTTCGGCCTGAGCCGGAATATGACCCAAAATAATGCTCTTTTTGAGAGATATGTGGGTCGCCGTGAAAACGGCGTTTGTGTGCAGGCGAGCGAGTTGTGGAACTGACTCGTTGGCTGTTGGATACACCCTTCGAATCACCTCTGTTGAGGGAACTGAGAGAGCGGTTCGTGCATACTTCGATGGCTGCCCGGCCGCAGCGGGGCTTGACCATCGGCGCTTTCCTAGAATGGCTAGGAAGACTTGGGAGGCTCAAAGCTCGGCACAAGCTTGTGCCTGGGTCCCCGGGCGGGAGGTGGTCTGCGGTGGCTGGTGGATTGCGAACGCTACGTGCATCCCGGCCCTGGCGTTGCGAGGTGGGCGGTGGAGGTGGCGGGGGCGCTGTTTTCTGAGCGGGCGGCTGCTTCCTAGCGCGGCCCGCTGCAGAACTAGAGCGCCGCGACATAAAATTTCTCATGGCCTGGGACGTTTGCTGCACCTCTATATACCGCCCCGTGAAGCCCTTCACCGAGGGACCAAACAAACCCGCTGGTGATACGGGGGCGTCGAGGAAAGTTGCGCGGTCAGACTCGGACATGTCGGACAGCGTCAGCCACAAGTGACGCTCAGTGACGGTGAGGGCGGCCATGTTGCGGCCGATAGCTTGAGCAGCGGTCTTGGTAGCTCTGAGAGCTAAGTCTGTTGCGCTTCTCAAGTCCGTCACGCGCTCTGCAGATGGGCCAACCTCGTCCAGTGACCGGAGAAGGTTGGCCTGGTGAATCTGTAAAACGGCCATGGTATGCAGAGCGGAGGCAGCTTGACCGGCGGCGGCGTAGGCGCGACCTATCAGCGATGAAGTCGTCCGGCAGGCTTTAGTGGGTAGGCTCGGCTTGGACCGCCATCCCGCAGAGGGCGGGCGGGCACAAGTGAGTCGCTACCGCTTCCTCGACGGGAGGAACACAAAGATATCCCCTGTCTTTTGCGCCGTCAACCGCGGAGAGCGTCGAAGAGACAGAGGATTTGAATGGCTGAGAATGGCTCGGCACGAGCCGCAGGACATGATGGGCATTGAAAAATGCCTTTGCTCTTTTAGTGAAAGAGAAACGTGCGTGTCACAGCGGCGAACACACACGGAGAGATTGAAAAGGATATGAGCTCCGGGAGCGCAGCAGGTACGGCGAGCGAAGGTGGCGAATATCCAGCCGGGTCCTTGACTCGAGCTCGTCCCGCTGATATGCTGAATGACGGCGTTGCTTCTCTCTGGATCCAGCGAAGTCTTTCGCTGAAGGAGACGAAATCACTTGTGCAACCTGTGCATTGGGGTTTTATAGGCGAAGCCACACCCTGTTCTGGCGGGCTATGACGTCAGCGCGGGAAGGCTTCCCATTGGCGCTGGAGTCATGCCAAGACGCACTGATAGGTTGCAGCAGTTGCCGCAGAGCAGCCAATAGGCGCGAGCTGTCTCGCCTATGTCTGCCTGCTGCAGCAAATGCGTTTTACATTCTAAAAATTAAAAGGATCATTTTTGCTTCAGTATTCTCGAGAAAAGGAGTTTTCCCGTAGCGTAAGCTAAACTTACGCAACACGAGAGTACTCTCATAAGAGAACTAACCCTTCCATTAAATAAAAAATAACTGTAGAGTTTTATAATTAAAAAACTGAGGAAATCAAACAGGGTGACTTACGTCGTCTGATGATCTATGTAATACGATCAGTGGCTATGCCTTAATACTAGGTGGCAATAGCTTAAAAAGTGAGGAAAGTGAAGTAGAAGAAGAGCAGTATTAGCGACGATATCAGTTTAATGTATAAGCATTTCATTTATTCTGTGATGGCAGAGGGAAGGTCTCACCATGTCCTTACCAGACGCGATGCGATTCCAGCGACAAATAATTTGTATGTCCACAATAGACACGAAGCGACTGCAAGATGTGTCGAAATCAATCACCAACAGCCAATCAGCACAGCACCAGAGAGTAATCTTGGCGGCAATCGCAAGAAAATGGATAAGGCTACATAATCAAATTCACAAATATTACACCATTTAAACATTATTAAAAATACATAGGCTACTGAGTTACCGGTAATAAAACAATCTTTGTCAAACAATACACTTGTTTGTTCACAATTTGAACGGTCTTGCTTCCATTTGTTTAATTTCAAGATCTGAGGTGAATTATGCATTGTTGCTTTTACAGCTACAAATCTGGGAGCAGTAAATGATATTCAAAGTCACATTGCATGCTTTTAACATTAAATAAAGCACATAAACAGTACCTGAGATTATCATTGCCACAGTTTGTGTTTGTTGTTCCAGCCGCGACGTTGCAGAAAAATAGAAACCGTTTCTAAAATAGAATCTTCGCGTGTCGCCATCATGGCTGGTTAGGACAAAAACTCTGAACAATTTACATGGAAAAGATACCTTGTATTGCGCGTCGCGGCGTCGCGTGTAGTTAGGACAGATGTAAGCATGAAAATGTGAAGGGATATGGGAATGTAAGAGCAGAGGGTAGTTGGATAGAGAGTTTGCACACTGACCAGCTGACCCTGGGTGAGGTAGCGTTTCCACCACAGATATTTGTGCATGGATGGGATGGTTGACAGACCATAGTAAGAATACATGAGGATATGGATGAAACTGTTTAGCATCGGTCCAAAGAAACCTGGACAAAGATGTTACATTATACAGGTTGAACTGAACCATCATGGCATTGTTAACATGCAAGATTATGTGTCAAATAAACATTATATATATATATATATATATATATATATATATATATATATACACGTGTCAAATATATATTCAATACTGTTATGTGTATGTTCCCTGTGTAGTGAAGGGATTTTTTTTTTTATCAGTGACATGATCTTTCAGAAATAATTTCTTATTATGAACAGTTTTAGCTGCTTCTTTTCTTTTTTTTTTTTTTTTTTGGAAATCATGATACACTGCCATTTAAAAAGGTGGAGTAAGTAAGATTAAAAAAAGAAAAGAAAAAAAAGAAATTAGTACTTTTATTTAGCAAAGGCACATTATATTGATTGAAAGAAAAAGACAGACGTTTATGAAATCAATAAATTATTCAAAAAAGTTCTCTTTATAAAAAAATACGTTCTACTTTCTATTCATCAAAGTCAAGTCACCTTCATTTATATAGCGCTTTTAACAATACAGATTGTTTCAAAGCAGCTTTACAGTGATAATAGGAAATTACAGTAACAGAGATTGTTTTGGCTTTACAGCGGCTAGAATAAAGTTATTGTCCAGCTAAAGTTAGTTTTGATTGATTGATTCACTTCCGTTGCAAAGATCATTTGCATATGAGAACGCAAACCCTAAAATAGATTCCAAGGTGCAAGCCTTGAAAAATTTGGAAAAAAAGGTTTCTCTGCGCAAACCTCAAAACAGTTTCCAGAATAAATATTAAGCAGCACAACTGTGTTTAACATTAACAATAAGAAGAAATGTTCTTTAGCACCAAATCAGCATATTAGAATGATTTCTGAAAGATCATGTGACACTGAGGACTGTAATAATGACTGCTGAAAATTCAGCTTTGCCATCACAGGAATAAATTACATTTTAAAATATACAACAGAAACCAGTTTACCATTTACATTCTAATAATTGTACATTGTAATACTATTTCACAGTATTACTGCTTTTACTGTATTTTTTTATTTTAAAAAAATGCCTTGGTGAGATTTAAGAGACTACATTCAAAAAGTGTTTCACACTTTTGACCAGCAGTGTTTGTATACTGTATATATAGCATCTAGTATTCTAAATCTACACTAATAATAAAATCTACATTATTATACACTGGCTATCGTTAAAACATAAAGCTAAGCCTAAGCTAATTTTTTAGAAACATCATCTTAAAACAATAATAAAACCTTGAAACATTTCCTCACACCAGTACGGTCTCTTAAACCTGTGACCTTTCTTTGATGTAACTTTGTCCTTTAGGCTTACTTACTCTGTCCACAGGGTATCCAGTTGAGGACACACCACCAGATGTTAAACATAGAAGCATGATGATACACATGCAGGAAACTGATCTGGTTGTTTTTCTTCCTTAGCACAATGAAGATGGTGTCCAGGAACTCAATCAGCTTGGAGAAATAGTACCACCACAGTACTTTTGCTACCTATCCATATAAAACAGGTACAAATTTTGGGGCAAGTTAAATGTAAAAAGATGTCATATGATGTGCATAAATACTGAGATATAGGGCCCTATCTTGCACCCAGCGCAATTGACTTTGTACACCGATGCATGTATCATTCCTATTTTGCACCCGCGCACAGCGGACTTTTCCCTCCACAGACGCACGTCGGTAAACTAGCAAATGCATTTGCGCTTCCGGGGGCGGTTCAGCGCAAAGAGGAGGTGTGTTCCGGCGCAAACGTATTTTGCAGGTTTAGAAAACAATTCCGCCAAATTTTATCACGAAATTCAAACAATAAATGCCGTTTTGGCGCTCTTTAATGTGGCCTGACAGATCATTAACTAAATAGGCGTCTCAGTTTAAGCAGCATCGTGCGCGGAACGCGAGTGAATGTGATCATCTCTTCCTAATAAACATTAATAAACATCTGAAGGTATGTTGAAAGATACAGTAGCCTACAACTTACTGAAACATATATATGTTGTGTAATAGCTCAATCTGTTTTTCAACGGCGGAAAGACATCTGTAAAACAGCTTATGTACATGTCACGTAACATTACATAAGTCATTTAGTGTCCAGAGCTTGTTAGTCAGCTAGAGAAATTAACTATTTGGCTAAATATGCACAATATTAGCATATTCATTATATTTTACTTAACATGTTAGTGATGTCTTTATTATTTAATGTATGTTTAAAATATCTGTCATATGCAAATGACAGCCAGTGTGTAACGATTATTTAAATAACGAATTGGAATAAAAACATATAATTCAATTTAGAAGTTAATGCAGAAACTGCCTTATGTGCAGTTTACATGTTTGCATACAATTTGTTATTTGAGTGTTGATTTTATATATATATATATATATATATATATATATATATATATATATATATATATATATATATATATATATATATATATACACACACACACACATAAATAAAAATAGCAACTGAATTTAGGCTAATATTTGGGCTCAGTTCTTAACCTTTAATATTATAGTAATGTGCAAGTATGTACTCCCTATGTAGTTTACAGCATTAGCAGAGGTAAAAAAAATTATCCTTAAGAAACTTTTAAATATAACTGACTTAATTTAAGGAAAGAGACAATTTGTTCAGTAAGCCACTGTTTAATAAAAAAAGTAATTTTATGTTTAGTTTTCTTATATAAACAACAACGTTTATATTTGATGCGATTAATTGATTTGACAGCACTAGTTTGAAGATAAATGTGTGTTGGCAGTGTGTGTACACAACCACCCTATAATGGTAAAAATATTTTTTTTAATCCATATAAATCATAGCAGTGCCGCAGAATAGGCCTTTTGCAGTTTCCATGCAATGTGACCTCACATTGCACACGCCTCGCCCACCACTGCTGATGGACTCTTTTGTTGTTTGATTCATATTAACAGCATATATAGCTGTAGGTACTGCATATTACACTGCTTTCACTTTAAAGGTGAACTAAGTAACTTTTTTACCTTAACCGAACAGCTTCGGAGTCATTGGAATAGTTATATGACTTTTTTCGGGTTGAATGGTGGTCGTCTCGCACCCCCCAAGCGCCTGTGAGCCGAAAAACCACCCTTGCAACTTTGGGCCGGTGGGCCGCCGGCCTCAGCGTCAGGAAGTATCATGTGATATCAGGTCTCGCGATGTAACAAATTGCTTTACGGCAAAAAAATCTGCTAAAATTCTGTCATTATTGCGCTCCCTCATGCTGTTCGAACCCGAATGAAGAAGACGTTTTAAAGAATGTCCCATCTGCTTTGATGTCGTTGATCTATAGCCTCTGGTATCTGAGAGTCGCCAACGAGTTTTTCGACAGTGTTGTCAAATATCTATTCCAAAGCTGTAGGGGGAGCTCTATAGAGAAACCTGTGAGCAAAAAGCGAGAATACAGCGAAGAAATTCCCGAAACTGCATAGCCCTGCTTTAATACGCAGATCTAATATACATGCGATTTCTTTACTTGCTGTTTATATTCATAGACATAACTGACTGTGTTTATGTGAACTTTGTTTTTTTTGTTTTTTTACATAACCTTGAGAGTATTTGACAGTTTAAGCACAGTAAGATGTGAAAGATAACTTATTTTAATACTCACGGGATGCTCCGTCTGACATTCAGCTTTCTGTATGCGTGCTTAAGATGTGTGCACTCAAAAAACCATACATCTGGGGCCATATTTACAAAACATCTTATGGCTAAAAGTAGCTCCTAACTTGCTGATTTAGGAGAAACTCTTAAAAATAATGGGCGTGTCAGTCCTAATTTTAGGACTCCTAAATTTTTGCTCTAAGAGTATTTTGCAAAGCATTTTAGTGCTAAAACTAGCTCTAAAATCTGTGAAACGTTAGGAGTGGTCAAGAGGACTCTTAAGTCACTAAGACTCCCCCGTATCCCCAGCCGAGAGTGAGGAACGGGGTGGCTTAGGGATGCAGAAAACTGTCGAGGTAACTAGGTGAGTCAGCTCTTGGTTGTGTGTATATATACCTCCCCTCGAATTGATTAGATAGACTGTTTAAACGTGCTCCTCCCGAACATTGTTTATAAAACATAATTTGTCATTTGAATCCTGCAATCTCTTGAGATGCAGACATGTAAGTGACTGACAATTAGCTGAACATATACTCATTTAATTGGTGACACTTAAGCCCTATTCGCACTGGATTAGTATTACCTGGTGACCTCTAGTCATTTGTAATAATTGCGGAGGTTGTCTGTGATCTTAATCCCGTGCGAATCGGCCATGTCTGTAATTTGTAAAGTAAAAATTTCCCCGCAAATGACCTACCATATTTCGCCGAACACCGAGGTCCTGTGATAATATTAGTCCCGTGCGAATTGTCAGACATGTAAGTGACTGACAATTAGCTGAACATAT
This sequence comes from Scardinius erythrophthalmus, assembly GCF_964197995.2. Lineage (NCBI taxonomy): Eukaryota > Metazoa > Chordata > Actinopteri > Cypriniformes > Leuciscidae > Scardinius > Scardinius erythrophthalmus. The sequence goes on from NC_138242.1 coordinate 11,072,772, forward strand.
ACTCATTTAATTGGTGACACTTAAGCCCTATTCGCACTGGATTAGTATTACCTGGTGACCTCTAGTCATTTGTAATAATTGCGGAGGTTGTCTGTGATCTTAATCCCGTGCGAATCGGCCATGTCTGTAATTTGTAAAGTAAAAATTTCCCCGCAAATGACCTACCATATTTCGCCGAACACCGAGGTCCTGTGATAATATTAGTCCCGTGCGAATCGGCATCTCTGTGATTTGGCGGGGTCATATAAAATTTTTTCAAGGTTTTTGTTTCCTGTGTGCCTTTTTATCCATCTTTCGGGAATGGAGGCTGCGTTGGAAAGTTTTGATAGTAATTTGGGTGCTGGGTCATATCACTATACACCATACAACTATACAATTTGCAGAAAGGCTGAAAATCATCAGAAGAGCGAAAACAAAAAGAATGATTAGATGGAGATGGATGACATGTATAGCAGTATGCGGTAAGGAACATTATTCTGTTTATGATATATCATACAGCTAGACCTATAACAAGAAGACATTTCTAAGCAATAGCCTATTGACATCATATCCGGGAGATGAGTCAGTAAATTCGAGTAAAATCACAGGCTTCACTTATCCCGTGCAAATGCGCCACACAAAATTCATATGTGGGTGGGTAATTTCTAAATCACACGAGGTCCCCAGATAATACTAATCCAGTGCGAATAGGGCTTTAGCCTGCATTTTCAAACCTTTATTTAAATATGGCAACATATTTATTTTAAAAACTTTATTTTACAATATTTCTATGATTAAATTTTACAATATTTCTATGATTAAATCACTGACAGAGACCCCTCTCCTTTCAGCCAATCACTGTGTGCATAGTTAGTAAGCATGTTGACATCATCCATAGCAACCCCTTACTCTTAGCTTAAGACTTCTCTTTATTCCTTAGTAAAAGTTGGTATCAGCAGCTTTGTGAATAGAAGAGAAACCGCTTAACTAAGAACTTTTACTGCCATTTAAGAGAACTCTTAGTGGTGAGAAAAATGTTTTGTGAATACAGCCCCAGAAGTTTAGACTGATATGGCATTAAAACACATGGAGATAATAAACTTTCATAACTTTCATCAGAACTGCAATGTCACGTGAGCGTGACCACGATAGAGATGATCATCAAAACCAAACAGATCTTTTGTTAGTCTATAGCAAAGTATATGCTTTTTTATGCAAAGGCACAAGCTGTAAAGGCTCCGCCCTCGTCTGGAGTTCTTCTGGTGGGGAGTAGCAGCTTGTTTGCATTTAGAGATACATGCACGAAAACAGCATGTTTTTCCTTCCACTCAAAAATGAGTATTTACAACATGGTATAATAAATGATCTGTGGAGTGTTTTGAGCTGAAACTTCACAGACATATTATAGGGACACCTGAAACTTATATTACATCTTTTAAAAAGGGGCATAATAGGTCCCTTTTAATGTTGTTTGAGGTATGCCTTAAATAGTAATATATATATAGTGCTGTTTTTCTTACTCACCCTGATATCTGCTTCACCAGCTTCATGCAATCCCTGACACTGAAGACGGTAACCTGCAGACCAGACTGCTGATATCAGCTACCAAACACATGAAACACAGTGTTAGGTAAGAACAGCTTAAAGGACACTGGACACCAGCAGATGGGCAACTGTATTTCTGCTGTACATGTAAACATACTGTACACTCACTTACCTCAACCAGCATGTAGAATGACAACACAGTAATAGAGAAGTTGTACAGCAGTAAAACATTTTTCAGTGAGTATGCTGGTCTGTTTTTCATGTATTTTGTTCCCAGGTAGATTGTTAGGAGGTAGGTAATGGTGAGTAAGAACGTTGGTGTGTAGGAATCCAGTAGGAGCCATCCTCTCACGCGAGTATCTAACATCAAACACACACATCACATACTGTATACTGCAACTGGATGACTGGGTAAGGTAAATGTCAAACATCTTTTTAAAATATATATTAGAGAACATACTTCAAATTCTTGTAACAACTTTGGCTTAACCTTGTTTTACATTTTTACCATTTAGCATTTTTAAATCAAAAGTAAGCTTGAGGTGAAAAAAAAACGTTGAATTGAAGGTATGTGATGTAATTTGGCAGAGGGTGGACCAAATACAGAATAAAACTATAAAATCTAGGTAATTTAAAAAAAAATTCAAAATATATATATAATTACTCGCATCTGGAGACATACATTTCATTCAAATAAGCTGTACAATTATCATTTTTAAATCATAATTATTTTTAATTGTTGTTTTTTAGATGATCACATTCCAGTAGCCTACTTGTGTCATACTGGCATTTATTTTGAGTGACTCTTTATTTGTCCATTGTACTATGGCAGTGTATACATTAACAATAATCACTGCCTTCTCTAATGTAGCAAAATCAAAAAAGACAAAACACAGATTCAGATCGCTCCACAAATGCATATTTGTACAGACAGACCACAAAGAAAGATACCCTTTAAAAGGATACAAACAGTGGTTGAGGGGATACATTAAATTAAGAAATATCTTGATTTAGTTGTTTTAGCTTATTTTAAAGATGGTTTTGTCTTATTTTAAATCATTTTAAGTAATCTTTGAGGCCACCGAAGAAGTAACCCCTTTGGAGTAGATTTGCAGCCACTATGCATCTCATGTTTTTTAAGAGCAAAACTACTCCTGTGTGATTATCCCCAAAAGGGGATGCCTGCCCTAAGAAGTAAAAAGTTATAAAATAGTAAATAGTAAAATTGGACAGATAGTGAAACTAAAGCGCTTTTCATCATTCAGGTGGATCAAGAAAATAGCTCAGCGTTTAAAGGTCATTTCTGATGATTAACATTTATTTTGGTACTGATGTGTGAATGGTATCTTGTCGGTGCAGCATTTCACATAGTATTTTATTGTAGAAGTTGATTTCCAGTGAATCACTGGTATTACTCTTTATTGGTTTAGATTGTATTTATCGGGTCAGACTCAGTTTGTCCAATTTAAAAATTTCAAATCACGGAGTCTCAGAGTCACTAGTAGAGTACATCCCCTCTTATGCTAATGACACGCAGCTCTTTATGGTTTTAAAGTCTAATTCAACGTTACCACCTTCCTCTCTTTTGCTTTGCTTATCTAATATTAAAGGTCCCATATTGTGCACCTTTCTGAAGTTTTATTTTAGGTTGCGATGTCCTTACGAATATATATTTGCGGTATAAGTACCAAAAATCATCTCAGTATATTTTTACAGCTCCTTTGCTGGAGCTCTGCCAAGAACAGGTCGATTTTGGCCTGTCTACTTAAAATTCATGAGCCTCTCTTCTGATTGGCCTGTTGTTTTCTGAGAGACGCAAGGCCAGGCCAACCACAGGTAACTAGGGTCATGTATGCTGTAGCCTGCTGTGGCTTGGTGATGCTCACAAGTAAGGTAAATAAAACACCTGTAATGATGGTGATAAATTATTTGTTATTAAAGCATAAACATTCACAAACCACTGTTAACTTAACATAAAAGCAAGCATAGGCTACTATGGTTTGTGCATGTTACATAGGTTACATGGTTTGGCATGACAGAAATAGCACAAAGTGCACTCCACTTAATAATTCCTAAAAAGCTGATATCTCAGTTCTAAGCAATCTCACAAAGCTCTGTTATTATCTATGAAGCTGACTGCACAATAAATCTTTCATAATGTCAACACTTCATTTGTTATAATCAGAGGATTTGCCAGCATGCAGAATTTAGCACTGAACAAAAACTCAGTTCCCTTTCAAGGCGGTAACTCAACATTATGTCAGCTGTGATGTATATGAGAACTCCTCCCCTTTGCTGAAATCTTATGGGCTAACACCAGCTGGGGACAGCTGGCCAATTGTCGCGAAGCATGCAAATACTGACAGGTTCACGGGCAGTATAAAATACATGGACGCGACAATTGCGTCAGAATCTTTTTCTTCACGCTAAGAAGTCATCGTGGAAGTTGCACATAGAGGACTAATCATCTTTTTCTTCTCTGCTACATGCCAGATAGGCTGGGGAGCAGTGTGCTTGGGAGTGCCTGCCTCAGGCCTGTGGTCGGAGTCACAGAAAGAGTGGCACATAAACCGTTTGGAATTAAAGGCGGTGTCCTTAGCCCTGGAAGCCTTTCGATCAAAATTGAAGCAGCAACATATACTGATTCGAAATGACAACACGTCTGTGGTCTCGTACATAAATTGCCAGGGCGGCGTACGCTCCAGAGCTCTGTTCAAACAGGCAGCGAGTCTCCTGTTGTGGGCGGACCGACTCTTTCTCTCCATAAGAGCGGCGCACATCCCCGGTCTCCTGAACCGTGGAGTGGACATGCTTTCGAGGAAAGGGATTCCTCAAGGAGAGTGGAGGCTTCACCCCGGATCGGCCGAAATGATTCGGGATCGATTCGGGAGGGCAGAAGTGGATCTGTTTGCCACAGGCGAGAACACGCACTGTTAGACGCTCTTCTTGCTATCTCACTCCCGCTGACGTGAGATGCTCTGACATCGCGTTGGCCGGAAGCCAGGCTTTACGCGTTCCCTCCGGTGAAGATTCTGCCTATGGTGTTGTGCAAAATCAGGGAGAAGAGAGCGTCAGTGATCCTCGTGGCCCCGAACTGGCCGAATCAGCCCTTGTTCGCGGACCGGAGAGAGTTTATGGTGGCTTCCCTACGGCAAATCCCCCTCAGGAAGGACCTGCTGTCTCAGGCGAATGGCATGTTATGGCACCCCAACCCAGAGCAGTGGAACCTTCATGTGTGGCCGCTGCAGGGACCTTAAATGAGCAGGACACTCTGCATTCACGAGTGCCGAGCACACTCGCGGAGGCGCGCGTGCCTTCTACCAGGCGCCTCTACGCTCTAAATTGGGGAGTTTTTACAAAATGGTGCCAGGACATCGATATTGACCCGGGGATCTGTTCCGTGAACAGAATGGATAGCGGGAGTTTGCCATCCACGCTGTAGGTGTATGTGGCCGCTACTGCTGCTTTTCGTTCCCCGGTTGACAGGCAATCGATCGGTAAGCACGCTCTGGTGATCAGATTTCTCAGGGGAGCGAGGAGATGGTGTCCTTCACGGCCGCCCTCCGTGCCGCCGTGGGATCTAGCTTGAGTTCTATCTCTACTACCGTTCAAGCCCCTAGCTTCGATTGTGGTTAACCCCCTGGGGTCGGCGGTCGCGCCGGCGAGACCAGCTCACTTTTTTTCTTATCAGTGCAAAAGAGACTCAAAATGCTCTGTTGATTTTGATCTTACATAAAAGTGTTATACATCATTCAAAACTGTTAAGGGCCCTATTTTAACGATCTAAGCACGTGGTCTAAAGCGCAGGGCACAAGTTCACTTAGGGTGTGTCCGAATCCACTTTTGCTAGTTTAACGACGGGAAAAATGGTCCGCGGGCCAGGCGTATGGTCTAAAAGGGTTGTCCCTATTCTCTTAATGAGTAATGGGTGTGTTTTGTGATTTACAAGTTAAACCAATCAGAGTCTCATCTCCCATTTCCTTTAAATGCCAGTTGCGCTCGTGCCATGGCCGATTCGTTATTTACATGATGGAATTTGATAGTGGAAAGACTGAAGCCGTCTCCAGAGCACAAACGGAACTGCTCGAGCACGAGGTAAAAGTGCGCAAGCAGACCATCTACGGGACAAGCCGGATTTCACCATATCTTTATGTACACAATAATAATCTTTTACATTGTAATCCTTTTATTTTAAATATTTGGCATGTTTGTATGCTGTTGTGCGTCCCAGTGTGTTTAATAAGCAGAGTGTACGCACGTTGTGGACCCGCCTATAGGCGCACATTACTAACGCACTCATTAAATTAATAAAAAATATTCTATTTCTGTTGCCTCAAAATAGCAACGGGCCAACAATGCGCCAGAACACACCTCGTTTTCAGACCAGCACGCCCGTGGGCGCAAAAATGGGCGCAAATGCATTTGTTATTTAAACAACGTGGTGCAGGACGTGAAAATGATAACTGAGTCGGACTGAACCCAGACCCCAGAGGGTTAAGGAACGTAAGGTGAGCGTTCGGGCACAATATGGCTGCCGTCGCATCAACCAAGTGGATGCTGCACATTGGTGGTGGTTGAGGAGATTCTCCCCATCCATATGTGAAGCGCTTTGAGGACCCAGAAAAGCGCTATGTAAATGTAACAAATTATTATTATTATTATTATTATTATTATTATAAGTGCCTTTGGTGAGTTGAGTTCTTACTCATGTATTATGAACTGTTATAACCAGCTATGCAGTAGTTACCATTATGCTGCTAACTCTGTTTATGGCTATTAAGGTCGATGCAGCTGTCACCGCAAACGCCGTCGACACTGTGTTTTTTTTTTTTTCTTCGACACTGTGTTTAACTCTCATGCTTGAGTGCATTGCTTTCATTGCTTTGGGATATGCAAATTTTGATAAAGTCGGAGCAGACGTCTCATTGGTCTAGTTCCGCCTATCAGATGCAAGTATTCCTAGCAGCGCAGCTATTGGCTAAAGAACTGTCTGTCTCTTACGTGTGGGTGTAGCTTGACCCCATTATCAGGGCTTATCTTCACTGCTCTCATGGCGGGATTTAATACAGTTCCCTGATGTAATGTTGAGTTATCGCCTCGAAAGGTAACGTCTCCGGTTACTATCGTAACCTCGGTTCCCTGAGAGGCGGGAACGAGACATTACGTTAGCAGCCGTCGGTTGCTGTTTGATCAGCTGTGCTAGCGTTCAGTCGTGATTCTGATGCAATTGTTGCGCCCATACATTTTATACTGCCCGCTAACCTGTCAGTATTTGCATGCTTCATGACAATTGGCCAGCTGTCCCCAGCTGGCGTTAGCCCATAAGATTTCAGCAAAAGTGGAGAAAGGAGGAGTTCCCATATACATCACAGCTGACGTAATGTCTCGTTCCCGCCTATCAGGGAACTGAGGTTACGATAGTAACCGGAGACGTTTTGAGCGGTGAATGGATTCTATCTTAAATGCATCTCATTGGCCATTGCATTCAAGAAATTAACACATATGTCTGTGATTGGCTACATTGCTCTACATTTCTTAGTATGGAGTTGGACCCGGTCAACCTGACAGTGCGTCTCACCAACGAGCATGCAAAGTTGGTGCTGAACTGTCTGAATTCATTCAAGGGCAGGAGAGCGGTTCCATTGAAACTATTTAAGAGGCTCCTGGGGCAAATGGCATCCGCAGCTGCAGTCACGCCACTCGGATTGCTTCATATGAGACCGCTTAAGCACTGGCTTCATGGATGAGTCCCGAGATAGGCATGGCAACGCGGCTCGCGTTGAGGTACATCTGTACATCTGAGGTCGCTTGGTGCCTTTCACATTCCGGGTGAGCTCAATCGTGCAGCCGATGAGCTCTCACGACAGCCCACACTCCCGGGAGTATGGCGACTCCACTCCAGACAATCCAATTGATTTGGAGACGCTTTCGGGCCGCACAAGGTAACCTGTTTGCTGCTCGGATTGTGACAGCCCGACCTCAGATGTACAGATGTACCTCAACGCGAGCAGCGTTGCCATGCTCATCTCAGGACTCGGCCGTGAAGCCAGTGCTGAAGCAATCTCATATGAAGCAATCCGAGCGGCACCTGTTTGCTTGCATTGCCAGTTGTTTTACTCCCTGACCGCTGGCACACAGCTGGCCTCTGGGCCTACGCAAGTATGCATTTCCCCCAGTGAGCCTTCTCACATAGACACTGTGCAAGGTCAGGGAGGACGAGGAGCAGGTTAAATCCTCCCCGCCGTCACCTTGTACCATCTTGGGACCTCTGGAGGAGGAGCAATAGTGACGCTTTGGTAGGGATACCAATTCGGCAGTCGTTCTGACGTAACATCGAACGTGACTGACTGAAAGGGAACGTCTAGGTTACTATTGTAACCCCCGTTTCCTGAAGGAGGGAACGGAGACGTTACGTCCCATCACCACGATTGCTGTACCACCGCTGAATGGCTGGGACAACTTGAAGTGCGATTGCAAACTGATTTATTATATACTCGCTTCACTTTCTGCTTCCCGTAGTGACTCTCGTGAAGTTTGCCTACTTTATCACAGATGAAGTGAATTAAATACAATATTTGTCAAATACATAAATGTTTCAGATACATTTTCATTCAATACTTTATGTACTGCTTAATACGGACAACGTCTGTTTGTACAACAATAAAGTTCTGCATAAGATGGAACTGTACAAATCTGGTTATTTCGGGAACTTTTTTTCAGACATTTGCAACAGTTTATTTTTTTACACTAATGTTTATTTTTTTTACACAAAGGTTGGTTTTACGCGATCAATCTGTTTTGCAGTGCTTTGTAAATTGCCGTTCACAGGCTTACAATGCTTTTGGACATATTTTGGTGAAAAAAACAAGGCAAAATTGTACGTGCGGAAAAATGGAAGTAAGAAGAATACAGATCATACTTATTTTACGTTAGCATGAAGCTGTAGTTTCACAATACATGAATTACACTTACGAATAACAGTAAAATGCTGCAAATATGTTTTTGTATACTTGAAAGGCGATTAACACCTTTACAAATCTTCTCTTGCACATGCAAATTTAATTTACGCTTGCAATCTTAAGTACACTTTCACAAATCATACCCTGTGCATGTGATTCTTTATGGCATCATTTTACCTTCATATGAATGTTTTTCTATACATTTACAAGTTAAACAATCTAAACTTGAACACACCTATAGCCCTCAGTTTGAGTTGTCATTTCTTGTCCCTTCTCATTATTTCTTTGCTGGTTGTTATACCTGCGTTTTCTATGCTCCTGTGCTTTTGCATGTTTTTGTTTTGTCTATTCGAAATCAACTTTACTGCTGCATATTGATCCTGCCTCAACTATTCTCTTTGCTGCAACCAGTTTTGACATCTTTATTTGTTGAGTTAAAGCTCCAATATGTAACAATTTTGTAATAAAATTTCCGAAAATAATAAAATATCTCAAAAGTCTCCAAAGATTTTTTATTTCAGAGAAATTCCGATTTTAAATAACTGTCCGTCCCGGAAAAGAAATGTCGCCTCTCAGTGACGCAATGTCCGCACTATCCTTTTTTTCCGGTGTGGACCATGTGATATTCCACCTCACCGGAATATCACATGGTCAAATGCGGAAGTGGTGGTTATAGCATTATAGCCATAGACTGTATGGTTATAGCTGTTATGGATCACGATTACTCTTTGGCGAGTATTGAAGTGCCAACAAAACGAAAGCGTCCATATTCGGATACACGCAGACTGTGTGACAAACGGAGGAATAAAACCCGGATAAATATCGGCCAGGCGTTTTTGAGATGGAGAGAGCTGCGCGACAATCTTGGACTTGACAGAGACTCTGCTCTCGCGAGTGCATTGATAGACAGGTAAGCAAATCAAATTTTTTTTTTATTGTACAAGTAACGTAATAGTTACAGTAAAGATGATTTTAATAGATATGAATTACACCACATGCCTGTAATAATATAGCATAACATTTCACGTTCCTTGCAGTTCATTAATTATGATGACATAAAATAATACGATCAGACATACAGGTAATACAAAAACGAATAAATTACCTCATCCGTGATCATGATTCATTAATTCCATTTAGATACATCGCTAGATGGTGAAAACGCATTAAAAACGACATCTCCCATCGTCACCTCCTTCATAGCGTCATCAAGCTTCGCCTTTGTTATTGTTGGAAACTGCGCCCTCTTGTGGTGAAAAAATATTACATATTGGAGCTTTAATTTCCATGTTTTTAAAGACTTCAAGTTATGAGCATGACATTATGTTCATTGAGTCCATGTTTCACATAATTGCTGTAAATGACTGACTTTTTCAAACAACTAAATATTTTATTTTCCAAATTTACATTTTATGGAAAACTGCCTAATGTCAAATTATCTGATCAGGTTTAGATAACTTCCATAATTTATGCTATTTACTTATCGTATAAATATATTTTTTTAATATTTTGTTATTTTTTGTAAATGCAAAAATATTCCTCCTAAAAAAAATGCTGCTTACAGTTGTTAATCTGTTAATCAGATAAACAGACCCTTGCTGAAAAATCTAGCATAAACCAGAATGAATTCCATGTTGGTCTGGGCTGGTTTATGCTGGTTAGAACTCATATAGTGCTGGTCTAGCTGGTGGACCAGCATAGTCATGCTGTTGTCCTACTATTTTTAGCAGTTTTATTTTGACACAATAGAGCATTAAGATGAACAGAGTTGTTACTATTGTAAAAGGCAGAACTGAGAGTGAGCTTGGTCTGATGTGTAGTCATCAGAGCTTATTCACTCGCTCTGGAAAAAAAAAATGTGCAGAATGAGCCAGCATTAAGCTGTTCCAGTGGTGAGGCTACATTAGGGCCGGGTTGGCACTGGCCCACTTAGATTGACGGCTGGTCCATGCAATCAGTTGACTTTGTAATTGAAATGAGACACAAAATATTTTTACACTAATTTACACTCCCGAAACTCTGCAGCATGTACGCGGCCGCTGGTCAAGCATGCAAAACCAAAGACTTCTGAACTGATTATATCAAATTCTGAACGTATCGGTTACCTAACGTAACCTCTGTTCTCTCTAGAAGAGGGAACGAGTATTGCGTAAGTAGCTTACGCTGCGGGTAAAGTCATCTTTTCTCAAGATATGAAGCCAAAAAATTATCCATAAATTAAAAATTTTGTCAACGCAGTGCTGCAGCAGCAAGCAGACCTAGAGCGGGCATACTAGCGTGCTCATTGGCTGCCCTGCGGCAACTGCAGCAGCCTATCGCTGAGCCCTTGGCGTGACATCACGCCAATGAGCGCGCTGGACGCGCTCACGCGTCACGGCCCGTCAGAAGGGGCGTGGCTTAGCGTATAAAAGAAGGCTCAGAGGCTGCTTTCTCTGGTTTTTGTCGCTTGAAGCGAGTGAGCTCGTGGCGCGAGCACGGCGGGTTACGCAATACTCGTTCCCTCTTCTAGAGAGAACAGAGGTTACGTTAGGTAACCGATACCGATAGGTCGACTTTCGCTCTGCCGAAACGGCGCCACAGTGACCGGACTGTTTGGGGATGCAAAGACCACTCCCCCGGGGGAACATTGTCCCTGGACAGTCTGTCTGGACCTTCGTTCAGGCGACCCGGCACATGCGGCTCTCAGCGAGCGCAGTGAGTGCTGAGCCCACACAAGGAGGCGTTCCGCCAGGGTGCAGAGCGTTTTGGATCTGACACCGCCTTGGCGGTTCACATAGGCCACCACTGACATGTTGTCCGTGCGGACTAGTACATGGTGGCCCTGTAGGTATGGGAGAAAGTGCTTGAGCGCGTTCTCGACCGCCAGCATCTCTAGACAGTTTATATGAAGGCGACACTCCTGGTCTGACCAGAGGCCATTTACCGGTCTGCCCTCGAAGAGCGCTCCCCAACCTCGGGGACGCGTCTGTCGAGATAACTTTCCGGTGTGAGACAACTCCCATCGCCACTCCTGTGCGATACCATTCGGCTGCCAGCCAGGGCTGCAGGGCTAAGACACAGCCCTGATTCACCCTGACTCGTAAGCTGCCGGCCGTCCAGGCTCGGTGAGGCACTCGCGCTTTCAGCCAGCGTTGAAGCAGGCGCATGCGCAGTAAGCCCAGCTGAAGCACTGCTGCAGCTGAGGCCATATGCCCCAGGATTCGCTGGAATGTTCTCAGCGGAGTCTGGCTGCCCATCTGGAAAGACGCGGCGAAATGTCGAAAGCTTTATACGATAATCTGGCCGTCATAGCCACCGAGTCCAGTTCTATTCCGAGAAAGGAAATTGACTGGCGGGGCAGTAATGAGCTCTTGGTCCAGTTGACCGAGAGACCCAAGTTTTCCAGATGGCTGAGAAGCGCTGTCCTGTGAGACAAAAGCTCTGTCTCTGACTGCGCTAGAATTAGCCAGTCGTCCAGATAGTTCAGTATCCGCATCCCCTGTGTTCTCAGGGGAGCGAGAGCCGCGTCCATGCACTTCGTGAATGTACGGGGTGCCAAAGATAGACTGAACGGCAGGACGGTGTACTGATATGCCCGACCGTCGAAGGCGAATCTCAAGAATGGCCTGTGACGGGGGATTATCTGGATCTGAAAATATGCATCCTTCAGATTGAGAGAGATAAACCAGTCTCCCGGGCGAATCTGCGCGAGGATTTGTCTGGTTGTAATCATTTTGAACGGCCGTCTCATGAGGGCTTTGTTCAAATGCCTCAGATCTAAAATAGGTCTTAGCGCTCCGTCCTTCTTGGGTACGAGGAAATAACGGGTAATGGGTCTTAGCGCTCCGTCCTTCTTGGGTACGAGGAAATAACGGGCAATGGGTAGGTGTGGGCACAGAATCGTGGGCACATTCTCTACACTTAGCACTCGAGCGGCGCGTGCCCGCTTTATGAGAGTGCGCTCTGTGAGCGTTACTGGTGAGATTGTGTTTGTGTGTAGTGGTGAACACAGGGGTGTGGGCACATTTTCTACACTCATGACACCTTCGGCGTGAGCCGGAAAACCCGAAACCAAACTCTTTATGAGATATCTCTGGGCCGCCGTAAAAACGGCGTTTGTGTGCAGGCGAGCGAGTTGTTTTACTGGCTCGTTGGCTGCGATGTAAGCCACTGCAGTAGCCTTTTTTAAGGGGACTGACAGGGCTAGGCGCTTTGATGGCGGTTCGGCCGCAGCGGGACTCAACCATCTTTTCCTCCTTGCGGCTGCTAGGAGGACTTCGCGGGCTCAGGTTTCAGCGCTATCTTGGGCCGGGGTCCCCGGGGGGGAGGCGGTCTGCGACGGCTGACTGAGCACTGTCTAGGGCGGCCGCCCTGGCGTCGCTGCGAAGACGGAGGCTGAGCAGAGCGCTGTGACGAGCTACGTGCAGGAGGCTGATCCTGAGAGCGGCCTGCAGCAGAGCTCGAGCGGCGGGGCAGGAAGAGGTTCATAGCCTGCGACGCCTTCTGTACCTCCGAGAAGCGATCCACAATCCCGCTGACCGCTGGGCCAAATAGGCCAGTGGGCAAGAGCGGGGCGTTGAGGAAAACGGAGCGCTCAGTTCAGTCCAGCGTCAACCAAAGGTGCCTTTCGGTGACGGTGAGTGAAGCCATGGACCTTCCGATGGCTTGTATAGCGGACTTTGTGGTGCGAAGCGAGAGATCCGCCGCGCTGCGCAGGTCCGTCAGTGTAGCCTGATCCGGGCCTCTCTCGTCCAGATCGTGGAGGAGATCAGCTTGGAGGATCTGGAGCACAGCCATGGAGTGCAGGGCGGAGGCAGCCTGGCCGGCGGCAGCGAAAGCGCGGCCGACGAGCGCTGATGTGGTCCTGCAGGCCTTGGACGGCAGGGCAGACTTCGAGCGCCATCTGGCGGATCCAAATCCTCAACCGGGGGGATTTGTGTATATCCCTTCTCTGCGGCCCCATCCACTTGGGAGAGAGTCGAGGAGACCGGTGAGCGGAGTCTAGCGGAGAATGGGGCATTCCACGACTTAGCGAGCTCAGTGTGGAGCTCAGGCAGGAAGGGTGCTGACCTAGAGGCAGGTGCTTGGCGGCGGCTAGGCAGAAAACACCCATCGAGCCTGTTGGGCGCGGGCGCCTTCGGTGGGGACCAGTCTAGTCCCAGTTGGTCGACCGCTTTGGTGAGGAGGCGGAGAAGTTCCGCGTCGACACTGGCGCAGGACCTGCCAGACTCCTGTGTCGAGGAGGCGGAGCGGTGAGACCCCGACCATGCCTCGCTGTCCGAGGCCATGAGAGAACAGCTGTCCGATAAAGCAGCGTCGTCCGCTTCATCCCCTGAGGCGACGGCAGTGCGGGCGAAGGCCGGCCGCTGCGCGTCAGGAAGGGGGGGAGAAGGAGATAGCGAGGCTCGAGGGAGGGGCTCCGGCGAGCGCTCAGCTGCTGCTGCAGGTTCCGGTGGCCTCTGAGAGCGGCGTTTCTTTTTACGTGGCCCGGTGGAGGCAGACGGACAGACAGCGAGAGCGTCGAACGAGGCGAGTCGAGCCCGCAGGGTCGACATCGGCAGTTCTTCGCACAAATCACAGCCGCCCGCAGAGAGAGCGAGGGCTGCGTGGTCACGACCCAGGCAGAGAACGCAGATCACATAGGTCTGCTTGCTGCTGCACTGCGTTGACAAAATTTTTAAATTAAGGATAATTTTTTGGCTTCATATCTCGAGAAAATTTGACTTTACCCGCAGCGTAAGCTACTTATGCAATACGAGAGAACCTCTCGTAAGAGAACTGATTATATGTCGCATAGAAATCTTGCAAAGAGCAGTCCCTTTATAATCACTAAAAAGCTATATTTATCTTAGTTCTGTCATGAAAACTCAAGTGTTTGGAATAGTAAAATGGATATGACAATGTTTATATGTTTGGTCTTGGTGGAATAGATCTGCTACGCTGCTGCTGATGTTGGTTATTGCTGCTGCTGCAAAACAATACGGGACTTGCTACTGCTAATACATACACAGCATGCTGCTGTGGGCAACTAAGACATGCTGCTGCTGTACAATATAGCAATTACCCGCAATCTCAAGAAGTTCTGATCAATGAGGCTGTCTACACTGCACCAATGAAAGCGATCAGAGTGGCTAAAAATGCTACTCTGAAAAGCTGAAAAAACAGTTTTCAGTAAAATGTGTGTAAAATTCAATATGCTATTATTACGGAAAAAAAAAGATCCTAGACCAGCTGTTATAAGCAGCTTTTACAGATAAAAGCAATCAGAAGCAGCATGCAGTGGTTTGAGTGAGAAAATTCCACTCTAGTCTCAAGCCTGTTGCAAGGGTAAGACTAAGCCTTGCCCAGCCTTAAGGCGGGCATACACTGTGAGATTTTCGTCCGATTTTGAGCCGAATTCTGACTCGTGCGACTCTTTTTCGGGTCAGGCCGATTTTCAGCTTTGTCGTGCGTCGTTTGTCGTAACACAGTCTCACCCCCAAACGTCACATACTGACGCGTCTTGACCATACGGCAACATACGACGAAAAGGGTACCCCTAAAACGTCCATATGTGACGATTCGGGTTATGGGTAGGTTTAGGTATGCGTTAGGGTACCGCTAAGAGGCGCTGCCGGTGCGCTTATGTCTTCGTCTCATATGGACGTTTTAGGGGTACCCTTTTCGTCGTATGTTGCCGTATGGTCAAGACGCGTCAGTATGTGACGTTTTGGGGTGAGACCGGGCTTGTCGTGCAGTGTTCGCGCAGTGTACAGGGGGAAACGAGAGGCGATTAACCTCTACCGACCAGCAATCGGATGGTCGGATGAATTTCTGGCATGTTAGAAATTGTGGTCGCTCCTCGTAACTATATCGCACAGTTGAAGCAGAGCTAAGAACCGATTGCCCTAAACTCAGTGTTTTTTCCCTCACTGCGCCTGCGCGAAAACAGAAGTTTCATCTGCAGCAACAACAAAAAAACAAACAAAAAAACAAAACGAAAAGAGGGAGATCTTTAAGTTCTGTAGTTCAAACTAGCTACAAATTACTGTTGCTTACCTCCAGTTCGTGTTGCAAAATGGATTAACCATTACCCACTTCTTCCAAGCCACCTGCGATGTACACTTTGCCTCTTTTGTTAATTTGTTAAACAATGTTTTTGAAATAAAGATGTTTTTAATTTTCATTGATGAATTATTGCAGTGTTCGGACATATTATAGACTGTTAATAATTAATACGGAACTCGACCTAAATGTTTTAGACAATTTTCAATAAGGAGGAGTAAGCTTCTATTTAATATTTTATTATCCAGCACGTTGGTTTTGCGGTGATGCGCTATGAAATTATTGCGTGGCAATTTAATTGTAACAGCCTATCACTTTAATAATAAAAGTAGCCTAGGCCTTCCCTAATAATAATAATAATACAATAATACTAATAGTAATTTAATACATAAATTGGAAATGCTAAATCATCTTGATATTGATAGCTGATGCTTGTTTTGACAATATCTCTGGATACATGATATCGTAGGCGCAACCCGGCACGAGGGTTTATCGCGCTGATTCACGCATATTTCACATGTATAGTGTGAGCAGTGAAGTTGCAGCTCGATGTTCGGACCGTATAGTGGGAGCACATAAATCCTGAGCTTTGGCTTTACATTGCATGCGATCTACTCATTCAGTGTGAGTAGGTACCTTGTTGAAATCGCACAGACATCGCACAGTGTATGCCCGCCTTTACACACGTTCCTTCTATGATTATTTACCTTAGTTTATTTTTCTTATTCTGTTCATTGGTTATTTTATTTCTAAATGCATTTTGCTGGTTTCATGAGACTGTTGGCTGACAATAAATCACATTTAACAAATCTTATTTGTCAAATTATTTTTATTGTATATTGTAAAAAATGATGTAATTTGAGAGTAGGCATTAAGGTCCACCCTCTTTCACCAAGGTCTACTCGCTTTCAAATTTCTGGCCTCACCATTGCACTGTTCATCACACCTCTTGTGTTGGTGATCGTTCCACATCTGCAAATCTGGTCTGATTTGAATCAAACCAGTGTAAATAAAGCAAGTTATCAACTAGATACCACTAGATATCACCACTCTACCTCCAGGAGAGATTCCAGGATTAAAGGAGCGAAACGTCAGTGAGAGTTGGTCCCTGGCTGATGGCCCAGCAGCTGACCTATTAGGCACTAGTGGAGGTGCTACTGGCAGTATGCATTAGCAGGTTAAAGGGGCTATATGTAAAACATTTCATGTATTTATCACTTTTTGTATTGCCAATGTGTGAACAGCTTGTAACAAAACTTAAAAAATGAAACCTTCCCTGACTTAGGTTGTCTATGAAAGGAAGTGGGGGAAGGTCTTCTTTTTATGTGAAGGATTCAGACCGGTTTCTCTGGGAAAATCCAAAGGATGTGATGGTTATGCATGCTCCCGAGTCATGAAATGCTTATACATTTTTGCTTATACAATATTCAGGATAATGCTAAAAGAGCTATTCTGTACTGTAATGTCAATGTCATTCATAGAAAAGGGATTAATTCAAACTATTGTCTCACAGCCAGACCTAGTCTGTAGTCTCAAATATACTTTATAATCAAACTATCATGCCAGTGAATCGCAGAGCTGGTGCAAACAAATCTACATCGCTATGATTAGATGCTTTCTTAACTGCCGCTTTCTCCATGCTGTCATTTTTGTTGTTTATTTTGTTGTTAAGAAGAAAGCGTACAGCACATATTTACTCTCAGCAGGGTGGACGGCATCAGGATGCTTGCTGCAAAGGTATTTCCTACTTTAAGCAAAGAATAAAAAAGAACTTCAAAATCAACAAAAATCAACAGGCTAAAGAAAACCTACACAAGGAACTTTTGCCTATGTTTTTAATAAAAAAATAACAGCAAAAACAACTAGCCTGACTAATATAAATTTAATAAATAAAAATCTTGCTCTTGAATGGTTTAAAATCACATTAAAATACACATAAAGGGATCGAAATTAAAATTTTATAACAAGTATACGATTTCAGAATTAGAATTGATTTTCGATTCCCAACCCCACTGATAGTAGAGGACAACACAATGGTACCATCATAAAATGTCAGATTACAATACAGCATCATTTGTTTGAGGCTTTCGACCCATTATTCATTCGACATGATTCATAGACAACTATTTCACAGGTAGGTGTTAAAGGTGCTATATGTAGAATTTATAAAACATATTGCACGTGCTCACACATGTAACGTACAAGAGACTGAATGTTACTTCTTTTAAACAACAGACTGGAGTCACAGAACAAAATGGTGAAAATATGATAAAAAATAGTGACATGTGTGGAATGTATTAGCCACACCTTAGTAGATCATATTTATATAAGCAATGACAAACCCAGATGCTACAGTTGCTTTACAAACCAACTCTTTATATCAATGATAATATCTGAGATATTATACCTCTGATAATAAAGTCTATCTTCTGGCATCAAAACCCCAAGACTTTGAGAGTGATTTTTCACAGAGGTGGCAGAAGCCACGACATTACCACCCCCTTACAAATGGTGCAGCACACAGTAAAACGTAGAAAAACAGCGAAACCATCACATGCACCTCTTAATTCTGCCACATGACTAGTATGATTTATTAGCTGTTTTCCTCATGGGGACCAAAAAATTGGAAATTGCCAGCTCCTAATCTTTATTGGACATAGTATTGCCTGAACCAAATATGACATGCTGATACAGTGCTGTACAAAGTACTCTAGTTATCTGAGTGCTATTAGTAATACAAGTAGTATTGTGACACAACATAGACTCTAACCAAACTGATTATGGGCTATTTCACAAGATCTGAATCCAAGTAACCTTTTTACTTAAGAACACAAAGTTAATGTGTAAATTTGACTGAAAAACTTCAAGACTGCTACCTCATCAAACTGTTTTGTGCAGGGTTCATGTATTATATATATATTAGGGCTGTCAATCGATTAAAAATTTTAATCGATTAATCGCATGATTGTCATGAGTTAACTCGTGATTAATCACACATTTTTTTTATTTGTTCTAAATGTACCTTAAATTAATACTTTTCAAGTTTGTAATACTCTAATCAATGTGGGCATGGATAAATATGGATGCTTTATGCAAATGTATGTTTATTGTTGAAACCATAGTCAACATAGAGCATGAAGAAGAAACATGTTTCAAAGGTCATAGATGTTTTTCAAAGAACTTGTTCATGTCTATTAGACACATGTAGAAAGAACAAAGAAATACCAGGTTCCCTTACGAGAACGTTCTCTCATAATGCGTTGAAAACGCTGTGGGAAAACTCCTTTTCTCGAGAATATTGAAGCCTTTATTTTAAAACGCATTGCTGCAGCACATGCGAGAGCTAGAAGCTCGCGTGAGCGTGCTGATTGGCTTGTGCAAAGCAACTGCACGAACCAATGGCGGAACAGCAGAGGAGCGCGAGCCAATCGGGGCGCTTGGCACTCTGCCAGAGTCAAGCGCGCGAAACTGCACGTGACAGAAGAGTATAAATACACAGAGAATCCGCCATTTGACAGATTTTATCTCCTTCAGCTTTCGACTCACCTCGTCGCTGATTCTCTCCGAGTGAAGCCGCTCGTCGTCGAACAGCCTTCCAGCGGAACTGCTTCGCATCCCGGCGTCTGCCAAGCTGAGCGTTTCCCTGTGGCATCCGACGAGTATCCTTTTTCTAACTCAAAAAGAGCATTCTAAGAGAGCAAATCGCTGTTTTCACAGCGCGCAGCGTTGTTTCAAATGCCGCTCACCGTGTGTGACTCAAGCGGGGTCTCCCTGCACGCCTCTGACACACACTCTCTGTGTGTTGCCTGCCTCGGCCCTGAGCACGCCGAGGCAGCGCTCACTAAAGGCGGCTGCCTCCACTGTGACGGAATGCCTGTTGCCACGCTCCGTGCCAGATCTTCCGCCGCCTCGCTGAGTGTTCCCGCCCACCTTCCATCTTCGGCGCCCCGTGAGCCCCGTAGGAAGAAGCGGCGCGACCAGAGGCCTCCTGAACGCGCTCATCTGGATGAATGCATGCTGGGTCTCTCCCCGCACGCTTCGCCCGCGCCTTCATCTCCAGTCCTGTTCTCACAGAGCGACCAACGCCCCTCTTCTGAAGCGGCAGGTCTCGTCTCTTTCGGTTTGTCCGAAGAACTGGACGACGCTGTTTCTATGACGGCATCTGCTCCGCGGACCCCGCCCCCCTCTCTCAGCTGGATCCCATTGACACTCGAGCGAGCATCGACGCCGAACTCTTCCGTGTCATGTCTCGCACTGTCGAAGAACTGGGACTCGACTGGCTTTCCCCAGCTGAGCCTACCAAAAGCCGCCTCGACGAATGGTACCTGCCGGGGCGCCAACAGGCCCCTCGTCAACGTGCCGCCCCCATCATGCCTGAAGTTCATGATGAGCTCACTAAAAGCTGGCGCGCGCCCTTTTCAGCGCGAACGCGCTCTTCAGCTTCTTCAACGCTCTCCTCTGTCGACGGCGCTGAAGAGAAAGGGTATGTTTCTCTACCTCCATTAGAGGAAGCGGTCGCTGCACACTTATGCCCTCCCACTGCTGGGAGTTGGAGGGCTAAAACCGTGCACCCCTCTAAGCCGTGCAGGACCACTTCGGCTCTCGCCAGCCGCGCTTATGCTGCCGCCGGCCAAGCCGCCTCTGCACTCCACGCTATGGCGACCCTGCAGGTGTTTCAAGCTAAGCTCCTCCGCACTATGGACGAGTCTGGCCCGGACCCAGACACCTTCAAAGACCTCAGGAGTGCTACAGATTTGGCGCTGAGGGCCACAAAGACCACCGCGCAAGCACTGGGCCGCAACATGTCTAGCCTGGTTGTCTTAGAGCGCCACTTGTGGCTTACTTTAACAGAGATCAGGGACGCTGACAAAACCGCCTTCCTCGACTCTCCGGTCTCTCCATCCGGTCTCTTCGGCCCTTCTGTAAATGGCTGCGCTAAACGCTTCACGGAGGCTCAGAAAGCTTCAAGTGCTATGAGGCACTTCCTGCCCAAGCGCTCTAGCTCGGTCCAACGGCGCCCCAAGAGCACGCCGCGACCGGAAAAGCCCGCGTCTCAGGTTCTCCAGCCCCTCCCCGCGGCTGACACCACTCGACGCCTGAAGCCTGCAAAACGATTCCCGTTTCCCAGGCGCCAGGGCCCTCGACCGAAGCTGACGCTCGACCATGAGCCCAAGAAGCCGTCCTAACCGGCAGGAAAAGGGGTCTATGTCCCGCCGCGGCCGGACCAGCCCCGAAGATCGCTCGAGTGCTTCTCACAGCTCCCTCTTCAGTTCAGGCGGCTGGAGCAGTTGTGTATGCAGACAATGGGCCCGTCACGTGTTACGCACCCCTGCACCCAAACGCTGTTTTAACAGCGACCCACACAGAGCACAAAACGAGCAAAATTTCCCCCCTGACTTCATATCAGTTCGAGCCCCCGTCTCCGGGCGTTCCAGATATAATGATGCCTCTGGCTCTTCGGGCTCTAGCCTGGCAGGCTATCCCAGGAGTTTCAGAATGGGTGATAAACATCATAAAGCACGGCTACTCGCTTCAGTTTGCACGCAGACCCCCGCGCTTTCGCGCTGTGGTTCAAACCTCGGTCAGCAGCACATTACGTCATGTCCTCCGCACCGAAGTATTAAGTCTGCTAGCAAAAGGGGCTATCGAGAGGGTTTCCCCTTGTCTAAGCGAGTCAGGCTTTTACAGCCATTACTTTCTCGTTCCGAAGAAAGACGGCGGCCTGAGGCCCATTTTAGATCTCAGACATCTGAACAAGGCTCTCATGTCACGGCCGTTCAGGATGCTCACGACCAGACATATACTGGCGCAAATTCGCCCAGGCGACTGGTTTTTCTCAGTAGATCTGAAAGACGCTTACTTTCACATTCAAGTGAATCCCCACCACAGGCCATTCTTGAGATTCGCCATCGAGGGACAGACAAACCAGTACACGGTTCTACCGTTTGGACTGGCTCTGGCACCTCGTACATTCACGAAGTGCATGGATGCAGCTCTCTCCCCCCTGAGACAGCGGGGAATGCGCATTCTAAACTACCTCGACGACTGGCTCATTCTGACTCAGTCAGAGGCGGAGTCACATACTCACAAAGCCTGGCTCCTCAGCCATCTAGAATGTCTAGGGCTCAGGGTGAATTTTTCAAAGAGTATTCTGTCACCCAGCCAACGTATCATGTTCCTGGGGACAGTATTCGACTCCGTTCTTATGAGAGCATGGCCCTCCCCGGCCCGTGCTCTATCGATTCAGCGGCTCGCCGCATCGTTCACGGAGGGCTCTCATGCACCCCTCAGAACGTTTCAGAGGATCCTTGGCCTTATGGCCTCAGCATCATCAGTACTCCAACTAGGCCTACTGCGCATGCGTCCTCTTCAGCTATGGCTAGCACCTCGGGTGCCACCCCGCGCCTGGCAATCAGGCCGATTGACTATCAAGGTGGATCAGCGCTGTGTTCAAGCCCTGGCCCCTTGGACGAACGCCAGCTGGTTTCAGCAGGGCGTGAGTATGGGGGTGGTCTCCAAGAGGAGGATGATTTCAACAGACGCTTCCAACTTAGGTTGGGGAGCCCTGTACGAGGGCAGGCCTGCCTCCGGCCTCTGGTCGAGCTCGGAGAAACGCCTACACATCAACTGCCTCGAAATGAGGGCAGTTTTTCTGGCCCTGAAAACCTTCCTCCCATACCTGGCTGGACACCACGTATTGGTCCGGACGGACAACATGTCAGTGGTATCTTACATAAATCGCCAGGGCGGCCTCAGGTCCCGCAACCTGCTTGCCATAGCCACCCAGCTACTGTTATAGGCTCACACCAATCTGCGCTCGCTCAGGGCAGCTCACGTGCCGGGCACGTTGAACACGGGAGCAGACATGCTCTCTCGGGGCAGGGTTCCCCCAGAGGAATGGTCTCTCCACCCTCAGACGATTCTCCTACTTTGGGAGGTCTTCGGGAAGGCAGAAGTAGATCTCTTCGCCTCAGAAGACAATCGTCACTGCCCGATCTTCTTTTCAAAGAGCAGGGATGCGTTGGCCCACGACTGGCCCAGCCTTCCCCTCTATGCTTTTCCTCCGGTCTCGATGCTCCCTCAGGTCATCGAACGGATCAGAGACACGAAATGCGCAGTGCTCCTGATAGCTCCTCTATGGCGAACCCAGTCTTGGTTTCCGGAGCTGATACGGCTGTCTGTGACAGACCCTTGGCCAATCCCAGTGAGGCGCGACCTTCTGGCTCAGGCCAGCAGGACTATATGGCATCCCCGTCCCGATTTGTGGGCCCTACACGCTTGGCCACTCAACGGGTACCCCAGGACCTCCCAGAGGGCGTCCTGAACACGATCAGGGAAGCTAGAGCTCCGTCTACCAGACGCCTCTACCACCATAAATGGTCAGTGTTTTCCAGCTGGTGTTTAGCTCGAAACCTCGACCCACACACTTGTGAAATTCCAAGAGTGCTATCCTTTCTCCAGGAGATGCTGGATGCGGGTCGATCCCCCTCCACTCTCAAGGTATACGTAGCAGCCATTGCTGCACAGCATGTTTTGGAAGCCGGAGCCTCCTTAGGAAAATGCGACCTTATAATTCGCTTCCTTAAGGGCGCCAGAAGGCTTAACCCGCCTCGGCCGCCATCTGTCCCAGCATGGGACCTTTCTTTGGTTCTGCGGGCTCTTAAGGGACCTCCCTTTGAACCACTTCGGTCAGCCGACCTAAAACCTCTCTCCCTGAAAACCGCCCTGCTGTTGGCACTGGCGTCAGTCAAGAGAGTGAGTGACTTACAGGCGCTCTCTACTAGCGCTTCCTGTCTGGAATTTGGCCCCAATGACTCTAAGGTCATCCTTAGGCCAAGACATGGATATATTCCTAAGGTGCTCTCAACTCCGTTCAGAGCCCAGGTTATTTCTCTGTCAGCTCTTCCCACCTCAGAAGAGTTCAGTGATGTTCTCACACTCTGCCCTGTCAGAGCTTTGAGAATTTATTTAGAGCGTTCAGCCTCTTTCAGACAGTCTGAAAAGCTTTTTGTTTGCTTCGGGGGCCGAACCAAAGGTCTTCCTGTCACGAAGCTCACGCTGTCCAGGTGGATAGTGGATGCCATTGCTCTGGCCTACACCTCACTGGGCCTTACATGTCCCATAGGTGTTAGAGCTCACTCCACGAGAGGCGTCGCCTCTTCGTGGGCCTGGTCAAGTGGTGTTCCTATTGAAGACATTTGTGCGGCGGCCAGATGGTCCGTCCCGTCCACATTTGTGAGATTTTACAACCTGGAAGTTCCTGCTCTGCAGGCACGAGTTCTCTCTATCTAAGCTCTGGCTCTGCGGACCCAGGCTGGTTTTGACATTCTTTCTGTCACACTTGTGCGACGACCGGCTAGTCTGTTTCGTCCACATTTGTGAAACGTTACAACCCAAAAGTCCCTGCTCCGCAGGTACGAATTCTCTCTAGCTAGGCCCTGGCTCTATGGATCCAGACTAGTTATGAAAATGTCTATGCAGGACGTTATGCGCTATATAACGTATGCGGCGGCCGGCTGGTCCGTTCCGTCCACATCTTAGACCTCTATGGTACCTGCCTTATAGGCATGAGTAGTCTCTATCTAACGCTGGCTCTGTGGACCCAGACTAGTTGTTGACTTAGACACTGGTTGTCATCTCGTGTTGTGGGATTCTTAAGACTGGCCCTTGGCCCAGCTTTATCTGTTTGGATATCTAAGGGCCCGAAGATTCGGTCTCTTTATCCTAGGCTATTCTGTACTTCCTGGAGCTCTCGGTGAGTCAGATTGGCCAAAGACGACAAGCACGGCGTTTTAAATAGTGTTCCCACAGCGTTTTCAACGCAGTACGAGAGAACGTTCTCGTAAGGGAACGTACTTGGTTACTTACGTAACCTCGGTTCCCTTAGAGATAAGGGAACGAGTACTGCGTTGCCTTGCCGTGCTATTGTCTCTTATGGCAGGTGTCTTTTCGCTTCAGTCGATTTAAACCTGTCAAATGGCGGATTCTCTGTGTATTTATACTCTTCTGTCACGTGCAGTTTCGCGCGCTTGACTCTGGCAGAGTGCCAAGCGCCCCGATTGGCTCGCGCTCCTCTGCTGTTCCGCCATTGGTTCGTGCAGTTGCTTTGCACAAGCCAATCAGCACGCTCACGCGAGCTTCTAGCTCTCGCATGTGCTGCAGCAATGCGTTTTAAAATAAAGGCTTCAATATTCTCGAGAAAAGGAGTTTTCCCACAGCGTTTCCAACGCAGTACTCGTTCCCTTATCTCTAAGGGAACCGAGGTTACGTAAGTAACCAAGTACGTTCCCATTACTTCTCTTTCTTTGCACTGAGCAATTCACTAACACAAACATGTTTTTGCATGACAGGGCAGCTCTTCTGAAAATGCTAAATGTACATTTATTATTTATTATTAGGCTACATCAAAGGGTTTATTATTAGGCACTCTGTGCCCATTTTGATTAAGCTAAATTCTCAATAAAACTGTTTTCATTGGTATATTTTACTATTTCTGTTGTCAAACAACGGAATGAATATGGAATGGTGACTGAAACGCGACCCATTAAGACATAACCAGCTCTCCCTTCCAAGATGTTAATCTGCACAAAAATCCTGATAATCAAGCCGTCGTCTGATGAAATCAAATACACATAAGATAAACACAATATCTGTTTTGCGATTTCGGCTATACTTGCATGTAAAATTAGAGAAGCAACATCATCATCTGTGTTTAACTGAATTAAAGCGCTGCTCCTCTCTCCAGCGCGAGACGCAGAGCGAGAGCGAGAGAGAGAGGCGCGCGCGCGTGCTGGGAGAGCACCGGCGGTACCGGTAGATTCTCAGAAACTAAATAAGGTTTGGGCGCTTTGTTGAAGGGAAAAAATCGCTAAATGGGTCTGCAATGTCGCTAAGTTGGCAACACTGTGTATCTCCATTTCTCCAACTAGGTTTTGGGCCACGGGTCAAACAGAAAATACGCGCTGCGTTAATCGAGCGTTAAAAAAAATAGTGCCGTTAATATGATTTTGCGTTAACGCGTTATTAACGCGCTAACTTTGACAGCCCTAATATATATATTAGTAATATTATAAATACATAATATGAAATACTGTATATTAAATATTATATTATATTATATTATATTATATTATATTATATTATATTATATTATATTATATTATATTATATTATACAGGTTTTTTTTTTTTCCCCTTCCCTCACACTTTGTAACAAATCCTTCCCTTGTGGGTCAAAATGACCTGAAGCCCTTAAAGTATACTTTATTTTTGTCCAGAAATCTTATTTCATTTCATTTTGATAACTTTTTTGGAGGTTTTTTATTTTATTTATTTATTTATTTATTTATTTTTATTTACCTTTAAATTACTAGATTGTATTAATAAATAATAAATAAATGACAAATTAAGCACATCCTTCATATATTTTTCAACTTAAATTCAAAATAACTAATTTCATGGATACCCCTTTTAATTCAGCTCAAAATATCTCATATGGGGTAGCTCATGGTATCACCTCTAAGCACGGTAGCTCATGGTTCCACCTCTTGTGGAAAATAATAATATAACATGATATTTCATGACTCTTGCCACTAGATGGCCTTATAGCCCTATACAGAGAAAATTAACTGCTCTTCTGGGTGGTAAAAGACAGTTTCATATAGGTTTATTCATTAGTATGCATTCAGATATCTATTTAGACATTATAAAATAATTTTTTGGTAAAGGTTTAGCATTTTTAGTTGTAATTTTGACTTTTTTTTGGTTTTTCTATATATACTGAACGTCTCGGTTACGTATGTAACCCTCATTCCCTGAGAGAGGGAACGGAGAAGTAGTCGACGTGTCGACTGATTGGGATCACGCTTAGGGAGCCTGTCATCTTCAAGTATTGATAAAATGTTTTTTTATCAATGGGATTTGCATCTCGCTCTCCGCCCCGCAGCACGGGCATAAACACGGAAGCGGATGCATGCACCACTTGTTTTTCGCTGA
Source organism: Scardinius erythrophthalmus (assembly GCF_964197995.2). Classification (NCBI taxonomy): domain Eukaryota; kingdom Metazoa; phylum Chordata; class Actinopteri; order Cypriniformes; family Leuciscidae; genus Scardinius; species Scardinius erythrophthalmus. The sequence goes on from NC_138242.1 coordinate 11,099,272, forward strand.
GGAGAGAGCGGGGCCCGGAGTCAGTGGTGGTCCAGCAATAGTGGCGACGGCACTACGTCTCCGTTCCCTCCTTCAGGGAACGAGGGTAACATACGTAACTGAGACGTTCCCTTTCAGTCGCTCATATTCGACGTAGTCACGTAGACACGGGCTCGCCGCAGGGAGCCGTACCGTGGAGAATACATATATGGGATCGCCATAGTTATCACAGCATATGGGACCCAGCCTAACACAGGTTTCACAGTGCATACGTGTGATAGGCCTGGCAACAGACGCTTCGCCACGTCCATTGCCAAAGGGTATGGAGGAACTCAACAGGGTTCGGCTAAAGTGGAACTCTACTGGAGCAAGAATGGCGCACGTGAACATGAATGAATTGGGGCACAGGTCAGGAAGAAGACAGACTGGCTAAACCGACTGCTAGCTGTCTCACATCACTGAGGTCAGATAAATCCCATCACATAGAGACTCTTTCACCTAGATATCATCATATGGAGACTGTGTTTGTTCCCCGAATTAGGAAATACAAAAAACTTCCAAACCCATCTCTAAGGGTAAAAATTGAATTGATGCTCAACAAATAAAAAACAAATATAATACAAATGAGCAAATGATAAAGCTTGGGTTGCTGAATATTCGATCCCTTACTTCAAAAGCACTTATTGTTAATGATATGATTACAGACTATGACCCAGATGTGCTGTGTTTGACAGAAACCTGGCTAAAACCAAATGATTACATTATTTTAAATGAGTAATGAGAGTGTGTTGGTGCTTTATGTAACAATATCTAGTGTAAATGATCAATCACATTTGAGATTTGTGCTGGCTACTGTATACAGGCCACCAGGGCACCATATAGACTTTATCAAAGAATTTGCTGACTTTCTATCAGAGTTAGTACTGGCTGCAGATAAAGTCCTAATTGTTGGTGATTTTAATATACATGTAGATAATGAAAAAGATGCATTGGGATTGGCATTTAAAGACGTTTCCAAGCAGCACAGCAGTAATGACTCTATGAACTTCTTCAGTTATAAGATTGATAATATCAGGGAGAAAATTATAACTATGCAACCGTCTACTACAGTATCGTTACAGGACCGTTGCTGTTCACTCTGTACATGCTACCCTTGGGAGATATCATTAGGAAGCATGGCATTAGTTTTCACTGTTATGCTGATGATACGCAGCTCTATATTTCTTCACACCCTGACGAAACTTACCAATTCACAAAAATAAAGGAATACATAGATGATATAAAAAACTGGATGACTAGCAATTTCCTACTACTTAATTCTGAAAAAACATAGATTCTAATTATTGGACAAAAAACTTCCTCACGTAATAACCTAGAATACTGTCTAACACTTGATGGCTGCTCTGTCAAGTCCCCGTGTGCTCTTTGATACCATCCATCCATCCATCCATCTTCTTCCGTTTATCCGGGGCCGGGTCGCGGGGGCAGCAGTCTAAGCAGAGATGCCCAGAATTCCCTCTCCCTAGACACTTCCTCCAGCTCTTCCGGGGGGACACCGAGGCGTTCCCAGGCCAGCCGGGAGACATAGTCTATCCAGCGTGTCCTAGGTCTTCCCCGGGGTCTCCTCCCAGTGGGACGCGCCTGGAACACCTTCCCAGGAAGGCGTCCACGAGGCATCCGGAACAGATGCCCAAGCCACCTCAGCTGACCCCTCTCGATGTGGAGGAGCAGCGGCTCTACTCTGAGCTCCTCCCGAGTGACCGAGCTTCTCACCCTATCTCTAAGGGATCGCCCAGCCACCCTGCGGAAAAAGCTCATTTCAGCCGCCTGTATCCGGGATCTTGTCCTTTCGGTCATGACCAAAAGCTCATGACCATAGGTGAGAGTAGGAACGTAGATTGATCCTTCCCTCACTCGTGAACAAAACCCCAAGATACTTAAACTCCTCCACTTGAGGCAGGAACTCTCCACCAACCTGAAGTGGGCAAGCCACCCTTTTCCGACTGAGGACCATGGCCTCGGATTTGGAGGTGCTGATTCTCATCCCAGCCGCTTCACACTCGGCTGCAAACCGTCCCAGTGCATGCTGAAGGTCTTGGTTTGATGAGGCCAACACGACAACATCATCTGCAAAGAGCAGAGACGAAATCGTGTGGTCACCAAACCTGACACCCTCCGGCCCCTGGCTGCGCCTAAAAATTATGTACATGAAAATTATGAACAGAACCGGCGACAAAGGGCAGCCCTGCCAGAGTCCAACATGCACTGGGAACAAGTCTGACTTACTGCCGGCAATGGGAACCAAGCTCCTGCTTCGGTCGTACAGGGACCGGACAGCCCTTAGTAAAGGACCCCGGACCCCATACTCCCGGAGCACCCTCCACAGGCCGCCGCGAGGGACACAGTCGAATGCCTTCTCCAGATCCACAAAACACATGTGGACTGGTTGGGCAAACTCCCATGAACCCTCCAGCACCCTGTAGAGGGTCTAGAGCTGGTCCAGTGTTCCACGGCCCGGACGAAAACCACACTGTTCCTCCTGAATCTGAGGTTCTACTATCGGCCGTATTCTCCTCTCCAGTACCCTGGCATAGACTTTCCCAGGGAGGCTGAGAAGCTCTTTGATACCAATCTTTCATTTGAAAGTCACGTGTCTAGTATCTGTAAAACCGCATTTTTCATCTTAAAAATATATCTAAATTATGACATATGCTTTCAATGAAAAATGCATTCAGAATAAGAACGCGATTTGAAGACAAGAAAGATGTAAGGTAAGAAATGTATTCTGAATTACATTAGTTAATGTTATTGTTGACGCAGTGCCTGAAAATAGGCTACCTTCCGTCAACATAACCAACGTGACAACCTGCTTGCACAGGGAGCGTTGGAAGTTAACGAGCTGGGGACTATTTTCAGGTGCTGCGTCATATCATTACGCCTGCTGCACTCATGGTACGGCAGTAAAGTTTCTTGATTATTACGCAGGAATAAGAGTATAGTTCCTAGCCATATCAGCCTAGAAAATCGCAACTTTATCGCAACTTTACATTTTCCGTCAGTCTTAGTGCACAATGTAACTACAGAAGAGTCAAGTTTTAAATAGGAAAAATATCGAAACTCGAAACTCTTTGGTCATTTTTTTGAGAGAAATGCTAATGTTCTTGTCCACTTCAATGATGTATGCTAAGCTATACTAAAAGAGGTACCGCCAGAACCGGAGATCGGCTGAAAGGATTCAAAAATGGTAAAACTCAACTGTTTAACTCTGGGGGAGTTGTAAAATGAGCCTATTTCCAAAAAAAGTGAAGTATCCCTTTAAAATGTTGACCAATGTGATGATTCAGTGCTCCTAAAACACTCATTGATAACTCAGACAGATGTTACGAACAGTTATGCAACCCTAATGATAAAAAGCAATTAGCATAATAAAATACGATTCAAAGTCCGATGTATTAAGTTGGAAATAGAAAGAGCATTGCTTCACTTTATGGACTCATTACTGATAACTATTTAGCTGTGAGCAAAGTTGCATATATCTGACACAATAAAGCCACTACCCCTTATCTCTTGCTCCAAAGGGTTAGACCATTTAGTGGTAGGCCACCCCTTCGAACGCGAACCTCAAGAACTGTCTGTGATGGGGGGCTATCTGGATATGAAAGATTGACAGTTAGCATACAGTTTGGATTGGCGGTATGGTTCTGTTCTGGGCAAGAACTCCATGCGCATCCATGCAGCCTAGCATGGATAAGAGAAGGGAGAGCAGCAATAACCACCCTTAGGGTAAACAGAACAGAACCAACATGAATGTATTGCAGATATCATTAATTAATTTTAATGTACAACATAATTAGAGAATAAGATAATCAGAATGCCAGATCCTGACTGACGAGAGGAGGAGCTGGGGATGGAGGAGGGAATTGGCTCCTGAGAAACATGATAGCTGTTGATAATATTGAAAGAGCTTATATACTGTATGAATACAGTGATAGGCGTCGTATTCCTATAGGTAGACATGGATCAGCTGAGAGTCAGCTGATGCGAGCTTGACTAACGTGAACTGCCAGAACTGATGCTACACTTAATATCAACTGAGAAAAAACAATCCCCTGAGCGTACTTGAGAGAGAATTTGTATCAAAGTTTGCATCTTGAATGGCCATCTTGTGAGGGCACGGTTCAGATGTCTGAGGTCTAGGATGGGTCTGAGGCCACAATCCTTTTTGGGAACGAGGATGTAGCGGCTGTAGAAGCCTGGCTCACTGTGGGGAGGAGGAACTGTTTCCACAGCTCCCAATAAGCCCATTACTTCAGCGCAGAGGACGTGTGTTTCATCTCAAATCATGGGTACCAACAGATGAATTCAAATGACTGGTAAGGTGTAGAGCTGGCATTGAGTGCCTTTCCCCTCTCTGATTCGATATCATGCACTATTTAGGTAGTGGTGAACCCTGGACCACCCTTCTCCACCACTTAGCACATAACAGTATATGAGTTCAGTGGAGGAACTCATTACCAGACCCATTACCTGTGGTATGCCATTTTCTGTGCATGGCAGTCTCTTCCCTATTAGGTGGAGCCCACCACAGTAGGTGAGTCCATAGGATTTAATGTTTATCTCCCCCTTGGGTAGGATGTGGTCTCCGAACTTAGTTTTCCTTTTTCGCTAAAGAAGGAGAACACTTCCCAAAGTTTACAACGAGGTATGCTCAGCTCTTTGGACCTCTTCCTATTGTAATGGTAAATTTCTCTGCTAACTCAATGGTCATCTGAGAAATCTAATTCCATCTGAATGTGAATGTCTGTGATTGCTGATTTTGTATTATCCTAACACTTCTCTTCATTTGTTTTTTGGCCAATGACCTACCGTCTGCACACAAATCTTCTGCATTCTTTCATTTCATGTTAATATGGATGGTATCTGATGAAAAATGTAATTAATAAATAGTGCCAAATCACAGAAACTGTTAAGACTGCCCATTTTAATATCAGTATCAGGTAAGATACTTGTGTAGATTTCTCTGCATACTTATGTGTTTATTTAAATTTAAATATTATTTAAATATCAATAAATTACTCATTAATGTAAATATACATAATATGTGATGAAAACATGACAATCTGGGGCTCAGGTCAGGAAGCAGACAGACTGGCTAAACTGACCGTCTGCTAGCTGTCTCACGTCACTGAGGTCAGATAAATATCATCACATAGAGACTGTGTCTGTTCCCCGAACTAGGAAATACAAAAAACTCCCAAACCCAATTAAGGGTAAAAATTTGATAAAGCTTGGGTTGCTGAATATTCGATCCCTTTCTTCAAAAGCACGTATTGTTAATTATATGATTACAGACCATAACCTAGATGTGCTGTGTTTGACAGAAACTTGGGTAAATCCAGACAATTAAATTACTTTAAATGAGTCCACCCCGCAAGATTACTGCTATAAACACGAGGCTCGTTTAAAAGGAAAAGGGGGAAGTATTGCTGTAATTTATAGCAATATCTTCAGTGTTACTCAGAAGTCTAGGTTCAAATATAATTCTTTTGAAGTGATGGTGCTTTCTGTAACGTTATCTAACGTTATCAAGTGATAAATCCCATTTGATATTTGTGCTGGCTACTGAGGGTTTCCGCGGGGTCATAAAAAGTCATAAATTTAACAATAAGAATTTAAGGCCATAAAAAGTCATAAAAACGTCCGGATTTTCCATACAAGGTCATAAAAAACATTTAGCAACGTCTTAAATTGATTTGCTCGTCCATTAATTTGTTCTTCCGTCAAAATGCGTTTGCGGCGGCAAAAGCATTCATTGGTTTCGCATGTTGTAGTTCTGTATGAGGAATCTGGGTGGTATCACACTGGTATCACAGCGTTCCAGAACTACAAGGTCCATGCGGCAGCACTTGTCGGAGTGTCGGACTTTCACAGAAACCCGCGCGAACTCCGAACATACTGTTTCATACTGAGTCACTGCTTAGTTTAATTGAAATCATCCTGGCTATCACAATGGGAAAATGTACCTTTAACGATCTATGGCTCGAAGACGGTGAGTTTAGAAGCTGGCTCAAGCCCGTCGCTAACAATCGGCATCAAGCCTATTGCACTCTGTGTAAGAAGACGTTGGAGCTGTCTAGTTTAGGCATAAAAGCCTTGAAGTCGCATGCAAAGTCGGAAAAGCATATCGTTGCTGTAAAAGGCCTGCAGCGGGTGCAGGCGATCCGTCAGTTTTGTTCGGCTCCGTCACTAACGTTACCCGGTCCAAGTACAGCGCGGGATTCCGTTTCTGTCGCATCCAGTGCCACACACAGTGGTTTCGGATCAACCTCCACACTGAAAGCGGAGGTCCTGTGGGTGTTGAATACTGTGACCAAACACCAGTCGTACAACGGGAACGAGGACATTGCCGAACTTTTCCGAACAATGTTCCCAGACTCTGACATAGCCAAAACATTTACGTGCGGGAAAGATAAGACCTCATACATCACCCGGTTTGGCTTGGCAGATTATATTAAAAAAGACCTAATTTCCAAGGTCTCGGGGCCTTATGTGCTCATGTTTGATGAAAGCTTAAATCACACAAGCAAGAAGAAACAGCTGGACATACACGTTCGGTTCTGGAATGACGACAAGGTGCATTCCCGGTACCTGGGATCACACTTCATTGGCCATTCCACGGCCCAGGATTTGTTAAAGCACTTTAAAGTAAGTAATTAAAGTTTAATATTTAAAACATGTGATTTCTAATGCTGAATGTAATATTTGAAATAATTTCACCTTCAAACCTACGACTATGAATAGCCTATAACCTGTGTTTGATCCATTTATTCAAACCAATTTGGAGAGTAGGGAAACCGTTATATATTAATATACAGAAAGTATCTTATGCTCATCAAGCCTGCAGTTAAAAAAAAAACAGTAATATTATGAAATATTATTACAATTTAAAATAATGGTTCTCTTTTTTAATATATTTTAAAATGCAATTTATTTTTGTGATGTAAAGCTGAATTTTCATCAGCAAGTACTCCAGTCTTTGGTGTCTTAGACTGGAGTACTTGCTGATGAAAATTCAGCTTTGCATCACAAAAATAAATTGCATTTTAAAATATATTAAAAAAGAGAACCATTGTTTTAAATTGTAATAATATTACTGTTTTTTTGTTTTGTTTTGTTTTTTAACTGCAGGCTTGATGAGCATGAGACTTCTTTCAAAAACATTAAAAATAGTAATGTTTCCAAACTTTTGACTGGTACTGTATGTTAATGGTCTCTACTCTGCACCACTCTAGCCATACTTTTTTGAGAAAATAGAAAAAGAACTATATACAATATAACTATATATAATCTCTTTTAATTTGTTTCATCAATTGCATGGCGTGGTTGTATTTTCAGAAACAGTCCACATGGATACCTTGAATAGAAACAGACATGTAGGCCTAGTCAAACAATATACTTGCTTGAACTTGAAAAGTGCAAAAGTGTGTGTGTGTGTGTATGTGCATGTGTGTGTTATCAATTAAGTGGTATATTTATTTATTTATCCTCATCTTTTTATTGTTTTCCCTTAAGGAGTGTGTGCAGCAGCTGAATCTCAGCAGGCTGGTCTCTGTATCGATGGATGGGCCCAATGTAAATTTAAAGTTCTTTGAGCTTCTCCAATCCGACTTAAATGAAATGTATGGGGGTGCTCAGCTGGTGTCCGTGGGGAGCTGTGGGCTACATACTCTGCACAATGCTTTCAAGGCAGGTTTCTCCATGTGGCAGGTGGAAAAGCTGTTAAGAGCAATGCACACACTCTTTAACAATGTTCCAGCGAGGAGGGAAGACTACATGACAGTCACAAAGTCATCAGTGTTCCCGCTATCATTCTGTGGCCATCGATGGTTGGAGAACCTGCCTGTGGTAGAGAGAGCTCTGGAGGTCTGGCCTTCACTTCAGCTGTATGTGGATGCGGTGAAAAGAAAGGAGCTGCCAAACCCTGGTACAGGCTCGTATGATACAATAGAGGCCGCTCTAAAGGATCCCCTGATCTTGGCAAAGTTGCATTTTTTTGCGACCATCGCCCGTACCTTTGACCCCTTCCTGAAGAGGTACCAGACGGATGAGCCAGTAATGCCATTCCTTGCCAAAGACTTGGCTGAGTTGATCAAGGTAATTTAAAAATAACTTTTGTGCTTGTCTGGCTCCTCAGCTACTATAATTATGTATGAGTATGATGTATTATGTACACTGTCTTTAATGGATGAAATTCTTCAACCTTTGTTAATTTTAACCTTGTTAAAACTGTGACATTACTGCATGAAAAATATGGATGTAGGGCACTTACATTTTTCATCTGGATTTTTCTTCTGACAGAGTATACTGAGGCGGTTTGTGAAGCGAGGAGTCCTGCAGGACATTACAAAACTACAGCTCACCAAGCTGGACTTGAGTGAGAAGAAGAACTTGCTCCTCCCACAGAAAATTGACATTGGCCTAGGTGCAGATAAAGTCCTGAAGGTATTATGGTCAATTTTGAAGTTGTAGTTGAAGTAATTTTAGAAATTTTGGTCAGGATACAAGAAGCAGGAATCATTGTGTTGTACATTCTACTTACTTGTGTTTTTATTGTACATCCCTCTTCAGGACACTAAAATATCAGATCTCAGAGTCCTTGAATTTAGAAGGGACTGCATGCAGGGGCTGACTAATATAGTCAGAAAAGTGCAGGAGAAGAGCCCACTCAAATACGCCACTGTTAGGCAGATGGCCTGTCTGGACCCCTCTAACATGTTCAGAGACCCAGACAGGTGCAAGGAACAAATGAAATGTCTGGTGCAGACCTTTCTACAGGCCAAGCAGCTGGCAGGAGGTGTATCTGTTGGTAGGAGTAGTTCTGGAAGGGGCTTTGACCAAAGTTAGAGTACCACGCTGAATTATACTAATTATATAAGTGTTTATTAGACTGTGTTTACAGCATTATACTTAACTGTGCCATCTTGCAGACATTTGCTACATTTATAAACCTTTTCTCTTTTACCATCAGGGGTATTTTTTAGGTGGATCTCTAGCTTTTGTCATTTCCTCTTGTAATGGTCCTGCACCTGTTCTGTGTGCAGTAGCTCATGATTTAGGATTATTTTACATAGGGTTTTCCTTACTTACAATATAAAGTTTAGGTGCATCACCTAAGTGTTTTTAGGAAGCACATAAATCTAATTAGTGTTAACACATTTGAGAAAATAAATGTAAAAATTAGAAGGTAGCTTATAGTCTCAAAATGAAAGGTATCCTGACAACAGGATACAAACTGACTGGATGAGTGAACATGCAGGTGTTGCAGATTAACACATTTTCTGGTCATGAGTTTAAATTTGTATTTATCTGAGTTTAGTGGAGTTTCTATGTCCTCTGAAATCTTAGGAAAAAAACTGAATTTAAACCATCATAACCAAATGTTATTGTAGTCTTTATAGAGGCTAAAGTGGATCAATATATCAATATAATTCTAACTAATTCCCTTTGTAACATGTTTTTTTTTTTAAATTTTAGGGGATGTCATTCTACAACAGTTTGAGGCTCTCCTGACTCTTGAGTGTAGGAATGAAGAGTTTCTCTCCTTCCAGCCAATGCTAAAACGGCTGGACACCTTCTTGTGCGGCTGTTTAAGCCGTGCCTATCCAGTGGCTTGGGCATTTTGCCAGAAGCTGCTCCTCCTTTCTCATGGACAAGCTTCAGTTGAAAGGGGGTTCTCTGTGAACAAGGAGGTTGAGACTGACAATATGCAGGAAGAGACAATGATTGCACATAGACTTGTGTGTGATTATGTAGATTTGCACGGTGGGGTGACCAAAGTTCCCCTCACAAAAGAACTGCTGGTATCGGTGGGTGCAGCCAGGTCGAGGTACCGCATTTTCCTTGATCAGCAGCGTGCAAGGAAGGAGAGTGAAGCAGGGACACAGAAAAGAAAGCTGGCAGAGGAGTATTTGACCGACCTTAAGAGAAAGAAAACCACTGTTCAAGAGGTTTCCACCTGTCTCGCCAGAGAGGCTGACATGCTGGCAGAGGAAGCAGAGGGCAAATCGGGTTCAAAGATGGCCCAGCTCCTTTCAAAATCAAACGCCCTCAGGCGGGCAAGCAAGGAGAAATTGGCTGAGCTGAAAAAGGTTGAGGAGGAGATCATCATTAAAGGAGACGAACTGAGAAAAATGTAGACAGACACTGACTGACTGATTTGTTATTTTGGAAAGTAATGCCATAAAATAATTGTTAATTTACAATGTTACTTTACAATGTTACAATTGTTAAGTGTTCCTGTGTTCTTGATACTCAAGAAAAAGAAGGCGAAGGCTTCAGTTTCTTAATCTTAAGTAAGAAATACTAGAATTACTCTTTAAAAAATAAAACTTGTTACTTTCAATGAAAGTCAATAATAAAAAAAGACTTTTGAAAGGAATTTTAATGACTGAAATTATTTATCGTAATTCGTGTAGGTCATAAATTCAAATCATAATGGTCATAAAAAGGTCTTAAAAAGTCTTAAATTTGACTGATTAAACCCTGCAGAAACCCTGTTTACAGGCCACCAGGGCACCATACAGACTTTATCAAAGAATTAGCTGATTTTCTATCAGAGTTAGTACTGGCCTAATTGTTGGTGATTTTAATATACATGTAGATAACGAAAAAGATGCATTGGGATTGGCATTTAAAGACATTCTTAACTGTATTGGAGTTAGACAACACGTGTCAGGACATCGTCATTGTCGTAATCATACTCTAGATCTAATATTATCACATGGAATCAGTGTTGATGCCGTTGAAATTCTGCAGCAGAGCGATGACATCTCAGATCATTATCTAGTCTTGTGTAAACTTAATTTAAGTCAAGTCAAGTCAAGTCATCTTTAATTTATATAGCGCTTTTAACAATGTAGATTGTTTCAAAGCATCTTTACAGAGATAAACGGCTTTTGGCTTTATAGCGGATCTTTAATAAAGTTATTTTCCAGCTAAAGTTAGTTTTGATTGATTCGCTTTCGTCGAAACGATCATTTGTTATTAAATTAGGGGCCGCTAAGATGACACCATCCTCTCTACACAGACTTTAAATGTGAACCTGTGATAAACGCTGATGACATTCACATGCGCATTAAGAATTTGTTCTATAGTTATGTGCATTTGAATATATGTGCGCAGGTTTGGAATTCCCTACAGACCAAGCCTAAACAAAGTACTGGGCTTTCCTTATAAATTTTGATACAGAATTTTATTTTATTTTATCACTTCGGGGTAGGTACGCGAAACGAATTTCCCGAAAATGCTTTATCTGGAGTGGTAAAGGGATCCTCCATAGGGAGAGACTAGTTGGCACTTCAGCACTGCGTTGTCATCGGGTCCAGGCGAAGGCCCTTCGTCAGATCTGGATACGGCCTGGTCTGGCAGGCTGCGGGAAAACCTCGGGATAAACAAAGACACTAAAATTAGCGTAGATGCCATTCTTCTTATGATGTAACGAGTACATCAGGATTTATGGGAAGATTTACGGTTCCGGCTTACCTACTCTATGCAGCCTAACATTGAATTATAGAAGTCTATAATGTGTTATGTGAATGCTAGGTCAAAGAGATGTGTCTTTAATCTTGCTTTGAACTGACAGAGTGTGTCTGCTTCCCGGACTATGGTAGGAAGACTGTTCCAAAGTTTTGGTGCTAAATAGGAAAAGGATCTAACGCCAGCAGTTGATTTTGATATTCTAGGTATTATTAACTGGCCGGAATTTTGAGATCGCAATAGACGTGAAGGACTATAATGCGTTAAGAGCTCGCTCAAGTACTGCGGAGCTAAACCATTTAGTGCTTTGTAAGTAATCAGCAATATTTTTAAATTTATATGATGTTTAATAGGGAGCCAATGCAGTGTTGACAGAACCGGGCTAATATGGTCATACTTCCTGGTTCTGGTAAGAACTCGAGCTGCTGCGTTTTGGACTAGCTGTAGTTTGTTTATTAAGCGTGCAGGGCAACCACCCAGTAGAGCATTACAATAATCTAGCCTTGATGTCATGAACACATGAACTAATTGTTCCGCATTTGTCAATGAGAACATATGGCGTAATTTAGATATATTTTTAAGATGGAAAAATGTGGTTTTACAGATACTAGACACATGACTTTCAAATGAAAGATTGGTATCAAAGAGCACACCCAGGTTCCTAACCGACGACGAAGACTTAACAGAGCAGCCATCAAGTGTTAGACAGTATTCTAGGTTATTACGTGAGGAAGTTTAAATTTAGCCAAGGCTGCAAAGCCAACTCCGTGTAACAAATATGTTAGACCTATCACTTCTGCCACTAAAGCTTGCTTTATTAATAAGTACTTGAGCGAGCTCTTAACGCATTATAGTCCTTCACGTCTTCTGCGATCTCAAAATTCTGTCCAGTTGATAATACCTAGAATATCAAAATCAACTGCAGGCGGTAGATCCTTCTCCTATTTAGCACCTAAACTTTGCAACAGTCTTCCTAACATTGTCCGGGAAGCAGACACAATCGGTCAGTTCAAATCTAGACTAAAAACGCATCTCTTTTACCTGGCATTCATATAGAACATTATACATTTCTATTATTCAAATCAGTTAAATGATTATTAGGCTGCATAGATTAGGTCAGCCGGAACCAGGGACACTTCCTATTACACCTGATGTACTCAGTGTTCCGGGCCGTATCCAGATCAGATGGTGGACCTGCGCCTGGACCTATCCACAACGCATCCCTGAAGTGCCAGCCTCATCAGCCATGTGAAGGCCTCATCGACACGACAGCCATCGGCACTGATCCTCAACAAACTTGTCTCCATACCGGCGTGTTGACTCCGACTTCCAACCAGATGGAACTGGATAAATATTCTGAATGTTCTGATCCAATCTGACTTCTGACCTGTAATGCTCCCTGAATCATAATCATACACTGTTCATTTGTTGGACAGAGGAGAACTGGCTCCTGACTGAGCTTGGTTTCTCCCAAGGTTTTTTCTCCATTCTGTCACCTGATGGAGTTTTGGTTCCTTGCCACTGTTGCATTGGCTTTTGGCTTGCTTAGTTGGGGACATTTAATATTCAACAATATCATTGATCTGCCTTACTTAAAGTGGACGATGACACAATTTTCTTCTAGAAACAAACTTTGTTGTATTATTTTCATGTTATCACTGTGAAGCTTCTTTGAAACAATCTGTATTGTAAAGCGCTATATAAATTAAGGTTACTTGACTTGACTTGAACGCAAACACAGCATATAACCTTCTGTAACGCCCACATCTAGAAAACACATTCCCACCTCTCTAATAAACCAGCCCGATCTCATGAAAGTGCGTATCTATAGCACAAATAGTATTTATCGTGCAATTTATACACAGAAATTAGTATTTACGTGCATATGATACACAGTTTTCACATGCATATGGGACGCACTTTATGGTGTGTAAAACATAACCCAATAAATACAATTTGTGCTATAGATACGCATTTCATGGGAACGTGTTGAATAAACACAGAGATGTTGGTCCTGTCTGAATCAATACATAAAATAACAGACGTCAGGTCTCATCAAGAATTGTGACGCAAATGTCGTTTAGAAAACTAGTCCAATCCAAATAGGGCTTATTATGGCTATTCTTTGACCTGGTTAAGATTGACTCTGTATAGCATTAAACCTTTAAAATACATGATTAAATTTCTGTTGCACATGAATATGAATATATAATAACTATTTACTCTGCTTCACTCCATTTGTCTCCAGATGCAGGTTGTGTATTATTTCACTAATTGAAAGCAAACTTGAGAGAACCGCATGGCACTAAACTACATGGTTCAAAATGGCACAATTGATAACATCAACATAGAAAAGGGTTAAAAGAACTAACCTCTTTCTCCAAATAGGCTGTCCACTATAGAATTCAACAGCCTGTCAAACATTTCAAAGTGGTTCTGAAACACAAGAAAAGAGCATAAAAACAAAAATTAGATTTTCTCTTGAAGATGTATTGATAATGTAGGCTTGTGTCTGCTCAGGTCTCAGGTCTCCCATTCCCCACTGACCTATGTGCCCGACATAGCAATACATACACAATCAGAATATATAGTATGCTTGCTTTGGGGAAAATGATCCTATAGGAATGTATACAGATCAATAAACATTAAGTCAACTGCTCAGAGGATAATATGATGTACAATGGCACTATATATTTTACACTCATACATGAGTTATGAATGTAGCCTATACAGATTTCAAAAGTCTAAAACCTTGTTTTGATTTTGACCCCCATTCTTCAAACCAAAAGCCTAAACAAAAGGTTTTTCCTCTAATAAAAAAAAAAGTTTTTGAATGCATCCTCTGAAATGGCTTGTATTTCTCTTTAATCAGCAGAAAGAGCTGAAAAGCAGAAAGGGCTGAGATGAAATGCAAACTCTCAACAAAAGTGTCCTCTTTCGTTTTACAGGTCATTGCTTCTCTCTCTGCCTTTCACTATCTCTCTCTGTTTGGATCTGGTAAAGTGGTCACTCATATAGTAACTCACATTTGTTTAGAGAAACCATTTAACAACACCTTGAAGATTTTCCATCTCACTTACAAAACACTGTTATATTTATTGGCTGAGAACAACAAGAGAAGTAAAAAAAATCATGTAAGCTAGAATTTTTCCAAAGATTCACCTAGTTATTACTTGTGGATAAATAGACATACTGATATCTTTAGAACCTGCATCTTAGATATTATCCCAAACTCTCAAAGCATTGTCAAATTTTTATTTATTAGTAGATAATAGGAAAAAAGAAAAAAAGTTGTACATGACTGTTATATGTATGCCCTGTTTCTTTGTGTTTCCTCGTGACCTAGTTTTCCCCAGTCTGTTTAATTAGTCATGTCATTCACATGTGTCCTGTTAATTATCTTATCAAGTTCCTTTGTTTGCTCCAAGTCCCTGTGTTCTCCCTCAGTCTCTGTCCGTTCTCGTCAAATCAATGTTGTGTTTCGTTTGGTATCCTGTACTAAGCTTGTTCGACTTCATGCTGCGCAGACCAAGCTGTGGCCGACTTGAAGCAGTACATGGCAGTTAGAAATTTTGTCCAACTTGAGAGCGCTGACGCCACATGATTGTAACGTATGGCATCAAAGTACCGCAACAGCGATTCGAGAGCAGCCGGCTAATTCATTCTGCGCAGCTTTTCCAGAGTGGCTACACAAGCTCTAATGACGAGCTGTTCCACGATTGGCCGAATCCACCGCGAATCCTGAATGCCACAACTCTCGCCGATCAGTTACATTCAGCCGCAGCCGATGTAGAACACACCTATTATCTCCTGAGCTTTGTCATTAAAGACCATTTTTGGTTTACCACAACCTAGTTGTGACAGAGACGCACAGCAAAGCTTAAAGAGAATAGAATAATTTACATCTTTACCACAGCCTATTAAATTTTTAGGTGGAAAATGGAAGAACAATTTAATGTTTTATGTTAAGAAAATTCCCAGTTATTTAATATCATGTCTTCAGGATGTGTAATTCTTGCTTGTAATTTCACCATTTTATCACCATAGCATATTACTCAAGTTGGAACCAGTTTACCACTGCTTTTCCCAGTGAACATACTTAATCTGCCACTGCACAACCGTTCGGAAAACTTATGTTACATACAGTTTGCATATGTTTCATTTTATGTTGTTAAATTAATGTTTATTGGATTATATTAGTTTCATAAGTGTTACAATGATGGTGTTTTGTGTGTGACTATTATATATTCGTAGTAATCTCAGCTTTTTTTTCACCTTTGTCACCATTGGCTTTTGGCTTGCTTAGTGGGGGGCATCTAATTTAATATTCAACAATATTATTGATCTGCCTGCATTGACACTATTATATGAGAACTGAACTGAGCTGAACAATGACATCAACTAAATTAATAACTGTTTTACAACAAAAAATAAACATCACTTAGCTTACTTAAGCTGGACTGTGACGCTATTTTCTTCCGGAAACAAACTTTGTTGCATTATTTTCCTGTTATCTCTGTAAAACTGCTTTGAAACAATCTGTATTGTAAAAAGCACTATATAAATAAAGGTGACTTGACTTGTGGAAAAGCTATTTGTGACTTTATTTCATCATGTGGATGTCTCTCTACCACCTGTGTTATTATAGCAGTCCATACTGTATCATGAATTCCACTGAGGCGAGCCGAAGTAAGAACCTAAGTGTAGTTTATTGGAGTGGTAACAAATACAGATTAAATAGAACTAAACAATGACATTGTGGCGAGCAGGACAAGGCCGAGGGCCGTGAGAGAATGGCGTGAGGCCGGTGGCGTGATTGATGATGAGCGACGCCTGCGCAATGCACCGGTCTCGTATCTCTTACGGAGAAGCGGAAGCATAAAAGGAGGAGCGACGACAGTGAAGGACGAGAGAGGACAGGCCTGGATTTTACAATTTGTTTTGTTTATGTTTTATTATATGTGTGCGCAGTGGGCTGGAGTGAGTTGCCTGGGTTCTGGAGGGGCGGCTGCCGTTTGTGAGAGAGCGGAGGATTCACCGTCGTCTGCCTGTGAGCCGTCAACCTAAGTCTATCCAGCGCCACCTCCAGGCACCGAGAAGACGATCACACAGTTGGTGGAGGACCAGATGGCAGTGCATTTTGGGAACCGGACCAAGAACTTTTATTTATTTTCCTCTCTCCCCTCTCTTGTCTCTGTCGCTCCTCATGCTTCCGTCTCCTTTTCTCTCGCCTCGTCTGTCCTTACCCCAAAACTCACCACACAGTAGGTACAGGGAACAATACATGATAGGGCAACATAACAAACATGAGGTCTTAAATGCATGTACATGGGGAATGCATTGTTGGGGAGTAGCTAACTACAAGTAGTGATGCTACTATACTACTTTTTCCAAGCAACTAGCGGTGTATTGCGGCAAAAAGCTACATTCCGTTTTGCATTTTGACAAACCTGCAATGCATTGAAGCAGCACAGCATCTTCATATTACATCACAAACTAAAATTGTGCTTTACCTTGTAGTTTAGCTAACTACTTTTTCAGAAGGCTAGATTGACTGTATATTAACTACTTTAACTTGTGAGTAGCTTGTAGCTTGTCAAACTACATTTTCAGATTAGCTTCCCCAATACTGGGAACACATAACTATGACAACCAATGACGTAGTGGAAGTAATAAAATAAGAACCAACAAAAAAAACAGAACTTATAACAAGATAAGACAATGAACCAATGGGAAGATGACACTTGAACTAAGGAACCACTAAGGATCATATGGGGGGCATGGGAATCACATGACATTAAAACAAATTCTCTGTGTCTCAAACAAAAAAACAGCTATAAAAATATATGAAGGAAGGATCAACTGTATTTCTTCACAATACACTCAGCTACATCAAACAAAGATTTTTCCCAAATCTTGTTTGATCATTACATTCTTGTTTATATGCAAAACCCACAAATGCCAGGTTCACACTGATCAATGACTTGATTCCTCAGAGATCTCATCATATATGAGTACCATATTTTAGATGACCTTCTCAAAATAGATCAATACAAACAAAAGAAAATCAAACAATGACCCATAAATGAAATCAATCACATAAAGTCTTCTCAAGAGAAAGAATGCTTGTACAAGTGATATAGTCTGGACACACAATGTAAGAAATGTCCCATATGCTCTGGCACATCAGTCTCTTCTTCATTGATAGCACATCCACATTATTCCCATTGCATGAGCGCAGTGGCGGTTCTACATTGAATTACACCCTGGGCGAGACCCCCTTCAAGGCTAACAAATAAGAGTTATATCCACCAATTAATATTGCCCCTTCATTCATGACATGGATACCGTAATCATACAGAGAAAACATAGTTGCATACCTTTATCTTTCGCTCGTTTCTAAATTGGGCACCTGATGGCTTTGACCTTTCTTGTCCATCTCTTATTTGGCACTCGACATCGACAATCAACAGAATTTCCCCTGATCCCCCCCATACCAACTGTCACTCTCGACGAGTCACGACCAGAAGTCAAGACTAAACCAATTCACCTTGGTGGTGGTGACCAAGTAATCGTTTTGTATTACCTATTTTTATTAGCCATTCAGACAATTCAGAAAAACAAAAATGTGCAGGAAATATAGAGGCCAGTATTTATAATATTATGAATGAAATGTGCGTTATTTGGAAGAAAGTCGAGGTGTGACTTACTTAGATAACTATATGGATCTCCCGCCCCCCCCCCCCCGCCCCCCCCCCCCCCCCCCTTGTCCGTTCCATTTGGAAGAGACCCAGAGGTGAACTGTCATCCGCGCCCGCGCCTCCACGCCCCCTCCCCCTCCCCCTCCCCTTTCCCTTTCCCTTTCCCTTTCCCTTTCCCTTTCCCTTTCCCTTTCCCCTTCTCAAACAAACAGCTTCTGTGCACGGCATCTTCTCAGCAAGCAGGGGCGCCTGCAGCTGCAGGGGGTGCAAATTTGCCAATTCCCCACACAGTGAAATGATAGATAATAGAAATGTTTTTTTTTTTGTTTTGTTTTTTTTGCTCGTGCCGGTGGCGGCGCCCCCCCAAAAATGACGCCCCGGGCAATTGCCCGGTTCGCCCGTGCCAAAAACCGCTACTGCATGAGCAGATGGATAAGGAAAGGAAGCCCATAAACAAAAATCCTTCTACAAAAGAAAATACGATACATTAAGAAAAATACCCATTCCCAATCATAAGTTATTATGTGAATGACAACCTTAACCCTCTGGGGTCTAAGGTGTTTTTGGGGTCCTTGAGATGTTTTGACATGCCCTGACATTTGTGCTTTTTTCAGTTGCTTATAAACATATTAATGGCAAATGTGTAATTACACTCTATTTAGCACAAACAGGGCTACCATAATATGTGACCAACATGTATGTACATGTTAGTATTTTTGAGAGAATAATGTTTATGCATGGTTATTGAAAAAACTAAAAATGAAAGTTTCTGAAATAAGGCCACAAAACACATACTGAATATGTGTCCACAAGACTTCTGAATAATGCATTTTGTCGCCTAGACTTTTTTCTTCAAAATGATGTGAAAATCATCCTGCCTAATCATTCACATAAAACAATACATTGATTTAAATTTTGTAAGACACTTTTTGTTTGGAAAGGCAATATGCGTAGGGGTGTGATTCACACCTGAGAAGACAACGACCCGCATAATGAGGTGCATAATGAGCCGCATAATGAGCCTTTCATTCAGGTGTGTCACTGAGCCACAAGAAAGAATGCAAGGACAAAATATATATATATATATATATATATATATATATATATATATATATATATATATATATATATATATATATATATATATATATATACATACATATATATATATATATATATTTAACATATGAGCAGAAATTGGCAACATTATAAGCTTATTTGATGTGGCAGTATTTTACAGTAAAAACTTTATAATCTATCAGATTTTTCTAGTCGATTTTTACTCATCTCAGTATAGCAATAGAGTTTTGTAAAAGCTGTTCATTCATTCACACACAAAAACGCGAATCATATTTAAACAGTATTTTTGCCAGCTGTAGTAGCTACACAACAGCGCGCATCTGTGCGTTCATTCATTCACACACAGAAACGCGATTCATATTTAAAGTCTTTTTGCATGTACAGACACTATTGCAATTAGAACAAAGCAAATATAGAACTGACCTATTCCTTCTTAGATGGATCCGTTGCTCCTTGAAATGAAACTTCCAGCACTTCTGAGGTAAATTTTCCAGGATTATTATTAAGATAGTGTTATTCTTCACAGCGTCGTAAAGTACATGACTCTGATTACTCGCGGTGTGTTTTATCCAGCTGATTGTAGAGCATAACAAAAAAACAGCAATAACATAAAAAACAACAGTGAATTCTCATGGTCTCTCACATGAATTATCATTATCACTCACAATCACCGGATCTCTCATTGTCTTCACCATCATTGTTTGTACAAGCACCCTCACATGCACATATAGAAGTGCAACGAACTCCGGCTTTACAGCACTTACAGTGCCCTCTACATGCTGTCTTGCAGCCACAGTGGAGGAGAATGGTGCAGGCTTTACTGGCGTCTCCTAGATTAGTCCAGTAAGGTTCCCAAGTCTTGCTCGTAGAGTCCCGATACCATCCCCATGCATTGAACTCTGGGATATCTTGCTGGACAGCGGTTGCCTGATTCCAGTAGAAGCTGGCCTGCAGCAGTGCTCTTTTGATGTGCTGAATCAATGCAGCTTGGGTGGGTAGCAGGTTCTCGAGAGACTTGGTACCATTCGAGAAAAGGTGATGTCTAGCTTCATCTACACGGCTAGAACCACAGCTCTTGCTGTACATGATGACGACCATACGCTCCAGTCTTTGGACATAGACGTCATTAGCCGCTTTCCGACCGGAGGAACCTTTTCACAGTTCCTAGAACTATTGGCTAAAGTACCCGGATGTCGGCGTGTTCGCACCGCAGGGACTAGGAACGATTTTAGTTCTAGGAACTCCATTTGGAGGAACTAATTTAGGTCCTACTTCAGAGTAGGGTCTAAACCAGCACTATAGGAACTATCCGTGACGTTAGTGTACGCTGATTGACCGAACGCACGCGGAACACCAGCACCCGCCATTTTTAAAACAGCTATAATGTAAACACACAGATTATAGTCTATATATTTACTCCACTAACTATACAAACATGGAAAACAGTGATAGATGGGTCTCTAAACCTTTATGCTGAAGAGAAAATCCAACGCAACTTTGAGGGGACCAAGTCAAACATGATTATGTTTATCTGCCCAGCTAGCAACACTGGACATCAACCACATGACATAGGCTAATAACCTTTTTTTCATATACTGTCTACTTTCTGTAACAGTTCTATCTAATAACATATTAAACAGTACTGTTAGACAGATCGCTAACTAATAAACACAGAGAATGCGAGCATTGTTTGCTCTGGCGTTCTCAGCGCCGCCAAAATAAAGGTCCGTCGCGCCGTCAAAATAAAAGTCACTGTGCTTGCGTCACTCCCTTAACCCTCCTACCAGTCCCTTTGACCACTTGGCCAGTGCGAACGCAAACAGCAAAACCGAGTTTGGGGGAGAGTAGTTCTTAGAACTGTTTAGAAGTGGACAGTTCCTAGAACTAAGTTCCTGTAACTACTTGGTCGGAAAGCGGCTATTGTTGATCTGTTCAGGCTCCAAAGTGAGGGTAACCAGAGATTCTGTGAGATCTGGTGTTGCCTCCCAAGCTGCCCATGCACTCTTTTTCCCATGGCACAGGAAGGCTGAGGTTGTGTCACAGCCTGTTAAAGTGTGGAAGAGTGGTAAGGCTAGTGACTTCTGGGGACCAAGATCCTTGCTGATTTCATGAGCAGGAATGTCCCTATAGTTTTTTCCACCTGCAAAGCCGATCCAGAGCTCTGTGTGTGTTGAAGAAGCAGATGGCAAGGATGACAACATCGCTGTCAATAGTCCGGACAAATGCCTTTTTATGGCCATTGGCCCCAGCATGTGCAAGATGCAGGATTATTCTTGTATCTGCTTTTGGATGATTACAAGGCTGAAGGGCAGACATGTCATACCCTGGTCTGTTGGAGAGTACAGCATCTTTCTTGGTGGAAAGGAGGAGTATACCTGACATGCCATGCTTGGTTATCTCTTCACTGATATATCCAAATAGTTAGATATATAGCAATATATCCAGTATATATATAATAGATATATCCAGTTACGTTTTGGAATTGGAGTTCTCCCATCTATTTTAGTTCTTGATCCGGTTCCTCTGCATTGGTGAGTTTGTGTTTTGAGGTTCTCCTCTGGATATTTATCAAACACAATATCCAATCACGTGACAGATTCATAGCTCATGTGTGACCTCACAAACCCAGCAATATTGGTGTTAACGTAGTCATGGAATGTTTTTTCAGTAGTTGGCTGGACCATTTGGACCATGAGCTATGAATCTGTCACATGAGCTCATCATGTACAGCAAGAGCTGTGGTTCCAGCCGTGTAGATGAAGCTAGACATCACCTTTTCTCGAATGGTACCAAGTCTCTCGAGAACCTGCCACCCACACAAGCTGCATTGATTCAGCACATCAAAAGAGCACTGCTGCAGGCCAGCTTCTACTGGAATCAGGCAACCGCTGTCCAGCAAGATATCCCAGAGTTTAATGCATGGGGATGGTTTCGGGACTCTACGAGCAAGACTTGGGAACCTTACTGGACTAATCTCAGAGACGCCAGTAAAGCCTGCACCATTCTCCTCCACTGTGGCTGCAAGACAGCATGTAGAGGGCACTGTAAGTGCTGTAAAGCCGGAGTTCATTGCACTTCTATATATGCATGTGAGGGTGCTTGTACAAACAATGATGGTGAAGACAATGAGAGATCCGGTGATTGTGAGTGATAATGATAATTCATGTGAGAGACCATGAGAATTCACTGTTGTTTTTTATGTTATTGCTGTTTTTTTGTTATGCTAAGCAAACCTTTAACCCTTGTGTTATGTTGCGGGTCAATTTGACCCGTTTAGATTTTATAGTTGCTGGAAATACTGGTTAACCTATGTTTTTTTTCTTGATATTTTGTGACTTTTTCTCATTTATCATCATGAACATGCATGCAAGGTTTCAACATGCTGGTGTTTTTTGACATATACAAACAAAATTACTGTTCCTTTCGTGATGTTCGCGGGTCAGTTTGACCCGCATATTTTAACGCTCTAAGGCAACTGTACAGACCCAAAATAATAACATTTCTTGGTTATACTTTGTCATTTTATTTTTTTACTACCTTATGAAGCTAAAAAATTAGGTTTTACACACTTATTTCAATACAGAAAAATATTTTGTCAGCCACAGATGGTAAACATTACCTATCATTTATTTTTTCAAGCTACCTGAAATAATATTAAATCTTTATATATATATATATATATATATATATATATATATATATTGTGACTTTTTTGCATTTATCTTCATGAACATGCATGCAAAGTTTCAACATGCTGGTGTTTTTTTTTTTTACATATACAAACAAAATTACTATTACGTTTGTGATGTTCGCAGGTCAATTTGACCCCCATAGGCTATTCAAAAGCAACTGTACAGACACAACATAAAAACATTTATTTTATGTATCAACTGGGCATCAACTCCAGTTCTAAAGTGTAAGTGTATCTAAAAGTGCTCTAACCCAAACCAAAAACACTTGAAACAACTAAATCATGGTGTTCAGAGTTAATTGCAAATTACAAATGAAAATTTTTGACAGACGCAGATAGTAAAATAAGCTCTCATTTATATATTCAAGATATCTGAAATATCTTGAGACTTCGACATAGACTGCAGGAAAAATTAGCTCAGATTAATTGATTAATTGTTTAGTTATGATGTTCTAAGCAAAAAAAAAAAAAAAAAAAAAGTAAAAAAAAAAATGTATATTCAAATGTATATAAATATAATGTATATTCAAATTTTGTCAAAGCAAAACAGTTTTAAAAAACGGTTAAAAAAATGGTTAAAAAACATTTTCATTAAATCATATCTTCAGATATATATTTTTTGGAATATTTGACAAATGTTGATATTAAAAGTTTACAGTTTGTACCTGAATCTTTGTTGTTTTTCATAGTGCGATTTTTGAGGAATTGTATTGAATCCAATGCGGGTCAATTTGACCCGGACCATAAGGGGAGTGCACAGAATTCCAACATAACACAAGGGTTTAGAGTTTTGGAAAAATTGGCTGTATTATTATTTTAACAATTTAACATAATATAAATATTGCAAATAATTGTGTCTTATTCTTTCTTATATGATTATACTTTGAAATGTATTCACCTGTGGTACACTGAAAACCATTTCACTTTTATAAGGAAATGAATCAACATTGAGAATAACCTTCAAAGTTGTGGTAAAAAAAAATTATTGAAATGAAATTATTTTCATTATTTTCAGGTTCTACACTTACACAAGCATAAATATAAATATGCCAATGGACTTCCTGTGGTCAATAAACAAAATAGACACCACATCCTCATTTGTAGCGCATTTGGTTCAAAATTTGTAGCCAAAACCGTTTTTCTGACAGCGGCCATATTGAATTTAGGGAATTTGGGCGGTCCTGATATACCCAATTATAAATGTAAGTATTCCTATGGGTTTCCAACGGTCAAAGAAGGTAAAATAGACATCAAGTTTGTATTTGTATCTCATCTGGCTCAAAAGCTATAGCCGAAACCCTTTCAGGCGGCGGCCATATTGGATTTGGCCGCCATCTTGGTCTCAGGGACCATTGGCTCGGGCACCCTGGCTAAATCATTTCAGTATCCCCTCAGCTACATCTGTGCCAAATTTGGTGCTTGTAGATGAATTTGCGCAAACAATGGTGTGTAAGGCCCCATACTACAGCCCAAACTGCTTTTTTGGACAGCGGCCATATTGGAATTGGAGGATCGAGGGGTCCAGATATACTGGGTCATAAATATAAACATTCCTATGTGTTTCTCGTGATCAATTAAGCTGAAAAACATATCAAGTTTGTATTTGTAACTCATGTGGTTCAAAAGTTAAAGCCGGAACCCTTTTCGGGCAGCGGCCATATTGGATTTGGCCACCATCTTGGCCCCGTAGGGCGCCTGGCTCCGGCGCCCTAGCTAAATCATTTCGGTATGACCTGAGCTACATCTGTGCCAAATTTGGCGCTTTTAGATGAATTTGCGCGAAAATGTGCTTAAGGCCCCCAACTATTGTGGGCATTCCAGTGTTGCCAACTATTTTCACAGGAAAGTAGCTAACGCCTTCCCTAAAAGTCGCTAAATGTCACTAGATGACGTCATACGTCAATTAACATATTCATGACGTCATCGTACTTGCGTTCTGCCTGCCTAATGTGTTTTCTCTCTAAATTAATGCTCACATACTGCATTTAATATAATATAATATAATATAATATAATATAATATAATATAATATAATATAATATAATATAATATAGCTGAATGTCAAATAAAGCTGTTCTCATTTCCTATCTTTTCTTTCAAGAAAAGAAAGGAAATTAAAATGGTCAAACTAAATTCTTTAAATATAAAACAAAAGAAAAGCAGATAAGTGATAAGTCTGTGGAAAAACACTACTCATTCACGTCTGTCAGCAGCCGTGCACTCAACAGATGAACGTGCTGCTGCTCCTCTCAGCCATTCGCTGAACAGGGTAGACGCAGCTAGAGAGAGTGACAGCGGGGAGAAAGCAAGACCTTGCGAGAATGTTGACAGAACTGGCAACATTTGGAGGTTACTGAGGTTTGTTCAAAAAGTCGCTAGATTTGTCGCTAGTCGCTTTTTTTTTTTTAAAATCGCTAAAGGGGTCTGAAAAGTTGCTAAAAATAGCGACCAAGTCGCTAAGTTAGCAACACTGGGGCCTTCACAGGTATGCATGGATGCCTCAGATAATTTGTGTTTGAATAGCGGGCACTCTCCGTGGGCCGGGTCACATTAAAACTTAATGAGCTGAAATGAGAATGAATGACATCTCTCTCTTTTCATACATATTACATAAACTGAGAATATTTGTTTTTTATATAAATTACTTAATTTAAAAGAAGAGAATTCAAGCTTCATGCCTGTGTGCCTGTGTGACTGTTTGACTGAGTATTCGCTGAGTTATAGTTCATTTTCGGACGTGTTTCAGAATGGACTTCACTGACAGAGAGAAGGCAGAACTCGCATCATATTTATTTTCTTTATTTGGCAAAAAGCACAACACTTTGTTTTTATTTTGAGTATACACAAAAAATAGACACTTAACAGGATCGAATGATGTATGACACTTGTATGTAAGATCAAAGTCAACAGAGTATTTTGAGTCTCTTTTGCACTGATAAGAAAAAAAGCGAGCCTATCACGCCGGCGCGATAGCTGACCCCAGGGGGTTAAAGTATAATAACCATTGCCTCATATATACACACTTCACATACACAACCAACAGTCAAATTTGTTAGAGTAGACTATTAGTGGTTACAAACAAACATTACTTACTATTGGATGTGCTAATTCACTTACTTATACTACGCCCTAAAAGTATGTTCTCTTTTTGTGAAGAAAAAGTACATACTTTTGACTGTGTAGCAAAAGAGTAGGCAAGCTTTGGGACATACTACTTCGTCATCTCTAGCGGACAGCTCTGTCGCTTAGTTGCATGCATCCTGTCACCATAAACTGCCTTGTCAATCATCTTGTCACAGTTAAAATCCTTCATTCAATCTAATTTAATTTCCTACCGTTTCGGAGAAAAATGTTGTAGCACATTGATCTGCCAGTCTTGGGTCTTTCATGTGGAGATTCTCCTCATGTGTTTGCAATTTGAATATAATGATGCATTTAAAAGTTAATGGCTAAACGTATCTTTATAAAAGTTCACAATGCTGCTGCAGATTAAATATAATGTGGACAACATTGAATAAATAAATTTTCACCAGGTTAGATACTGATAATTAATCACTGATGTAAATTAGTTTATCTAAACCTCTCTACATTACCGCCGGACTTGCACATCCTCCATGTCTGTAGTTTTTTAACACTTTTTACTCATGTTTGTAGTTTTAATCGAATCCTCGTCCAACATGCAATGGGTTGTGGGCATTATTACCCGTTAGAGTGTTCACGGATCTGCACTTCAGATTCTAACCAGAAAAAGTGGACCATCCAGGTATCTTTGGAATACTCATTTCAACGTACTTGGGGACGTACAATTTGGGACGTACTAATTCTATTTTCAAATACTATTTAGGACGGATAGTATGCGAATTGGGATGGATCGATGGTCTTTCAGGATTGAGTAGCCCACCATGCAGTCACTCTACTACTGCCCCAGCTTATATCACACCCAGGGAGCATACTCGGACCCCCTGGTAGTGAGGGAGAATCAACATCCTCTAAACCTTGTACAGATCATGGCACTGATACATACCCTTCCCCTCACTGGAAGGTTTAACATAACCGTGAAAAGGATTCAGGTTTTGTACATGAAAAGTGTCTGGATGATCAAGGTCCTCTAAGAATGCAACAGAACAATAAACTGGACCCAAACACTTTAGAATTTTGGCTGGACCTTTCCACTTGGCAGCTAGTTTAGTCATGAAACCTTCACTGGCCCATGACAAAGGATGAGAGCACACCCATACCAAATCCTCAATCTGATACGGAGCATGCTTTCTTCGAAGGTTATAGTAGCACATTTGCTTACTTTGAGCTTGCTCCACATTCTTGCTCACCGACTGCAGTAGGTTCTCGTATCGTTCCAGCACAGCATAAGCAGGATTACTGGGTTCAGCAGGGCTTGACAGGGCTCGCTCCACTGGCCCTTTTCCTAAAGCGATTTTGGCAGGCGTGAATCTAGTGTTTTCCTGCCATGCTGTATTAATGGCAAACCTGAATTCTGCAAGCCAGTGATCCCAATGCCGATGATGTTTGTTCACGTTGGAGGCTATCATAGTTTTGAGCATACGTTTAATACGCTCTGTGAGATTTGTTTGAGGATGACTGGCAGTGTAAAGGTTTTGCTTGCATACTAAATTCAAGAGGTGCGAGGTAAATGTGCTCCTCTGTCAGAGACCAGGTAGATTAGAGTACCCCATCAAGTGAAAATTTAATCTACCTGAATATGAGCTATTTGTAGCGCTTTGGCTACATGTAGAGTGAACAACTCAACCCATCTTCAGTAGTAATCTATTATCACCAAAAGATACTAATTTTGCCTTGGACTTTTATGAAGAGGTCCCATAAGGTCCACTCCTAACATATATCCTGGTTCCACCACTGCGGTATTCTGCAAGTAACCAGCCAACTTGTATAGAGGGTTTGTACACCTGGCACACTTGACACTCTTTAGAGTGCTTCCAAATGTCTGGCGTAAACAGGGCCAGTACACCATATCCACCAATCTCAGAAGTGTTTTAAGCCAACCAAAGTGACAACTCAAAGGATTGTCATGGACATATTTCAAGAATTCTCTGCGCAAGTATTCAGGTACCACCAACTGAAATTTCTACCCCTTCTGTCCATCTGGCACACTGCGAAATAAAAAGCCATTCTTTACAACATAATGGATTCTTGAGGGATCAATATCTGTTTGAGCAAGAGCCTTACTGACCAGCTCCTTTATTTTTTAGCATCCTCTTGCTGAGCCTTGGCAATTTCATCCCAATCCACTGGTAGGCTTGAGGGTGTAATTAATGAACTTGCAGACTTCACTTGCTTCACCATGTTCACAGTCACAGTATTTTCCAGACTTCGGGACAATGTATCTGGGACTACATTGCATTGCCCTTTTCTATACTTAACCCTCTGAGGTCGGCAAATGCGCATGCGCGTTTTGCTAGATTTTCTTCACATTGTAGCACAATAAACTTAAATTACTCCGTCATTTATGGTCATACAGAAAAAAGAAATATGAAAAAAGAATCTGTGAGATGTCTACTTTTGTATGTGTCCACTTACAATCAAATCAAAACATTGTGCTTTTGTAAAATAAAGAAAATAAACAGGGTGTGCTTTCTGCCTCTCCGTCTCGGTGAACTTTTTTTTCTTGAGTACGTCTATAAACTGAAACAAAACTCAGCGACTACTTGTCACACATTTATGAGCCATATATCTTTATAAACATTTAAGTGAGTACTTTTAAATGATCAGATTCAAACTGAAAACAAATATTCTCTGTTTAAGTAATTTGTATAAAACCAACAAGATGTCCAGTTTCTCAAACCCTTGCTCATTAGTTTTAATTTGACAACGCCCATGCGCGCAAAAGTAACCCTAACGCACTCATTACCTCAAACACAAGTCTCTGCTTTTCGTCGAGTTTGACAGAGACACGCCGTGAGCTTACATTGGATTTACCTCAGAAGAAGAAGAACGCGATTTGAAGACAAGAAAGATGTAAGGTAAGAAATTCTTAATTATATTAGTTAATGTTATTGTTGCATAAACTTCACATAGCAGTTGAACTGTTGCTAGATATATGGTGAATATTATAATATTTAGACCAGTGTTTACTGTTAAATACTGTGTATGTGGATATCTGCTCAAACGTAGATATGTATAATATGGTAACCATAATGTTTCATATTTTGGAGCGCGCTGTGCGTTTGAATGTTTCATATTCAAAACGCGCTGTGCGTTTGAAAAGCAAAACGCACCAAACATTAGGCTTCATGTTTTTACTCCAATCTCATTTCATAACATCATAACGAATAGAAACATTTGAAGTAACATATGATAATCAATATATTTTTCTCTAGCGTAGTTGTTACTGATGTGTTCATTTGAAAGATTTATAGGCTGCTCTAGGTTATTGTTATTATTATTATTTTATGCAGCACTGCGCGTAGCCTATGCCTACAAGGAACAACAAACCTGGTGTTCATTATATATTGTTGGAAACATTTGTGTGTGTGTATTCTGTGAATTTTAAAAAGCAATTTTAACCAGAAAAAATCTAAAATCTATTCCCAAAATCGTGCAGCCCTATAGTTTCTCTTGATAGCAGCATGTTCACAGTTTTTTTTTTTTTTTTACAGGGACCAGATGCCACTGATGAGTCCTGCTGACTTCAACATTCACATGAGTCTCTGTACATGAACATGGTAAAGTGAAAATCAAACGCCTTGGAAATGAAAGGTAAGTACAATGTTTTTAGGAATGGCACAAAGGTCTCTGTCTTTGGATCATTGTTTTCAATAATGTGCTTTTTTGTCATTTGTTGTGTATCTTTGGATTATGCTGTGTTGTAAATAAATCCAAACAATCAAAAAGCCATTCTTTTTTAAATCTCCTCATTCTTTGTGCAAGGTTGGCCTTCATGCGTGAAAGCCATAAATATTCAGGATGTGTTTACGCCTCTTCTCATAAAGCTTTCTTACACAAAACACGTCTTACAAATTTTAAATCAATGTATTGTCTTATCTGAATGAGCAGTCAGGATGATTTTCACATAGCTTTGAAGCAAATATTCTAGGCTACGTCATACAATTTTCAAAAGTCTTGTGAAGAAATAATCAGTGTAAGAGCCAATTTAATATTTCAATCATTTGTATATAGTATTGTTTGCTTGGAGTGTTGATTTTGCAAGCATGAACTGAAGATATCATATTTGTATCTTTCTTTGTGAGGCAATTCTGATATTTCCTGTGTTTATTTTATATATATATATATATATATATATATATATATATATATATATATACACACTCACCTAAAGGGTTATTAGGAACAAAGAATGGTGTGAAAAGGCAAAGAATGGTGTGAAAAGGGAAAAACCAGTATGCGGCAGTCCTGTGGGCGAAAATGCCTTGTTGATGCTAGAGGTCAGAGGAGAATGGGCCGACTGATTCAAGCTGATAGAAGAGCAACTTTGACTAATGCATACCTCGGTTGTAACGAGTGGTTATTTCAAAGCATTTGTGAAGCCACAACACGCACAACCTTGAGGCGGATGGGCTACAACAGCAGAAGACCCCACCGGGTACCACTCATCTCCACTACAAATAGGAAAAAGAGGCTACAATTTGCACAAGCTCACCAAAATTGGACAGTTGAAGACTGGAAAAATGTTGCCTGGTCTGATGAGTCTCGATTTCTGTTGAGACATTCAGATGGTAGAGTCAGAATTTGGCGTAAACAGAATGAGAACATGGATCCATCATGCCTTGTTACCACTGTGCATGCTGGTGGTGTTGGTGTAATAGTGTGGGGGATGTTTTCTTGGCACACTTTAGGCCCCTTAGTGCCAATTGGGCATCGTTTAAATGCCACGGCCTACCTGAGCATTGTTTCTGACCATGTCCATCCCTTTATGTCCACCATGTACCCATCCTCTGATGGCTATTTCCAGCAGGATAATGCACCATGTCACAAAGCTCGAATCATTTCAAATTGGTTTCTTGAACATGACAATGAGTTCACTGTACAAAAATGGCCCCCACAGTCACCAGATCTCAACCCAATAGAGCATCTTTGGGATGTGGTGGAACGGGAGCTTCGTGCCCTGGATGTGCATCCCAAAAATCTCCATCAACTGCAAGATGCTATCCTATCAATATGGGCCAACATTTCTAAAGAATGCTTTCAGCACCTTGTTGAATCAATGCAACGTAGAATTTAAGGCAGTTCTGAAGGCGAAAGGGGGTCAAACACAGTATTAGTATGGTGTTCCTAATAATCCTTTAGGCGAGTGTATATATATATATATATATATATATATATATATATATATATATATATATATATATCAGTATTATTTCCTATGTTTTCTGATGTACAGGCTAATTTCTGTTCTGTTTCTTTAATGGTTAAGCCCACTGGGGGCGGAAGATTGAACTTGAAGTAGTTCATGTATAGGAAAAAAGGGAGAAACAGTTTTCTTACCGTTCGTCTGTGAAATCATAGGATAGGCTACAGGAGCCAACAGGATTTTGTGTATTTTTTGTAATGTTGTGTTTTGATTAAACTCGCACTTGTTTACGGATTTTTGACTGACATCTGTGACGAGTAAGAACGTTTTTCCTGCCACTGTACCAGTGAAGTTAACATAGGACTTTGCATCAACACTAAAGTAAGAAAACTTCTCTTTTTTTTCTGAAACAAGCAATATTTTTGTTTTTAACGAGAAGATTATAGATTGATTCACGCAACATCAGAGACCATAACGTTACTTGGATTCTAACGGACTATCGCGGGATTCGCGGCTGAGATTCTCCAATGGCATTTGGATTACAGACACTACGGATTTAGCTGATCAGACTTTAGTGAACTTTCACAACTTTTTCGGACGTTTTGAGGATATTATTAGACTTTGGATATTATTGAACTTTGCTGCGTCATGGGCCCGCCATGTTTGCGTCTCTACACAGCATCGCAAGAGGGCGATCTCATCTGCTTTCATGATGAACGCAATGCGCGCTTTGAACACGAAAATTGATTACTATGGAAACCGAGGAATTGAACGCGGCCTCTAAAAGAGAGCCGAAGATGACTGTTAAAGCACAAGAGGAACGGCTTAATCAGTTGTTGGGAACTAGAAGAACCAAGCTGGGAAATTTACCAAGGCAAATGAGAGAAATTGAAACTTTGCTTGAGGACTCTGGTAATGTTGACACTGTGTATGAATGCATAAATGGTGAGTTTGCAAAGTCCTTTGCGGCATTCCAAGACATTAATAATGTAACCAGAGAACTTATGTCAGACGATGAGGCATATTTGGATCAGTTACACAGTACACTGGTTCCAACAGAAGTCTCAAACAGTTAAGCACATTGTAGACAAGGTTAAAGACTGGAATGAAAGAGTAAAACTCCAATCTAAAGAGGCAGAGCAATGTGATGCAGAGGTTGAATGTACTGACAGTGCCTCAATGGTTATCTCTTCTTCACAAATGCCTCTCTTTCCGAAAAAATCTGGTAGTCAGGTGGCTTCAGGTGTTTCATCTACAGCTTCTTCTAGACTGAAAATTGAAACTGAAAGGGCAGAGCTGTTGGCACGACCTAATGCGTTGAAGCAGAAACAAGAGCTTGAGAGAGTAAACTGAGCTCAAGGCAAAGAGGGAAAATTTAGAGCCCCAAACTGCTATTGCTTCGGCTGAAGCCAAACTTCAGGTTTTGTCCATGTATGAACTAGCTCGTAATGTTTCTGATGCATCTGGTAGTGCAGCTAGGGCTGCCACTACTGCAGAAACCATTAAAGCTACATCTAATAAAGTAGTACGGGCAAAAAAAAATTTTCGTGAGCTAGCACCTGATACTAATGCAGTTCCAAGAGTCAGTGATGTGTAACATGATTTTGCTAAATCACAACCAACTAGGGTTGTAACGGTATGAGATTTTCACGGTATGATAATCGTCTCAGAAAATATCACGGTTTCATGATATACGGTATTAAACAATCATTATTATTATTTTAATCATCTGCTACAATGGCCCTTAAATGAATGAAAACAGATAGGTTTTTTTTGGTTGAACATATGGTTTATTAAAACAAACTTTTTTAATGAAAAAAAAAAAAAACTTTTTTGTATGAGTCTACCTTTTGAAAAAATAAGAAAGAAAGAAAAAATAAATTCCCATTTGAACAAACATGTCTAATCAATTGAATTCATAAAACCTTAACTTATTTTTATTCTTCATTTATTAATTATTATTTAAGATAATTATAAGATAGTAGAGTCTTATGAAATGTATTTTATTTCCTCAGAAATTCTGGGTAACTTGTCTGATGCAATCAAATGAAATGTAACAACTTTTGTTTGTCTGCATACTCTGCACAACACTGTTTACTAAATTAAAACAGATAAAACACTATATTTCTTAATGTTTAAATAAACTTTATTATTATTGTTGTTGTTATAACTTTAAGTTAGTTATATTATATTGTACAATAGTAACATATTTCTTTAAGCTAAATCAAACTTTTATTTTGACAGGTTGTACTAAACACTTCAGTCAGAGTGTATTTGATAATGATTCTTTTAAACAAAAGCAGAGCAGCTCTGGATATGTTCATGTGTTCACGTCCTCATATAGTGAGTGAGATGGCAGACGCTTTAAACACCATGAGCGTCACACATACTTGAGTATGTACTAGGCGAAATGGCGCTGCTCATTCACACAGACACACAGAACAAGCAGAATAATATAGTTTTACAGTATAGCCGTTTTTTTCCGCTGTATATTAATAGACACACTCATATAGCGATTTGATTAATTGCGCAGCTATATTTTAGATTTATTCATCTATCTATCAAATCGAGCATTTTACGTGACATCTGTAATATTGTAAATTTCCTCAGCAACACGGAAATAATATGGCCTTAAGTTATAAATGGTAAATTTACCATTTATAAATTTATCTGCAGGGAGGGATGGTGTTCGCGAATATGGGAGAACATGTTCGACATATTTCCTCCTTTTGCAGCCACTCGTCCATATTTCTGGACACAACTGGATATCCATCTTCAAGGAAAATCCCGCGTTCGTTTTTCAGATAACCAAAGTATTCCCACACTGCAGATATTAACTTTGTTTTCGGCGGGGGATAGAGATTAGAATTCGCAGCCTCTGTCTCAGACATTTTCTCTGCTGCACATGTATGGGTGGAGTCTAAGCAGTCAAGTGAAAAGAAGTTGCATATGCGCAGGTGAGATCTGGTTTAATTTTTTTTCCAAAACCGTGGATTAGCAAATTTTTACGATATGATAATCGTACATGCCAATATTGTGATAAATCGCCATATCGGTATACCGTTACAACCCTACAACCAACAAGGTCAGATGTGAGAATTCCTTCACATATTGATACAGGAAGCTTGTTCAACATCATGCAACGTCAAAATGACATTGCTGAGATTTTCATAAAACAGCAGTCTTTATCTACTCTTCCGCCTATGGATATTCCAGTCTTTAGTGGAGACCCGCTTGATTTCACATTCTTTTTTCGAGCCTTTGAACATGGAGTAGAGAATAAGACAACAAATAACAAAGACAGATTGTACTTCTTAGAGCAATTCACCAAGGGGCAACCAAATGTTCTGGTACGCAGCTGTCAACACATGCCTTCTGAAAGGGGCTACAAAGAGGCTAAGAGACTACTCTACCAACATTTTGGCAATGAGTACACAATCGCCACTGCCTATACAGAAAAGGCACTGAATTGGCCAGCTTTAAAGCCTGAGGATAATAAAGCCTTAAAGGAATTTGCTCCTTTCCTTACTGGTTGTTGCAACACTATTGACAGTGTGGAATATGTTGAGGAAATGGACAGTCCAAGCAGCATGCGTGCAATTGTATCAAAGCTTCCTTTCAAACTGAGAGAAAAATGGAGAGCAGTTGCCTGTGAGCTTCAAGGACTGGCTTGAGAGCAAGATTCTGTGACTTGGTTAGTTTTGTAGACAAGCAGGCAAAGATTGTTTCACATCCACTGTTTGGCAATATTCAGGATAACAACATGGCAAAAGACAATCTCAAATTCAAAACAAACAGATCAAGTAACTTACAAGTGAAAGAAAGGACAACCACATTTGCAACAAGTGTGACACCTGTTCCAGAACCCAAAAAACAAAGAACAAAGGAAAAAGATATAGCAAAAGCAAGCCATGGAACCCTCTGCTTATGCTGTAATAAAGACCATGGATTGGACGTTTGCAGCATTCTGAAGCATAAGCCAAACAAAGAAAAACTTGACTTTCTGAAATCTAAAGGCTTGTGCTATGGTTGCTTATTACCAGGTCACATGAGTAAAGGTTGTGTGCAAAGACTTACTTGTCAAAAATGCTCATTAAAGCATCCAAGCATCCTTCATCTCCCAGAAAAGAAGCCCGTGCTTCCAGAATCTCAAGATGGAGACAGCTCCTCAACTGTCACCGACACTGTCACCAGCGAAACTTGTTGCTGTACGCGGGCTGGTCATTTGGTGTGCTCTTTAGCCATAGTACCAGTTAGAGTTAAGTCCAAAAAAAAGCAATCTGGAAGTTTCGACTTGCGCCTTCTTGGACCCGGGAAGTTCTGCGACATTTTGTACAGAACAGGTAATGAAGGAATTAAAACTAACTGGCAGGAAAACAAACATCCTGCTGCGTACTATGGGACAGGAAAGGTCTGTTAGTACACATGTTTTCACCGAACTGGAAATAAGCGGACTGAATGAGAATAATTTTGTGGATCTCCCTCAGGTGTTCTCACAAAAAGAGATTCCAGTTAAAGGAGAAAACATTCCGCAACAGAAGGATTTTAAGAAATGGAAATATCTTGAAGAGGTGCATCTTCCTCAGATCGATGCGGGTATTGGCTTACTAATAGGAACAAATGTACCTAAGATTCTTGAGCCATGGAAGGTCATCAACAGTAGAAGAGATGGGTCTTATGCTGTCAAGACCATCCTGGGCTGGATTGTAAATGGACCTTTGGAGAGAGAGAACATCCAAACTAACAGAAACACAGGATGGCCACAGGTGATGGAAAACAGGATTTCAGTGGTAAGTTTGGAGAACCTAATCCAACAGCAAATGAGTTATGATTTTCCTGAATGTGAACAAGCTGAAAATTTGGAAATGTCCATTGAGGATAGACAGTTTATGAAGTCTGTATCACAGTCCATAGAGCTTGTTGATGGACATTACTGCATTGACCTTCCTTTGAAAAAGAAAGGATGTAATGTTTCCCAACAACTATGTTGTTGCTTCTCTGCACTCTCAATTTCTGAAAAGAAAATTCAAAAGAAATTCAGCTTTCTACATGGACTATTGTAGTTTCATGGAGGACATGTTACTCAAAGGTCATGCTGAGAAAATCCCTGCAAGTGAAATTGAAGGAAATCTTGGCAGAATCTGGTACATCCCACACCACGGGGTATAATCACCCACTAAAACACAAACTTCGAGTGGTGTTTGACTGCGCAGCTACCTACCAAGGAAAGTCACTTCACTCACAACTGTTGCAAAGACCCAACTTGAATAATTCTCTTATTGGTGTTCTGACGAGATTCAGACATAAGCCAATTGCCCTTGCAGCAGATGTAGAAGGGATGTTTCATCAGGTCAGAGTTCCTGCTAAAGATAAAGACCTGTTAAGATTCCTTTGGTGGCCTGAAGGGGACACTGCACAGGAAGTGGAGGAATACAGAATGACTGTTCACTTATTTGGTGCTACATCCTCCCCAAGTTGTGCAATCTACGCTCTGCAAAGGTGTGCAAAGGACAACAGTGCACAGCATAGATCAGAGGTAATTCAGACAGTCCTTAGGAATTTCTATGTGGATGACTGTTTGACGTCTGTGGCTACTGAACAGCAGGATATTGCTCTAATGCATGACTTAAGGGAGATGTGTGCATCAGGAGGATTTAATTTGACCAAGTGGATGTCCAACAGTCGCACTGTACTTGCATCTATAAGTGAGGAGAGCAAAGCTAAGACAGTGAAGGACTTGGACCTGGAGAAAGAAAAGTTGCCATTGGAAAGAGCGCTAGGGGTTCAGTGGTGTGTTGAGACTGACACTTTGCAGTTCAAAGTTACCCTACAGGAAAAGCCTCTTACAAGGAGAGGTATCTTGTCCATGGTCAGCTCCATTTATGATCCCCTTGGAATACTTTCTCCAGTCATTCTTCCTGCAAAGC
This sequence comes from Scardinius erythrophthalmus, assembly GCF_964197995.2. Classification (NCBI taxonomy): domain Eukaryota; kingdom Metazoa; phylum Chordata; class Actinopteri; order Cypriniformes; family Leuciscidae; genus Scardinius; species Scardinius erythrophthalmus. The sequence continues at coordinate 11,136,469 of NC_138242.1, forward strand.
AAATACTGCAGGAGCTTTGTAGAACAAAACATGAATGGGATGACAGGATTCCAGAAACTCTCAGACATCAGTGGAATCTGTGGTTGGGTAGTCTTCAGAACTTAAATGACTTTCAGGTTGAAAGATGCATAAAGCCACTTAACTTTGGTGAAGTCACCTCAGCGCAGCTGCATCATTTTGCAGATGCCAGTGAGCTGGGTTTTGGCACAGTGTCATACTTGCTCATGGAGAACCACAGAGGTAACCAACATTGTGCATTTGCTATGGGTAAAGCAAGGGTTGCTCTGGTAAAATCAGTTACCGTGCCATGTCTTGAGCTCACTGCAGCTACAATGGCTGCTAGAATGGACAATATGCTGAAATCTGAATTGGACTTGATTCTTCAGGAGTCTGTATTTTGGACAGACTGTACTTTCAGTACAAATGAAAGCACACGGTTCCGTACATTTGTGGCCAACAGGGTAACTGCAATCAGAGAGCTCTCAAAGGTGTCGCAATGGAGGTATGTGAATTCTTCTTCCAACCCAGCTGACATTGCCTCAAGAGGACTTACTGTAGACGCTTTCCTTAAAGCAAATTCATGGCTCACAGGTCCATCCTTTCTGACAAAGCCAGAATCTTGAGTGGCCAAAAATGCCAAGTCACACTTTCAAGTTATCTGTCAATGATCTGGAAGTTAAGGAAGTCTGCATCAGTGCAGTGTGTGCAGATAATTCTGACTATACTTCTCAGTTCTCTTCACACTACTAGATTGGTACCGTTTGAAAAGAGCCATTGCATGGTTCCTCAAATTCAAAAGCACTCTGAAGGCACTGATGGAAAAAAGAAATGAGCTGTGCCACAGTCAAAGAGACAATCTAGCAGTGATTTCTGAACTTCAAATCTTCACTGTCAGGGGTTACATTGACTATAAGTGACATTGAAAAAGCTGAGAAAGAGATCATTCGCTACAGCCAAACAGTCATGTTTCCAGAGGAAATCAAAGCCCTCCAGCAAGGTAAAACTGTAAAACGCAGTAACGCTCTTTACAAGTTGTCACCAGTTTTGCAGGACAAAATCCTAAGAGTAGGTGGCAGACTAAGCAGGTCATCTATGCCTGAGGAGTCCAAGCATCCTGCTATTTTATCAAAGGACCATTCTGTTTCACATCTGATCTTAAGATCAATTCATTCAGATGTAGGTCATAGTGGCCGTAATCACATGTTGTCAAAGTTACAAGAAAAATACTGGATTCCAAAAGCACAAACGGCCATCAGAAAAATCCTATCTCAATGCACAGTTTGCAAACACCAGCGTGGCACTACAGGCAAACAATTCATGGCTAACCTTCCCCGTGACAGACTTTTGCCAGATGAACCCCCATTCACAAATGTAGGCATTGATTATTTTGGCCCATTTGAAATCAAAAGAGGAAGGACATTGATTAAAAGATATGGGGCAATCTTTACTTGCCTGACGTTAAGAGCTGTTCACATTGAGACTGCTAGCTCTTTGGATACTGACTCGTGCATTCATGCACTAAGGAGATTTGTTTCTAGAAGGGGTCAGGTTCAAACAATCAGGTCAAATGGCGCTGTAATGGCGACAGGCAGCAGCAGAGTGCAGAGTGCAGAGTGAGAGTGTTGCCTTTTAACGTTTAAACTTTTTAACCTATAGGTTGTTTAAATAAGTCGATGTGAGTTGTGGACTTCTGTGTAGTATTTACACTCACCTAGTATTTACAGTATTTTTGACCCCCTTTCGCCTTCAGAACTGCCTTAATTCTACGTGGCATTGATTCAACAAGGTGCTGAAAGCATTCTTTAGAAATGTTGGCCCATATTGATAGGATAGCATCTTGCAGTTGATGGAGATTTGTGGGATGCACATCCAGGGCACGAAGCTCCCGTTCCACCACATCCCAAAGATGCTCTATTGGGTTGAGATCTGGTGACTGTGGGGGCCATTTTAGTACAGTGAGCTCATTGTCAGTTCAAGAAACCAATTTGAAATGATTCGAGCTTTGTGACATGGTGCATTAACCTGCTGGAAGTAGCCATCAGAGGATGGGTAATTGGTGGTCATAAAGGGATGGACATGGTCAGAAACAATGCTCAGGTAGGCCGTGGCATTTAAACGATGCCCAATTGGCACTAAGGGGCCTAAAGTGTGCTAAGAAAACATCCCCCACACCATTACACCACCACCCACCAGCCTGCACAGTGGTAACAAGGCATGATGGATCCATGTTCTCATTCTGTTTACGCCAAATTCTGACGCTACCATCTGAATGTCTCAACAGAAATCGAGACTCATCAGACCAGGCAACATTTTTCCAGTCTTCAACTGTCCAATTTTGGTGAGCTCGTGCAAATTGTATTTGTAGTGGAGATGAGTGGTACCCGGTGGGGTCTTCTGCTGTTGTAGCCCATCCGCCTCAAGGTTGTGCGTGTTGTGGCTTCACAAATGCTTTGCTGCATACCTCGGTTGTAACGAGTGGTTATTTCAGTCAAAGTTGCTCTTCTATCAGCTTGAATCAGTTGGCCCATTCTCCTCTGACCTCTAGCATCAACAAGGCATTTTCGCCCACAGGACTGCCGCATACTGGATGTTTTTCCCTTTTCACACCATTCTTTGTAAACCCTAGAAATGGTTGTGTGTGAAAATCCCAGTAACTGAGCAGATTGTGAAATACTCAGACCGGCCCGTCTGGCACCAACAACCATGCCATGCTCAAAATTGCTTAAATCACCTTTCTTTCCCATTCTGACATTCAGTTTGGAGTTCAGGAGATTGTCTTGACCAGGACCACACCCCTAAATGCATTGAAGCAACTGCCATGTGATTGGTTGATTAGATTAATTGCATTAATGAGAAATTGAACCGGTGTTCCTAATAATCCTTTAGGTGAGTGTATTTATTTTTTACCTGATTGTATGGTTGTTGTTTTGTATAATTTGTGTGTTACTTATGTCACATGCTGCTGCACAACGAATTACCCCTCGGGGATAATAAAGACTCCTTGAACCTTGAACCTTGAACCTGACAATGGGACAAATTTCATTGGGGCAGAAAGGGAGTTGCGAAAGGCCATACAAAGTTTGAATAATGACAGGATTCAAACCACATTGCTTGCAAAAGGTGTACAGTGGATTTTCAATCCCCCAACTGCATCCCACCATGGAGGAGTTTGGGAACATCAAATAAGGACTGTCAGAAAAATTCTCAACTCCATTGTAAAACAGCAGTCTCTTGATGAAGAAAGTCTTCGAACGCTCTTATGTGAGGTGGAAGCAATAATCAATAGTCGTCCCCTCACTAAGGTGTCCAATGACCCAAACGACTTGGAGGCCCTCACTCCAAATCATTTGCTGCTGTTGAAAGTAAAGCTGTCCATGTCTCCTGGGGTTTTTGACAAAGCAGACCTGTATTCCAGACGTAGGTGGCGCCAATTTCAGTATATGGCTGACCTATTTTGGAAGTGCTGGATCAAAGAGTACTTACCAGATCTGCAAGAAAGACAAAAGTGGCAAAGCCTAATGAAAAATCTCAAGCCTGGGGACATTGTATTGGTTGCTGATGATTCCGCACCACGAAACTCTTAATGGGACGTGTGCTACAAACATTCAGAGATAACAAGGGTCTTGTGCGGCAGGCCCAAGTGAAAACCAACACAAACACTCTTTTATGTCCTGTTACTAAGCTTTGTTTACTTTTAGAGGCAGACTTATAGTCTCTTATCTGTTATGGGTTTATCACCTAAATTCAGGTTAACATCTTATTGAAAGAAAAAAAAAAAATTCTGAGATTCAGTTGAGACTGTTTGGTATCTTTAATTTATGTAATTTGTTTGGTTATGTAATTAATCAGTATTATTTCCTATGTTTTCTGATGTACAGGCTAATTTCTGTTCTGTTTCTTTAATGGTTACGCCCACTGGGGGCGGAAGATTGAACTTGAAATAGTTTGTGTATAGGAGAAAAGGGAGAAACAGTTTTCTTACCATTCGTCTGTGAAATCATAGGATAGGCTACAGGAGCAAACAGGATTTTGTGTATTTTTTGTAATTTTGTGTTTTGATTAAACTCCCACTTGTTTACAGATTTATTGACTGACTTCTGTGACGAGTAAGAACGTTTTTCCTGCCACTGTACCAGTGAAGTTAACATAGGACTTTGCATCAACAATCAGTATGGGTTTTATGACCTTATTTCAGTGACAATTTTTTTTTTTTTTTTTTTTCACAAACCATGCATAAATGTCATTATCTCAAAACTACAAACTTTCACATACATGCTGCTGACATATTATTGTAGCAGAGTTTGTGCTAAATACAGTGTAATCAGACTTTAGCCATGAAAATGTCACAAGTAACAGAACACTGTGTCAGAACACCTCCAGGGCCAGAAAACACTTCAGACCCCAGAGGGTTAACCGTAAAATCAAACTCCTGCAGCCGTATAGCCCATCATGTCAATCTTGATGAGGGTTTGGGGTGATTAAAAACCCAAGTCAATGCTGCATGATCAGTTATAACTTCAAAGGGTCTACATTTTTTGCTGATCTTTGCTGATTGATTGTTCCTGTCTGACTTGCTGCTGAGTGGTTTGCGTCTGTATGCTCTGTATAGCTTTCTGTTTTGAATCTTTATTTACTATCATTCCTTGTTGTTTATATTGCTAAATATTGTTTACTCATCACCACACATTAACCTGACATCGCTAGCTTCAATCTAAATTGTTAATCGCTAGCACAACACGCTAGTAATTCGCTAGCCTGTTAACGTGCCATCCGTGCCTGCCGTCTTTATTTATTTTATTTTTCTCTCCACACTCGCGCCATCCGTACCTGCCGTCTATTTTTTACGAGTCCATCAAACAACTGTGGTGAGTAGGATCAGTCAACAAACACGGTGAGTCATGTCATCTTCTCCTCTTATTGTCACTTGCACTTCGTGTCACATGTATAGCATAGCCTTCTCTGTCAGCACTAAAGGATTTACATGTGATAAATGCAGGGAGATGGAGAAGATTTCAGAACTAGAGACACGCATCCAAACTTTAATGGAGGATAGTAAGAGTGCAAGGGCTTTAGTTACTGCTTTGGATGCAACTAGCTTAGTGAACTCTGTACATTGTTCTGTTCTGGCGGTAGAGCCCGTGCAGCAGGGCAACTGGGTGACTGTGAGACGCTGTAGTCGCGGGACAAAACACCGCTCTTCCGTTCCGACTACCATTACAAATAGATTCTCCCCACTCAGTGAAACACCCACTGTGAATCCTGTTGAATGTGCCCTAGTTATTGGCGATTCTATTACACGGAATGTGAAAATAGAGACACCAGCCACCATAGTCATGTTTGCCGGGAGCCAGAGCGCCTGACATCAATGCAAATTTAAAAGTTGTGGTTAATGCTAATCAATAAGATTATTATTCACGTCGGCACTAATGACGTTCGACTCCGCCAGTAGGAGATAACTAAATTTAACGTGAAAGAGGTGTGTGAACTCGCAAGTACGATGTCAGGCACTGTAATTTGCTCTGGCCTCCATCCTGTTCGCAGGAGTGATGAGATACTAAGTAGATTGTCCTCACTCAATGGCTGGCTGTCTAAGTGGTGTCCGCAAGATAATATAGAATTCATAGACAATTGGAAAAGTTTTTGGGGCAGACCTGACCATTTGAAAAGAGACGGTATTCATCCCTCCTGGGATGGTGCAGCTCTTCTCTCTAATAATATGGCACATATTCTTAGAGCTCAAACATGAATTGGGGCTCAGGTCAGGAAGCAGACAGACTGGCTAAACCGACCGTCTGCCAGCTGTCTCACGTCACCAAGGTCAGATAAATTCCATCACATAGAGACTCTTTCACCTAGATATCATCATATAGAGACTGTGTCTGTTCCCCGAATTAGGACATACAAAAAACTTCCAAACCCATCTAAGGGTAAAAATGTAATTGATGTTCAACAAATAAAAAACAGATATAATACAAATGAGCAAATGATAAAGTGTGGGTTGCTGAATATTCAATCCCTTACTTCAAAAGCACTTATTGTTAATGATATGATTACAGACTATAACCTAGATGTGCTGTGTTTGACAGAAACCTGGCTTAAACCAAACGATTACAATGACTTTAAATGAGTCCACCCCGCAATATTACTGTTATAAACATGAACCTCGTCTGAAAGGCAAAGGGGGAGGTGTTGCTGTAATTTATAGTCATATTTTCAGAATTACTAAGTCTAGTTTCAAATATAATTCTTTTGAAGTGTTGGTGCTTAATGTAACAATATATAGCATAAATGATAAATCATGTTTGAGATTTGTGCTGGCTACTGTATACAGGCCACCAGGGCACCATACAGACTTTATCAAAGAATTTGCTGACTTTCTATAAGAGTTAGTACTGGCTGCAGATAAAGTCCTAATTGTAGGTGATTTTAACCCTCTAGGCGCCACAGTCGAGTTTACTCGACAAGATGCGGCACTGAATAAAACGGCCGATTTTGTCAAATAGGGTGTCAAATTTCGTTCGACCTCCCCTCCACTAGATGGCAGACATGTCATACTTCATCCCCGACTCAAAAAAACGTCATGCTTCTATACAAAATCTTCGAGCTAGAGCGCATTGAATCAGTGCGAACAAAAGCGGAGCTAGTGTGCGAGTGAGCCATTTTATCAGAGCAATATTGTCAACGTCAGCAAGTATTTGCATTAGATTATTATTATTATTATTATTATTATTATTATTATTATTATCTAATGGCATCAATAAAGCTTACCCGCAATGAAGTGTTGGGTCTTCTATTCGCGGACCCTGATCCTGAAGGGGAATATCTGCCTTCAGAAGATGACGGTGATTCTGAAAGTGAAAGTGCCCTACACCAAGCACAAACGGTGAATCCTTTGCCCAATGTAGATGGTCCTTTGCCCAATGTCAGTGGTGGGAACAATGTTTCAGAATGGTCAGAGTGTTCATCGTGAAGTTATTAGGCGTGCTAGTGTTGTGGGGAACGAGGCGGGAGATTTTTACCGCTCTAGCCATTTGTCTTCTGACTGCGTGCCTCTCCGCAATCGCGGCGACAGTATTGTGGTGGAGACTTTGTCTAATGCCACTGGGTATGTTAGATGAGGTCGAAGTATTCATAGGACAGTTAGGGGGCAACGTGGAGGCAGGGTGGGGAGTCGCAATGACAATGACAGTAGTCCGAGCTGTGCAGATCTGGCCGCGCTGCTCGTAGCAGGAGCAGAGGCGGTGTGACACAGGGCAGAGGGGCTATTATGCATAGTCTATCTCAAGCTGATGGGAATGCCAGCTTTGAGTACTTGGCCAATGAGGATGAGTACCAAAGTTGGATCACACCCTTTGATCAGCCAATTGGATATCTGGGGGAAAGAGAACTCTCCAATGACAATTCGCCCCTAGATTTTCTATCACTCTTTCTCTCTGATGATTTCTGGAATTTACTTGTAAATGAGACAAATCGCTATGCCCATCAGTTTTTAGCCTCCCATCAACTCCAGCCACACTCCAGATTTCATCAATGGTCTGACGTAACTCTCAGTGAAATGAAAGCCTTCTTTTCTCTGCATTTGAGTATGGGTCTGGTAGAGAAGTCAGAGTTGGAGGATTATTGGGCCGACTATTGGCCAACAGCAACACCTGGATTTGGCAAGGTGATGTCCAGGAATAGATTTGAGATGATTTTGTCTTTCCTTCACTTCACCAATAATGAGGAGTGTGTTGACAGGTGTCAGCCAGGGTATGACAGGCTATTCAAAATCCGCCCAATCATCAATTTGGTCATCCCCCGGTTTTCAGCAATATATGGTCCATCTAAGCAGCTGTCATTGGATGAAATGACCATTGCGTTCAAAGGGAAATCAACCCTAAAAATGTACAACCCAAACAAACCAGACAAATATGGCTACAAAGTATTTGTTCTGAGTGAAGCCAAGTCAGGCTATGTGCTACAGTGGTCCATGTACACTGGACAAAGTAGGCCTAATGCCAGTGATTTCGGTGCTACACACCTTATTGTCCGCGAGCTGATGGCCCCGTACACAGGGAAAGGGCATAAGGTGTACATGGACAGCTATTACACCTCGCCAGCCATAGCAGATGAGCTGGCAAGCAATGATTCGGGTTTGTGTGGGACTGTCAGCAGTAAGAGGAATGGGATGCCAAAGGGCCTCACCCGTGAACATTTACCGTTGAGCAAGGGAGATGACCCAGTCTCCATGAGGAAGGGGAAAATGCTAGCTTGTGTGTGGCATGATACAAAGCGCCTCACAATGCTCTCTATACTGCATTCCAACAAATGTGTCAGAAAGCGCATCAGGACCAAACACACTGAAAGTGGCTATAGGGAGATAAATAGGCCTGTTTGTGTTGATGACTACAATTTCGTTCATGGGGGGTGTCGACACAGCAGACCAGAGAATGAAGACCTACCTCTTTCCCCTTAGGTCAAGGAAATGGTACAACAGGATTTTCAATGCCATTCTCAGTGTAAGAATGGTGAATGCCCACATAATTTACTGCCGCTGCACTGCTGCTCCTCACAAGCCCCTGAAAGTCTTCGTGCAGGATGTCATCACTGCTTTACTGGAAGGCTTCTCCAGGAAAGAGAGCAACAAAGGCCGAAAGTCGTCCTCACTGGGAGACTTGCCACAGAGACTCACTGAGCGCCACTTTATCTGCCAGGCAGATGGTTACCCACATTGTGTAGTTTGTTCTGATCGGACCCGCCCTAAAGGCCGCCGTCAGACAAAATACATGTGCAGGCAGTGTGGGGTGGGTCTTTGTGTTGTGCCTTGCAATGAGAGGTACCACACCATGAAACACTACAAGAAATGTCACCTGGATGGATAGGGAGTCATCATCTCTACAGCAAAAGGCCTGCTACATAAATTCTTTTTTTTTTGTCTGCCATTTATTAGTAAAAATTTACACTGTTGATTTACTATCTATTTCCTGTTCTTTTTTGTGTGTTCATGTCATGTGATGTGTGCGTCTTTGTCAGCTAAAAAAAACAACCAAAAAAATCAACAAAACCCACAAAAAGAAAAAATACTAACTTGTCTCTCGTCTTGTCTCGTCTGTCTCTCGTCTTGTCTCGTCATCTCACTCATGATCTGTGCCTTGCCGTGGCGAGTGAGCTTTTGAACTAAACAGGTCTTGTCTACTTGTGTTTGTGTGTCATATGAATAATATATATGTGCCCCATACATGGAATCAGAGTGCCTACTGTATGTAGTAAATGGAAAATCTCTACAGCAAAAGGCCAACCGCTACATGCATTCGGTTTGTTTCTACCATTTATAAGTAATGATTTACACAGTTTGTTTACTACTTACTATTTACCTGAGCATTCAGTATTGTGCACTATAGCATACAGAAGGTGAGGGATATTTTGGGGGGAAAGAAGTGCTGCATTTTATCATTTAAATGTGACTTTTCATGAAAATTCTATAATCCAAGAAAACAAAACTAGAGGTTTTTCATGGAAAGAGAGCTCGATTGCATACGGAGAGGCCTTAAAAGATGCTAGATCTGCTTATTTTTCAACCCTATTAAAAGAAAATAAACAAAACCCTAGGTATTTATTTGAAACAGTGGCAAAACTAATGAAAAATAAAGCTTCAAGCCCAGAAGTTTCTAAGCAGCACAGCAGTAATGACTTTATGAACTTCTTCACTTATAAGATTGATACGCAGCCGTCTACTACAGTATCGCATCAGGGAGTCCATTGTAGTCTCACTAAGGAAAAATTTGATTCATTCATTACTATAGGAGAGGAAGAATTTTCTAAATTCATTAAATCATCTAAATCGACAACATGTATGTTAGACCCTATACCGACTAAGCTACTGAAAGAGATGCTTCCAGAGGTCATAGATCCTCTTCTTAATATCATTAATTCATCTTTGTCATTAGGGTACGTACCAAAAACCTTTAAGCTGTCTATGATTAAACCGCTTGTTAAAAAAACACAACTTGATCCTACAGAATTAGTCAATTACAGGCCGATCTCGAATCTACCTTTTCTGTCAAAGATACTGCAAAAGGCTTTATCTTCACAACTATGTTCCTTTTTAGAAAGATATGATATCTGTGAGGTTTTTCAATCAGGATTTAGACTGTACCATAGTTCTGAGACAGCTCTCATTAGTCACTAATGATTTGCTCTTATCATCCAAACGTGGTTGTATCTCTCTATTACTGTTACTCGATCTTAGTGCTGCATTTGACACTATCGACCACAACACTCTTTTAAATAGACTCGAAAATTATGTTGGCATTAGTGGAATTGCATTAGCATGGTTTAAATCATACTTATCTGACCGTTATCAGTTTGTAGCAGTAAATGAAGAGATTGTCACGGTTCAGGGTGCTTCATCAGCTTCCCTGTTGTCTGTGTTGTCCTGTCATTTTCTGCAGCTCGTGAACTGGGCAATCAGCGCTGATTCTTCAGTGCTGGTGTGTGCAGATTGTCACCGCCCCAGGGCGCCGGAATGGACCGGCTCACACCCCAGACGGACGTGCACCCCACCGCGAGGAGCCGACACCACAGGTACACCAATGAACGGACAAAGAGACCAGAGAATAGATTTAAAAGGAGGTATTTTTATTAAGTTAAAAAGTTCAAGAGTATGCTGAGCAGGTGGTTTCGTTGTGCAGGCCTGGACGGAGTCAGAGGCCATTGGACTCCGTAACACTCAATTGGTCACACAAGGGGGCCACTCTTCAGTGCGACTGCTTCTCTGTGGGGCTCAAGCAGAGGGAGTGGGACTCGGTTGCTCATCAGCGTGCTTGCTGCGTAACTGTTTCTCTGTGGGGCTCAGGCAGAGAGAATGGAACTCGGTCGCTCATCAGCGTGCTTGCAGCGTAACTGCTTCTCTGTGGGGCTCAGGCAAAGAGAATTAGAGGTAAGGTTGCTCACCAACGTAACTGCAGCGTAACTGCTTCTCTGTGGGGCTCAGGCAGAGGGAGTGGGACTCGGTCGCTCATCAGCATGCTCGCAGCGTAACTGCCTCTCTGTGGGGCTCAGGCAAAGAGAATTGGAGGTAAGGTTGCTCACCAACGTAACTGCAGCGTAACTGCTTCTCTATGGGGCTCAGGCAGAGAGAATGGAACTCGGTCGCTCACCAGCGTGCTTGCAGCGTAACTGCTTCTCTGTGGGGATCAGGCAAAGAGAACTAGAGGTAAGGTTGCTCACCAACGTAACTGCAGCGTAACTGCTTCTCTGTGGGGCTCAGGCAGAGAGAATGGAACTCGGTCGCTCATCAGCGTGCTTGCAGCGTAACTGCTTCTCTGTGGGGCTCAGGCAAAGAGAACTAGAGGTAAGGTTGCTCACCAACGTAACTGCAGCGTAACTGCTTCTCTGTGGGGCTCAGGCAGAGAGAATGGAACTAGGTCGCTCATCAGCGTGCCTGCAGCGTAACTGCTTCTCTGTGGGGCTCAGGCAGAGAGAATGGAAATTGGTCGCTCATCAGCGTGTTTGCAGCATAACTGCTTCTCTGTGGGGCTCAGGCAAAGGGAATTAGAGGTAAGTATAATGGAAACTGAGTTCTAAAGGCAGTGATACTTTCTTGCAGAGGCAGTGTACAAATGGTGAGTATGATAATGATGGGGTTCAATCAAACTGTTGCTTCTCTATCCAGACGTGTATTCAATGATGCATTATAATGGTAAACAGATTTAAATAAAGCTGTATTTCTTCCTTATCAAGACGGTGTTCAATGATGAATTATAACAGTAAACAGGTTCAATAGCACTGTGATACTTCTCTTTTCAGACGTTGTTAAAGGATGAATTAGGCCGGACCACCGCGGCCTAGGCATTACACTCCCACTCTCGTATACACTGCAATCCACACAGGCAAACACATGTGAATACACACTTTAAGAGATCATAAATCACTTCACTCACAAGTCGGGCTTCAGCGCGGCGTCTCCTCTATCTTCATCGGTATCAATCATTCCTCATATAATTCACTTCAGCCCAAAATGTCACTTAACTCTCCGTTTGCTTAACAGGTCTCTCTCTCCTCTTCCATTCACCTCGCGCTGCTGCCGGCCCAAGTTTACTGTGCCCCGCTTACTCCCCTTGTTCGCCGATGACTCCAACCAGCACGAGCGCGTCGTTTGTTCCTTCCCGAATCACACAAAACAATGACCATTTAACTGTGTTGGCGTGGCGCGCACCCCAATCAGCGATCCACGCGCTTACCCTGCGCACCTGATGCGCATCTGCCAGGAACCAGAGTGATGTTGCCGGAACCGGAGAGGTCCTGGGTCTCACCCCGGAAGTGTTCCCCGGGGGACTAAGGCCCAAAATAATAGTTCCGCCACATCATATTGTCACCCGTGACACAGATCACGAGCTGATTGCCCTCACCTGTCGCTTGTTCCCTTCTTCCCTTATATTCTCTGCTGTGTCTGCCCCTTGTTGTCAGTAGATTTCGTGCTATTGTTCATGTACGGTTGTACCTGTGCTGTGTGTCTTTATATCTTTGTATCTTGTGTTTCACCTTCTTCCGCTGCTGTGCTCAGGACACCTAGATGAGGAGTCTTTCAGCTGGCTATATGCCCGCTATCCTCAGTCTCGTTCCACGTCCCGTTTGGGCATTGCACCTGAGGTGGTCTCCACAGCCTGTGTCCGCAGGTTTCTGTACGGACGGCTCTGGAGTTGTTACACCAGCTTTCTGTTCATGTGTGTGTCACTTCACAGGTTGGATGTTTATTGGATTTTCTGTTGTGCCTAATAAACTGTTGTACGAATCCTCTGCGTTTGAGTTCTCTCTTCACGTTCCTGACAGAGATGTCTTATCGATCACAAGTTCAGTATGGTGTACCACAAGGCTCAGTACTAGGACCATTGCTGTTCACTCTGTACATGCTACCCTTGGGAGATATCATTAGGAAGCATGGCATTAGTTTTCACTGTTATGCTGATGATACGCAGCTCTATATTTCTTCACACTCTGACGAAACTTACCAATTCACAAAATTAACGGAATGCATAGCTGATATAAAAAACTGGATGATTAGCAACTTCCTACTACTTAATTCTGAAAAAAACAGAGATTCTAATTATTGGACAAAAAACTTCCTCACGTAATAATCTAGAATACTGTCTAACACTTGATGGCTGCTCTGTCAAGTCTTCGTCGTCGGTTAGGAACCTGGGTGTGCTCTTTAATACCAATCTTTCTTTTGAAAATCACGTGTCTAGCATCTGTAAAACCGCATTTTTTCATCTTAAAAATATATCTAAATTACGTCATATGCTCTCAATGAAAAATGCAGAACAATTATTTCATACGTTCATGACATCAAGGCTAGATTATTGTAATGCTATTTTGGGTGGTTGCACTGCACGCTTAATAACTACAGCTGGTCCAAAATGCAGCAGCTAGAGTTCTTACCAGAACCAGGAAGTATGACCATATTAGCTCAGGTCTGTCAACACTGCATTGGCTCCCTATGAAACATAGTAAAAATTTTAAAATATTGCTGATCACTTACAAAGCAATAAATGGTTTAGCTCCCCAGTACTTGAGCGAGCTCTTAACGCATTATAGTCCTTCACGTCTATTGCAATCTCAAAATTCCGGCCAGTTGACAATATATCAAAATCGACTGCTGGCGGTAGATCCTTTTCCTATATAGCACTAAAACTTTTGGAACAATCTTCCAAACATTGTCCGGGAAGCAGACACACTCAGTCAGTTCAAATCTAGACTAAAAACACATTGTAGACTTCTATAATTCTTCTTTTTTTTTTTTTTTTTTTTTTTTTTTATATATAGCGCTTTTAACAATGTAGATTGTTTCAAAGCAGCTTTACAGAGATAAGTGTATAATTTAAGGTAACAGAGATTATTTTGGCTTTATAGCGGTTCTTTAATAAAGTTATTTTCCAGCTAAAGTTCATTTTGATTGATCATTTGTTGTTAAATTAGGAGCCGCTAAGACGACACCATTCTCTCTACACAGACTTTAAACGCGAACCTGTGATAAACACTGATGGCGTTCACATGCGCATTAAGAATTGGTTCTATAATTATGTGCATTTGAATATATGAGCGCAGCTTTGTAATTCCCTACAAACCAAGCCTAAACAAAGTACTGGTCTTTCCTTATAAATTTCGATACAGAATTTTATTTTGTCACTTCAGGGTAGGTACGCAAAACAAATTTTCCCGACAACGCTTTATCTGGAGTGGTAGAGGGATTCTCCATAGGGAGAGACTAGTTGGCACTTCAGCACTGCGTTGTCATCGGGTCCAGGCGAAGGTCCTCGTCAGATCTGGATACGTCCTGGATCCGGCAGGCTGCGGGAAAACCTTGGGATAAACAAAGACACTAAAATTAGCGTAGATGCCATTCTTATTATGATGTAACAAGTACATCAGGATTTATGGGAAGTGTTCCCGGTTCCGGCTGACCTAATCTATGCAGCCTAACATTGAATTATAGAAGTCTATAATGTATTATGTGAATGCTAGGTCAAAGAGATGTGCCTTTAATTTAGCTTTGAACTGACAGAGTGTGTCTGCTTCCCGGACAATGGTAGGAAGACTGTTCCAAAGTTTTGGTGCTAAATAGGAAAAGGATCTACCACCAGCAGTCGATTTTGATATTCTAGGTATTATCAACTGGCCGGAATTTTGAGATCGCAATAGACGTGATTCAATAATTCAATGTTAGGCTGCATAGTTTAGGTCAGCCGAAATCGGGAACACTCCCCATAAATCCTGATGTACTTGTTACATCAGAAGAAGGATGGCGTCTACGCTAATATTAGACTCTCTGTTTATCCGAGGTTTACCGCAGTCCATCGGATCCAGGCCGTATCCAGATCTGATGAAGGACCTGCGCCTGGACACAGTGACAATGCAGTCCTGAAGTGTCAACCAGTCCCTCCCCTGTTTACTGAAGTCAGCCGGATCCCGGCCATATCCAGATCAGATGGTGGACCTGCACCTGGACCCATCCATGACGCATCCTTGAAGTGCCAGCCTCATCAGCCCTGTGAAGGCCTCATTGACACGACAGCCATCGGCCCTGTTACTCAACAAACTCGTCTCCATACCGGCGTGATTACTCCGACTTCCAACCAGATGGAACTCGATAAATATTCTGAATGTTCTGCTCCAATCTGACTTCTGACCTGTAATGATGCCTGGATCATAATCATACACTGTTCGCTCATTGGCCAGAGGAGAACTGGCCCCCGACTGAGCCTGGGTTCTCCCAAGGTTTTTTTCTCCATTCTGTCACCTGATTCAGTTTTGGTTACTTGCCCCTGTTGCCTTGGCTTTTGGCTTGCTTAGTTGGGGACATTTAATATTCAACAATATTATTGATCTGCCTTACTTAAGGTGGACGATGATGCAATTTTCTTCTAGAAACAAACTTTGTTGTATTATTTTCATGTTATCACTGTGAATCTGCTTTGATGCAATCTGTATTGTAAAAGCGCTATATAAATTAAGGTGACTTGACTTGACTTGACACTGCCGTTGGTTTTATTCCTTGACCGAGGGGACCCTCGACTCGGATGCACTAGCGCACAGCTGGCCGCGGGGCCTCCTTTCTCAGAGACAGGGCACCCTCTGGCACCCACGTTCCGATCTGTGGAACCTGCATGTGTGGGTTCTGGAGGCAGGTTTGAGTACCCAACCACCTCAGGTGGTGGCTACCATCACTTCAGTTAGGGCCTTGTCTACGAGACACGCCTGTGCTCTGAAGTGGAACTTCTTCATCACCTGGTGTTCTTCTCGCCAAGAAGATCCCAGGAAATGCCCGATCGGGTCGGTGCTCTCCTTTCACCCTGACGGTTTACGTGGCTGCGATCTCTGCGCACCACGACCTTGTGGAGTCAAAAACTTTGGGACAGCATGATCTGGTCGTCAGGTTTCTAAGGGGGGCGAGGAGACTAAATCCTCCTCGCTCTCCTCTTATACCCTCTTGGGACCTCACAGTGGTTTTATCTGCCCTGCAGAGAGCTCCCTTTGAGCCATTGCAATCAGTCAAGCTTAAGTTCCTGTCTATGAAGACAGCGCTCCTGGTCACTTTGGTCTCCATCAAGAGGGTAGGGGACCTGCAGGCATTTTTGGTTGACGAAGCGTGCCTAGAATTCGGGCCGGATAACTCTCACGTGATCTTGAGACCCCGGCCTGGATCCGATTCCGTGCCCAAGGTTCCCACCACTCCTTTCAGGGATCAGATGGTGAACCTGCAAGCGCTGCCCTCGGAGGAGGCAGACCCAGCCTTGGCACTGCTCTGTCCAGTAAGCACCCTCCGTGCTTACGTAGACAGTACGCAGTGTTTCAGGACCTCAGGCCAGCTCTTTGTCTGTTTTGGTGGGAGGCTGAAGAGAAAGGCTCTCTCCAAGCAAAGGTTGTCTCACTGGATAGTGGCTTACCATTGTCTTGGCTTACCATACACAGGGTCGACCATGCCCCCCAGGGGAGAGGGCTCAACTCCACCCGGAGTGTGGTTTCGCTAACAGACATCTGTAGAGCTGCAGGCTGGGCAACACCCAACACTTTCGCGAGATTCTATAATCTCCGGGTAGAGCCAGTGTCCTCTCATGTACTCGTTTCAAATAGCCAGTAAGTAGGACCTGCTCGGTGTCATCGCTTGCTGCGCCATTCCACTCCATGGACTGGATACGTGCGCTATTTCACTCAGATGAGCTCTCATTAGACCCTGAGTTCCTCCTGCACTGTCGATGCCATCACCAGAGTGCATGCTAGGTTGGTCAGCCCTTGTGATTGGCTAGGTGCTTCCATGTGCATGGTTCCCCACTTAGGCAACCCCCACATGTGTATTTCCACGGTAAGTCTCCACCGAGCACATGTTTTCCCTCGGCAAGACCTCTTGCCATCTCGAGGTTGAAACTTTCACCCTGCGGGCTGGAAGCCTTTGTCCGTGCTAGTCTCACAACAAGGAGCTCAGACTTGCGCAGGGCACTGAAAGACAGCTGCTGTGGCGTGATTGAATTGGGACCCCATTTCGTCATTCACTGACGTAACTCGTAGTGACTGAACGAAAGGGAACGTCTCAGTTACGTATGTAACCTTCGTTCCCTGAGGAGAGAACGGAGACGTTACGTCCCCCTGCCACAACCGCTGTACCGCTGGAACAGCCGGGAGTTCAGTCTTAGCTCCTCAGCATAACATGATGCGGCTGGGGCGGAGTTGCACTATGCAAATTCCGCAGATTCATGGCATTGTTTTGCCATTGGCTCGTTTTCTAGAACTCGAAGGTCATAGGCTTCTAAGCGAAACCGCCATTTCGTCATTCGCTGACATTCCCTGAGGAGGGAACGAGGATCACATACGTATCCGAGACGTTTCTGCTTGTACTGTCATAGTAACCATGGCGACAGACATGGACAACTGCGTAGTGCGTAACTCTAGCTGTTGTTGTTTCATTTTAAACATTATGGGCCATGGCAAGCAGACTTTGGGACAAAAGAAGAACTAAAACGTGGATCAATATCAGCATGGCGTTTTCGAGATGCCGAGAGCTCCACATCCGCGACTAACTTTGACTTGACAGAGCTTCACAAGTCACGACTTGACAGGGACGCTTGCATGTACATGCTACATGCTCTTGCATGTACTTTATTAGACAGGTGAGCAAATGTACATGAAACAAATCAATGTTATAAAGCTCAACATGATGACATTTTAGAATATGATCAGTATGTTATTCTAAAGTTGATCTAGCTTACTGCTAGTCTCATATAGCAAACAAACTTACACACAGAATAACATAACTTTCAACTCACTCAAATGCTATTTAGTATGATAGTGTAACGTTAGACCAAATGAAACAGCGCTGCGTTACCTCACAAGTTTGATTCATCAAATAAACTGACCTGTGTGAGTAGTAATTCAGCACTTGCGGGTAGTTCAGTAGAATTAAATGTCCTTATTCCTTTATATCCGTGCTGATATCTGTCTCTTATTAGCAATCGCGACCTGCTTCATACCACAGTCAAGTTAAAAAACATGAATGTTTTCACTCATCCATAAACATTATTATTTCCATCAGCATGACAACAAGTCCCATCATTCCGCTTATCACTGTGTCATCAACCTACGCCTTTGTTATTGTAAGAGGTTAGCGACCCCTAGCGGCGGAAAAAAAAAAACTACATATTGTAGCTTTAAGTAGAGTGACCAGGAAGAGAAAGGGGTATGAGTGATTAATGATCAGTATTTAACCTGATCCAAAATATGTATTTAATCTTATTTGTGTTGTATTTAATCTGCAACAACATTATGAACTTTTATAAAAATACAAATAGCACAATAGCAAAACACATGTTTTTATTAAGTATTAAATGCATTACTATGCAAAAGCATGAGCAAAATTCACTACATAAAAGACCCTGGCAGATCAATGTACTTCTTTTTTTCTCTAATATGGTAGAAAGAACTGTTGAGTAGTGTAAATTAAATTAAATATGGAGTAGGGGAGGGCAGGGAACAACCTAACACTTTTTGTTTTCTTAATAATTTCTTAAAGGGATAGTTCACCCAAAAATGAAAATTAGCCCATTATTTACTCACCCTGAAACCATCCTAGGAGTATACGACATTCTTCTTTCAGACGAATACATTCAGAGCTATATTAAAAAATGTCCTGGCTCTTCCAAGCCTTATAATGGGAGTCAATGAATATATGATTTTGGAAGTCCATCAGAGCCTATCCATCTGTGATAAAAGTGCTCGAAACGGCTCTGGGGGGAGGGTTAATAAAGGCCTTCTGAAGCGAAGCGATGCATTCATGTAAGAAAAATATCCATATTTAAAACTTTATTGACTAAAATAACTTGCTTCCGGCAGATGGCCATATGCAAGTCGACCTACGCCAAAAGAGTAACACTTGGAAGGCTCTGATGGACTTCCAAATTCATATACCCATTGACTCCCATTATAAGGCTTGGAAGAGCCAGGACATTTTTAATATATCTCCGATTGTATTCATCTGAAAGAAGAATGTCATATACACCTAGGATGGCTTCAGGGTGAGTAAATCATGGGCTAATTTTCGTTTTTGGGTGAACTATCCCTTTAATGTTGAACACTGACTCAGAGTTTTTATTTACCTGTTTTTCGTGGTTTCTCAATAAAATTCATAAAAGTAATTGATGTGAATTACATTGCTAATGTCATAGAACAGCATACTGTAGTTCAGCGAGGCATACTGCAGTATTACAATGTGCCCCACCTGTGCAGCTGGGATTTAAACCTGGCTAGTGCCCAGTGTCTAGCATTAAAGAATATCTAAAATGCTAAATAACAGAGAATAAAATAATAGCAGATTTGTCTTGTTTTAAATAAACAATATAAACTTTGATGAAAAATGAACTTCAGTAAGAAAATTGCTTTTGTTATGGTTAAATATTTGGTGATATCTTACAAAGATTTTTTAATTTTGGTGCATTTTTTCTCTATATATATATTGATATGGCAACTAATAAATACAATGAGATTCGTCATGCTAGCATGTGTGGAAATGTTTAAACTATGTGTGTTACAACTAGCCCCACATTAGGTTGTGCCCCACTTACCCCTATGAGGATGTTAACTGTGACAAGATGATTGACAGATCAGTTTATGGTGACAGAATGCACATTTTATGATGTGTTAATATGTCCCAACACTTGCCAACTCTTCTGCTACACAATCAAAAGTATGTGCTTTCCATAGACGTAATGATTTTTATATATAATATATTTTCTATTTTCTAACCCAGGGGTGGGCAAATCTGGCCCACGAGATCCACTTTCCTGCGGAGATTAGTTTCACACCCTAATAAAACACACCTGAACAAGCTAATCAATATCTTTAGGATTACTAGAAAGCTGCAAGAGGGTGAGTTTGATCAGAGTTGGAGCTAAACTCTGCAGGAAAGTGAATCTTGAGGGCCAGAGTTGCCCAGCTCTGCTCTAAACCCAACCCAAAACATAATCCTCTGTCAGCATTACAGGCACAGCTGGATGTCCCCATAATGTAGAGGCAGAGACCTGAAACCTGTATACATACTATGAGTCCTCATAATATAGGTCAAACCAGTACACACACAAACACACACACTACATATTAACAGTAAAATTTTGTTTGACTTGTGAAAATTTATTAAGCTATCTTTAAAAATATTTTTTTTTAATTTGTGTCCAACATGATGCAATTCATCATATCGCTAACGATGAGTATATATATTTTTAAATGCACTGATACTGTGGAAATTTCAAGCAGTCTGCACCATAAGTGCTATGTATTAACTATAGGCCTACTGTTAATTATGACGTGGTTATACACTGCACTATTTTCATGAAGTGACACTCTATTATGTAAGTATTTTGAATATATTACATTTATGGCCTTATATGAATGGTCAAGAAGCACTTCACATACAGCTAATTAAAATTATCAGCCGCTGTCACAGTAATATATGTATAGCATGTGGAGTTTTTCAGGTCATTTGGATTGGTCCCAGGTTACCCTGACATCAAACCTTTGTAGCATGGCTTCCTCAGCAGAGAGTGAGTGGTTACAGTGTATAGAATTAAATTGAAATGCCACAGCATGAGCAATAATAAGAGTACTAAGGGGTTATTTCTGATATAGAGAGTGCATTAAAAATAACACTGCACTGAAAAAATTGCAGTTGTTACCTTGAGACATTATTTCTTGTATTGGTGTTTTTTTTTCTTAAACTTGAATAAAAACAATCAATTTAGATGTTAATGGTAGAATAAATTAACATGAAGCACATTTGTTAGTTAACCTGACGAAACCTTTTACAGCGTGATTTTACAGTTTAACTTTATTCATCATTTAAATTAAGTTTAGTCCTAAATAGATAGTTTCTATTTAGTTGTAAAAGATACATGTATAAAAACGTGCATAATAAACGTAGAGAGATAAAAGTAGAGTGATTTTAGGTTCCGGTGTGATTTTACTAAAGTAGCTACTAATATAAAATATATTCATCATTCAGCATCCACCGGGATTCTAATGTCCTCATCAATGAGAAAACCCCACGGAAAAACATATACTACAAGTGAACATGGTGGTCCTTACCATGTCTGCTAGTTCCGTTAAACAATACGGGACAGCTGGAAAGTGTAGACCGATCGGGGTCGCCTGCTCCTCTGCTGTGGAATGAATGAATGAATTAAAAACGAACGAATGCGCGTCCGATACCGAAAGCGCTGGATAGTGACGCGAAGTGGCGCGGTGATGCCAAAAGAGTAACGGAAGTGAGGATGACCAATAGGGGCTCACGTCTTGGCTATTACGATAGCATGGACTGTCAGACGACGGGTTCACAGTCTGAACCAAGGCAACCTTGCGAGGGCCCACATGGGGTTCAGATAAGAACCCAGTCACCTGCCAAAAAAATTCCAAGCTTTAGTTAACGCTGTAATGTGATACATTTAATGAAATTTATTTAGTAATTTTATAATCTACACAGTCAAATACCCCTGCAGTGCCCCAAGTACTGAGAATAGGTTTCAGACTATATACGTGTTTGTATAGTCTTAACACAAATAAAAAGTCACCCTTCCAAAGGCCAGTGTTTGACAGCGACGTGCATGCCTCTGGACATTTTGCGTAATTCAATGAATTTAGATTTTAAAACAATTTCTGCTTTCTTGTTGGTGTTTTATGAAGAAAAAAACTTTTAGGCACTGAGAATAAATCTTTAACAAATAAATGTAGACTTACATACTTTATTAATAAATGTTAGACCTAGCTACCAGTTTATGTTAACATAAAACAACTGGTTTAACCCCTTGATTATTTCTTCACTTTCTTTTAAAGGATAGTCCACCCAAAAATTGAAATTCTGTCATCATAAAACTCTCCCTCATTTTGTTCCTTTTTTGTGTCCCTCCCTTTAATACTTATATGTGTGAACTGCTGCCATCTAGTGTACATAGGAGGTTACAACGATACAGATAGGTGATGTCAGGAGTATTGGATGTTAGTGGGTGCTTTTCATTTCTTAATTGTGCATTGCCCCATAGGATGTGAGGGAAGGATGCTTGTTGAAAAACCTGACGTACGTCAAGGTCAAGGTCACAGTTTATTTATATAGCACTTTTTAACACAAATGTTGACCAAAGTGCTTCACAAGTAAAGCAAAAATACACACACAGTAAACAGAACGTCAAAAATTCAAACCAAAAAACCTAAAAAAAAACAGGAATTTTATTTTTATTTTATTATTTTAAAGACTTTCAAACAAGCTTTCAGGACATTTAATAACAGCTGATCAAGTGATCTCTGAGGAGAATAAAAACTTAAAAGTTCTGATATATAAATAGGGGAAAGTCCATGTAGAGCTTCAAATGCATAAATTAAAATCAATTCTTTGTTTCACAGGGAGCCAATGAAGAGAGGCCTGGATAGGTGATATATGTTCCCTCTTTTGTCCCAGTCAGGAAACGAGCTGTAGCATTTTGGACAATCTGTAAGTGATGACTAATTCCAGCATACAAGGCATTACAGTAATCAAGTCTTGAGGAAATAAGTGTGAATAACAGTCTCCAAATCCTTAAAAGTCAGAAGGTGCTTTAACTTTCGAATTCGCTTTAGCTGGAAAAAGCTGGCCCTGACCACTGAATTTGGTCTGAATCAAAAATGACCCCCAGATTTTTGACATAAGAGTGATTGTTTGACTAAATTTCCCCAATAAAGTCCCTACCAGCCGTTTGTTGTATTCCTTAAAAAGCAATTTATTTAAAAGCAAATATCTCCCTTTGCTTTGAACTTTGAGCATTGTAACTTTGCAGATGATGTTTATGCTCAAACAACAACATTACTCAAAAGTTAAAAAAGTGAAATCATAATCAACCACACATTTAAGGTTAAAAGAGTCGATAAGCAGTACAAACGCTTTTACAAGAGGCTTTGAAGGACAACACAGATGTATATTGAAATCCCCAACAATTAAAAGGTTTTCTCTTCTTGTGACTATATCAGGTAAAAATTCTGAGAAATCTCTTTAAGTCACTTTTAGAGTTTGGTGGTCTATATGTCACCGCCCCAGGGCGCCGGAATGGACCGGCTCACACCCCGGACGGACGTGCACCCCACCGCGAGGAGCCGACACCACAGGTACACCAATGAACGGACAAAGAGACCAGAGAATAGATTTAAAAGGAGGTATTTTTATTAAGTTAAAAAGTTCAAGAGTATGCTGAGCAGGTGGTTTCGTTGTGCAGGCCTGGACGGAGTCAGAGGCCCCTGGACTCCGTAACACTCAATTGGTCACACAAGGGGGCCACTCTTCAGTGCGACTGCTTCTCTGTGGGGCTCAAGCAGAGGGAGTGGGACTCGGTCGCTCATCAGCGTGCTCGCAGCGTAACTGCCCTCTCTGTGGGGCTCAGGCAAAGAGAATTTGAGGTAAGGTTGCTCACCAACGTAACTGCAGCGTAACTGCTTTGTGGGGCTCAGGCAGAGGGAGTGGGACTCGGTCGCTCATCAGCGTGCTCGCAGCGTAACTGCCTCTCTGTGGGGCTCAGGCAGAGGGAGTGGGACTCGGTCGCTCATCAGCGTGCTCGCAGCGTAACTGCTTCTCTGTGGGGCTCAGGCAGAGAGAATTAGAGGTAAGGTTGCTCACCAACGTAACTGCAGCGTAACTGCTTTGTGGGGCTCAGGCAGAGGGAGTGGGACTCGGTCGCTCATCAGCGTGCTCGCAGCGTAACTGCCTCTCTGTGGGGCTCAGGCAGAGGGAGTGGGACTCGGTCGCTCATCAGCGTGCTCGCAGCGTAACTGCCTCTCTGTGGGGCTCAGGCAAAGAGAATTGGAGGTAGGGTTGCTCACCAACGTAACTGCAGCGTAACTGCTTTGTGGGGCTCAGGCAGAGGGAGGGGGACTCGGTCGCTCATCAGCGTGCTCGCAGCGTAACTGCCTCTCTGTGGGGCTCAGGCAAAGAGAATTGGAGGTAAGGTTGCTCACCAATGTAACTGCTTCTCTATGGGGCTCAGGCAGAGAGAATGGAACTCGGTCACTCATCAGCATGCTTGCAGCGTAACTGCTTCTCAGTGGGGCTCAGGCAAAGAGAATTAGAGGTAAGGTTGCTCACCAACGTAACTGCAGCTTAACTGCCTCTCTGTGGGGCTCAGGCAGAGAGAATGGAACTCGGTCGCTCATCAGCGTGCTTGCAGCGTAACTGCTTCTCTGTGGGGCTCAGGCAAAGAGAATTAGAGGTAAGGTTGCTCACCAACGTAACTGCAGCGTAACTGCTTCTCTGTAGGGCTCAGGCAAAGGGAATTAGAGGTAAGTATAATGGAAATTGACTTCCAAAGGCAGTGATACTTTCTTGCAGAGGCAGTGTACAAATGGTGAGCATGATAATGATGGGGTTCAAATTGTTACTTCTCTATCCAGACGTGTATTCAATGATGCATTATAATGGTAAACAGATTTAAATAAAGCTGTATTTCTTCCTTATCAAGACAGTGTTCAATGATGAATTATAACAGTAAACAGGTTCAATAGCACTGTGATACTTCTCTTTTCAGACGTTGTTAAAGGATGAATTAGGCCGGACCACCGCGGCCTAGGCATTACACTCCCACTCTCGCGTACACTGCAAATCCACACAGGCAAACACACGTGAATACACACTTTAAGAGATCATAAATCACTTCACTCACAAGTAGGGTGATTTTCCAGCGCTGTTTTTCCTTCATATTTAACTGAAAATTTTAACTGTAAAAAAAAAAACATCTTGCATCACAATAAGTGTATTGTGATTGTCAAAACATTTTAGTAACTAAACTAAATTGTATTAGGTTTAGTGACAACGTTACAATGTTTATATGTGTAACGGGACTGTAAGTCTCGCCTCGTAGGGGAAAATTAAAACACTACCTTGGAAGACTTAAAAGCGAAAGGATCTTAGTCCCCGCTCGAGTGCTTTGAGCCTCAATATGCAATATGTTAATGTATATGTTTTCTCTTACACTATTTTATGCTACAGGAATAGGTAGCGTAGGCTTCAGGTGAGTATGTCGACACGGTGGCTTCCTGAAGTGTATGTAGTGAAAAATAAATTGAAATTCACATCCCCACCCACCTAATCCTAATAGTGTAAGTGAGACGCCCCTACCCCAAGGTAAGTTAAAAAAATAACTGTCAAATGTTTCACGTTTTAACAATTAGCAATTTATTTTCCTTCTCTTTGTAAATTATATTTCTGCTGAAAGGATCTGTTTCAATAGCATAAAATACCAAAAAGTAACAAAAAATAAAATAAAAAAAATAAACAGTTTTGAGATTTTGTTTTGTTTTCTTGAAAGATCTTCAAATAGTTAGGCTAACACTTTCAAAACAAACCTTTTAACACCTCAAAAGTGTTTACTAAAATTAATGTCAGTATAGGGCACAAACTTATTTACAGAAAACACTGGATGTAGATGACCCTTATAGTTCAATCCAAATGATTCACTTCATAAACTCTTTCCACCCAAATGACTCACTTCAAATAACTCATTTTGAATATGTAGAATAACCTTGAAATCACTTAAACGATTCTCATGAATCAATTTTTTGATTCAGTTTCCAAACAACTCAGTTATCACAAACACAGTTCAAATTGACAGTTGAAACCCTCAGTTTGTTCAAACACTCAGTTCAGTTCACACTATATCAGTGAAGTGTTCGTGTGTGTCTGTGTGTGTATCGAACTGTTGTACCAGTCTGTGGCAACGACAACTTTGATGACTCGTGATGACTTGCGATGACTAGTGATGACTTGAACAACAGCTGTAACGATTTAATGAACAGCTGGGACAGGACAGTGAGATGTCGTAAGGATGGCAGGGCAAATAAAAATTAATTTCTGGAACAAAATGGCGCAGCTCAGCCCAGCCTGCACGCGGCACGCATAGATCAAATGATCTGGATCACACAAAAAAAAAACTTCTTTCAAAAACAAATCTTCACCATTGACGATCGTCAGTCTCCCAAAAACGAATCACTCCTTCAAGATCGATCGATCAGCTCACATAAGCATTCTCGCGCACTGAAAAGTGCACTCAAATGATTCTCAGAAAAAAATAAATGTCTCTCGTTCCAAAACGGTCTGTAGATCACCCAGAAAAACAGTAGGACGCTCAAAATTTCTTAGTCATACTAACGTTACGGAAAAACAAGTGTTCTGGATTAAACTCACGGCTCTAGCAACTCTCTCTCGTGCTCTCAGCCAGTCTCCAACACCGTTCTCCGTCCGATGACGCAATCGACCGAACTTCTGTTTCAACTGCGTCTACAGTTTCACATGACAATGTTGATGTACACTATACTCACGAAACTTAATCCGAACCAAGCGTGCCGCACAAGCCCTGAAAAGTGAAGCCAAAACGTCTCGATCGCCCCCCGGTGACTGGTCCTAGTATAGGTCATAAGCCCCGCCTCCCCATGTTATTCAACGGGACGCGAGACCAACTAAACAATTAAATTACACTTCAAATATCTTTTTTCCAAAGGTGGTTTCTTTCATTTGCTGTCGTTTTTATCACGCTGATGTAAGTTCTAGTATCTGTTTCCAAAATAAGTTGGTTTTTAGTTAGTTATGTTATGCGGTGGTGTAACGTCATGATTGACAGCTGTGATTGACAGGTTCTCCAAGCGAAGTAGTCACTGAAGCACCAACGGACATTTTTTTCGGGATCTTCGGAGGACTGAGGAGATTGTATTTGCTTTATTTTAACAAGCCTCTTGTCGTACTGCAATCAATTTTTAAAAAAGTGTGCAGAATCCACTCTCCCTGAGTGCATTCTGCGAGAGTGAGGGCGGAGCGTTGATCTCGCGGCTTTACTTCCTGCTCACTACTGCGCAGGTCTGGTCCCGAAATCGCTACTGCGCAGACTCAAGTTCCAATATGTCAGCGCCATATCGGGACTCTGGCGGCTTCAGTTCTCACCAATGGAAGAGAGCGAAGGGGCGTCGTCCATATTTTTTTACAGTCTATGATCCGAACGTGCATCACTGTTTTACATTACAGCTTAAACGGAAAAATATCGACCTCTTGTACAGCAATCATGGCGTGTCTCTCTCGTAAACTATTGCGCTCTTCTTCTTTCCAGACGTCTTTGCATCTCCCGCGAGCACGCCGGAGAAAGAAAAACCCGTCAAAATAAAAGTCCCCATAGAGAAAAATACCTCCGTTACATTCCCCTCTGCTAAACCCTGCCATACCATCAACATCTCCAGACAGCCTGCCCCTGGAACATAAACAGAACACAATTTAAAAGTGCAACATTGTACAAAATACATTCTTTTCAATCTCAAACAAGTTCATACATATTTCTCATCACAACCTCAGTTAATGTTTTTCTTCTTTCTACCTTATTTCATAAGATAATCAGCTCTATACCTCACAGGTAATTTGCCACGATTTTGTCTTTGAGAGCGTCTGAGCTCTGGAACATTTTCACATTCAACATCTGAAATGTCAGCATCATCAGAAACTTCTTGTACTCCCCACTCTACTTCAGAGACCACATCTTCCACTACATTCTCCTGTTCTTGTGTTACACTCCCTCTTTGTTCTACATCATTGGTTTTCATCTGTACCACCCCTTTATCTTTACTCTGTCTATGTGCAGTGGCTGGAAAACAAACAAGATCTGGGAATTCAGTTTCGGAGTCTGACTGGTTTACGGGTCTACATGTGGTTGTACGTGGCGTAACAGGTGACAAAGGAAAGGTGCAGTGACAGAGCTGATCTCTGTGTACTACTCTGGACGGACCCCCCTTTTCAGGTTTGATAGTAAATACAGGTATGTCTGAATGATTCTGCTTTACTACAATGTACGGTGCATGTTCCCACTTGTCTTGAATCTTATTTCTGCCCCTATGTTTGTGATTACGTAGCAACACACGGTCACCAGGCCTTACAAGCGCTCCAGAAGATTTGCGGTCATACACTCTTTTCCGTCTCTTGGAAGCTTCCTGTGCGACCATATTTGCGACTTCTACGGCAGTCTTTAGTCGACCATGATGACTCTTCACCCATTCGTCCAAGTCTTCTGCATCACTTTCCTCCACATCCTTTCCACCCAACACATCCAATGGAAGGCGCGCATCCCTCCCAAACATCAAGTAAAAGGGAGAATAGCCAGTAGATGAGTGGACGTGATTGTTGTATGCCATTACTAGCTCAGGTAGGAGAGTTTTCCAGTCTTTCTTTTTCTCAGGTGTCAACGTTCTCAGCATATCATGCATTGTGCGGTTGAACCGCTCGCACTGAGAGTTTCCTTGAGGATGGTAGGGACTTGTACGACTTTTTCCAATACAATAGGCTTTACAGAGTTCCTTGATCACTTGCGCCTCGAAGCATCTTCCCTGATCTGAATGCAGACGAGCTGGGCACCCGTAGCAGACGAACCAATGTTTGATGAGGGCCTTTGCGGTAGTACTCGCTGTTTGGTTCTTGGTTGGGACGGCAACTGTAAACCGGGTAAACATATCAGTTAGAACCAGTACATTTTCATACCTTCCTGAGGACATTTCCAGCTGAGTATAGTCCATAGCCAACACTTCTAAAGGAGCAGTGACATTGCTACAAGTCATCGGAGCTCGGATTCTTGGAAAGACATCCTTTGCAAGGGTACATCTTTTACAATGTGCTATCCATCCTTGAACATCCTTAGACATTTTAGGCCAATAGTAGCTCCGCCTCATCAGTGTCAGAGTACTCTTTTCTCCGAAATGACCCCCATGCTCATGTTGACTGTCATACACTGATCGCTGTAATGGGACCGGAACAACCAGCTGCTTAATTTTTTCTCCATCCCTTGGATCAAGAATGCATCTAAACATCACTCCATTATGCAGTTGAAGACGTTCAAACTCTCTGTAAAGCTTTTTCGACTCTGGTGGCATACTCTGTTGTTCTGTCCTGCTTGTTTTTTTCTCTTTGAACGGTGCATTGTACACGGGACCCATCAAGGCATCAGTTCTTTGCAGCTCCCTTATTTCATTCCAGCTGTAACCATTCAGCACTTTCTTGATGGACGCTTATACGGCCACTTGAACATCAGTCTCGCCCTGCTTGGAGTCTTGCGCGGGCCACAGGTATGCACGCACTTCCTCAGAGTTCAGTCTGATGAAATCCTTCTCTGTGTCTTCCTGTTCTGGAACTTCACTGGAGGGAATTCTTGATAGAGCATCCGCATTGGTGTTCAGTCTTCCAGGCTTATACAGAACTTCGAAATTAAGCTCCGCTAACTGGGCCACCCAGCGTTGCTCTACTGCACCAAGATTTGCGGTCTCCAGATAACGCAGTGGATTATGGTCAGTGATTACAGTAAACTTGGAGAACATCAGGTACTCTTTAAATTTTTCTGTTGCAGCCCACTTAAGGGCCAACAGCTCCAGTTTGAATGCACTATAGTACTTGTCATTCCGCTCTGATCCTCTCAGGCCTCTGCTAGCAAATGCAATGACGCGCTCTGCTCCACCTTGTTTTTGGCTCAATACAGCTCCGAGGCCCTGTTGACTTCCATCTGTAGTAAGGATAAACGGAAGGCCAAAGTCGGGGTAAGCAAGGACAGGTGGTGACATCAGGTATTGTCTCAATTTGTCAAATGCAGTCTGGCATTCGCTACTCCACATGAACAGTTCAGATGCTCTCCTTTTGTCTTTGCTGCCCATCAACGCATGCAATGGTTTTGCTATTTGAGCAAACTGTGGTACAAACCGCCGGTAATAACTCATGAATCTGATCAATTGTCTCACTTCTTTCACACTTTTAGGCACAGGCCAAGCATCCAAGGCACTAACCTTTTCACTGTCGACTTGGATTCCTTCAGAGGAGATCACGTGGCCCAAGAATTTTACCTCAGATCTGAAGAGAAAGCATTTGCTTGGTTTCAACTTTAGGCCATGACGCTTCAGTCGATCAAAGACCAGCTCTAGTCTCTCACAGTGACCCTGGAAGTCTTTGGAAAAAACAATAATATCATCAAGATATATCAGGAGTACATCAAAGGTCAAATCCCCGCGCACTACTCCCATAAGGCGCTGGAAGGTGGCTGGCGCGTTGCACCGCGAGAATGGCATCCGCGTCCACTCAAACAGTCCAAACGGGGAAGTGACTGCTGTCTTTTCACGATCACGCAAACATGTGGCGGTACCCTACGGTGCCTCTGTTTCACTGGTGGAGCTTCACCGGTATGAATGTCATGCGTTACTGACTGTGTGTACCCAAAGTCACTGTCACTTTTGGAGAATATGTCTCTGTATTTTGCCAACAACTGGTTAAGTTCCTCTCTTTGTGCAGGGGTGAGCTTTTCGTAATTCACCTGGACTGGTACTGGGGGTTTTTCAGAGATATCGACTGCTTGAACATGCACCACTCGTCTGACATGAGGTGTCCCTTCCTCCTCCTCAAACTCCAGTGTGTTCTCAGTTAACACCTGTGGTTTAGACACTACTGCCACTCTGCATCTTGGGTTAAGTCTGATTGTCCGCTCGCTCGAATTCATGACACGTACAGAAACTTTACCACCCTCAGTTTTTGTTAGCACATTAGCCACTAGCAGCCCCTTGGGTAGACTCACACCAGTGGTAGGCTCAATTAATACTTGACACTTCACTTTAGGTGTCACTCTGCAACGACCTTCGAACACCTTTTCACTTAGTGGAGGGATGGTGACGGCCTGTTTTCCACCGACTTTGACAAACCCAATCTTGCCATCAGGACTCAGGGTTTCGGTTTTCTCAACGCTGGCTAACATCCTTCGTATCTTTGCTTCTGCAGGTTGTCCATATTTGTTGGCTGACTTCACATTCTCTCCTGTGAAGAACACTGACTTGAACTCACTGATTATATTCATTCCGATTATTCCTGAAAGTCCTTTTATCTCCTCTGCTTGTGGGCTTGTGTCTGTCAGCACAAAGATGCATTTTTCTGGGAGAACCTTCCCCATACACTCCACATCAGCTTGCAGACATCCTAGAACCGGAATGTCGAGTCCATTAGCTGCAGTGAGTCGTACCCAGTGAGCAGATGACAGTCTCAGCTCTTGTTCTCCAAAGTGCTTCCTAAAGTGTGACTCTGTAATAGTGGACACTTCTGAGCCTGTATCCAGTAAGCAGTTTGTCTTAACACCAGCTATTCTAACTTCAACAGTCAGACAATCTCCAAATGCACCACTTTTCAACTTATCTGTCACGTCGTCAGTCCATTCAGCTGTATGACTTCGTATCATAGATGGCCCAGGGCTGGTTTGAGCTGTACTGGATGGAACGTTTCTTGTGTTAGTTCCAGGCATCACTGTAGAACGTCGGGACTGATCAGGTACTGTAGTTGCTTCAGTACCTTTGGGACAGTACCTGCTAGTGTGCCCAGGTTCACCACATGAATAACAGATGTATCAGCCATCACTGTCCTTTAGGGGTTGTCTTTTTGAACGACTGTTGAAGTTGTACTCTGCTATTACTGTGTACTGCTTGGTAAAGTTCATCTTGACGGGCGGCAATCTTCTGTATAGCTTCGTGCAGTTTTTCCAGTGTTAACGCAGAGGAAGCTTGCTCTGCATCAGCACTTACAACTCTGACACGGGGGCTGTGTTTTGGAATGTCTGGCGTTTGAGTTTCTTCTTCTTCAGCCCAAGTGATTGTGGCTTGCATTACCTGAACAAAAGTCAAACTTGCATCCTCTTTAACTCGCCTTTTCATTTCACGCCTCAGAAAATCATCTCGGAGGCCCAAGACAAGTTGTTCTTTTAACACACTTTCGGCCTCTGGAACTCTGTTTGGCTCTCTGCGCTGAACTCGGCTGAGTCTTTCTTGTAGGTCATATGCGTATGAACGTATCATCTCACCTTGCATTTGCTTTCGTTCGTAGAAATCTTTCAGTCTGGTTCCAATTGGTACTTTGTCTCCATAGGTGTCTAGTAGGACTTGAAAGATATCATCGGTAGATTTTTCACCATCACCCAACATGAACCTCACAGTCGCTTTGGCCTCATCTTTGAGATGCTGTTTCGCCAACTCTACACGATCTTCTGCAGGTACTCTCATCACTTGGAAGGCAGATTTCATTGATGCAACCCACTCTTCAACGCTCAACTCTCCAGTTTTGGTCGAACGGCCACTGAACTCTGGCAGTTTTCTGTCCCTGGGAATGTAAATGGTAGCTGGGGGTGCTTGAGCGGTAGCCTGATGCTCGATGACAGCTCTTGCTAGTGACAGGGCCTCTCTTTGTT
Organism: Scardinius erythrophthalmus; assembly: GCF_964197995.2. Lineage (NCBI taxonomy): Eukaryota > Metazoa > Chordata > Actinopteri > Cypriniformes > Leuciscidae > Scardinius > Scardinius erythrophthalmus. The sequence goes on from NC_138242.1 coordinate 11,168,724, forward strand.
CAGTTCTTGCCTGGTCGAGTGCTCCTGCCTGTTCAGCAAACCGCCTCTGCATCTCCGCCATCTCCCTCTTCAGTTCCTCAAACTCTGCCATTCTTCAGCTTGTAGGCCTGGGACGTGTGACACAAAACAAAAAGGTAAATACAGTCTAATTCCATCCTGTTCGTGACGCCAAATGTAACGGGACTGTAAGTCTCGCCTCGTAGGGGAAAATTAAAACACTACCTTGGAAGACTTAAAAGCGAAAGGATCTTAGTCCCCGCTCAAGTGCTTTGAGCCTCAATATGCAATATGTTAATGTATATGTTTTCTCTTACACTATTTTATGCTACAGGAATAGGTAGCGTAGGCTTCAGGTGAGTATGTCGACACGGTGGCTTCCTGAAGTGTATGTAGTGAAAAATAAATTGAAATTCACATCCCCACCCACCTAATCCTAATAGTGTAAGGGAGACGCCCCTACCCCAAGGTAAGTTAAAAAAATAACTGTCAAATGTTTCACGTTTTAACAATTAGCAATTTATTTTCCTTCTCTTTGTAAATTATATTTCTGCTGGAAGGATCTGTTTCAATAGCATAAAATACCAAAAAGTAACAAAAAATAAAATAAAAAAAATAAACTGTTTTGAGATTTTGTTTTGTTTTCTTGAAAGATCTTCAAATAGTTAGGCTAACACTTTCAAAACAAACCTTTTAACACCTCAAAAGTGTTTACTAAAATTAATCTCAGTATAGGGCACAAACTTATTTACAGAAAACACTGGATGTAGATGACCCTTATAGTTCAATCCAAATGATTCACTTCATAAACTCTTTCCACCCAAATGACTCACTTCAAATAACTCATTTTGAACAGTTCAAATTGACAGTTGAAACCCTCAGTTTGTTCAAACACTCAGTTCAGTTCACACTATATCAGTGAAGTGTCTGTGTGTGTATCGAACTGTTGTACCAGTCTGTGGCAACGACAACTTTGAAGACTCGTGATGACTTGCGATGACTTGTGATGACTTGAACAACAGCTGTAACGATTTAATGAACAGCTGGGACAGGACAGTGAGATGTCGCAAGGATGGCAGGGCAAATAAAAATTAAAAAATTAAAAAACACAAGAAAGTTTCAGCGTGGCTCAGGAAAATAACTCAGGTAATTTCTGGAACAAAATGGCGCAGCTCAGCCCAGCTCGCACGCGGCACGCATAGATCAAATGATCTGGATCACACAAAAAAAACTTCTTTCAAAAACAAATCTTCACCATTGACGATCGTCAGTCTCCCAAAAACGAATCACTCCTTCAAGATCGATCTATCAGCTCACATAAGCATTCTCGCGCACTTAAAAGTGCACTCAAATGATTCTCAGAAAAAAAAATGTCTCTCGTTCCAAAACGGTCTGTAGATCACCCAGAAAAACAGTAGAACGCTCAAAATTTCTTAGTCATACTAACGTTACGGAAAAACAAGTGTTCTGGATGAAACTCACGGCTCTAGCAACTCTCTCTCGTGCTCTCAGCCCGTCTCCAACACCGTTCTCCGTCCGATGACGCAATCGACCGAACTTCTGTTTCAACTGCGTCTACAGTTTCACATGACAATGTTGATGTACACTATACTCACGAAACTTAATCCGAACGTGCATCACTGTTTTACATTACAGCTTAAACGGAAAAATATCGACCTCTTGTACAGCAATCATGGCGTGTCTCTCTCGTAAACTATTGCGCTCTCTTCTTCTTCCCAGACGTCTTTGCATTTCCCGCGAGCACGCCGGTGTGGTGATTTATCCGGTCACTTCGGTGTGAATAGTCCGGGCGTAGGACCCAAGCAATCCGATTGGCTCAAAGCCCGTTTTATGGGTAATCGCTTTAGTGCCTGGTTACAAATCATACAAAATCATTTTATCATAGAAGACGTTTGTACTACGTTATAACGAGTCATTAATGTATTTAATGTATTTTAAATTATACGTTTCATATACTAGTATTTAACCGAAGCTATAGATTTTGAAATTAAACATTTCTCGTTGGTAGTGTGTTTTTTTAGTTAGCTTAGATAATAGCATAGCATACAGCTAACGTTATCCGATCGTGCTATGAGCTTTAACTGCACTGATACTGGCTTACCGTATTCACAGCCATTCGTAATGCAATTATAATTATGTAATTATTTTTTATCCTCAATAATCAGCGCAATATGTTACAAGTACACTTTTATTTATTAAAAGAGCCATAAAATAATATTTATTTGTGTATATTACTATTACATTTAAATAAATTACAGAATGCTAGCTATGTTTTGTGGGCATAAATATTAATTGGTTGTCTAGCCTTGACTAAAGAACAGTATAATAAAATTATGGAATCACAATCTTAATGTAATTAATCAAACCCCTTAATTCATATAATAATCTTTATTTTAAAGAAATAACATTTTAAAGTATGTTTTGTGATGAAGTTATTTGTTATTAAGCAATAGGGCATAATATGCTTTTTTTATTACAAGCATGTCATTTGTGTACTAATGCATATGATTTATGTCATAATAATTATTAATACAGAACATCATACAACACAATAACATTTAATGTAATAAAATTATAGAACCAAAACTTATATAAAAATTTAATTAAATTACACTACAATAGAATACATAATGAATTCTGAAACTGAATTTTGAGATGTAATATATTACATTTTTATCAACACAAAACTACAAGCAAAATGCACATCGTTTTAGGACATTTATAGAGCTTTTTAAAATACACAACAATACAAAGCAGCTTTAACAAACATACTCTAGTATGTCTTTACTTTCCTAAACACTTTGTGATAGTCCTCTGGCTATACATTGTGAAGATTTAAAAACAATTAATGTTGAGTTAGCTGTGTTAAAATATTTAATGAACTGTATGTAAGGTTAAAGTTTTTTGAGAGCTAATGAGACAAATATATGCAGTGTATTTTGCTGTGTGAAAAGTCAAATCTTTAATTTGAAGTAAATTCGTGTTGTATGTGCAGTCAATTCTTTGTGGAACCATCCTAAGGCCTAGATGATGCAGTCAGTCAATTTCCCCGGGCTTTAGATGGTGCGGTCGTGACCTGGTAGGTGAGGAGGCTGGACTAGGTGTCATGGACTGGCTTGAGGGAACTCTGCAAAAACACACAAACAACACGTCACATGCAACTGAACACTTGCAGTCTTTAGTGCTATGGAACATCACTCACTGTTTTTGCTTTGATATGCAAACTCAAAGGTGCAACGCAGCAGACGTAGTTAGCTCGTTGAACCTGGGGTGTAATGGATGGACTGGCTTGAGGGAACTCTGCAAAACACACAAACAACACGTCACATGCAACTGAACACTTGCAGTCTTTAGTGCTGTGGAACACCACTCACTGTTTTTGCTTTGATATGCAAGCCCAAAGGTGCAACGCAGCAGACAAGTTAGCTCGTTGAACCTGGGGTGTCATGGATGGACTGGCTTGAGGGAACTCTGCAAAACACACAAACAACACGTCACATGCAACTGAACACTTGCAGTCTTTAGTGCTGTGGAACACCACTCACTGTTTTTGCTTTGATATGCAAGCCCAAAGGTGCAACGCAGCAGACGTAGTTAGCTTGTTGAACCTGGGGTGTCATGGATGGACTGGCTTGAGGGAACTCTGCAAAAACACACAAACAACACCTGCATGAAGTTGGCCCCCCACCCAACGCAAAACGTCGTCAAACTATGCTCAATCGTTTGTGCTCCGTTTGTGCTGGTTTGTGCTGTAAAAATTTTCGTTTGTGCTGTTTCAGTTTTTTAGATATTAAAAGAATATTTTTAGGTCATTCTGAGGTCACTCAGCCCCCCCACATGTTCCAAATTCACCCAAAATAGTCTCGTTCGTTTGTGCTTCGTTTGTGCTGGTTTGTGCCGGTAAAATTTTCGTTTGTGCTGCTTCGGGTTTTAAAATATCAGAAATTGAATTATAGACAATGACGTCACCAGCCCCCCCACATGCTCCAAATTCACCCAAAATAGACGCAATCGTTTGTGCTCCGTTTGTGCTGGTTTGTGCTGTAAAAAGTTTCGTTTGTGCTGCTTTGGTTTTTTAGATATTAAAATAATATTAGGTGGTCATTCTGAGGTCACTCAGCCCCCCACATGCTCCAAATTCACCCAAAATAGTCTCGTTCGTTTGTGCTTCGTTTGTGCTGGTTTGTGCCGGTAAAATTTTCGTTTGTGCTGCTTCGGGTTTTAAAATATTATACATTCAATTATTTTTGATGACGTCACCAGCCCCCCCACATGCTTCAAATTCACCCAAAATAGTCTCGTTCGTTTGTGCTTCGTTTGTGCTGGTTTGTGCTGTAAAAAGTTTCGTTTGTGCTGCTTCAGTTTTTTAGATATTAAAATGATATTTTTAGGTCGTTCTGAGGTCACTCAGCCCCCCATATGTTCCAAATTCACCCAAACTAGTCTCATTCGTTTGTGCTTCGTTTGTGCTGGTTTGTGTCGGTAAAATTTTCGTTTGTGCTGCTTCGGGTTTTAAAATATCAGAAATTGAATTATAGACGATGACGTCACCAGCCCCCCCACATGCTCCAAATTCACCCAAAATAGTCTCGTTCGTTTGTGCTTCGTTTGTGCTGTTTTGTGCCGGTACAATTTTCGTTTGTGCTGCATCGGCCTTTAAAATATTAGACAGTGAATGAAAGCGAATTATAGACGGTGACTTCACCAGCCCATTAAATGACTTCAACCAGCCTGCTTCTTCATGAACGCACCACAGAGAAATGCACATTTCATACATAAGCAGAGAGCAGTCTGTTTTCTTTCGTTTTGAATTGTTCTGTTTAAAAGTAGACATGTCTGTGATGCAAGTAGGTCTAGGCGCTGAGTTTCGGTTCATTTATGAGACCAACTGCAGTTCAGGCGCCGGCGCCTCTATGTCCTGATTATCTGTTGTCTGATATAGGCCTATTAACATTTTATTTTGCCTATTAAATCCTGGCATTTGGTAGAAGAAACAATGATTAAAATTAAGATAAAATTAATACAAAACGAATTTCACCTTAAAGAAAGGCTTTGTGCTTTCTGTTTGAGGTCTCTGTGAAAGTTTTAAAGCAGTCTTTTAGTGTCGTTTTCAGAGTGGTCAGTCCGTAACGAAGTTCTCCGTCCGTTACATTGTTTTTTCCTCATAAATGCAAACACGAAAAATTTAATAAAATGAATAATTTATGTTCTGCGGAGAGACAACGCTTCTTCATCCGGTGGGTAGGCTAGTATTAGGCTACTTTTGGTTTGCGCAGAATTACTAAAAAAAATGTAACGCACATGCTATTTCCCTCATATTAAATATAAAACGCATGAGTAGACTGATATTTTTTTAATGTCTGGACTCCTTTTTTAAGGGAGAAGCGTATGGATATATAACAGACAGTTTCAATATATTGGTATTAATTTATTCTGATAATTTATACTTCAAGTTTTGACTTGCAAATGTCACGTCCATAACGCTGGAATTGACCAATTTTAAAGAATTTATCCTCAACTGTTTTTGTGGTGTAAGTCTATGTATTTTATAATGTTAACTTCAAATAATAGTTATATGAAGATGTGGTAGCATTGGATCTGGACTCAGGAGTTGGAAGGGGTGTGTCGCGATTCTGCCTTCTCACCGCAACACAGGTCCGTGGATGGAGCGTCGGGATTTTGGTTTCATATTGCATATTGTTACACAGCCCTAGTCGTTTGTTTGAGAAATGTTAAGTTCTACTTCTGTAGTTATTTTGGTGAACGTAACTGGAGTAGCTAATGCATTACAATTCTGAGACGGCCTTTATTGTAAGGTACTCTAAATAATTTCCTTTAAATAAAAGTAACAAAGTAATCTATAATGTATTACAGTTTGGAAGTGCTGCTGATATTGTGAAAAATGATTAGCCTATAAATGAAGAGTTCAGATGCAAAAGCCTCTAAGTGCCATCTGAAATTTTCTTCTAGAATGATCATTTTTATCAAGCTCATATATTTAAGTTCAATAATTTCACTTAAATGGCAATGCAAATTACCTATTAATTGTCATTTAAGTGAAATTACTGAACTTAAATATACAAGCTTTATAATAATTATCATTCTAGAAGAAAATTTCAGATGGCACTTAGAGGCTTTTGCATCTGAACTCTTCAAATAGATTATATATTTTCATATAATTAATATTTTAATGTTAATATAATTCAAATTTAATATAATTCAGTTGTAATTTATTCCTGTAATGTCAAAGCTGAATTTTCTGTATCATTACTCCAGTTTTCAACGTCACATTATTCTTTAGAAATCATAAGATGTTGATGTTGTGCTCAATTATTATTGGTGCTCACTGCTCATTTAAGAAAGGCTCTTATTTTGTATTGTATTTTGTATTATATTTTTTACATATTGCGTATGTTTTTTTTTGTTTGTTTTTGTTTTTAATGTTTAATATTTTTTGTGGAAAATTTAATTTTTGATATTTTTTCCCCTTTTGATTAATTTAATCCGTTTCGGTCTTACCTTGTTACTTCAACTAGCTACTGTAAAAAAAATATATATGTATATTATATTATATTATATTATATTATAGGCTATTATATATATTTTTTAAAGGCCGATGCAGCACAAACGAAAATTGTATCGGCACAAAACAGCACAAACGAAGCACAAACGAACGAGACTATTTTGGGTGAATTTGGAGCATGTGGGGGGGCTGGTGACGTCATCGTCTATAATTCAATTTCTGATATTTTAAAACCCAACGCAGCACAAACGAAAATTTTACCGGCACAAACCAGCACAAACGAAGCACAAACGAATGAGACTAGTTTGGGTGAATTTGGAACATATGGGGGGCTGAGTGACCTCAGAACGACCTAAAAATATCATTTTAATATCTAAAAAACCGAAGCAGCACAAACGAAACTTTTTACAGCACAAACCAGCACAAACGAAGCACAAACGAACGAGACTATTTTGGGTGAATTTGAAGCATGTGGGGGGGCTGGTGACGTCATCAAAAATAATTGAATGTATAATATTTTAAAACCCGAAGCAGCACAAACGAAAATTTTACCGGCACAAACCAGCACAAACGAAGCACAAACGAACGAGACTATTTTGGGTGAATTTGGAGCATGTGGGGGGCTGAGTGACCTCAGAACGACCTAAAAATATCATTTTAATATCTAAAAAACCGAAGCAGCACAAACGAAACTTTTTACAGCACAAACCAGCACAAACGAAGCACAAACGAACGAGACTATTTTGGGTGAATTTGAAGCATGTGGGGGGGCTGGTGACGTCATCAAAAATAATTGAATGTATAATATTTTAAAACCCGAAGCAGCACAAACGAAAATTTTACCGGCACAAACCAGCACAAACGAAGCACAAACGAACGAGACTATTTTGGGTGAATTTGGAGCATGTGGGGGGCTGAGTGACCTCAGAATGACCACCTAATATTATTTTAATATCTAAAAAACCAAAGCAGCACAAACGAAACTTTTTACAGCACAAACCAGCACAAACGGAGCACAAACGATTGCGTCTATTTTGGGTGAATTTGGAGCATGTGGGGGGGCTGGTGACGTCATCGTCTATAATTCAATTTCTGATATTTTAAAACCCGAAGCAGCACAAATGAAAATTTTACCGGCACAAACCAGCACAAACGAAGCACAAACGAACGAGACTATTTTGGGTGAATTTGGAACATGTGGGGGGGCTAAGTGACCTCAGAATGACCTAAAAATATTCTTTTAATATCTAAAAAACCGAAACAGCACAAACGAAAATTTTTACAGCACAAACCAGCACAAACGGAGCACAAACGATTGAGCATAGTTTGACGACGTTTTGCGTTGGGTGGGGGGCCAACTTCACGCAGGTACAAACAACACGTCACATGCAACTGAACACTTGCACAGTCTTTAGTGCTGTGGAACACCACTCACTGTTTTTGCTTTGATATGCAAGCCCAAAGGTGCAACGCAGCAGCAGACGTAGTTAGCTCGTTGAACCTGGGGTATCATGGATGGACTGGCTTTAGGGAACGCAGGAATGGTTTGAGTTGGGACACATTGGTTTTCTGGCGGAGAATGTTGCCCGATTTGTCTGCAAGTGTAGCAACCCCTTTTTCGGTAATGTCTTTGACTACAAAAGGGCCTGTCCAGTTCCCCTTTAAACGTCCACCTTTGCGTCCCTCTTTTCTTTTGTTTGCTTTGAGTACCTCCTCTCCTTCGTGGATGTGAAATGATTTCACATTTTTTCTTTTCCGGGACTCGTACTCTGCCTTTTGCTTCCCCTGTGCTTTTTCAATGTTATCCCGCACCTTATGAAAATAATGTATAATAAACAGACTTAATAGAATACCTTAAATAATGTGAATTATTACTTAATTAAAGTTCATACTACAATTACCTTTGCCTGTACTGCTGTCACCTCTACTATCCGTGTGGGCATTACTATATTCGGATCCTCTGCTACAAAGCAATCTGTCTCAGATACTATCTTTGTGTTTAGAACCTCTGGTAAATACCCTAAAAGGTATGCAAGACATGGTAGATTCTTATAACATATAGCCTAAAAATTTAATAATAAAATCTTCTTAACTAAATAATAATAACCTGGTTCACAAACTCCCTCCCCTGGTCTGTGATTATTCTTTCAACTACTCCATATGCATTAAATGCTTGTAAGACCCCTGTAGCCACCTTGCGGTCTTACACTTCAGGGATTTGGCGAAAACCCATTTGGAGAAGAGGTCAGTCATTGTGAGGACATAAATGTTCCCCTGAGGAGTGGTTGGAAATGGTCCCATCAAATCCATTCCTATTACAGTCCAGGCTTTAGTGACCTTGATAGGGTGCAACACTGGAGCCACTGTTTTAATAGTATCAGTACGCTGACACTGTGGACATTGGGCAATCTAAAAAAAAAATTTGTAGGTGTTTGTAACATTACAAACAACAGAAACACATTACTTTGTACAACTACATCAGTGGTCTCAAACTCAACAAAGGATCTTGAGGACACGACTTAACACCATTAAGTGTTTATTATAATATGATCTTGTGGCCTCAATATAATATGTCGTGGCCTCTACATAACATACCAATAAGTTAATTATTTACACTTGAGTGGCTGTATGAAACTATCTTGTGGTTCGGGAATTTGAATCTACAATTATCTTACCCACTTCGTGACGTCTGAAAAGATGCCTTGCCAATAGTATGCGCTTGCAATCTTATTGCATGTCCTTGTTCTCCCCTGATGCCCACCTGTAGCTGGGCTGTCATGACAGTCCCGAAGGACTCGTTCCTTCTGTTGCTCATCCATGACAACTAGACGGTTTGATCCGTCTGCAGTCTTGTAATAAAGATGTCCACCTGTGTTAGAGACATAAAGAGGTAATGTGAGGGAACGCAACACACAGTATATAAATCATGTTATTTATTGAAGAAAATACTATGTAAAATTAGTTGTTTTATCATAAGCAAACGTAGCGGATACTGTAAATCACAGAATACATAACACGTTAAAAGGCAATGATATTTTTCTACTTCCCCTGCACAATGAACTTCTTAGCAGAACACCTGACAATTCTCTTCCGTCCGGTGTCCCTTGGTAAACTCCACGCTCCAGGTACTCCTTCACCTCAGCATGCAACGCGAACTGTAACATAACTTTAACGCAAAGCAAAAGTAAAAAAGTTGATTAAACGTATTAATTGTGCAGTCAATCGATCAATTAAATCGAAAAATTAACTAGATTAATTACACTTTTGTTCTGATTAATTGCGATTGATCGCAATCATAAACACTCAAGTTTCAGTAACACTTTATAATAACATTCAGTTGTAAGTCATTTATAAGTGATTAGTAAATTATTAACTAATCATTTACAAAACATGAATATGTGTTTCCTACGTGATCAATAAATAATTTTTTTTTGTATGTAGCAATTAGAGGGTGCAGAAAGTGTTGTAAATGCCTTAAATACACATACAGATCATTTGTAACAGGTAAGTGTAACACAGCTGTCTTTTGTAGTGTGTAGTGTAGTGTGTACTGCAGTGTAAGTGCTGACTGGTGAGGGTATAGACAGCTGTCTTCTGTAGTATGTAGTGTAGTGTAGTGTGTACTGCAGCAGGGCCGTGCACAGACCTTTTGAGGGACATGTGCTGAAACTGAAAAAGGGCACCCCCCTGCCTTTTTTTTTTTTTAAGCCTACATAAAAGGAAGAAATGGTCACATCTTCATGACAAATTCAATAACACAAAATAATTGTCTCAAAAGCTTTAGATTATTCACGATTAATAACAACCATAATAATAATATAGATAAACAGGGTAAGCTATTCTGTTTGGTTTTATAAGCCAAGTATTATTTGGTTAACATGATTATTTATGACATTGAGAAGAGGGGAAGGTAGAGCAATGAGTCAAGTATTTTTGACAAATTATTTTGAAATATAATTTAAGTAATTATGTCCAACTCAATTCCAGATTATAAGAAACTATAGCATTCTGCATGATAAATTATAAAGATTTCACAGTGATCTTCTGTAATGTTTTTTTTTAGTTAGGCTACTACTGCAACATTACTGTAGTAAAACCATGTTATAGCCTACTACATTTTATACATGTGAGGACGAGAGTATAGAATAGCCTACTATTGATTTAAAAATTAGCTAGATAGCGAATACATGCATATTAACATCCGTGAATTAACCATAATTTAATATTATCACCATAACATGATTAGCCTAAATGTTAGTAAATTAAGTGTATCAGCAATCATAAAGCAAAGAAGACATTTCTTAGAAATATATGTTACCTAGGTGACGAGGATCTCGTCGCTTTGTGTAAGTTCCAGTACGAAACAGCGCGGGGGCGCACCTGTTATGATTTTCCGATGGTACAAACAAATTATATGTTGTTGTATTACTTATCAATATATAGTTTTTGACCAGCGAATGTGTGCAAATGTGCATTTTTTTTTGTCCGTCATTAAAACGGCGCCGGCGACTCACATTACATTTTCATCAACAGGTTACAAGTGTGTTGTAGCTATTATGCGGGGCGCTCAGTTTTTCCTGTTGTAAAATACATTTGGCCAAAATCGCATTTTATAAAAGATGAAATGCTACTGTATGCACAGGCTATTTAAGTGTAGGATATGCATTGGCTATGACTAGATGGCTTTAAGGATGATCGAATAAGATTTACACAAGCTCGTTTTAAGAAATAGCATTGATTTAAAAAATAAAATAAAAATAAAAACACCACCAAAAAAAGGGCACTTCGGAGTGTAAGGGCAAAAAGGACATGTGCTCTGCACAGGTTGAGCCCTACCTGTGCACGTGCCTGTACTGCAGTGCAAGTGCTGACTGGTGAGGGTATAGACAGCTGTCTTCTCTGAAACATATGGAGTCTTTAACCACTGTTCACCTGATGTGAGCAAAACATATAAAAAATGTAACAATGAACATTTATGAAACGCATATTCATGTTTTGTAAATGATTAGGTAATCATTAAACAATCAATTGTAAATGACTTATACCTGAATCTACACAACATACATAAATAATGAACATATCACTTATCAATCATTTATGAATGTTTCATAAACAATTAGTTAATCATTTACTAATCACTTGTAAATGACTTGTAACGAAATTTACATATCTTGGGTGCTGTCCCTTTAAGACCTGCGTTGCCGACTGCCAACTGCTGCGCAGTGCGCACCAAAGGTGCGCGTCTGTCAGGACACGTGTGTGTCTTTTCGCGCTCGAATGTTTTAAAACCATTTGCTTTAATAGCATGATCAATGTAACGCTAGCTAAAGGATGACAGAAAAAGATAACTTGGATAGCACGAGTTATTAATATATATATATATATATATATATATATATATATATATATATATATATATATATATATATATATATATATTAATATATTAAATGCAACTGTGCACAAGTGCTCAAACTGGTTTTGATGTATTTATGCATCATTTAGTGCCTATAACGTTAACATTACACGAGCTGAGGCCTTTAATTTTTAATTCTTCATTCGGAAACAAAGACTTTCGTCCAAATTGTATTAGGCCTATAACATTGCAAATAGTTTTTCCGAAAGAAAAGCATGCTCATGCAAGAATTATGAACTTAGTTTTAAGTATCTATAACGGTAAAAAAATTATTACAGGCCGATAATTGCGCTAATATTAAAATATAACTACAATTAAACATTATTAAAATACACAGGGTGATGGATGTACTTACTGAGATGTTGAATGATGAGGGGGGGGGGGAACAATAATTAATATGAAGTTAAATTGATAATTAAATTGTATTTTTGAAATAAGTAAGGTAAATGTATTGGTCGCAGAGATGAAATTGTCCAGAGATGTTTGGTCACAGAGATGCTCAGATGTCCAAAGATGAAATTTTCGCAGAGATACTTGGTAGAATTTCTGACGAAAGGGACCTGTGAAACATGACAATCGTATAGACCCCTTCACGGTTGACGTCACAGGAAAATTCTAAGTTCGCAGTGCGCATGTCGGGGTCAGAAAGTTAATTCCATCCCATTGAATTGTGTGTTAACCAGAGAATTTCTCGTCAAGAAAAAAATGCCTACTTGTTGCGTCGTGGACTGTTAAAATCACACCAGTTGTGGAGTCAAGTTTTTCAGGATTCCTGCAGGATCTCATCCGTTTAAAAAAAAAATAGACGACATCTGTTCAGATCTATTTTTTTTTACAGTCTATGGTTCAAATAGATACTGCTAACGTTATCTGCTAAGTAGGCTAGCATGACACAGGTCACAATTAATGCCAGATATCGAACTTCACCTAACTATTAAACCAGTCTACAGTTTACAGAAAACATTTGTTTACTTACCAGCTTAACTAACTTATACCGTTGTTGTCACAATAACGTTAACTGTCAATAACACAATAACACTACAAACACGAACATCTTTGATCGTAGCATTGTCCCTGTCTGCCCGTTTATTATATAAAAAAATACACATACTTAACAGTGTTAAATTTGAAAAAGTACTGTTCGACAGAGCTGCTTGGTTTGTTACCACAGTTATCTGCGTGGTACCTTGGCGATGAAGATCCACATTTGCGGCTATCCAACACGAAAATGCAGCAAGCATTTCACAATAATTTTCTTCAGATAACTCCAAATTTCTCCCACACACTGGACTTGATTTTTGATGACTGTCGACAACTTTACAATCTCCACTAGCTATTCTTCTCTTTAACTCCTCAGCATCCATCTCGACGAGCAGATCGCGCGCGCGCAGTTATGATGAAATTTTAAAAGTGAAAGATCCTGGGAGGGCGTGGCGCGTGGGCAAATAAACTGATGTGGATTTTAAATTATTTTATCAACTTGAAATACAGGCATATTTTTGTAGACGTGTTCCTAAAAATATGAATATATTTTTACGTTTGCATGTGATAGTTTTAAACCCGTGTTTAGACCCGTATTTCCCCCGTGTCCGAACCGACACAGTTGGATAGATGCGGAAGAGTTTTATCGACTTAAAGGACAAGTTCGGTATTTTACACTTAAAGCCCTGTTTACAGATCGTTTCTGATGAAATAGAACGGTTGAAATAAAAATGTGGACACATGCTGCTGTCCCGAGGGTTTTCACTGATATGCTCACACAAAAATCGCTGCAAAAGATGCTTTCCAACAGGTTTTATCGTAGTTTTTGTCCAACTCCATTGACTTGAATTGGATGGGCTGTGTGCGGTACGGTATTACTCCGCCGCTTCTTCTTCTGCTTCTTCTTTGTATTCAATGAAATGCCAGTGGTTTGCTTGTAATTGGCAAAGGTGCATTATCGCCACCAACTGGGCTGGAGTGTTTATTATTCAAGCTCTCAACGGAAGAATCTACGGGTGTGAGACGTTTGGAAAAATAGGTCCACAGTTTTACAACGAATGGTAAAACACCTGTTGGAAAGCATCTTTTGCAGCGATTTTTTTGTGAGCATATCATTGAACACCCCTGACCACTCGGTGAGTTTCACGTCTTTGTAAACGAAAGTTTAATGCGTTTTATGAAGGATTGTTCCAGTGCCCATAGGCTGCCATTGTGTAGGTGGGGGGGAAAGCGAAATAAACCTAAAATTCTCGGGACAGCAGCATGTGTCCACATTTTAATCTTAACCGTTCTATTTCATCAGAAACGATCTGTAAACAGGGCTTTAAGTGTAAAATACCGAACTTGTCCTTTAAACGTGACGCACGTATAAATTCTCCTCCCCCTTCACATCAGTCACAATCATTTTAATGTATACTTTACTTTTGCAGTTTAAATAAACCACACATCTCACATATTTCAACAGGGTATCTTGCTTTATTATTATTTATTGAATTTCTTATGAATTTCTTAAATAAACAAACTTCAACAACATAAGGGCAGATCCTTTGAGTGCTGCTGATGACGCGATGAAGTGACGCTCGAGTGATCAAGGATTCCAATGTATAAAAAAAAGTTTTCGATCCCTCCGTCCTCGCGTCTTTTCCTTGCAGCCTTCCCTCGCATCCTACAGGGGGTGGAGCTGAGACGCGAGGAAAGGAAGCGAGGAAAGGAAACGAGGATGCACAAATAAGAATTGAGAAGCACCCACTATAACACTAAAACAGCTCACGTTAGCTACAAGTTATCGCGAGAACAGATTTAGATCTGGCATACTAATGGGGTCCTTCGCCCGGACCCAATACACCGATGCTGCGTTCCAGTCCACTTTTAGACACGCACTTGCAAACTTCCCTAAGCACTTCCCCTCGGGGGAATCCCTGCCGCCATTTTGAAGTGCGTTCCACTTCGTGAAGTGGACGAGGGAAGTTTATATGGACAGACCCTCGTTCCCTCGATTTTGACCGAGGGAGCGAGTCTGCTTCAAATGTACACTTCAGGCACCTATATGTCCCACAATGCAACACGATTGTGACGTCACCGCATATCTCGTCTAATCACCACCACACAAACAACTCTATGATATATTAATTATAATTTTTTTTTAAATTTAAAACAACCCAAACACACCTATAAACATTTGGATGCTGCATTAAACAAATTCTTAAAGGGAAAAAAATGTAAATAATAAATCAACTCCACAGCTGATTCCAAGTGATCAAGGGCTTAGGACGTTCCAGTTCAGCCCATTGCAGTTTCCGCCAGTAGTGGGCACTCGCAATGACGTACATCCGAGTGAACGAGAGGAAGGGAAGTTAGCAAGTGAAGGGCATGACAATTTTGGACTGGAACGCAGCCCGAGTAACCATATTATCCGCCACACCGGACGCCGCCATTGGCTAACGGAACCCCACCTGCAGTTAGCATCCCATTGACTCCCATTCATTTTAGCGTCACTTTGACAGCGAATAACTTCACATCTGAGGCGTTTAAAGACTCCATTTGTCCATTATTTATTTCTAAAGAAACACGACAATGTATAAAATGCTCCATTACCTTGTAGCTTATGTTATGGCCCTGTAGAAGCAGTTTTTGTAAAAGTAGGCTAATGATTGCGTCATAGCCACGCGACTCTCTGTCGCACGAGCATAGACGTCTATGAGGCAATCGGGGGGACGTAGAGTCAAGGGAGAAGCCCATATAGAGTCCATAAGAGCAACGGGGAAAAATTGTGCAACAACGTTTTGAGGAATTGGAAATAATTCGGTATGTGGCAAGTATACATGAAGTAGCCTAACATTTATCCACGATCTTTAAATAATGTATCTACTTAATTAAATAATGAAGTATGGGTAACGGGGTATTAACGGGGGATGGAGAAATTATCATGAAATTATGCAATGGAAAAAAAACATCTCAATGTCAATCGCGGTTAACTTTATTCCTTTATTTATTTACAGATACGCTTGAAGATGAATGTGATCCCTTTCATCCTGGTCGGAAGCCATATACAACATGTCCTATCCTACATAACCTAATGTAAAAAATAAAGAAAACCGTTTCTGTTCAAGTGTGTTTGTCCATGATTTATTAGCCAAAACTGCATAATTTAACAGCTCATCATTTTTTATAAATTGGAATATTATATGGTCAATGTATTACGTGAAGAGATGAACTGTACAATGAGTCATTTTAAGAGACTGCTGTTCACGTTCGCCGTCTCTGCAAGATTCGGTGGGTGATTCAGATTGATTTCTCTTGGCACAGCTTTTAGAAGACTTACAATTGTCAGACGGGTTGCTCACGTCACTTCTACGTCATCAAGCTCAGTTTGAGTCTGCGCAGTACGCTGGACCCCCAGGAAGTAAGAGTTTCTAATGGGCTTCACTTTGTCTCCGTTGAATCCAATGGGGTCGCTGTGTCCATTTCTTTTACAGTCTATGCTTCAAACCCGTTCTTCAGAAAGTCTATGGGTGACGTCACAGACGCTTTGTCCATATTTTTTACAGTCTATGGTTAAAACAGTTACCAAAGCAAAGACACCATACAGTCAGTCATTTAACTACTGCCACCTGCTGGTAGAAAGGGGGAACAGTTATCCACTACGGTGGAAACCACATTAAATATAAATTTAATAATATAATATAGCGCTAACAGTAACAACTCTGCACACACAATAAGTTCTTAGGTTAACCTTAACCTATATTACCAACTGTATTGAGCCAAACAATGTGCTCATTAAACGTGACTGGTGATGTCTGGATAGGCACGATATTAAATAGCTGTAATAAACTACTGTTGCTAATATATTTATTCCGGTCCAGGTTTATATAAGGCTATTTATTAATTGATTTTTCTTCTTCTAACGTTACTCTGGTATAACGTTAGCGCTGCATATAATGACCGTTCTAAAAGCTTGGCTTTTATTTTGATAGGCCATAATTTACCATTACTTCCGGGTCACGTGGCCAACCTGTCTATATTTCAATGTAGATCTTCAAACGGAAAAACGGAAAAAGGAATTTCAAAAAACCAAAATCGGACCGTTATTTGATTTTGGTTTTGTCATTTTTCGTTTTTTTAGATTCAGAACCAAAAACGGGAGAACGGCTCTTTTTTGACCGTTTCTTTGTTTTTGGTTTGAAACGACAAACAAAAAACAGCTGGTTTCTCGTTATTTTGTTTTGTGTTTCAAACGAAAAAACAAACTATCAAAACGTACCCAATCAGGGTATCTTCCGTCCATTTCATTTCCTATTTGAAATGAAATAAGCAGAAACGAGAAACGGCGCCTTTATTCGTTTTTTCATTTTTTCCAAAAAACGAAAAAACGAGATTTCGGCTTGATTTTTCGTTTTTTAGTTCACAGGCAAAAAACGAATAAATGACTTCAAAATTCGTTTTGCACATGTGGACGGTCATGAGGCGCCCCTGTCAGCCGATTGGTCAAGAAAATCTGAGCATGTGACGTCATCGGTAGTTCCCCAGGTTTATTCAACAAAATAATAGTCCTATGGCTCTGCGTACCGCATATTAAACTGTTCAGGGCAGGTCCTGGGCTTACTTATGTGCAACTTAACGCGTTTCAGAGAAATATTTATATATCAGAAATATTAAATATGAATCTGCACCCAGACGGTTTTATAAGCCTAAATCTGTCTGGTGCTGCGCTAGGCAGCGCAGCGGATGAAGCAATGTTCAGTCAAGTGCATACGCAGCAGTCATAACTCTTCTTTTAGACAATACGCTCAGTTTTGGACAAGGGGTGGTTATTGCAAATACTGTAATGCAAAACTGCTGATGGTGGTGGGTACCGCGATGATGGTAAATAAAATTGTACTGTAACTGTAGCCGCGAGAGTGAGACAGCGAGATGATTGACAGGACAATAGGACATAGGATAGCGGAGGGAAAAGCGCAAGATTTTGTTAGTAAAAAAATATTTATTTGTTTAATATAAGCAGGGCCGGCCCTGACCAATTTGCTGCCCTGCAAGATTTTACCTGGTGCCCCATGCATCGCAGCCCATTTTACCCCGTCATTGTGTTCATGATTATTTAGCATATAATATATATATATATATATATATATATATATATATATATATATATATATATATATATATATATATATATATATATATATATATATACACACACACACACACACACACACACACACACACACACACACACATTACAGCCTAAACAGAAATACCAAGAGCATTACATCTAACATTCAAGTCAAGTCCCCATTATCTTATATAGCACGTTTTACAATACAGATTTAATGTGAACTTTGCTATTTTGAATAAACCTGTAAATAAATATCATTACTAATTTTGGAAAATCAATTTTAAAAATGCCATATACAGTACAGGTCAAAAGTTTGGAAACATTACTATTATTAAAGTTTTTGAAAGAAGTTTCTTCTGCTCATCAAGCCTGCATTTATTTGATCAAAAATACAGAAAAAATAATAATATTGTGATATGTTATTACAATTTAAAATAATTGGTTTTCAATTTATTATACTTTAAATTCTCATTTATTTCTGTGATGCAAAGCTGAATTTTCAGGATCATTACTCCATCCTTTAGAAATCATTCTAATATGATGATTCATAATCAAAGTGGAAACAGTTCTGCTGCTTAATATTTTTCCATAACCTGTGATACTTTTTACGATACTTTGATGAATAAAAAAAAAAAAAAGAAAAAGAAGAAACTGTTTTAAAAATAGAAATCTTTTGTAACAACAATATACACTACTGGTCAGTAATTTGGGGTCAGTAATTTTTTTCTTTCTTTTTTTGAAATAAATCAATACTTTTATTCAGCAAGGATGTGTTAAATTAATAAAAAGTGATCGTAAAGAAGATTTATATAATTAGATTTTTTTATATTTTTATAAATGCAGTTCTTTTTAACATTTTATTCATCAAATATATTAGGCAGCAGAACTGTTTCCAACACTCATAATGAATCATCATATTAGATTTCTAAAGGATAGACTGGAGTAATGATGCTGAAAATTCAGCTTTGCATCACAGAAATAAATGATAATTTAAAGTATAATAAATTGAAAACCAATTATTTAAATTGTAATATCACAATATTATTATTTTTTTCTGTATTTTTGATCAAATAAATGCAGGCTTGATGAGCAGAAGAAACTTCTTTCAAAAACATTAAAACTAGTAATGTTTCCAAACTTTTGGCCTGTATTTATCCCCCACAAAACTGCACAACTGTAGAGTAAAACATTAATAAAAAAAGTGATAATAAAAAATGCGTCTTAAAACTGACATGATTGTTACAAAATCACACAGTCTGGGGCCTCTCTGGAGAACTCAGAACAACTGCTAACATTAAGTTTAAGGTAAAAAATAACTGCCATGAAATTATAGTATCCTACTCCAATGCAATAAATTGTTCATACACTACATCACTTTACCTCTGTCTTTATCCCCTTTTATCCTCTTCTCTTCTTTTTGGCACTGTATCTATCGCAGACTATATGCTCATTTATAATGTGTCATGTAAATTCGGCCATCCGTCACAATCAGGAAACTTTCACCGTGTCTAGGACTAGCGCGAGCTGCCAGGCCCGTTTCTACGAGCTGTGTGTTAACAAAAGCAATGCTGTCTACATTGGATGAGGCGGGCACGCTACACAACAAATTACCAACAACTGATCGCGCGCGCTCTGTTTCTGACGCACTTCAAGCACTCGCTGGGCGGGGGAAGATTGAAGAGCCGGACTTTTTTTGCTTTATTTGGTAGTATTTCGAATTAATGGTTTTAAAATAGTATTATATATATAAAAAAAAAAAAACTAAAAAAAAAAAAAAAAAATCCACTCGTTCACTCATTCTGGCGCCCCTATGGATGAGTGGCGCCCCTAGCATTTGCCTATTCCGCCTATGCCGCGGGCCGGCCCTGAATATAAGTGAGTTTGTCTTTGAAAACAACAACAAAAAGGTGAAATAACAGTGTGATCACAAAACTGAGCGTTCGTTTTAAAGGGAAAATTTTCAAATATATTTTATTTATTTGTTAGCCTATGCTGTTGTTATTCCGTCTTAATCGTTTTGTTAATTCAAGTTTAATACTATGCAGGAGGTTTTTTTTATTTTTTATTGTAGCCTACTATTTTATTGTTGTTGTGTTTTCATTAAAAAATAACAATGAACCGCATTCGTTTGAAAGGTTAATCCACAGGTCTTTCATTTACTTGTGTTAGCCTATCTCATCCGTCTTATTAGCTTTGTTAATAACGAATAGGCTAATGTTAATTAAAATTGTTCAAAGAGTGGAGGAAGATGTTGTCAAACATTAAAAAAATCTAAAATAAGCGCTATATGCTGAACGTACCCTCGTGCACTGTTCGATTTCCGTATAGCCTACTTACGGAGCGGGTCAAATTGACAAATTGGTCAAATTGTTTTTTTAACCATTTTTTAAACCGTTTTCTTTTTAGAAACAGTATAGGCCTACTGACTTTTTTTGCATAATTTTTTTTTTACGTTTTAATTTTTTCTTATACATTTTATGCTTATAACATCATAACTGAACAATAAATGTAGGCTAGCTGTATAATGAAAATAATGTTTACTTTTCCTAACTTTCCCTTTAGTTTCCTATAGACATAGTTCCCTAGTTTCCCTAGTTTCATTTTCTGTATCTTCAACAACATTTCCCTCAATCTCTGAAGCATCCTCTAACTCGGAAACATCTTATCAGTATCATCAAAAACCTGTGAAATTACTTATTTAAATGTCAATCTTTGGGAGCTCATTTTTCCTGCTGTCTATGCCAAAGTCTTGTGCGACACTAAGCAAAATTGTGGGAAAGCTCATTATTCACTCATATGGGAGTGAGAAACAAAACATAACAAAAACATACATCAAATAAATGTTTTTTTTATTTATTTATTGACTCTGTAAAGCTGCCTTTGAAAATCATAAAAGGTTAAAAGCTAGGTATTTCAGATATCTTGAATATAGAAATGAGAGCTTATTTGTTATCAAGCATGTTATCATGCATGATCATAAATGAAAAAAAGTCACAAAATACCAACAAACAAAGGTTTAATATTATTTCAGGTAGATTAAAACAATAAATGATGGCTCATTTTTACCATCTGTGGCTGACAAAATATTTTTCTGTATTAAAATAAGTGGAAAAGCTAATTTTAGCTTCATAAGGTTGTAAAAAACCCAAAATAACAAAATATAACCAAGCAATTTTATTATTTTGGGTCAGTAGCCTACAGTTGCATTAGAGCGTTAAAATGTTTGGGTCAAATTGACCTGTGAACATCAGGAACGTAGCCTACTATAGCCTAGTAATTTTGTTTGTAGGCTATGTCAAAACACATCAGCATGTTGAAACTTTGCATGTTCGTCATGATAAATGAGAAAAAGTCACAAAATATCAAGAAAAAACCATAGGTTAACCAGTATTTCCAACAACTAGAAAGGGTTCTTTCACACCTGCTTCTTAGGGTGCTTTCACATCTGTAGTTCAGTTCATTTGGTCCGGACCAAGGGTGAAAAATGATACTTTGTAGCATTTTTCAGGCGTTTTGGTTCCTTTTCACACCAGACTGATCGCTCTGGGGTGCGTTTCCCGAAAGCATCGTTGGCCAACTATGGTCGCAAGTTCATCGCAATGTCCATTGAACTCTATTGGTAACGACGGAACTTGCGACCATAGTTGGCCAACGATGCTTTCGGGAAACGCACCCCTGGTCCGAATCAGTTTATGAGTTGATAAAACGAACCAAAATGCAGTCACGTGACTACATCCACATCACTCGTTGGCCATGTCTGGCATTTCCATAACTGCACTTCGTTTGGTCAGAATTAACGTGCGGGAAAATCCGGCAGATAACACGCCGCTGTTTACTATGGAGAGACGAATGCGTGGGCTGATTCTATCCTTCGTCATATTTTATTATATAGCCTAGTTTTTCTACTACACCACTTTAGACAAACAAGATTATTTGAGAATGAAGAAAGGATGCGGCTGTTAATAATTTTTATCAGGCTCTGTCTGCACCTCCTCACAACTTAAAGTTTGTCCGCGAGTGCAAACTGTCAACAAACATTTCTCCTCATCCCATAATCACAGCGCAGCTGACTACGGCAACTGGTTTAGTCCAAAAATGCGCAGTTCTTTGGCAGTTGGTTCTGTTCAAGGTCGGATCACGTTCTCACCACAAACGAACCGCTCCAGAGTTCGTTTCAAAACGTACCGAGACCACCTCTTCGAGCAGGTCTCGGTACGCTTGTTTGGTCTGCTTTTGGTGCGCACCCGATTGCCGCATTCACACCTGCCCAAACGAACCGCACCAGTGGGGAAAACGAACTCTAGTGCGATTCAACCGAACTAAATAAAGCAGGTGTGAAAGGTAAGGATGGCTGACGCGAAACAGTCGTTACGAAGCTTTGCGAGATCCCGAAGCGCAGATGTGTCGAAACACTGATCCGGAGCGTGATTCGAAACACCCATGTCACGTGACTATGACCAAACGAAGCCTCGAAGTGTTTCACTAAGTGTTTCATCAGGTGTGGTCCGCCGAATCAGCGTTTGATTGACACGGTCGGGAACAAACCACACAATCGCACATCTGTATAAAAGTGAAATAAACGCATTTTGACCTCGTGGGTTTTTGTGAGAGGAGTTTGACTTTGAGGTAGCGGATTTTTGGTGATATAGTGACAGTGCGATTTGATTAGTTATAGGCAATTTAGGCTTACATTTAAATTTACACAACACATTGACTGATGCTAGAGACAGACAGAGTATATAGTGACACATTAATAGATACATAGATATACATATAGACAGATTAATAGATAGATACATATAGATAGATTACAGACACATATAAATACATATATTATAGATACAGATAGATTATAGATACATATATAAATACATATGTTATAGATAGATACATATATAGATACATAGATTATAGATACATATCTAGATACATACATAGATTCATATAGATTCTATATGAATCTAGATAGATTGATTTGGATAGATAGATAAAATGGAGGCTCCCCAGAAGAGATGCCGTACATCTGTGGTGTGGGAGCATTTCCATTTAGAAACCCCAAATAAAGTGAGATGTGTGTATTGTGATCGGTATCTAGCCTATACTGCAACAATACATCATCCATGATGCGCCATTTGAGGAGCACTCATCCTGCCATTTTGCAGGGTGCAGAGGATGGCATTCCCCCTGTAGGCTACCTAGGCCTGCTACTGACACTGCTGGGCCATCTATGCAATGTATGCATTGTTTGAAATATAATTATAATTGAAATATAATTACAACCTTTTGGGACACTGTTTATAAAGTCCATAGCCCAATGCCCTACAACCTAATGTCCCAATCACAACTGCCAATCATGTTAAAAATAGCTTCAATGTGAATATAATATAATATAATATTGTGTGAATATACATTTTATAGGTCTACATATGAGTACCCAATATACTGCAGCTGATGCCACAGTGGAAGTGAAAAAATACATCAACGATGCATATTTGCCCAGAACTTGTGATCCACTAACTTACTGGAAAGAGGGAGCAGTAATCTTTCCTCATTTGTATGTCCTTGCTAAAAAATATCTTTGTATGTCAGCAACAAGTGTCCCTTGTGAGAGGATTTTTTCAAAGGCTGGAGAAATTATCTGTAAAAAAAGAAGTAGGCTAAGTCCTTCCACAGCAGAGAAATTAATATTTTTTGAATAAAAATCTCTAAAAAAGTGAGACATTGTGGCTTGATTTATTTTATTAATATTCATTTTTCATGACCAAAATAACATTATGCACAGTGAGGAGCCTATAGGTTACAAGCTTCACATATTAGAAAATTATAATAATAAAAAAAAAAAACATTTTTTTAATGGCTCGTCAAGGTTGTTTCAGATCAACACCTGCAAGTGACCACTAGGTGTCACCGTTGAGACGGGTGTCGGATTGATTCGAAGCCTCGAAACAATATGGCACATTTGGTTCAACTGTTTCATTTGCTTCACGAGGCCTCGATCTGGCCATCACTAGTGAAAGGACCCTTAGGGCGTTTTTCCACTGGGTTCGTTTGCTGCGGTCGAACCCGAGTGCGCTAGTTCCCGGCGCCCCCCGCAGCGTTGGTCTGGTTTCACACTCAATTAGTTGTATCGAACCCAGGTGCGTTTGCAGTGATCTTACGTCATCGCAAACGCACGGAAAACGCATGGAGAATACAACTCGACTGATCATAGCTGTAATTTGTCGGGGTTTTTTGGTGCTATTATGCACAACATAGTGAGAGACAACTACGTTTATGTGCATTACATGGTGTAATTCAGCACATATCCAGGGGACGCCGTGTTTCTGCTGCTCGTAGAAGATTTTTTTGAATGAGGAATGTTTTTTGAATGAGATTTGTATGAATTTGAATGAGGCACCTCACCTCTTCAGTGTCCCACAACGTTCCCCTGCCACTCATTTAAAAAATAAAAACATGACTGTGATAGCCTTTAAGATTGGTCTGATTTCTTCAAGCGTTCTTCTATGTTTTTTTTTTAATATGCGTATCTTCAAGCGTTTACTATGTTTAATATGGTAATGCCGAGTTCATACTGCATGATTTTAGCCCCGATTTTGGCTCGCCGACAGGTTTTGAGAAATCGCCGACAAATGCCCGAAATCACAGGCAAATCGGTGCTCGTTCACGCGAGTGACAATCACGCAGTGTGAATGAGCAAAGACGCGATCTGAGAGAATCACCGACGAGTCGCCGACGCCCGTGAGATATTTGGCATGCTAAATATCTGGACCTGTCGGCGATTCAAAATCCTGCTGTGTGAAAGTGTTCTGACTGAAAACTACATCGGCGATGACCGACAGCCAATGAGAGAGCCAGATACAGAGCAGCGGGGAGTTCGGGGAGGAGTTATAGGCCACAATATCAGTATTTTAATAGATATATTTACAATTATATCAAACAGAAACAAAGCACAAACATTTGCTTGACCAGCAGCAACAGCAACACATTGCAACATTATTTATTTACCCCAAACTCTCTTTGCAGAACACACAGTCCTTGCTCCCCTTGTCTTCCCAGCCATTTCCTCACGCATAATGTTTTTCTTTTTCTCCTTTTCGCTGCAAATCAGTGCACAGACAATTTGGATCGCAAGCTTCTTGCAGGCTATCATTTTTAATAACAATTTCAGTCTCGCGCGAGAGCTGCGGTCTTACGCACGCGGGATTTTGCGTTATTTCCTTATCACTTCTCACGTGTGTTTGGTTGCGAAACGTAGTTTGCGGGCCAGACAGGAGTTGTCGGCGATTCTTCCTCCTGAAAGTCATGCAGTGTGAAACCTCCTGTCGCCGATGCATCGTGCAGTGTGAACACACCAGCAACTTAATCTTACCCTGCATAGTCATGCAGTGTGAATAGAACAGTGACCCGACTCTTTTGAAAATCGTGCAGTCTGAACTCGGCATAACGGTTAGCGCGCATAGTCTTTTGCATCACAAACAGAAGGCATTCAAACATGAACGCGATTTAAATTATTTTATTTTGGTTGTCTTGTGTGAGGAAACAATGATATCGACAGTGATACGCATGCGCGGGATACTATACTTCCTGAACAAGCGCGCACCCGAGTCCGTGTTGCTTGCACATTAACGCGAACCACACCACGGTTCGGGAGCAACCGAGCTCAGACCACCTCCTCCAGGTAGTCTCGGGTTCGGTACTCTAGTGCGCACCCGGGCAGAGATGTATAGTAACGAAGTAGAACTACTTCACTACTGTACTTAAGTACTAAAAGGCTGTATCTGTACTTTTCTAGAGTATTATTTTTTTCTCCTACTTCCACTTTTACTTCAGTACATATTTTCGGCGAGTGTAATACTTTTACTCCGATACTTTTTTTATGTGCTGCATCGTTACTCGTTACAATTATAAAAATGTTACGAATCATTCCAAACCCACATTATCACTGCCAGAGCGGTAGATGGCTCTGTCACCAGGTTTGATGAAGCTAGCCCAGCGAATCAAACGATCAAGACCGCGCGTGCTCCCGTTCTGCCTTTCGCTCTGCTGCCTGCCTCCACTGAGAACACTTGAGCTTTGTTCATTTGTTTCGAGATGGAAGAACCAGAACTTCGAGTGATCGTGGCGGTGAGGGTGAGGAAGGAGACCACTCCTGGCCCTACTAGTCCATGTTTTCATTTTTCGGAATGAAAGACAATTCATAAAGATTGAAGTGCGTAACTGTTAGCTGTCATGAGGACGCCGATGCACTGAATCGTTCCTTGTTTAAATAGTTTAAAGTTAGGCTACTATTATATGTAATGTTATTACCTTGACAAACTATACATCATTAAAATGATATAAGACTCAAGTTTCAGTATTTGAGCACTATTTTATTCTGAGAAACCTATAGGGACAGTTATGTCTTAATTTATGTCAGTTATATATATCAGGAAAAAATATTCGAATCCTTTAATATGAATTATGAGCGTCAGCCGCACCCATTCAGAAAAAAAAAAAAAAAAAAAACTCATGTGCGGTCGTCATGAAAGCGCTTGGCCAAACAACGTCCCTCAGGGCTTTAAGCTCAAAAATGTGCAGATTTTGATAGATTGATAGATTTCATAGGTTTACGTTAGATTTCTATAGAGAGGAATAATATTTATTTAAATTATTATAACCAAAATGGGCCGATGTAATCATTATGAGCGCTGGATACTCTGATGTAGCCTACTGTGTTTTCAGTCCATACTGGCAGCCAGAGGGCGCCCTATGCACATTAGACCATATATGGAACACATGAAGAAGAGCCATTCCAGGAACTCCCTGACATAAACAAAGCTTCCAGAGATCGCTGTTACATGCTGATAAATACACAATAAGCTGTAGAGAAAAAAGGCACAAGCAGGGAAGAGAAGAGAGGGATGCTTTAGAGGGGGAAGGGACATATTTGATCTGTTTTTCTCAGTGTGTTAAGGTGTTCTTGAACATTCATGTCTTTGTACTGCTGCTTCAGCCAAATTAATTGTGTGTCCTAAACATTTGAAATAATATAAACAATATGATGTTCAAACTTTTGACTCTTTTCTTTAATAACTTCATAACACAATACTTGTACTTTTACTTTCAGTACTTGAGTAGTAAATTTTTAAATAAACTACTTGCAATACTTAAGTACAAAAAATGTTGAATACTTTAGTACTTCTACTTAAGTATTTTGCTTAAAGAGCACTTCAACTTCTACTCAAGTCACTTTTTTGATAGAGCACTTGTACTTTTACTCAAGTCTGGGTCTCTAGTACTTTATACATCTCTGCACCCGGGTCCGATGACAGCGTTCACATTAGCGATTTTTCATGCGAACCGTTCCCCGGTCCGCACTAAACTGCCAGTGTGAAAGCGTTGAATCGCACTAGAGTTCGTTTTCCCCCTTGGTGCGGTTCGTTTGGGCAGGTGTGAATGCAGCAATCGCACTCGGGTGCGCGCACCAAAAGTGGACCAAACAAGCTGTACGCTTTCAAACGAACTCAGGAGCGGTTCGTTTGTGGTGAGAAAGTGATCCGACCTCGAACAGACCCAATTGCCAAAGAACGGCGCATTTTTGGACTAATCCAGCTGCCCGCACGTTAATTCTGACAATCGAATTGCAGACATATGTTCACGACCCATCTGGCCAACGAGTGATGTGGATGTTGTCACGTGACTGCATTTTGGTTCGTTTCATCAACTGATTCGGACCAGAGCAATCAGTGTGGTGTGAAAAGGAACCAAAACGCCTGAAAAATGCTACAAAGTATAATTTTCTCCCTTGGTCCGGAATGAACGGAACTACAGATGTGAAAGCACCCTAAACGGTTCAAATTGACCCGCAACATAAGGGTTAGGGGTGCTGACGGGGGACTTCTGGCGTGGAGTCCGGAAGAAAAAAAAAATATGGGTGGTAGCCTAATAAAAATCAAGTTTAAACAAACTCGTGTTGTGTTTTGACTATGCATACATATTACGTGTGTTTGTGGTTGTATTTTACGCTGTAGGCTACAATTACACTGGGTCACCAACATAGCCCAGCACAGTTTTAACTCCCGCATCCGCATAGTATTAAACTTGTAGCATAAAACAACAGCATTATAGGCTAACAAATAAATAAAATATATTTGGAAATTTCCCTTTAAAACGAACGCTCAGTTTTGTGATCACACTGTTATTTCACCGTTTTGTTGTTTTCAAAGACAAACTCACTTTTATATTAAACAAATAAATATTTCTTTACTAACAAAATCTTGCGCTTTTTCCTCCGCTATCATCCTGTCAATCATCTCGCTGTCTCACTCTCGCGGCTGGTGCCTTCACGTGCTATGGTAATTATGGTAAATACCAAAAGCCGACATGGAAAATGCACATGAACACCCCCTCATGTGGTATTTTCCACTGGGCAACTCGTAGAATATTTTGATGCACGAGTTGCCGAGATGAGATAACCTTTGACCTTTTCAAAATGGCGGAGAGCAACGCAAGAGTCATGAATACTGTTAGCGGATAGTTTTTGTTGCCTATACAATGTTGTTGTCATTAACGATTGCAATATAAAGCTTTAACACTCAATTTTCAACTTCGCCGCCATTTCCTTGGTTCATATTTAATCATTTTATGTCATGTTTTATTTATTTTTTAATTATTAATTATGTTTTAATCATCAGAAAGCACCACATTTGGGTTCTTTTTTTTTTTTTTTTTTTTGTAAAGATAAAAAAGATACTCTACTGACACAGACCTTGCAGGTACTACATTACGACAACAAAAGCACTTGAACACAACACACTGGTAAATACCAGTTCACAAGTGGAAAATATCATCTTTTCCATATCACGTGAAGGCAGATCATCGCGGTACCCACCACCATCAGCAGTTTTGCATTACACTATTTTAGTAAATAGCCACCCCTTGTCCAAAACTGAGCGTATTGTCTAAAGAAGAGTTATGACTGCTGCATAGGCCTATATGCTACACTTGACTGAACATTGTGCTTCACCCGCTGCGCTGTCTAGCGCAGCACCACAGATTTAACTCCGCACAGCTAATAAAACCGTCTGGGTGCAGATTAATATTTAATATTTATGATATATAAATATTTCTCTGAAACGCGTTAAGTTGCACATAAGTAAGCCCAGGACCTGCCCTGAACAGTTTAATATGCGGTTCGCAGAGCCCAGGGCCGGTGCTAGCCATTTGGGTGCCCTAGGCACAAATGCTTGGTGGTACCCCCCTCCCTCCCCCTCGCGACACGAATGGACCAATTCTACAAATAAATAAATCTCCAGTTAACTGACAGAGCATTCATTTCGTTCGTTTTTTAAATAAGATACTAGCGCTGAAATGTGTTTTTTTAAATCAAGTGCTCGTTGCCGCCGCGATCAGTGGCACTATGGATACAGAGTTTTCTCGCGTGGCTCGCGCACACACCGCACTGTTTTCACTCGACGCGCGCTTCAATCGCAACGCAACGGATTGAAGCGCGCGTCGAGTGAAAACAACTTGCGAATATAGCCTAATCGTTTTGATGAGAGAAAAAAAAACTATACGAGAAAAAAAAAACCTATACAAGAGCGGATTTGAACCCACACCCTCTGACACGGCTGGCGAAAGCTCTACCACTGGACCATTGAGATACACGTTAATGTTGATGGCGGATCTATATATTGTGACTGACAACATGTATTAGGCTACATCTCATTAAACGACAAATTAAACCCCATGTAACCTACTATTTAAATCGATTGCTGGACATCGTAATGTTATTTGCGTCCATCGTCATTGAATTTTGAAATCAGATAGAGCCGGCCAGAGCGCTGCATAATAAGTAGCCACGCCGGCTTATTCAGTGGAAATACACACCGACAATGACACGCCCCTACTGCGTGCTAGAATCTCCGAAAAACAAGCCGATTTCAAAATCAAAATGTACGCTTTTAAATATACCAATACTGCTATCTCAAACATACAGAGGCTTGTAAAACTAACAGATTCTGCAAAAAAACGAAAATCACCACCACCAAAAAAAAAAAAAAAAACGCTTCTTTTTTTTCACGACCCAGATTTTTTGGTGCCCCCCCAAGCACTTGGTGCCCTACGCGCAGTGCGTGATGTGCGTGTGCGGAGCGCCGGCCCTGGCAGAGCCATAGGACTATTATTTTGTTGAATAAACCTGGGGAACTACCGATGACGTCACATGCTCAGATTTTCTTGACCAATCGGCTGACAGGGGCGCCTCATGACCGTCCACATGTGCAAAACGAATTTTGAAGTCATTTATTCGTTTTTTGCCTGTGAACTAAAAAACGAAAAATCAAGCCGAAATCTCGTTTTTTCGTTTTTTGGAAAAATGCCGTTTCTCGTTTCTGCTTATTTCATTTCAAATAGGAAATTAAATGGACGGAAGATACCCTGACCACACTAGATGTCGCCTTGATGTACAAATAAATATTACAAATTAATAAACGATCGGAAATGTCGTCCAATTTTCTTATGCTATTATTTGATGACAACAATACATTTGGAAAACAAAATACAGCCATTTCTGCTTTTTTTCTTTTAAACAAAAGACCAAGCTGCACCCTTATTTTAAATTTCATCTTTCATTCCGAAATAGAATAATGAATGAACGAAAAAGTACAATTACAAATACTACAAAAACTACAAATACAAAAAGTACAAGTACCGCAATGGGTTTTTTGTACACTTTTATTACATACTGAATTGGTCGATGGTTCTCTGAGTTTTCTTTATTATTTTGGCTTGAAAAAAGCAAGCATATATTTAAAAATTATGTAATATTATTATGAGAAATTTACTCCGCCTTTAATGCTTCACCAAACTCAGCTCAAACTGGTCTGACTCGCTTATCTTTTCTCACTGGTCAGACTTACTTTCCCAAAAAATCCATTGACTTGCGTTCTCTGAGCAATGAAGGCCGTAATCAGGGCCGGATCTAGACATTTGGAGGCCCTAGGCAAAATTCATGTTGGAGGCCCCCCACCCCCAATAAAACACACTTGAAACAAATATGATTCCTAACCTTTTTATTTATACAACATTTAATTTTAAATTTAGTATATTTTTACTTACACAGTACATAAGTTTGGACAAATTACTATTTGTAATGTTTTTGAAAGAAGTCTCTTATGCTCATCAAGCCTGGATTTATTTGATCA
Source organism: Scardinius erythrophthalmus (assembly GCF_964197995.2). NCBI lineage: Eukaryota > Metazoa > Chordata > Actinopteri > Cypriniformes > Leuciscidae > Scardinius > Scardinius erythrophthalmus. Next base: position 11,199,959 of record NC_138242.1, read on the forward strand.
AAAATACAGAAAAATAATATAGTGAAATATTATTACAATTTAAAATAATGGTTTTCTATTTTACTAGGCTATACTTTAAAATATATTTCTGTGATGCAAAGCTGAATTTAGTGTCACGTGATCCTTCAGAAAACTTTATAATATTCTGATTTATTATCAAATGTTAGAAATGGTGCTTAATATTTATTTTATAACATGTGATACTTTTTTTCATGATTCTTTGATTATTAAAAAGTTGTTTTAAAAAAGTCTTCAATATCACTTTTATAAATTTAACACATCCTTGCTGAATATTCCTGTTTTTTTTTCTGTATTTTTGATCAAATAAATGCAGGCTTGTAGCATAATAATAAACTTCTTTCAAAAACATTAAAAATAGTAATGGGTCCAGACTTTTTACTGGTAGCCTATCAAACTTTATCTAAGCTAATCTCTTTTTTTGTTTAATGAAGATGTTATTGTTATTGTTGTTATTTTGCTGTTTTATTCAGTTTATTCACAGTTCCAGAATACCACTTCAGTAGATGAACATCATGAACGTGCTTTTATCATTTTTCTGCGTTATGGGCAGGATTTTTCCCTCCCATTTAATCAATATTGACTGCAGATATTGTCATATTATTAATATCAGTAATATGTTATTATGTATTGCATTGCTACCTTAAATATGCTATACACAAATCAAGTGGAAGAGAAAGACACGATCGCTACTGAGCAGGAAAAAAAATCTAAACTAATATTCCTATAGGCTATGATGTCAGGGTATTATCTAATCATCAGCATCAGAATATAGAAGATAGACCCATAGATATGAGATCCTTTATTTGAAACATTTAAAAATGTTGCAGTGTGTTGGTTTTTTAACTTTGAATACAAACGTCTTGTCTTTTACTTTTGTAGCTTTTTTACTAGTCAGCTCTGGACGCGATGTTATTCATTGATTGTACGCGCAAATTCAAAGCGTCGAGTCTGGGCACGTTAATGACGCTCGCGCGCTCTTTTAAACTCATAAAGCGGTGAATGGTTTTTCCAGAAATGACGCTGATCTACAGTAGCCCACAAGTTTATATTTAAAATACATTGCAATCACACCAAAATCGATGACCTGCATTACGAGCTGTGCTTCTTTGCGTGCCTATTTCTGCTTTTGCTTCGCACTCAGCACCTGATGGATGCGTTCGTTGACCGCCTCTGATCGCCTCTGACGTCCCCTCGGACTAAACTGGCTGGCGCCTCTACAGTCATGGGCTGGCGTTAATGTGACGTAATGTAACAGTCTATGGTTAAGATAAACATCGTCACTATTTTTAGTTGATTAATAGGCTACATTTTGAAATAAATTGTAGATAGGACATTTAATTTTTTTTTTTTTTTTTTTTTTTGTCCCTCTGTCTGGGCCCCATCCCGCCAATCGGGCCCTAGGCACGTGCCTAGTTTGCCTTTGCGTTAATCCGGCTCTGGCCGTAATACTCAATGCTGTCCACTAGAGGGGGCGACAGGATAATAAGTGTTTTCTACTCTCTTTCCCTGTTTGCATCAGTTTAAATGACAAATAATTGCACAAATTTCCTTCATAAATAGGCCATATCTGTGTATGAGAACAAGCTTTACACTTCAAGCTTTACAACTAAAACTTTAATCCTACTTCAAAGTTTGACACTCTCTCGTTTCTTTTAAGATATTGTTATTCCACATTAAATTTGTCCATCTGGAACTCTTATTTGTCATGAGCTCTATATTTAAGATGTACTAGAAACATCTATCTATCTATCTATCTATCTATCTATCTATCTATCTATCTATCTATCTATCTATCTATCTATCTATCTATCTATCTATCTATCTATCTATCTGTCTATCTATCTTTCTGACCATATCTTTCTGTCTGTCTGTCTGTCTGTCTGTCTGTCTGTCTGTCTGTCTGTCTGACTATAACGGACCACCTTTTTTGAACTGGTATTTAAGTGCACAAGTGCATAGCCTATACGTTATTCTTCAATGCACAACGTTAGATCGTTGAATGCGACAACACACGTTATCTATATAATGAACATCGGGTTGAGTTAGTTATGGTGTGCAATGCAATACAATTCAAAAAGTGCAGAGCCTATATGCTATTCTTCAATGCACAACGTTAGATCGTTTGTGCAATGCAATGCAACATGTTATCTCTTTAATGAATGTGGGAAGGAGTTGGTTCTGTTGTGCAATGCAATGAAACATGTTTTCTCTTTAATGAGCATGTGAAGGAGTTAGTTCTGGTGTGCAATGCAATGCAATGCAATGCAAAAAGTGCATAGCCTATGTGTTACTCTTCAATGCACAACGTTAGATCGATTGTGCAATGTAATGAAACATGTTATCTCTTTACTGAACATGGGAAGGAGTTAGATCTGTTGTGTAATGCAATGCAGTGCAAAAAGTGCATACCCTATGTGGCAGAGTGGGGGACGCGAGAGCAAAGCTAGACAGCAAGGAAGTTCACATTAAATAAACTGATAAGATTTTCAATGTAGCCAACTACGCCACCTTGGGACTTTCGCCCAAGGATATACTCAGACAACACAGGTTCGTTTCTTTGGCAAAGAGGACTGAGACAGTTCTGACAATTAAAAACACAACAATTTATTACAAAATCTTCTCACATTGGAAAACACATTCACTAATAAATACCTTCCAAACATTTACCTCTTAATTACCTACATGTTAGCACAAAAAGGAAGGCATCACTAATAAATACCTTCCACACATTTACCTCTTAATTACCTACATGTTAGTACAAAAAGGAAGGCATTTAAAATACAATTAAAATAAAATAAAATAAAGAAAGAAAAACAAAGAAAACAAAGACTAGGGGTTAATCGAAGACATTAACAGGAGAAGAATCTCTGACCCACCTTGTAAGTAATCACTCACTACACCCACACGTTAGTGTCCCACACTACAAAGGCAATGAAACAAATCCACACTCAAGTGTGTTTAACACTGCACCCCAAATGGAGGTGGGCCAAATTACCCCCTTTCAGATGTCCCAGAGAGAACCCACTTAAGTTACAGATTCCATAAAAATAAATAAACAAAACAAATTTATAAGGGAGACAAAAACAGCAGCGTAGTTTGGGTCCGTGTATCCTGCTGATTACAGATGCACTTACACGGCTCTGAGCTGGAAGCACGCCGTAAGGCACGCCCCCCAACTGCATCAGGACAATGTACATAAAATGACTGCATGCTGCAACATGCCCTCACTGCACTGTAGCAACTGAGATTGGACAAATAAGCGACCCAAACTACACGACTCCATCAGGAAAAGGCAGAAAAAGGGACAGCAAGAGAGTAACCAGAAGCAGCTCAAACTCTGCTATGGGTGTCTTGCTTTTATTATAAGTGCAATCATGATAATGAGTAACCAGCCGGTTTCTGACACAACTGAGTCTATGGGGAGATTATTCCCATTCTCCACCAGGGGGAGTAACGGAGGGAAATACCCAATCTTCTACACCTAAATGTTATAATTCAGTGCACAACGTTAGATCGTTTGTGCAATGCAATGCAGAAAGTTTTTGTGCTTTAATGTTTATTAAAAGAGATAATGTCAAATGTGGAACATCTGTCTGTCTATAGTATTGAACCCTTTTGTGTGTTGTTTATTTCACCCATGTAATTGATTTGGTTTGTGTGTGTATTTTGATTATTTAATGCTGTGTCACTGGTTGCTTATGTGTGGGTCTAAATACTCCCGAACAGTTATGATTGACAGACCCAACCCTCTTGCTGTGACATTGGTGGCATTTGACAGCGCTGCCCGGACTAATGGAGTAATTAAGGACAGGTGCGGCAGTTGGTATAAGAGAAGGCAAGCGAGAAACAAGGGAGCGGGGGGCAGAGTGAAGGTGTACGGAGGAACGCACGCATACCGCGAGCTGAACGTACGGGAAAGGAACACAGATCGCTGCGATTGATTTCAGGAAGTCACAGCTAGACGAACAGTGGGCACGGATCTGAGTACAACGCATACTGGAGATAAGTGAAAGGAAAGTGCTCAGCTTACCGGTGTTTTGAGTGCGTGTGATCCATGTCTGTGTGTGTTACGATTTGAGGATTTTGTATATTTTTCTACAGCGGATCAGAAGAGGGACGCAGAGGTTCATGCGGTGGATTCAACGCCTGATTTGAGCTAAGTAAAGGAAAGTTGTCCTGCCTATCAACTTATGTGTGTGTGCGAGAGCTGTACTATAAATTTGCGTGAGACTAAGGGCTACATTTATTCCTCCTCAGTGCTGCCGCCGTTTGCATTGGATCACGGAGCTGCGTAAAGGGACAGACTAATTAGACTACGGTACCTCATCTGAATCAGCACTCTCTTCCGCGGTCCGCTCATCTGGCGGATTTCCATATAAGGCCCATAGACCTTGAATGTGGTTTGGGATTTGACTACAGACTGACGAACTCTTTTTTTATACATTTCATTTTTATGCTTTGATTTTATATATTGATGTAGGATGGAATTTGGAGTATCGATTTAAGCTGATGAATTGTGGTGAATTGTGTTGCAGCATTAACTGACCAGTGAGTTGTTTTTTTTACTTTTTTTTTCTATTGCCTATTTTATTATTGTGAGTAAATTGTTATATAAATAAACTGTATAAATTCAAGAAGTGGTTGTTGTCCTTTTCCTATCAGTGGAGAAACTAAACGCTGGTATAAACTAAGAACTTCACATTTTAGTGTGACATTATTTGGCGTAGTCAGGCAGGGTACCAGCTCCACTGATAGGTAATGGACTCGACTCCAGGTAATAGCGGTAACTTGTCAGTAGGTGGTAGCAATAATCCAGCCATTATGGCTCAGTTTGTTATGCCATGGTTTATGGGGGCTGCATGGATTCCGAAATTTGATGGCAATAGAGCTAAATTTGGAGAATGGAGGGTTCAGGTGGAGGCCATGTTGAGGGCCCAAGGATTGAGTGAACAACAGCAAGCAGACTTTTTGCTGGGGGCTCTGGAAGGCGATGCCAAGCGTGAGCTGCATCTTGTGCAACCTTCAAGTAAGAACACAGGAGCAAAAGTATTGCAACAGTTACAGACACTGTATGCTAAACCAACCACTAAGGCGCAGTTGAGAGCAAGTTTTTTTAATTGTAGACAGCGTGCAGAAGAAACTGTGAGTGCTTATATACTAAGGCTGAGAGAATTCTTTTCCAGATGGCAGGAGCGAGATGCAGGTGGTACTGAGGATGGAGAGGACCTACTGTTGGACCAACTGATGGTGGGCCTATGCGCAGGGCCCATCAAACAGGAGTTAAGCCGCCAGCTCCGGCGAGATGAACGCCTGACTTTCAGTACAGCTTGCAAAGAAGCGCGGGCTCTGGAACAGGAGTTACAGGAGGGGGAGGAGGTTGCCATCTCCCAGAGGGTCACAGCCCCACCACCAAGAAACGACAGATCCCACCTAGAACAACTGAAAAGTCAGTTAAGAGAAGAACTGCAGCAGGACCTAATAGGGGAGATGCGAGAGCAGATGATGGCCCTTTCGGCCAGTTTAATGGAAGAGGTCAGGGTGCAACTAGCAACGAGAGAAGCACCGCCAGCCCCCAGCACTCGACCCACGAGCAGTTCTGCGGCCCCAACAAAGGTGCCTCAGGTGAGGCAACGACAAACGCCCATGTCGGCTTACCAGTGGGACGCAGAGGGCCGGCCCATTTGCTTAGGCTGTGGCGAAGCTGGACATGTGCAACGCTGGTGCCCGCATAGACCGTCCAGGCGGCGGGATTTTTAATTTCCCCTACAGCTGAGGGCCAAGTAGTGGGGGCTGTTGGCCAGGATGAGGGGCCCATGTCGCAAAAGAAATCCGCTTTGATCGGTGAGTGTCTTGATGTTGTTATAAAGATGAATGAAATGTCGGTGCCATTTGTGCTGGATACGGGGTCACAGGTTACCCTTTTGAGCCAAAGTTTGTTTAACAAATACTTGGGAAGTACCTGTTTGACCAATATTGAGGAGACCCCCTGGTTGACCCTACGTGCAGCCAATGGTTTGAAGATTCCATATATTGGCTATGCTCTGGTCGACTGCAGAGTAGGAAGTATCTATGTGCCTGCAAAGGGGGTAATAATTGTGAACGATGAATGCTTGGGGCCAGATAAGGGCATACTTGGTATGAATATTATTAATTCTGTCTGGTCTGCTCTCACTCAAGGGAACCACCCAGGGTTGGCTGCTTTTAAGACGACCATACCGCTGGTCCAAGGCCAGGCTTGGGTTCGAGCGTTTACAGAGTGCCATTGCATTTCCACTAGAGGGTCACTCCCCCCTTACCAAGGCATGGCCAAATTACTACGCCAGCAACCAGTGGTCATTCCACCCCAGACAGAGATGCTTGTGTGGACACAGGTATCTGAAGGTGCCCCCAAACAGGCATGTAATGTAATCATAGAACCCCTCCCTGATAGTGACTCAGAGTGGTGTGTGGGCCGCACACTGGCAGTGCTGCATGGTGGGAGAGTTCCATTGTGGCTGTGCAACCCTAACCCATATCCTGTGGAGGTCCCCCAGCGACAGCCATTGGCTCAAGTGACTGAAGTGGCTATGACTGATATCCAAGGGGAACAAGAGCTTGTCCTCAACAGTGTGGCAGCGGATGTGGTGGAGGTAGAGGTGAGACACATTGGGACGGTGGGGGGTACGGACGCAACTGAACCACATCCAGCACTGGCTCTACAGGGAGACGGCCTGACTCCAGACCAGCAGAGGGATATGACAAACCTGTTGCATAAGTGGTCAAAAGCATTTGCCAACCATAATGAAGACTTTGGCTGTACTGGAGTGGTGAAACACCAAATACCCACGGGCTCAGCACCCCCCAGTCGCGAGCGGTACCGTCCCATTCCCCCAAGTTTGTATACCGAACTGAGATCTTTGTTACAGAATATGCTGACAAGTGGCGTGGTAAGAGAGAGCGCAAGCCCTTGGGCAGCCCCAATAGTGCTTGTGAAGAAAAAAGATGGAAATTGGAGATTCTGTGTGGACTACAGAAAACTTAATGCTCTCACCCATAAAGACGCCTATCCGCTGCCCCGTATTGAGGAGGCTTTGACTGGACTTAAATCTGCCAGGTGGTATTCTACATTAGATCTTGCAAGTGGATATTGGCAAGTGGAAATGCATCCCATAGATAGAGAGAAGACCGCATTCACAACTCCTTTTGGGCTGTATGAATTCAATCGGATGCCATTTGGATTATGTAATGCTCCTGCTACATTCCAAAGACTAATGCAACGTTGCTTAGGCAACTTAGTCAATGATTCATTACTGATATATTTGGATGATGTAGTGGTATTTTCCTCAGATTTTAGTAGTCACCTGCAACACCTCGAAGAGGTCTTTCAGTGCCTCCACAACCACGGGCTGAAACTCCAACCTGCAAAATGCCACTTGTTTCAGCGCAGAGTGACATATCTGGGGCACGTTATCAGTGAGCAGGGGGTGGCAACCGATCCAGAAAAGACCGCTGCGGTAAGGGATTGGCCAATTCCCCAGACCGTGAAACAGGTAAAATCCTTCCTTGGATTTGCAGGGTATTATCGACGGTTTATACCTGCCTTCTCCACAATAGCCACTCCATTGAATGCACTGACACGTGGCACGGCGGCACAGAGTAAGACTGCCACGATTACATGGGCACCTGAATGCCAGCAGGCCTTTGATTTACTTAAGGAAGCGTTACTTACCACACCCATATTGGCTTATGCAGACTTTTCCCAACCATTTAGGCTATATACTGATGCCAGCTTAGAGGGTCTGGGGGCAGTATTGGCTCAAGTACAAGAGGGAAAAGAGAGAGTGATTGCTTATGCTAGCCGTAGTCTCCAGCCAACGGAAAGAAATGATCAGAACTATAGTTCTTTTAAGTTAGAATTGTTAGCCCTGAAATGGGCTGTAACCGAGAAATTCAAAGATTATCTGTATGGAGCTGAATTTACTGTGTTCACAGATAATAACCCATTGGTTCATCTTAACACTGCCCGTCTTGGTGCTGTGGAACAGCGGTGGGTGGCCCAGCTGGCAAACTTCAAGTACGTCGTCAAGTACAGGCCAGGTACCCAAAATAAAAATGCAGATGCTCTCTCCAGGTTACCAGAACCGCAAGATCCAAGGCCATCTCTTGCCAGGAGGGTGATAGTAGGAGAACCATCTTGGGCAGACCTGCAGGCCAAGGACCCAGAGCTAGTGCAGATACGGCAGAGGAAGGAACAGGGACTTCCACCCCGGGAGGTTAGTAGCCCTTTGTCCTCGCATGCAAAACAACTACGACGAGAATGGGATCGGATTGTGCTGCGAGACGGCATTTTGGGACGACTGTACCAGCAAGCAGGGTCTGGAGAAGAGATCTTCCAGGTGGTAGTCCCCAAGCAAGAAGCTAGGAAGGTCTGGGAGACTTACCATGGGGAGATGGGACACCCAAGTAGTGAAAGGACCCTTACTATCCTGCGGCAGCGCTGCTATTGGCCAAGGATGACTGAGGACGTAAAGCAGTGGACGACTACCTGCCCTCAATGTGTCTGTGCCAAGGCTGGGCCAGAGGTGAGGGTTCCTCTTGTATCCATTCTAACTAGTTACCCATTTGAGGTGGTTGGGGTAGACTATCTGTCCCTGGGGCGGCCTGAGGACAGGTACCCCTACATCCTAGTTGTAACTGACCTGTTCTCCAAGTATGCCCTTGCAGTGCCCACGAGAGACCAGTCTGCCAACACAACAGCTCAAGCCTTATACAACAACCTAATCCAGACCTTTGGCTGTCCTGAACGGATCCTGACAGACCGGGGGGCATCATTCGAGTCATCACTGATGAAGGAACTTTGCCAACTTTACGGTTGCCAGAAGAGCCGCACCACAGCCTATCACCCCCAAGGGAATGGAGCTTGTGAAAGGTTCAATCAGACCCTGTTGGGGCTGTTAAACTCCCTGGATGAAACCAGCCAAGCCCAGTGGCCAAACCGGCTTCCCGCTCTTGTCCAGGCATATAACAACACCATTCACAGCACCACCGGAATGACCCCTCACTACGTTGTGTTTGGGAGGCATGCCAGATTGCCTGTCGACTGGGTAACTGGCCTGAAACCTGAAACCGAGCCCCATACCCTGTCGGGGTGGGTAAAGAGGCACCAGGAAGCTTTGAACCATGCCTATCAGACAGTAACCAGGCATACTCAACAACGACAGGACCGAGACCAGGCCAGATACAACAGAAGAGTCAAGCTGGCATCCCTGCTCCCAGGGGAACGAGTGCTTGTCCGCAACTTCCGCAGAAGGGCCAAAGGAAAGTTGAACCTGAGGTGGGCACCAGAACCGTATGTGGTGGTCAAGCAGCTCCGGGAAAACCACCCAGTCTATGTACTTCGACCAGAGGGTAAGGAAGCACCCACCCGCACAGTACATAGGAATAACCTCCAACCATGCCCCTTGGATATGTTGCAGCATAGTCAGGAACCAGAGGAATCACAACCTCCAGCATGCCGCCCGATAGAATCAATGCCCCCTCCAACCTGGTGGCTTCCTGGCCTAGTGGTGACGTATAATCATCAGCCACCTATTGAAGAGATCTAGCTTTGGCCCCACCTGACCCTCCAGCAGATTCCATAGGACAGCATGATGAGGCTAGCTTGCCTACTGTACGTCGCTCCGAGCGCCTCAATTTGGGAATGCCCCCAGCCCGGTATCGCAGTAAGTAAGGGGTCGGGACGACCTCTATTAAAGAGGGGGGGAAATGTCAAATGTGGAACATCTGTCTGTCTATAGTATTGAACCCTTTTGTGTGTTGTTTATTTCACCCATGTAATTGATTTGGTTTGTGTGTGTATTTTGATTATTTAATGCTGTGTCACTGGTTGCTTATGTGTGGGTCTAAATACTCCCGAACAGTTATGATTGACAGACCCAACCCTCTTGCTGTGACATTGGTGGCATTTGACAGCGCTGCCCGGACTAATGGAGTAATTAAGGACAGGTGCGGCAGTTGGTATAAGAGAAGGCAAGCGAGAAACAAGGGAGCGGGGGGCAGAGTGAAGGTGTACGGAGGAACGCACGCATACCGCGAGCTGAACGTACGGGAAAGGAACACAGATCGCTGCGATTGATTTCAGGAAGTCACAGCTAGACGAACAGTGGGCACGGATCTGAGTACAACGCATACTGGAGATAAGTGAAAGGAAAGTGCTCAGCTTACCGGTGTTTTGAGTGCGTGTGATCCATGTCTGTGTGTGTTACGATTTGAGGATTTTGTATATTTTTCTACAGCGGATCAGAAGAGGGACGCAGAGGTTCATGCGGTGGATTCAACGCCTGATTTGAGCTAAGTAAAGGAAAGTTGTCCTGCCTATCAACTTATGTGTGTGTGCGAGAGCTGTACTATAAATTTGCGTGAGACTAAGGGCTACGTTTATTCCTCCTCAGTGCTGCCGCCGTTTGCATTGGATCACGGAGCTGCGTAAAGGGACAGACTAATTAGACTACGGTACCTCATCCTGAATCAGCACTCTCTTCCGCGGTCCGCTCATCTGGCGGATTTCCATATAAGGCCCATAGACCTTGAATGTGGTTTGGGATTTGACTACAGACTGACGAACTCTTTTTTTATACATTTCATTTTTATGCTTTGATTTTATATATTGATGTAGGATGGAATTTGGAGTATCGATTTAAGCTGATGAATTGTGGTGAATTGTGTTGCAGCATTAACTGACCAGTGAGTTGTTTTTTTTACTTTTTTTTTCTATTGCCTATTTTATTATTGTGAGTAAATTGTTATATAAATAAACTGTATAAATTCAAGAAGTGGTTGTTGTCCTTTTCCTATCAGTGGAGAAACTAAACGCTGGTATAAACTAAGAACTTCACATTTTAGTGTGACAATAACATTTTGCATTGCATTGCACAAACGATCTAACGTTGTGCATTGAAGAGTAAATGTCTATGCACTTTTTGCATTGCATTGCACACCAGATCTAACTCCTTCCCATGTTCATTAAAGGAATGACAAGTTGCATTGCATTGCACAAACGATCTAACGTTGTGCACTGAAGAATAACATTTATGCACTTTTTGCATTGCCATTGCATTGCACAACAGAACTAACTCCTTCCCATGTTCATTAAAAGGATAACAAGTCGCATTGCATTGCATTGCACAAAAGATTTAACGCTGTGCATTGAAGAGTAGCATAGACCATGCACTTTTTTACATTGCATTGCACATCAGATCTAACTTCCCACGTTTAGTAAAGAGATAATATGTTGCATTGCATTGCATTGCACAAACGAGCAAACTTATGTTATACAACATTGCATTGCTTTGCACAAACGATCTAACGTTGTGCATTGAAGAGTAACATACTCTATGCACTTCTTGCATTGCATTGCATTGCACACCAGAACTAACTCCTTCCCATGTTCATTAAAAGGATAACAAGTTGCATTGCATTGCACAAACGATTTAACGCTGTGCACTGAAGAATAACATTTATGCACTTTTTGCATTGCACACCAGAACTAACTCCTTCAAATGTTTATTAAAGAGATAACATTTTGCATTGCATTGCACAATCGATCTAACGTTGTGCAATGAAGAATAATATAGGCTATGCAATTCTTGCATTGCATTGCACACCAGAACTAACTCATTCCCATTTTCTTTAAAGAGATAAGTTGCAATGTTGTTGCATTGCATTGCACACCAGATCTAACTCCTTCCCATGTTCAGTAAAGAGATAATATGTTGCATTGCATTGCACAAACGAGCAAACGTTATGCACTGAAGAATGACATATAGGCTAAATGCATGCATTGTATTGCATTGCACACCCGAACTAACTCCTTCCCATGTTCATTAAAGATCTCTTTAAACTTATGTTATGCAACATTGCATTGCATTGCACAAACGATCTAACGTTGTGCACTGAAGAATAACATTTATGCACTTTTTGCATTGCATTGCATTGCATTGCACACTAGAAATAACTCCTTCAAATGTTTATTAAAGAGATAACATTTTGCATTGCATTGCACAATCGATCTAACGTTGTGCATTGAAGAATAACATATAGGTTATGCACTTTTTGCATTGCATTGCATTGCAATTACTAACTCCTTCCCATGTTCATTAAAGAGATAACATGTTGCATATTGCATTGCACAAACGATCTAACGATTATCTCTTTAATAAACATTGCAACAATGCAATGCAATGCAAAACGTGCATAGCCTATATGTCATTCTTCAATGCACAACGTTAGATCGATTGTGCAATGCAATGCAACATGTTATCTCTTTATTGAACATGGGAGTTATGATGTGCAATGCAATGCAATGCAAAAAGTGCATGGTCTATGTTACTCTTCAATGCACAATGTTAGATCGTTTGCGCAATGCAATTCAAAATGTTCTCTCTTTAATGAACATTTGAAGGAGTTAGTTCTAATGTGCAATGCAATGCCAAAAGTGCATACCCTAAATGTTATTCTTCAGTGCACAACGTTAGATCGTTTCTGCAATGCAATTCAATGCAATGCAACATGTTATCTCTTTACTGACCATGGGAAGGAGTTAGTTTCAGTGTGCAATGCAATGCAATGCAAAAAGTGCATAAATGTTATTCTTCAATGCACAACGTTAGATCGTTTCTGCAATGCAATGCAATGCAACATGTGTTATCTCTTTAATGAACATGGGAAGGAGTTAGTTCTGGTGTGCAATGCAATACAATGCATGCATTTAACCTATATGTTAATCTTCAATGCACAACATTGATCGTTGAGACAAACGATCGTTTTGTGCAATGCAATGCAAAATATTATCTCTTTAATGAACATGGGAAGGAGTTAGTTCTGGTGTGCAATGCAATGCAAAAAGTGTATAAATGTTATTCTTCAGTGCTCATCGTTAGATCGTTTGTGCAATGCAATGCAACAACAGATGTTATCTCTCTAATGAACATGGGAAGGAGTTAGTTCTGGTGTGCAATGCAGGGATAGAAGTGCATATGTTTTTTCTTCAATGATGCAGAACGATTGTGGTTTGTGCATTGCACAAACGATCTAACGTTGTTCACTGAACAATAACATATAGGCTATGCACTTCTTGGATTGCATTGCATTGCACACTACAACTAATTCATTCCCATGTTCATTAAAGAGATAACATAATGTTGTTGCATTGCACAAACGATCTATCATTGTGCATCATTGAAGAAAAACATATGCACTTCTATCCTTGCATTGCACACCAGAACTAATGTTCAGAAATAACATCTGTTGTTGCATTGCATTGCACAAACGATCTAACGTTGTGCAATTAAGAGTAACATGCAGGCTAAATGCATGCATTGTATTGCACTGCACACCCGAACTAACTCCTTCACATGTTCATTAAAGAGATAACATATGTTATGCAACATTGCATTGCTTTGCACAAACGATCAAACGATGTGCACTGAAGAATAACATTTATGCACTTTTTGCATTGCATTGCACACCAGAACTAACTCCTTCCCATGTTCATTAAAGATATAATATTTTGCATTGCATTGCACAAAACGATCGTTTGTCTCAACGATAAAAGTTGTGCATTAAAGAATAGCATATAGGCTAAATGCATGCATTGTATTGCATTGCACACCAGAACTAACTCCTTCCCATGTTCATTAAAGAGATAACACGTTGCATTGCATTGCAGAAACGATCTAACGTTATGCATTGAAGAATAACATTTATGCACTTTTTGCATTGCATTGCACACCAAAACTAACTCCTTCAAATGTTAGAAAAGTTAGTTTGCAATTAGTTTGGTGTGCAATGCAATGCAATGAAGAGCCAACGTTATTCTTCAATGCACAACGTTAGATCGTTTGTGCAATCCAATGCAAAATGTTATCTCTTTAATAAACATGGGAAGTAGTTAGTTCTGGAGTGCAATGCAATGCAATGCAATGCAATGCAAAAAGTGCATAGCCTATATGTTATTCTTCAATGCAAACGTTAGATCGTTTGTGCAATACAATGCAAAATGTTATCTCTTTAATAAACATTTGAAGGAGTTAGTTCTGGTGTGCAATGCAATGCAAAAAGTGCATATATGTTATTCTTTCGTGCACAGTGTTAGATCGTTTGTGCAAAGCAATGCAATGTTGCATAACATATGTTATCTCTTCAATGAACATGGGAATGAGTTAGTTCGGGTGTACAATGCAACACAATGCATGCATTTAGCCTATATGTCATTCTTCAATGCACAACGTTAGATCGTTTGTGCAATGCAATGCAACAGGTTATCTCTTTAATAAACATTTGAAGGAGTTAGTTCTTGTGTGCAATGCAATGCAATGCAATGCAATACAAAAAATGCATGGCCTATGTTACTCTTCAAGGCACAACGTTAGATCGTTTGTGCAATGCAAAATGTTATCTCTTTAATAAACATTTGAAGGAGTTAGTTCTGGTGTGCAATGCAATGCAATGCAATACAAAAAATGCATGGCCTATGTTAGTCTTCAAGGCACAACGTTAGATAGTTTGTGCAATGCAAAATGTTATCTCTTTAATAAACATTTGAAGGAGTTAGTTCTGGTGTGCAATGCAATGCAATGCAAAAAGTGCATAAATATTATTCTTTAGTGCACAGCGTTAGATCGTTTGTTTAAAGAAATGCAATGTTACATAAAATATGTTATCTCTTTACTGAACATGGGAAGGAGTTAGATCTGGTGTGCAATGCAATGCAAAAAGCGCTTGGCTATGTTACTATTCAATCCACGTGATCGTTTCTGCAATGCAATGCAACAACATTGCAACTTATCCCTTTAAAGAAAATGGGAATGATTTAGTTCTGGTGTGCAAAGCAATGCAATGTTGCATAACATATGTTATCTCTTCAATGAACATGGGAATGAGTTAGTTCGGGTGTAAAATGCAACACAATGGATGCATTTAGCCTATATGTCATTCTTCAATGCACGACGTTAGATCGTTTATGCAATGCAATGCAAAATGTTATCTCTTTAATAAACATTTGAAGGAGATAGTTCTGGTGTGCAATGCAATGCAATGCATAAAGTGAATAGCCTGTATGTTATTCTTCAATGCACAACGTTAGATCGTTTATGCAATGCAACAACATAAATGTTATATCTTTAATGAAAATGGGAAGGAGTTAGTTCTGGTGTGCAATGCAATCCGAAAAGTGCTTTATCTATTTGTTTATTCTTCAGTGCATTCTAAAGTTGCCCAACGGAATGAGTTAATTGTGTCCATTGTAAAGCAACAGCTAGTGCAATGATTTTCCTTCACTGCACATTAACCTACTTATACATTGTCAACTGATGTTAACTTTCTATACATATTCTTCGACTCCTGATATAAGTACATATTTGACCAAAGTAACATATTTCTGGCCAAACAGTTCTCCATTTCTATACATATGTATTGACTCCCGATGCTTCATAAGCCAATATAGATATCCATGGCTTATGGCTAACCTTTTGAAATAATTTCTGCTCAAAGTGTCCTCAAAATTTTTCAAACTATGTAAAGTTATAGTCTCCTTCTGATGATAAATCAGCTATTCGGAGGTTTTGACCTCCTGAACATATTTCTGGCCAAAGAGTCCTCGATCTTGGGCTTTCTCTACATTCTCATAGGCTCCTTTGATGCATCATAAGCCATATAGATGTCCATATCTGAACTTTTGAACTTATTTGTGGTCAAAGTGTCCTCAAAATGTTTTAAACTATATAAACTTGTCGAATCCTTTTGATGATAAATCAGCTATTCAGAGGTTTTGACCTCCTGAACATATTTCTGGCCAAAGAGTCCTCGATCTTGGGATTTCTATACATACTCATAGACTCCTTCTGATGCTTCATAAGCCATATAGATGTCCATATCTGACCTTTTGAACTTATTTGTGGTCAAAGTGTCCTCAAAAATTTTCAAACTAAATAAAGTTATAGACTCCTTTTGATGATAAATCAGTATTTCATGGGGCCCCTTTTGACCTCCTGAACATATTTCTGGCCAAAGAGTCCTCGATCTTGGGCTTTCTATACATACTCATAGACTCCTTCTGATGCATCATAAGCCATATAGATGTCCATATCTGACATTTTGAACTTATTTGTGGTCAAAGTGTCCTCAAAATTTTTCAAACTTTATAAAGTTATAGAATTCTTTTGATGATAAATCAGCTATTCAGAGGTCCCCTTTTGACCTCCTGAATATATTTCTGGCCAAAGAGTCCTCGATCTTGGGCTTTCTATACATACTCATAGACTCCTTCTGATGCATCATAAGCCATATAGATGTCCATATCTGACCTTTTGAACTTATTTGTGGTCAAAGTGTCCTCAAAATTTTTCAAACTATATAAAGTTATTGAATTCTTTTGATGATAAATCAGCTATTCAGAGGTCCCCTTTTGACCTCCTGAACATATTTCTGGCCAAAGAGTCCTCGATCTTGGGTTTTCTATATATACTCATAGACTCCCTCTGATGCTTCAAAAGCCATATAGATGTCCATATCTGACCTTTAGAACTTATTTCTGGTCAAAGGGTCCTAAAAAAAAATTAAACTATATAAAATTATAGAATTCTTTTTATGATAAATCAGCTAATCAGCCTTTTTGACCTCCTGAACATATTTCTGGCCAAAGAGTCCTCGATATTGGGCTTTCTATACATACTCATAGACTCCTTCTGCTGCTTCACAAGCCATATAGATGTCCATATCTGAGCTTTTGAACTTATTTGAGGTCAAAGTGTCCTGAAAAGTTTTCAAACTATATAAAGTTATAGAATTCTTTTTATGATAAATCAGCTAATCAGCCTTTTTGACCTCCTGAACATATTTCTGGCCAAAGAGTCCTCGATCTTGGGCTTTCTATACACACTCATAGACTCCTTCTGATGCTTCATAAGCCATATAGATGTCCATATCTGACCTTTTGAAATTATTTGCGGTCGAAGTGTCCTCAACAGAAATATCTTCAGGAGGTCAAAAGGGGACCTCTGTATAGCTGATTTATCATAAAAAGAATTCTATACTTTTATATAGTTTGAAAAATTTTGAGGACCCTTGACCAGAAATAAGTTCAAAAGGTCAGATATGGACATCTATATGGATTTTGAAGCATCAAATGGAGTCTATGAGTATGTATAGAAAGCCCAAGATCGAGGACTCTTTGGCCAGAAATATGTTCTGGAGGTCAAAACCTCTGAATAGCTGATCATCAAAAGGATTCTATAACTTTACATAGTTTGAAAAATTTTGAGGACACTTTGACCACAAATAAGTTGAAAAGGTCAGATATGGACATATATATGGCTTATGAAGCATCAGAAGGAGTAAGTATAGAAAGCCAAGTTTCGAATACTCCTTGGTCAGAAAAAAATTCAGTATGTCAAATATGGACTTTTGTCAGGAGGATATAGAATCCGAAGATATCAGTCTGAAGATATCGGTATTAACCTTTTAGGACTCTTTGGCCAGAAATATGTTCAGTAGGTCAAAAGGGGACCTCTGAATAGCTGATTCATCATCAGAAAGAATCTATAACTTTATATAGTTTGAAAACTTTTGAGGACCCTTTGAAGATATCAGTCTGAAGATATCAGTATTAATCTTTCAGGACTCTTTGGCCAGAAATATGTTCAGTAGGTCAACAGTGGACCTCTGAATAGCAGATTTATCATCAGAAAGAATCTATAACTTTATATAGTTTGAAAACTTTTGAGGACCCTTTGACCAGAAATAAGTTCAAAAGGTCAGATATGGACATCTAAATGGCTTTTGAAGCATCAGAGGGAGTCTATGAGTATATATAGAAAGCCCAAGATCGGAGATGGTCCTCAATGCAGAGCATAAAATCCAGGGGGAGGAGTTGGATAAAAACTCCTCCCACCTTACATATACCTAAACCTACCCGTCTCCACCCCCTGATCCCTAAACCCACCCCTAAACCTACCGATCTCCACCCCTAAACCTACCAATCTCCACCCCTTATATAAGATCCGACTCCTCCCCTCGGATCTTGTGTACTGCATTGAGGTGCTACTGCAAGATCGAGGACTCTTTGGCGAGAAATATGTTCAGGAGGTCAAAAGGGGACCCATGAATAGCTGATTTATCATCAAAAGAGTTCTATAACTTTAAATAGTTTGAAAAATTTTGAGGACACTTTGACCACAAATGAGTTCAAAAGGTGAAAGATGGACATCTATATTGCTTGTTATGCATCAGAAGGAGTCTATGAGTATGTATAGAAAGCCCAAGATCGAGGACTCTTTGGCCAGAAATATGTTCAGGAGGTCAAAACCTCTGAATAACTGATTTATTATCAAAAGGATTCTAGAACTTTATATAGTTTGAAAAATTTTGAGGACACTTTGACCACAAATAAGTTCAAAAGGTCAGACATGGAAATCTATATGGCTTATGAAGCATCAGAAGGAGTCTATGAGTATGTTTAGAAAGCCCAAGTTTCGAAAACTCCTTGGCCAGAAAAAAATTCAGTATGTCAAATATGGACTATTGTCAGGAGGATATAGAATCCGAAGATATCAGTCTGAAGATATCAGTATTAATATTTTAGGACTCTTTGGCCAGAAATATGTTCCGTAGGTCAACAGGGGACCTCTGAATAGCTGATTTATCATCAGAAATAATCTATAACTTTATATAGTTTGAAAACTTTTGAGGACCCTTTGACCAGAAATAAGTTCAAAAGGTCAGATATGGACATCTATATGGCTTTTGAAGCATCAGAGGGAGTCTATGAGTATGTATAGAAAGCCCAAGATCGAGGACTCTTTGGCCAGAAATATGTTCAGGAGGTCAAAAGGGGACCTCTGAATAGCTGATTTCTCATCAAAAGGATTCTAAAACTTTATATAGTTTGAAAAATTTTGAGGACACTTTGACCACAAATGAGTTCAAAAGGTGAAAGATGGACATCTATATGGCTTGTTATGCATCAGAAGGAGTCTATGAGTATGTATAGAAAGCCCAAGATCGAGGACTCTTTGGCCAGAAATATGTTCAGGAGGTCAAAACCTCTGAATAGCTGATTTATCATCAAAAGGATTCTAGAACTTTATATAGTTTGAAAAATTTTGAGGACACTTTGACCACAAATAAGTTCAAAAGGTCAGACATGGACATCTATATGGCTTATGAAGCATCAGAAGGAGTCTATGAGTGTGTATAGAAAGCCCAAGTTTCGAAAACTCCTTGGCCAGAAAAAAATTCAGTATGTCAAATATGGACTTTTGTCAGGAGGATATAGAATCCGAAGATATCAGTCTGAAGATATCAGTATTAATATTTTAGGACTCTTTGGCCAGAAATATGTTCCGTAGGTCAACAGGGGACCTCTGAATAGCTGATTTATCATCAGAAAGAATCTATAACTTTATATAGTTTGAAAAATTTTGAGGACCCTTTGAAGATATCAGTCTGAAGATATCAGTATTAATCTCTCAGGACTCTTTGGCCAGAAATATGTTCAGTAGGTCAACAGTGGACCTCTGAATAGCAGATTTATCATCAGAAAGAATCTATAACTTTATATAGTTTGAAAACTTTTGAGGACCCTTTGACCAGAAATAAGTTCAAAAGGTCAGATATGGACATCTATATGGCTTATGATGCATCAGAAGGAGTCTATGAGTATGTATAGAAAGCCTAAGATCGAGGACTCTTTGGCCAGAAATATGTTCAGGAGGTCAAAACCTCTGAATAGCTGATTTATCATTGAGTAAAGCCATCTTTCTAGAACTTTATATAGCTTGAAAAATTTTGAGGACACTTTGACCACAAATAAGTTCAAAAGGTCAGATATGGACATCTATATGGCTTATGAAGCATCAGAAAGAGTCTATGAGTATGTGTAGAAATCCCAAGATCGAGGACTCTTTGGCCAGAAATATGTTCAGGAGGTCAAAAGGGGACCTCTGAATAGCTGATTTATCATCAAAAGAATTCTATAACTTTATATAGTTTGAAAAATTTTGAGGACACTTTGACCACAAATGAGTTCAAAAGGTCAGAGATGGACATCAATATAGCTTATGATGCATCAGAAGGAGTCTATGAGTATGTATAGAAAGCCCAAGATCGAGGACTCTTTGGCCAGAAATATGTTCAGGAGGTCAAAACCTCTGAATAGCTGATTTCTCATCAAAAGGATTCTAGAACTTTATATAGTTTGAAAAATTTTGAGGACACTTTGACCACAAATAAGTTCAAAAGGACAGATATGGACATCTATATGGCTTATGAAGCATCAGAAGGAGTCTATGAGTATGTATAGAAAGCCCAAGATCGAGGACTCTTTGGCCAGAAATATGTTCAAGAGGTCAAAAGAGGACCTCTGAATAGCTGATTTATCATCATAAGAATTCTATAACTTTATAGTTTGAAAAATTTTGAGGATATTTTACCACAAATGAGTTCAAAAGGTCAGATATGGACATCTATATGGCTTATGATGCATCAGAAGGAGTCTATGAGTATGTATAGAAAGCCCAAGATCGAGGACTCTTTGGCCAGAAATATGTTCAGGAGGTCAAAACCTCTGAATAGCTGATTTATCATCAAAAGGATTCTAGAACTTTATATAGTTTGAAAAATTTTGAGGACACTTTGTCCACAAATAAGTTCAATAGGTCAGATATGGACATCTATATGGCTTATGAAGCATCAGAAGGAGTCTATATGTATAGAAAGCCCAAGATCGAGGACTCTTTGGCCAGAAATATGTTCAGGAGGTCAAAAGGGGACCTCTGAATAGCTGATTTATCATCAAAAGAATTCTATAACTTTATATAGTTTGAAAACTTTTGAGGACACTTTGACCACAAATAAGTTCAAAAGGACAGATATGGACATCTATATGGCTTATGAAGCATCAGAAGGAGTCTATGGGTATGTATAGAAAGCCCAAGGTCGAGGACTCTTTGGCCAGAAATATGTTCAGGAGGTCAAAAGAGGACCTCTGAATAGCTGATTTATCATCAAAAGAATTCTATAACTTTATATAGTTTGAAAAATTTTGAGGACACTTTGACCACAAATGAGTTCAAAAGGTCAGAGATGGACATCTATATGGCTTATGATGCATCAGAAGGAGTCTATGAGTATGTATAGAAAGCCTAAGATCGAGGACTCTTTGGCCAGAAATATGTTCAGGAGGTCAAAACCTCTGAATAGCTGATTTATCATTGAGTAAAGCCATCTTTCTAGAACTTTATATAGCTTGAAAAATTTTGAGGACACTTTGACCACAAATAAGTTCAAAAGGTCAGATATGGACATCTATATGGCTTATGAAGCATCAGAAAGAGTCTATGAGTATGTGTAGAAATCCCAAGATCGAGGACTCTTTGGCCAGAAATATGTTCAGGAGGTCAAAAGGGGACCTCTGAATAGCTGATTTATCATCAAAAGAATTCTATAACTTTATATAGTTTGAAAAATTTTGAGGACACTTTGACCACAAATGAGTTCAAAAGGTCAGAGATGGACATCAATATAGCTTATGATGCATCAGAAGGAGTCTATGAGTATGTATAGAAAGCCCAAGATCGAGGACTCTTTGGCCAGAAATATGTTCAGGAGGTCAAAACCTCTGAATAGCTGATTTCTCATCAAAAGGATTCTAGAACTTTATATAGTTTGAAAAATTTTGAGGACACTTTGACCACAAATAAGTTCAAAAGGACAGATATGGACATCTATATGGCTTATGAAGCATCAGAAGGAGTCTATGAGTATGTATAGAAAGCCCAAGATCGAGGACTCTTTGGCCAGAAATATGTTCAAGAGGTCAAAAGAGGACCTCTGAATAGCTGATTTATCATCATAAGAATTCTATAACTTTATAGTTTGAAAAATTTTGAGGATATTTTACCACAAATGAGTTCAAAAGGTCAGATATGGACATCTATATGGCTTATGATGCATCAGAAGGAGTCTATGAGTATGTATAGAAAGCCCAAGATCGAGGACTCTTTGGCCAGAAATATGTTCAGGAGGTCAAAACCTCTGAATAGCTGATTTATCATCAAAAGGATTCTAGAACTTTATATAGTTTGAAAAATTTTGAGGACACTTTGTCCACAAATAAGTTCAATAGGTCAGATATGGACATCTATATGGCTTATGAAGCATCAGAAGGAGTCTATATGTATAGAAAGCCCAAGATCGAGGACTCTTTGGCCAGAAATATGTTCAGGAGGTCAAAAGGGGACCTCTGAATAGCTGATTTATCATCAAAAGAATTCTATAACTTTATATAGTTTGAAAACTTTTGAGGACACTTTGACCACAAATAAGTTCAAAAGGACAGATATGGACATCTATATGGCTTATGAAGCATCAGAAGGAGTCTATGGGTATGTATAGAAAGCCCAAGGTCGAGGACTCTTTGGCCAGAAATATGTTCAGGAGGTCAAAAGAGGACCTCTGAATAGCTGATTTATCATCAAAAGAATTCTATAACTTTATATAGTTTGAAAAATTTTGAGGACACTTTGACCACAAATGAGTTCAAAAGGTCAGAGATGGACATCTATATGGCTTATGATGCATCAGAAGGAGTCTATGAGTATGTATAGAAAGCCCAAGATCGAGGACTCTTTGGGCAGAAATATGTTCAGGAGGTCAAAACCTCTGAATAGCTGATTTATCATCAAAAGAATTCTATAACTTTATATAGTTTAAAACATTTTGAGAGCCCTTTTACCACAAATAAGTTCAAAAGGTCAGATATGGACATATATATGGCTTATGAAGCATCAGAAGGAGTCTATGAGTATATGTATAGAAAGCCCAAGATCGAGGACTCTGGCGAGAAATATGTTCAGGAGGTCAAAAGGGGACCTCTGAATAGCTGATTTATCATCAGAAAGAGTCTATAACTTTATATAGTTTAAAAACTTTTTAGGACCCTTTGACCAGAAATAAGTTCAAAAGGTCAGATATGGACATCTATATGGCTTTTGAAGCATCAGAGGGAGTCTATGAGTATATATAGAAAGCCCAAGATCGAGGACTCTTTGGTGAGAAATATGTTCAGGAGGTCAAAAGGGGACGTCTGAATAGCTGATTTATCATCAAAAGAATTCTATAACTTTATATAGTTTAAAACATTTTGAGGACACTTTGACCACAAATAAGTTCAAAAGGTCAGAAATGGACATATATATTCCTTATGAAGCATCAGAAGGAGAGTATGTATAGAAAGCCCAAGATCGAGGACTCTGGCGAGAAATATGTTCAGGAGGTCAAAAGGGGACCTCTGAATAGCTGATTTATCATCAAAAGAATTCTATAACTTTATATAGTTTGAAAAATTTTGAGGACACTTTGACCACAAATGAGTTCAAAAGGTCAGAGATGGACATCTATATGGCTTATGATGCATCAGAAGGAGTCTATGAGTATGTATAGAAAGCCCAAGATCGAGGACTCTTTGGGCAGAAATATGTTCAGGAGGTCAAAACCTCTGAATAGCTGATTTATCATCAAAAGAATTCTATAACTTTATATAGTTTAAAACATTTTGAGAGCCCTTTTACCACAAATAAGTTCAAAAGGTCAGATATGGACATATATATGGCTTATGAAGCATCAGAAGGAGTCTATGAGTATATGTATAGAAAGCCCAAGATCGAGGACTCTGGCGAGAAATATGTTCAGGAGGTCAAAAGGGGACCTCTAAATAGCTGATTTATCATCAGAAAGAGTCTATAACTTTATATAGTTTAAAAACTTTTTAGGACCCTTTGACCAGAAATAAGTTCAAAAGGTCAGATATGGACATCTATATGGCTTTTGAAGCATCAAATGGAGTCCATGAGTATGTATAGAAAGCCAAATATCGAGGACTCTTTGGTGAGAAATATGTTCAGGAGGTCAAAAGGGGACGTCTGAATAGCTGATTTATCATCAAAAGAATTCTATAACTTTATATAGTTTAAAACATTTTGAGGACCCTTTGACCACAAATAAGTTCAAAAGGTCAGAAATGGACATATATGTTCCTTATGAAGCATCAGAAGGAGAGTATGTATAGAAAGCCCAAGATCGAGGACTCTGATGAGAAATATGTTCAGGAGGTCAAAAGGGGACCTCTGAATAGCTGATTTATCATCAAAAGAATTCTATAACTTTATATAGTTTGAAAAATTTTGAGGACCCTTGACCAGAAATAAGTTCAAAAGGTCAGATATGGACATCTATATGGATTTTGAAGCATCAAATGGAGTCCATGAGTATGTATAGAAAGCCAAATATCGAGGACTGTTTGGCCAGAAATATGTTCAGGAGGTCAAAAGGGGACCTCTGAATAGCTGATTTATCATCAAAAGAATTCTATAACTTTATATAGTTTTAAAAATTTTGAGGACACTTTGACCACAAATAAGTTCAAAAGGTCATATGGACATATATATATGGCTTATGAAGCATCAGAAGGAGTCTATGAGTATGTATAGAAAGCCAAATATCGAGGACTCTTTGGCCAGAAATATGTTCAGGAGGTCAAAAGGGGACCTCTGAATAGCTGATTTATCATCAAAAGAATTCTATAACTTTATATAGTTTGAAAAATTTTGAGGACACTTTGACCACAAATAAGTTCAAAAGGTCAGATATGGACATCTATATGGCTTTTGAAGCATCAGAGGGAGTCTATGAGTATATATAGAAAGCCCAAGATCGAGGACTCTTTGGTGAGAAATATGTTCAGGAGGTCAAAAGGGGACGTCTGAATAGCTGATTTATCATCAAAAGAATTCTATAACTTTATATAGTTTAAAACATTTTGAGGACCCTTTGACCACAAATAAGTTCAAAAGGTCAGAAATGGACATATATATTCCTTATGAAGCATCAGAAGGAGAGTATGTATAGAAAGCCCAAGATCGAGGACTCTGGCGAGAAATATGTTCAGGAGGTCAAAAGGGGACCTCTGAATAGCTGATTTATCATCAAAAGAATTCTATAACTTTATATAGTTTGAAAAATTTTGAGGACACTTTGACCACAAATGAGTTCAAAAGGTCAGAGATGGACATCTATATGGCTTATGATGCATCAGAAGGAGTCTATGAGTATGTATAGAAAGCCCAAGATCGAGGACTCTTTGGGCAGAAATATGTTCAGGAGGTCAAAACCTCTGAATAGCTGATTTATCATCAAAAGAATTCTATAACTTTATATAGTTTAAAACATTTTGAGGACCCTTTGACCACAAATAAGTTCAAAAGGTCAGAAATGGACATATATGTTCCTTATGAAGCATCAGAAGGAGAGTATGTATAGAAAGCCCAAGATCGAGGACTCTGATGAGAAATATGTTCAGGAGGTCAAAAGGGGACCTCTGAATAGCTGATTTATCATCAAAAGAATTCTATAACTTTATATAGTTTGAAAAATTTTGAGGACCCTTGACCAGAAATAAGTTCAAAAGGTCAGATATGGACATCTATATGGATTTTGAAGCATCAAATGGAGTCCATGAGTATGTATAGAAAGCCAAATATCGAGGACTGTTTGGCCAGAAATATGTTCAGGAGGTCAAAAGGGGACCTCTGAATAGCTGATTTATCATCAAAAGAATTCTATAACTTTATATAGTTTTAAAAATTTTGAGGACACTTTGACCACAAATAAGTTCAAAAGGTCATATGGACATATATATATGGCTTATGAAGCATCAGAAGGAGTCTATGAGTATGTATAGAAAGCCAAATATCGAGGACTCTTTGGCCAGAAATATGTTCAGGAGGTCAAAAGGGGACCTCTGAATAGCTGATTTATCATCAAAAGAATTCTATAACTTTATATAGTTTGAAAAATTTTGAGGACACTTTGACCACAAATAAGTTCAAAAGGTCATATGGACATATATATATGGCTTATGAAGCATCAGAAGGAGTCTATGAGTATGTATAGAAAGCCCAAGATCGAGGATTCTTTGGCCAGAAATATGTTCAGGAGGTCAAAAGGGGCCCCATGAAATACGGATTTATCATCAAAAGGAGTCAATAACTTTATATAGTTTGAAAATTTTTGAGGACACTTTGACCACAAATGAGTTCAAAAGGTCAGATATGGACATCTCTATGGCTTATGAAGCATCAGTAGGAGTATGTATAGAAAGCCCAAGTTTCGAATACTCCTTGGCCAGAAAAAAATTCAGTATGTCAAATATGGTCTTTTGTCAGGAGGATATAACATCCGAAGATATCAGTCTGAATGTATTGTATTAATCTTTTAGGCCTCTTTGGCCAGAAATATGTTCAGTAGGTCAAAAGGAGACCTCTGTATAGCTGATTTATCAATCAGTAGAAGACTATAATCTTACATAGTTTGAAAATTTTTGAGGACACTTTGAGCAGAAATAATTTCAAAAGGTAAGCCATAAGCCATATCTGTATGGATATCTATATTGGCTTATGAAGCATCAGGAGTCAATGAGTATGTATAGAAATCGAGGACTGTTTGGCCAGAAATATGTTACTTTGGACAAACATGTACTTACGTACATCAGGAGTCCAAGAGTATGTATAGAAAGTTAACATCAGTTGACTGAATGTATAAGTAGGTTAATGTGCAGTGAAGGAAAATCATTGCTCTAGCTTTTGCTTTACAATGGACACAATTATGGCAGTTAGTTCTGGTGTGCAATGCAATGCGAAAAGTGCTTTATCTATATGTTTATTCTTAAGTGCATTCTGTCGTTGGGCAACTTTGGAATGCACTGAAGAATAAACATATAGATAAAGCACTTTTCGCATTGCATTGCACACCAGAACTAACTCCTTCCCATGTTCATTAAAGATATAACATTTATGCATTGCACAAACGATCTAACGTTGTCCACTGAACAATAACATATAGGCTATGCACTTCTTGGATTGCATTGCATTGCACAGTAGATCTAATTCATTCCCATGTTCATTAAAGAGATAACAAGTGTTGTTGCATTGCATTGCACAAACGATCTTACGTTGTGCCTTGAAGAATAACATACAGGCTATGCACTTTATGCATTGCACACCAGAACTAACTCCTTCCTATGTTCATTAAAGGGATAACATGTTCCATTGCATTGTACTGCACAAACGATCTAACGCTGTGCATTGAAGAATAATATATAGGCTATGCACTTTTTGCATTCCTTTGCATTGCACACCAGAACTAACTCCTTCAAATGTTTATTAAAGAGATAACATTTTGCATTGCATTGCACAAACGATCTAACGTTGTGCACTGAAGAATAACATATAGGCCATGCACTTTTTGCATTGCATTGCATTGCACACCAGAACTAACTCCAAATATTTATTAAAGAGATAACATTTTGCATTGCATTGCACCAACGATCTAACTTTGTGCATTGAAGAATAACATATAGACTAAATGCATGCATTGTATTGCATTGCACACCCGATCTAACTCCTTCCCATGTTCATAAAAGAGATAACATATGTTATGCAACATTTCATTGTTTTGCAGAAACGATCTAACGTTGTGCACTGAAGAATATTTATGCACTTTTTGCATTGTATTGCATTGCACACCAGAACTAACTCCTTCAAATGTTTAATTAAAGAGATAACATTTTGCATTGCACAAACGATCTAACGTTGTGCATTGAAGAATAATATAGGTTATGCAATTCTTGCATTGCATTGCACACCAGAACTAAATCAATCCCATTTTCTTTAAAGAAATAAGGTGCAATGATGTTGTGTGGCATTGCACAAACGATAACATATGTTATGCAACATTATATTGTTTTGCACAAACGACCTAACACTGTGCACTAAAGAATAACATTTATGCATATGCACACCAGAACTAACTCCTTCAAATGTTTTTTAAAGAGATAACATGTTGCATTGCCATTGCACAAACGATCTAACGTTGTGCATTGAAGAATGACATAGTTGACATAGCTAAATGCATGGATTTTGTTGCATGTACAGCCGAACTAACTCCTTCCCATGTTCATTGAAAAGATAACATATGTTATGCAACATTGCATTGCTTTGCACAAACGTTAGATCGTTTGTGCATAACATATGTTATCTCTTTAATGAACATGGGCAGGAGTTCGGGTGTGCAATGCAATACAATGCATGCATATAACCTATATGTTATTCTTCAATAACATCTTCAATGTTATATCGTTTGTGCAATGCAATCCAACATGTTATCTCTTTAATAAACATTTGAAGGAGTTAGTTCTTGTGTGCAATGCAATGCAAAAAATGCATGGCCTATGTTACTCTTCAATGCACAACGTTAGATCGTTTGTGCAATGCAAAATGTTATCTCTTTAATAAACATGGGAAATAGTTAGTTCTGGAGTGCAATGCAATGCAATGCTTCAGTGCACAGCGTTAGATCGTTTGTGCAATGCAATGCAACATGTTATCCCTTTAATGAACATGGGAATTAGCTAGTTCTGGTGTGCAATGCAATGCAAAGCAAAAAGTGAATAGCCTATGTTACTCTTCAATGCACAAACAATGAAATGTTGCATAACATATGTTATCTCTTTAATGAACATGGGACGGAGTTAGTTCGGGTGTGCAATGCAATACAATGCATGCATTTAGCCTATATGTTATTCTTCAACGCACAACGTTAGATCGTGCAAAATGTTATCTCTTTAATAAACATTTGAAGGAGTTAGTTCTGGTGTGCAATGCAATGCAAAAATGCATAAATGTTATTCTTGAGTGCACAGTGTTAGGTCGTTTGTGCAAAGCTATATAATGTTGCATTAACATATGTTATCGTTTGTGCAATGCAATACAACATCATTGCACTTTATTTCTTTAAAGAAAATGGGATTGATTAAGTTCTGGTGTGCAATCCAATACAAGAATTGCATAACCTATATTATTCTTCAATACACAACGTTAGATCGTTTGTGCAATGCAAAATGTTATCTCTTTAATAAACATTTGAAGGAGTTAGTTCTGGTGTGCAATGCAATACAATGCAAAAAGTGCATAAATATTCTTCAGTGCACAACGTTAGATCGTTTCTGCAAAACAATGAAATGTTGCATAACATATGTTATCTCTTTTATGAACATGGGAAGGAGTTAGTTCGGGTGTGCAATGCAATACAATGCATGCATATAGCCTATATGTTATTCTTCAATGCACAACGTTATGCAATGCACAATGTAATTCAAAATGTTATCTCTTTAATAAGCATTTGAAGGTGTTAGTCCTTTTGTTCAATGCGATGCAATGCAAAAAGTGCATAAATGCTATTCAGTGCACAGCGTTAAATCGTTTTGCATTGAAGAGTAACATTGGCTATTCACTTTTTGCATTGCATTGCATTGCACACCATAACTAACTTTTCTAACATTTGAAGGAGTTAGTTCTGGTTGTGCAGTGCAATGCAATGCAAAAAGTGCATAAATGTTATTATTCAGTGCACAACATTAGATCGTTTCTGCAATGCAATACAACGCAATGCAACATGTTATCTCTTTAGTGAACATGAGAAAGAGTTAGTTCTGGTGTGCAATTCAATGCAATGTAAAAAGTGCATGGTCTATGTTTCTCTTCAATGCACACTTTCGTTTGCGCAATGCAAAGCAAAATGTTATCTCTTCAATGAACACTTTGAGTAAGATCTGGTGTGCAATACAATGCCAAAAGTGCATACCCTAAATGTTATTCTTCAGTGCACAACGTTAGATCGTTTCTGCAATGCAATGCAACATGTTATCTCTTTACTGAACATGGAAAGGAGTTAGTTTCAGTGTGCAATGCAATGCAAAAAGTACATACATGTTATTCTTCAATGCACAACGTTAGATCGTTTCTGCAATGCAATGCAATGCAATGCAATGCAACATGTGTTATCTCTTTAATGAACATGGGAAGGAGTTAGTTCTGGTGTGCAATGCAATACAATGCATGCATTTAGCCTTTATGTTATTCTTCAATGCACAACATTGATCGTTGAAACAAACGATCGTTTTGTGCAAAGCAATGCAATGTTGCGTAACATATGTTATCTCTTTAATGAACATGTGAAGGAGTTAGTTCGGGTGTGCAATGCAATACAATGCATGCATATTTAGCCTGTATGTTATTCTTCAATGCACAACGTTAGATCGTTTGTGCAATGCAATGCAACATATTATCTCTTTATTGAACATGGGAAGGAGTTTGATCTGGTGTGCAATGCAATGCAATGCAAAAAGTGCATGGCCTATGTTACTCTTCATTGCACAACGTTAGATCGTTTGTGCAATGCAATGCAACAACATAAATGTTATCTCTTTAATGAACATGGGAAGGAGTTAGTTCTGGTGTGCAATGCAATGCGAAAAGTGCATTATCTATATGTTCCGGTATTCTACCGTGCATTCTATCGTTGTCCAACGGAATGAGTTAATTCTGTCCATTGTAAAGCAAAACCCAATGCAATGATTTTCCTTTACTGTACATTAATTAATCTACTTATACATTCAGTCAACTGATGTTAACTTTCTATACATACTCTTCGACTCCTGATCAGCCAATACAGAAGTCCATATTTGACAAAAGTAACATATTTCTGGCCAAATAGTCCTCGATTTCTATACATACATCATTGACTCCTGATGCTTCATAAGCCATGGATATCTATATGGATATCTATTTGGCTTATGGCTTACTTTTTAAAGAGATAATTTGTTGCAATGCATTGCACAAACGATCTAACGTTGTGCATTGAAGAATAACATACAGGCTAAATGTATGCATTGTATTGCATTGCACACCCGAACTAACTCCTTCACATGTTCATTAAAGAGATAACATATGTTATGCAACATTGCATTGCTTTGCACAAACGATCTAACGATGTGCACTGAAGAATAACATTTATGCACTTTTTGCATTGCATTGCACAGCAGAACTAACCTCTTCCCATGTTTATAAAGAGATAACATTTTGCATTTCATTGCACAAAACGATCGTTTGTCTCAACGATCAATGTTGTGCATTGAAGAATAACATATAGGCTAAATGCATGCATTGTATTGCATTGCACACCAGAACTAACTCCTTCCCATGTTCATTAAAGAGATAACATAGTTGCATTGCACAAACGATCTATCGTTGTGCATCAATTGAAGAAAAACATATGCACTTCTATCCCTGCATTGCACACCCAAACTAACTCCTTCCCATGTTCATTAAAGAGATAACATCTGTTGTTGCATTGCATTGCAGAAACGATCTAACGTTGTGCACTGAAGAATAACATTTCGGGTATGCACTTTTGGCATTGCATTGCACACCAGATCTTACTTCTTCAAATGTTCATTGAAGAGATAACATTTTGCATTGCATTGCGCAAACGATCTAACGTTGTGCATTGAAGAGAAACATAGACCATGCACTTTTTACATTGCATTGAATTGCACACCAGAACTAACTCTTTACCATGTTCACTAAAGAGATAACATGTTGCATTGAGTTGCATTGCATTGCAGAAACGATCTAATGTTGTGCACTAAATAATAACATTTATGCACTATTTGCATTGCATTGCACACCAGAACTAACTCCTTCAAATGTTAGAAAAGTTAGTTATGGTGTGCAATGCAATGCAATGCAAAAAGTGAATAGCCAATGTTACTCTTCAATGCAAAATGTTAGATCGTTTGTGCATAACATATGTTATCTCTTTAATGAACATGGGCAGGAGTTCGGGTGTGCAATGCAATACAATGCATGCATATAGCCTAAATGTTATTCTTCAATGCACAACGTTATGCAATGCACAATGCAATTCAAAATCTTTAATAAGCATTTGAAGGTGTTAGTTCTGGTGTGCAATGCGATGCAATGCAAAAAGTGCATAAATGTTATTCAGTGCACAGCGTTAAATCGTTTGTGCAAAGCAATGCAATGTTGCATAACATATGTTATCTTTTTAATGAACATGGGAAGGAGTTAGTTCGGCTGTACATGCAACACAATCCGTTAGATCGTTTGTGCAATGCAATGCAACATGTTATCTCTTTAATAAACATTTGAAGGAGTTAGTTCTTGTGTGCAATGCAATGCAAAGCAATGCAAAAAATGCATGGCCTATGTTACTCTTCAATGCACAATGTTAGATCGTTTTGTGCAATGCAATGCAACATGTTATCCCTTTAATGAACATGGGAAGGAGCTAGTTCTGGTGTGCAAAGCAATGCAAAGCAAAACGTGAATAGCATATGTTACTCTTCAATGCACAAACAATGAAATGTTGCATAACATATGTTATCTCTTTAATGAACATGGGACGGAGTAGGTTCGGTTGTGCAATGCAATACAACATCATTGCACCTTATTTCTTTAAAGAAAATGGGATTGATTTAGTTCTGGTGTGCAATGCAATGCAAGAATTGCATAACCTATATTATTCTTCAATGCACAACGTTAGATCGTTTGTGCAATGCAAAATGTTATCTCTTTAATAAACATTTGAAGGAGTTAGTTCTTGTGTGCAATGCAATACAATGCAAAAAGTGCATAAATATTCTTCAGTGCACAACGTTAGATCGTTTCTGCAAAACAATGAAATGTTGCATAACATGTTATCTCTTTTATGAACAATGGGAAGGAGTTAGTTCGGGTGTGCAATGCAATACAATGCATGCATTTAGTCTATATGTTATTCTTCAATGCACAAAGTTAGATCGTTTGTGCAATGCAATGCAAAATGTTATCTCTTTAATAAATATTTGAAGGAGTTAGTTCTGGTGTGCAATGCAATGCAAAAAGTGCATGGCCTATATGTTATTCTTCAGTGCACAACGTTAGATCGTTTGTGCAATGCAATGCAAAATGTTATCTCTTTAGTAAACATTTGAAGGAGTTAGTTCTGGTGTGCAATGCATAAAGTGCATAGCCTGTATGTTATTCTTCAATACACAACGTAAGATCGTTTGTGCAATGCAATGCAACAACACTTGTTATCTCTTTAATGAACATGGGAATGAATTAGATCTACTGTGCAATGCAATGCAATCCAAGAAGTGCATAGTGCATAGAAGTGCTATATGTTATTGTTCAGTGGACAAAGTTAGATCCTTTGTGCAATGCATAAATGTTATATCTTTAATGAACATGGGAAGGAGTTAGTTCTGGTGTGCAATGCAATGCGAAAAGTGCTTTATCTATATGTTTATTCTTCAGTGCATTCTGTCGTTGGGCAACTTTGGAATGCACTGAAGAATAAACATATAGATAAAGCACTTTTCGCATTGCATTGCACACCAGAACTAACTCCCATAATTGTGTCCATTGTAAAGCAACAGCTAGTGCAATGATTTTCCTTCACTGCACATTAACCTACTTATACATTCAGTCAACTGATGTTAACTTTCTATACATACTCTTGGACTCCTGATGTACGTAAGTACATGTTTGTCCAAAGTAACATATTTCTGGCCAAACAGTCCTCGATTTCTATACATACTCATTGACTCCTGATGCTTCATAAGCCAATATAGATATCCATACAGATATGGCTTATGGCTTACCTTTTGAAATTATTTCTCCTCAAAGTGTCCTCAAAAATTTTCAAAAAATGTAAAATTATAGTCTTCTTCTGATTGATAAATCAGCTATACAGAGGTCTCCTTTTGACCTCCTGAACATATTTCTGGCCAAAGATTCCTCGATCTTGGGCTTTCTATATATACTAATAGACTCCCTTTGATGCTTCAAAATCCATATAGATGTCCATATCTGACCTTTTGAACTTATTTGTGGTCAAAGGGTCCTCAAAATGTTTTAAACTACATAAAGTTATAGAATCCTTTTGATGATAAATCAGCTATTCAGAGGTTTTGACCTCCTGAACATATTTCTGGCCAAAGAGTCCTCGATCTTGGGCTTTCTATATATATTCATAGACGCCCTTTGATGCTTCAAAATCCATATAGATGTCCATATCTGACCTTTTGAACTTATTTCTGGTCAAAGGGTCCTCAACATTTTTCAAACTATATAAAGTTATAGAATTCTTTTGATGATAAATCAGCTATTCAGAGGTCCCCTTTTGACCTCCTGAACATATTTCTCGCCAGAGTCCTCGATCTTGGGCTTTCTATACATACTCATAGACTCGTTCTAAGCCATATAGATGTACATATCTGACCTTTTGAACTTATTTGTGGTCAGTGTCCTCAAATTTTTTCAAACTATATAAAGTTATAGAATTCTTTTGATGATAAATCAGCTATTCAGAGGTCCCCTTTTGTCCTCCTGAACATATTTCTGGCCAAAGAGTCCTCGATCTTGGGCTTTCTATACATACTCATAGACTCGTTCTAAGCCATATAGATGTACATATCTGACCTTTTGAAATTATTTCTGGTCAAAGGGTCCTAAAAAGTTTTTAAACTATATAAAGTTATAGACTCCTTCTGATGATAAATCAGCTTTTCAGAGGTCCCCTTTTGACCTACTGAACATATTTCTGGCCAAAGAGTCCTAAAAGATTAATACAATACATTCAGACTGATATCTTCGGATGTTATATCCTCCTGACAAAAGACCATATTTGACATACTGAATTTTTTCCTGGCCAAGGAATATTCGAAACTTGGGCTTTCTATACATACTCCTTCTGATGCTTCATAAGCCATATAGATGTCCATATCTGACCTTTTGAACTTTGTGGTCAAAGTGTCCTCAAAAATTTTCAAACTATATGAAGATATAGAATTCTTTTGATGATAAATCAGCTATTCAGAGGTCCCCTTTTGACCTCCTGAACATATTTCTGGCCAAAGAGTCCTCGATCTTGGGCTTTCTATACATACTCATAGACTCCTTCTGATGCATCATAAGCCATATAGATGTCCATATCTGTCCTTTTGAACTTATTTGTGGTCAAAGTGTCCTCAAAATTTTTCAAACTATATAAATTTCTAGAATCCTTTTGATGATAAATCAGCTATTCAGAGGTTTTGACCTCCTGAACATATTTCTGGCCAAAGAGTCCTCGATCTTGGGCTTTCTATACATACTCATAAACTCCTTCTGATGCATCATAAGCCATATAGATGTCCATATCTGTCCTTTTGAACTTATTTGTGGTCAAAGTGTCCTCAAATTTTTTCAAACTATATAAATTTCTAGAATCATTTTGATGATAAATCAGCTATTCAGAGGTTTTGACCTCCTGAACATATTTCTGGCCAAAGAGTCCTCGATCTTGGGCTTTCTATACATACTCATAGACTCCTTCTGATGCATAACAAGCCATATAGATGTCCATCTTTCACCTTTTGAACTCATTTGTGGTCAAAGTGTCCTTAAAATTTTTCAAACTATATAAAGTTATAGAATTCTTTTGATGATAAATCAGCTATTCAGAGGTTCTCTTTTGACCTCCTTAACATATTTCTGGCCAAAGAGTCCTCGACCTTTTGGCTTTCTATACATTCTCATAGACTCCGTCTGATGCTTCATAAGCCATATAGATGTCCATATCTGACCTTTTGAACTTATTTGTGGTCAAAGGGTCCTCAAAAGTTTTCAAACTATATAAAGTTATAGATTCTTTCTGATGATAAATCTGCTATTCAGAGGTCCAAAGTTGACCTACTGAACATATTTCTGGCCAAAGAGTCCTAGATCTTGGGCTTTCTATATATACTCATAGACTCCATTTGTTGCTTCAAAATCCATATAGATGTCCATATCTGACCTTTTGAACTTATTTCTGGTCAAGGGTCCTCAAAATTTTTCAAACTATATAAAGTTATAGAATTCCTTTTATTATAAATCAGCTATTCAGAGGTCCCCTTTTGACCTCCTGAACATATTTCTCGCCAAAGAGTCCTCGATCTTGGGCTTTCTATACATAGTCATAGACTCCTTCTGATGCTTCATAAGCCATATATATGTCCATACCTGACCTTTTGAACTTATTTCTGGTCAAAGGGTCCTAAAAAGTTTTTAAACTATATAAAGTTATAGACTCTTTCTGATGATAAATCAGCTATTCAGAGGTCCCCTTTTGACCTACTGAACATATTCCTGGCTAAAGAGTCCTAAAAGATTAATACAATACATTCAGACTGATATCTTCGGATGTTATATCCTCCTGACAAAAGACCATATTTGACATACTGAATTTTTTTCTGACCAAGGAGTATTCGAAACTTGGGCTTTCTATACATACTCCTTCTCATGCTTCATAAGCCATATAGATGTCCATCTCTGACCTTGTGAACTTATTTGTGGTCAAAGTGTCCTCAAAATTTTTCAAACTATATAAAGTTCTAGAATCCTTTTGATGATAAATCAGCTATTCAGAGGTCCTCTTTTGACCTCCTGAACATATTTCTGGCCAAAGAGTCCTCGATCTTGGGCTTTCTATACATATAGACTCCTTCTGATGCATCATAAGCCATATAGATGTCCATCTCTGACCTTTTGAACTCATTTGTGGTCAAAGTGTCCTCAAAATTTTTCAAACTATATAAAGTTATAGAATTCTTTTGATGATAAATCAGCTATTCAGAGGTCCTCTTTTGACCTCCTGAACATATTTCTGGCCAAAGAGTCCTTATTTTTAATTTTTAATTTAATAATTTTTCAAACTATATAAATTTCTAGAATCCTTTTGATGATAAATCAGCTATTCAGAGGTTTTGACCTCCTGAACATATTTCTGGCCAAAGAGTCCTCGATCTTGGGCTTTCTATACATACTCATAGACTCCTTCTGATGCATCATAAGCCATATAGATGTCCATATCTGTCCTTTTGAACTTATTTGTGGTCAAAGTGTCCTCAAAATCTTTCAAACTATATAAATTTCTAGAATCCTTTTGATGATAAATCAGCTATTCAGAGGTTTTGACCTCCTGAACATATTTCTGGCCAAAGAGTCCTCGATCTTGGGCTTTCTATACATATAGACTCCTTCTGATGCATCATAAGCCATATAGATGTCCATCTCTGACCTTTTGAACTCATTTGTGGTCAAAGTGTCCTCAAAATTTTTCAAACTATATAAAGTTCTAGAATCCTTTCGATGATAAATCAGCTATTCAGAGGTTTTGACCTCCTGAACATATTTCTGGCCAAAGAGTCCTCGATCTTGGGCTTTCTATACATACTCATAGACTCCTTCTGATGCATCATAAGCCATATATATGTCCTTATCTGTCCTTTTGAACTTATTTGTGGTCAAAGTGTCATCAAAATTTTTCAAACTATATAAATTTCTAGAATCCTTTTGATGACAAATCAGCTATTCAGAGGTTTTGACCTCCTGAACATATTTCTGGCCAAAGAGTCCTCGATCTTGGGCTTTCTATACATACTCATAGACTCCTTCTGATGCATCATAAGCCATATAGATGTCCATATCTGTCCTTTTGAACTTATTTGTGGTCAAAGTGTCCTCAAAATTTTTCAAACTATATAAATTTCTAGAATCCTTTTGATGATAAATCAGCTATTCAGAGGTTTTGACCTCCTGAACATATTTCTGGCCAAAGAGTCCTCGATCTTGGGCTTTCTATACATACTCATAAACTCCTTCTGATGCATCATAAGCCATATAGATGTCCATATCTGTCCTTTTGAACTTATTTGTGGTCAAAGTGTCCTCAAATTTTTTCAAACTATATAAATTTCTAGAATCATTTTGATGATAAATCAGCTATTCAGAGGTTTTGACCTCCTGAACATATTTCTGGCCAAAGAGTCCTCGATCTTGGGCTTTCTATACATACTCATAGACTCCTTCTGATGCATAACAAGCCATATAGATGTCCATCTTTCACCTTTTGAACTCATTTGTGGTCAAAGTGTCCTTAAAATTTTTCAAACTATATAAAGTTATAGAATTCTTTTGATGATAAATCAGCTATTCAGAGGTTCTCTTTTGACCTCCTTAACATATTTCTGGCCAAAGAGTCCTCGACCTTTTGGCTTTCTATACATTCTCATAGACTCCGTCTGATGCTTCATAAGCCATATAGATGTCCATATCTGACCTTTTGAACTTATTTGTGGTCAAAGGGTCCTCAAAAGTTTTCAAACTATATAAAGTTATAGATTCTTTCTGATGATAAATCTGCTATTCAGAGGTCCAAAGTTGACCTACTGAACATATTTCTGGCCAAAGAGTCCTAGATCTTGGGCTTTCTATATATACTCATAGACTCCATTTGTTGCTTCAAAATCCATATAGATGTCCATATCTGACCTTTTGAACTTATTTCTGGTCAAGGGTCCTCAAAATTTTTCAAACTATATAAAGTTATAGAATTCCTTTTATTATAAATCAGCTATTCAGAGGTCCCCTTTTGACCTCCTGAACATATTTCTCGCCAAAGAGTCCTCGATCTTGGGCTTTCTATACATAGTCATAGACTCCTTCTGATGCTTCATAAGCCATATATATGTCCATACCTGACCTTTTGAACTTATTTCTGGTCAAAGGGTCCTAAAAAGTTTTTAAACTATATAAAGTTATAGACTCTTTCTGATGATAAATCAGCTATTCAGAGGTCCCCTTTTGACCTACTGAACATATTCCTGGCTAAAGAGTCCTAAAAGATTAATACAATACATTCAGACTGATATCTTCGGATGTTATATCCTCCTGACAAAAGACCATATTTGACATACTGAATTTTTTTCTGACCAAGGAGTATTCGAAACTTGGGCTTTCTATACATACTCCTTCTCATGCTTCATAAGCCATATAGATGTCCATCTCTGACCTTGTGAACTTATTTGTGGTCAAAGTGTCCTCAAAATTTTTCAAACTATATAAAGTTCTAGAATCCTTTTGATGATAAATCAGCTATTCAGAGGTCCTCTTTTGACCTCCTGAACATATTTCTGGCCAAAGAGTCCTCGATCTTGGGCTTTCTATACATATAGACTCCTTCTGATGCATCATAAGCCATATAGATGTCCATCTCTGACCTTTTGAACTCATTTGTGGTCAAAGTGTCCTCAAAATTTTTCAAACTATATAAATTTCTAGAATCCTTTTGATGATAAATCAGCTATTCAGAGGTTTTGACCTCCTGAACATATTTCTGGCCAAAGAGTCCTCGATCTTGGGCTTTCTATACATACTCATAGACTCCTTCTGATGCATCATAAGCCATATAGATGTCCATATCTGTCCTTTTGAACTTATTTGTGGTCAAAGTGTCCTCAAAATCTTTCAAACTATATAAATTTCTAGAATCCTTTTGATGATAAATCAGCTATTCAGAGGTTTTGACCTCCTGAACATATTTCTGGCCAAAGAGTCCTCGATCTTGGGCTTTCTATACATATAGACTCCTTCTGATGCATCATAAGCCATATAGATGTCCATCTCTGACCTTTTGAACTCATTTGTGGTCAAAGTGTCCTCAAAATTTTTCAAACTATATAAAGTTCTAGAATCCTTTCGATGATAAATCAGCTATTCAGAGGTTTTGACCTCCTGAACATATTTCTGGCCAAAGAGTCCTCGATCTTGGGCTTTCTATACATACTCATAGACTCCTTCTGATGCATCATAAGCCATATATATGTCCTTATCTGTCCTTTTGAACTTATTTGTGGTCAAAGTGTCATCAAAATTTTTCAAACTATATAAATTTCTAGAATCCTTTTGATGATAAATCAGCTATTCAGAGGTTTTGACCTCCTGAACATATTTCTGGCCAAAGAGTCCTCGATCTTGGGCTTTCTATACATACTCATAGACTCCTTCTGATGCATCATAAGCCATATAGATGTCCATATCTGTCCTTTTGAACTTATTTGTGGTCAAAGTGTCCTCAAAATTTTTCAAACTATATAAATTTCTAGAATCCTTTTGATGATAAATCAGCTATTCAGAGGTTTTGACCTCCTGAACATATTTCTGGCCAAAGAGTCCTCGATCTTGGGCTTTCTATACATACTCATAGACTCCTTCTGATGCATAACAAGCCATGTAGATGTCCATCTTTCACCTTTTGAACTCATTTGTGGTCAAAGTGTCCTTAAAATTTTTCAAACTATATAAAGTTATAGAATTCTTTTGATGATAAATCAGCTATTCAGAGGTTCTCTTTTGACCTCCTGAACATATTTCTGGCCAAAGAGTCCTCGACCTTTTGGCTTTCTATACATTCTCATAGACTCCGTCTGATGCTTCATAAGCCATATAGATGTCCATATCTGACCTTTTGAACTTATTTGTGGTCAAAGGGTCCTCAAAAGTTTTCAAACTATATAAAGTTATAGATTATTTCTGATGATAAATCTGCTATTCAGAGGTCCACTGTTGACCTACTGAACATATTTCTGGCCAAAGAGTCCTAGATCTTGGGCTTTCTATATATACTCATAGACTCCATTTGTTGCTTCAAAATCCATATAGATGTCCATATCTGACCTTTTGAACTCATTTCTGGTCAAGGGTCCTCAAAATTTTTCAAACTATATAAAGTTCTAGAATCCTTTTGATGATAAATCAGCTATTCAGAGGTCCTCTTTTGACCTCCTGAACATATTTCTGGCCAAAGAGTCCTCGATCTTGGGCTTTCTATACATATAGACTCCTTCTGATGCATCATAAGCCATATAGATGTCCATCTCTGACCTTTTGAACTCATTTGTGGTCAAAGTGTCCTCAAAACTTTTCAAACTATATAAAGTTATGGAATTCTTTTGATGATAAATCAGCTATTCAGAGGTCCTCTTTTGACCTCCTGAACATATTTCTGGCCAAAGAGTCCTTATTTTTAATTTTTAATTTAATAATTTTTCAAACTATATAAATTTCTACAATCCTTTTGATGATAAATCAGCTATTCAGAGGTTTTGACCTCCTGAACATATTTCTGGCCAAAGAGTCCTCGATCTTGGGCTTTCTATACATACTCATAAACTCCTTCTGATGCATCATAAGCCATATAGATGTCCATATCTGTCCTTTTGAACTTATTTGTGGTCAAAGTGTCCTCAAATTTTTTCAAACTATATAAATTTCTAGAATCATTTTGATAATAAATCAGCTATTCAGAGGTTTTGACCTCCTGAACATATTTCTGGCCAAAGAGTCCTCGATCTTGGGCTTTCTATACATACTCATAGACTCCTTCTGATGCATAACAAGCCATATAGATGTCCATCTTTCACCTTTTGAACTCATTTGTGGTCAAAGTGTCCTTAAAATTTTTCAAACTATATAAAGTTATAGAATTCTTTTGATGATAAATCAGCTATTCAGAGGTTCTCTTTTGACCTCCTTAACATATTTCTGGCCAAAGAGTCCTCGACCTTTTGGCTTTCTATACATTCTCATAGACTCCGTCTGATGCTTCATAAGCCATATAGATGTCCATATCTGACCTTTTGAACTTATTTGTGGTCAAAGGGTCCTCAAAAGTTTTCAAACTACATAAAGTTATAGATTCTTTCTGATGATAAATCTGCTATTCAGAGGTCCAAAGTTGACCTACTGAACATATTTCTGGCCAAAGAGTCCTAGATCTTGGGCTTTCTATATATACTCATAGACTCCATTTGTTGCTTCAAAATCCATATAGATGTCCATATCTGACCTTTTGAACTTATTTCTGGTCAAGGGTCCTCAAAATTTTTCAAACTATATAAAGTTATAGAATTCCTTTTATTATAAATCAGCTATTCAGAGGTCCCCTTTTGACCTCCTGAACATATTTCTCGCCAAAGAGTCCTCGATCTTGGGCTTTCTATACATAGTCATAGACTCCTTCTGATGCTTCATAAGCCATATATATGTCCATACCTGACCTTTTGAACTTATTTCTGGTCAAAGGGTCCTAAAAAGTTTTTAAACTATATAAAGTTATAGACTCTTTCTGATGATAAATCAGCTATTCAGAGGTCCCCTTTTGACCTACTGAACATATTTCTGGCTAAAGAGTCCTAAAAGATTAATACAATACATTCAGACTGATATCTTCGGATGTTATATCCTCCTGACAAAAGACCATATTTGACATACTGAATTTTTTTCTGACCAAGGAGTATTCGAAACTTGGGCTTTCTATACATACTCCTTCTCATGCTTCATAAGCCATATAGATGTCCATCTCTGACCTTGTGAACTTATTTGTGGTCAAAGTGTCCTCAAAATTTTTCAAACTATATAAAGTTCTAGAATCCTTTTGATGATAAATCAGCTATTCAGAGGTCCTCTTTTGACCTCCTGAACATATTTCTGGCCAAAGAGTCCTCGATCTTGGGCTTTCTATACATATAGACTCCTTCTGATGCATCATAGGCCATATAGATGTCCATCTCTGACCTTTTGAACTCATTTGTGGTCAAAGTGTCCTCAAAATTTTTCAAACTATATAAAGTTATAGAATTCTTTTGATGATAAATCAGCTATTCAGAGGTCCTCTTTTGACCTCCTGAACATATTTCTGGCCAAAGAGTCCTTATTTTTAATTTTTAATTTAATAATTTTTCAAACTATATAAATTTCTAGAATCCTTTTGATGATAAATCAGCTATTCAGAGGTTTTGACCTCCTGAACATATTTCTGGCCAAAGAGTCCTCGATCTTGGGCTTTCTATACATACTCATAGACTCCTTCTGATGCATCATAAGCCATATAGATGTCCATATCTGTCCTTTTGAACTTATTTGTGGTCAAAGTGTCCTCAAAATTTTTCAAACTATATAAATTTCTAGAATCCTTTTGATGATAAATCAGCTATTCAGAGGTTTTGACCTCCTGAACATATTTCTGGCCAAAGAGTCCTCGATCTTGGGCTTTCTATACATACTCATAGACTCCTTCTGATGCATAACAAGCCATATAGATGTCCATCTTTCACCTTTTGAACTCGTTTGTGGTCAAAGTGTCCTTAAAATTTTTCAAACTATATAAAGTTATAGAATTCTTTTGATGATAAATCAGCTATTCAGAGGTTCCCTTTCGAAAGCTACAATCGATGCTGCGCTGCTCAGCGCATTGGGAAC
The DNA here is from genome assembly GCF_964197995.2 of Scardinius erythrophthalmus. Taxonomy (NCBI): domain Eukaryota; kingdom Metazoa; phylum Chordata; class Actinopteri; order Cypriniformes; family Leuciscidae; genus Scardinius; species Scardinius erythrophthalmus. Next base: position 11,243,035 of record NC_138242.1, read on the forward strand.
ATATTTTATCGTGACCAGCTGTGAAATATGTGTATAACACGTCGATGGAATTGACCCGGAGGTAATATAGCCTCGGTCGGTGACGTCATCGGCGCGCCCCCGCGACACGAGGCTATAAGTAGATGAGCCACAGGTGCATCGTCAGGTCTTTTGTCTTCAGACCATTACTGTGCATGTGTGCGTCAGAAAACTCTCTCTGTTACTCTCATCTGCTACTACAGATCTTTGTTAGGAGTTAGTTTCATCAGGCAGTGTGCAGAAATTTCTCATTTCTCAAAATCTTTTTCTCTCACGTTACAAACAGAGTTTAAAAAGTAAAAAAAGAGGAGAAATGAGCCAACAAAATAGTAAGCGTTGTGTTCCTCCATGCTCCCGTCCCATGTCTGAGCTGGATACACACGATTACTGTTTTGTTTGTTTGGGGGAAGAGCACGCGGTTCTGGCAATAGAGAAGGGCGGGTGCGAGCATTGTGATCTGCTCACAGTTAAGATGCTCCGCTCCCGTCTGAACTATTTCCAGTCCGCACCCGCATTACCAACGTGGGGCTCTAGAATGGATCTGCATGACGAGCAAGAGACGGGTCCGTCCCTTTCGCTTGCTGCGTCACCAGATCCATGCATCGAGTCTCGTGATCTCGGAGCGCGCTCCGGTGCTTCTTCGGTTCACGAGGCTGATGATATATCTCTTGGTTCTTATTCAGACCATAACGAGCAGCCAGCCTCTGAGCATTCCTCTCGCGAAAATAAATCTGTCGAGGAATTGCTAGAGGTGGTTACTCGCGCGGTGGCCAGGTTACAGCTTGACTGGCCACGCGAACAAGAGACCCCCAAACGTAGTAAGCTAGAGGATAGGTTTTTGTCCGGTGGCAGGGAGAGAACGCAACATCAGTCTCTCCCGTTTTTCGAGGACCTCCATGACGAGCTGTCTAAGTCATGGAGCAAACCATATACCTCTCGTGTTTTTGTGCCCTCGACGTCGACTTTTTCGACTATCGTGGGTGCGAAAGCGCGAGGGTATACGGAGATGCCACGGGTTGAAGAGACGCTCGCGAGCTATCTCTCGCCCGAGTCGGCATCTTCGATTAAAAAACCTACCCTCCCCTCTAAACCATGTCGAATTACATCATCGTTAGTGGGTAAAACTTATCAAGCTGCAGGTCAGGCTGGTGCTGCGCTGCACACTATGGCAGTGTTACAGGCGTACCAGGCTGATCTATTGAAGGATTTGAGTGTGGGCAGTACCATCGACGAGGAAGCGTTCTCTGAGCTTCGTCGAGCCACAGATCTGTCTCTCCGTGCGACCAAGCAAACGGCCCGTGCTATCGGCCGTTCTATGAGTGCTTTAGTCAGCACGGAGAGGCACCTGTGGTTGAATTTGACAGGCATTAAAGAGAAGGATCGTCTGTTTCTGTTAGACTCCCCTGTTTCTCCCTCTGGTTTATTTGGCGACCCAGTTAACACCGTAGTGACCAGATTTAAAGAGGTGAAGAAACACGAAGAAGCATTCGTTCAGTTCCTTCCTCGCCGCACTCAAGGGGAGGGGCCGTCTGCCACCCAGCCCCGCCCCGGTCCTTCAAAAGCTAGGGAGGAGAAAAAGCAGAGCGTGGCGAGTCGTGCTCCCCCTCAGAGAGGCTGGAGACAAACTCGCCAGGCTCAGCAGCCTCCCAGACCAGACCTCAGGAGCATTATCAATAAAAAGAGAAAGTCCTGATGGTCTGGCGCCCAATCTGGTGGGGGTAGTCCCCCGCGGGATGGGGCGCGTGCAAGATCATTTCGCCCCTTCCCGCTACCCTCACAAAATCGTTCCATCCCCGCCACCTCTCGTGCTTCGGGGGGCAGCGATTTCCAGCGAATTGTTAGATGTTCCGTTGTTTCCGGCGGTCATTCCGGACACGGAACATCTAACATCCCCTCAAAAGGAAGTATTAAAATTAATACCACTCTCAGAGAGTCTGGCAGCGTGGAAACTTCTGCCAGGCATTTCTGCATGGGTATTAAGCACAGTACAGATAGGATACAGAATCCAATTTATTCGTCGTCCTCCGCGTTTCAACGGCGTGATTTTCACTACCGTGAAACCAGAGCAGATGCACGTACTGTCGCAAGAGCTGCAAACTCTTCTGGGCAAAGAGGCCATAGAACATGTTCCTCTGCCAGAGAGGGAGTCAGGTTATTACAGCAGATACTTCCTAGTACCCAAAAAGGATGGGGGGTTGCGTCCAATCTTAGATCTTCGAGGCTTAAACCGCACAGTCAAAGCACTCAAGTTCAAGATGTTAACCGTCAAGACGGTCGTGTCGCAAATTCAACATCACGATTGGTTCGTCACGATCGATCTGAAGGACGCATATTTTCACATAGAAATATTGCCACAACACAGGAAATTCCTGAGGTTCGCTTTCGGGGGCGAAGCGTACCAATTTCGGGTTCTTCCATTCGGTCTAGCACTATCACCCCGCACATACACAAAATGCATGGATGCAGCACTGGCTCCAATGCGACTCCGGGGCATTCGCATTTTGAATTACATAGACGATTGGTTAATTCTAGCACAATCTCGAGAGATGGCGCTCCAACACAGAGATATCGTGTTAGCTCATCTAGTTTCTCTAGGGCTGAAGCTCAACACCAAGAAAAGTGTTCTTTCTCCTGCTCAGAGAACGAATTATCTCGGGATCGTATGGGATTCGGTTACGATGCGGGCACAAATGTCTCCTGCTCGAGTCGAGACCATACGGCAGACCATGACCAAAGTCAAGCTAGGCCAAGTTCGTACTGTTCGTCAGTATCAAAGAATGTTGGGTCTCATGGCATCAGCCTCCACGGTGATTCCTCTGGGGCTGTTGCACATGAGACCGTTTCAGTTGTGGCTAAAAGCCAGAGGGTTTCATCCAAGAGCCAATCCTCAAAGGCAAATAAAAGTGACGCGCCGCGGGCTTCGTACACTATCTCTGTGGCTCAGACCCCGGTTCCTAACCTTGGGTCCCACTCTAGGGGCGCCGTGTCGTCGCAGACTGCTAACGACGGACGCCTCCCTGATGGGCTGGGGAGCGGTCTTAGGTGGCCGTCCAGCTCAAGGGGAATGGGAGGGCCATCAGCTCGATTGGCACATCAATTGCCTCGAGCTGATGGCCGTATTTCTGGCTCTGAAATATTTTCTCCATCAATTGAGGGGTTGTCATGTCCTAGTGCGGGTGGACAACACAGCTGCAGTCTCTTATATAAATCACCAGGGAGGTCTGCGCTCACGCAATCTGAACAGAATAGCGAGGCAGATTTTTCTCTGGGCCCAGGACAAGTTCCTGTCACTCAGGGCAGTATACATTCCAGGGCGTTTGAATGTGGGAGCAGACTTACTGTCCAGACAGACACTACCGACGGGCGAGTGGAAACTCCACCCGGAAGTGGTGGAACAGATTTGGACCAAATTTTACAGAGCAGAGGTGGACCTCTTCGCCTCACAACAGACAGCGCAATGTCCCCTTTACTTCTCTCTGAGTCACCCAGCTCCATTGGGTCTGGATGCGATGGCGCACACATGGCCCAAGATGCGCCTGTATGCGTTTCCTCCAGTTTCTCTGCTCCCGGGAGTTCTAGCCAGAGTTCGCCAACAAGGGTCTTGCCTCTTACTGATAGCGCCGCGTTGGCCGAACAGAGTGTGGTTCTCGGAGATAATATCTCTCCTCGACGGCTCGCCGTGGGCGATTCCGGAGAGGAGGGACCTTCTGTCTCAGGCAGAGGGCACAATAGTCCATCCCAGGCCCGACCTGTGGAATCTTCACGTTTGGCCCCTGATGGGAACCAACTGAGGGACACTGGGCTTTCGCCTGCCGTTATTGAGACCATTCTAAGTGCTAGGGCTTCCTCCACTAGACAAAGTTATGCCAGTAAATGGGGTGTTTTTGAAAGATGGTGTGTTCTACACAATGTAGATCCAGTCAACTGCCAGGTTGCTTCAGTTCTGGACTTCATGCAGGAGAAACTATCATCGGGCACATGCCCTGCTACTCTGAAGGTTTATGTGGCCGCTCTTTCGGCTTGCCACGCCTTAGTTAACGGGGCACCGCTCGGGAGACACCCTCTGCTCTCTCGCTTCCTACGTGGGGCCAGGAGACTGAGGCCTCCAGTAAAAACCAAGATCCCTTCATGGGACTTAGCTACAGTTCTCGAGGGTCTGGTTGATACCCCCTTTGAACCTATAGAATCAGCGTCTGATAAACTTCTGACTCTAAAAATGGTTTTTCTTATGGCAATAACTTCCTTGAAGAGAATTGGGGATATGCAGGCTCTGTCTATCTCTCCATCCTGCTTAGACTTTGCCCCAGGAATGGTGAAAGTGATTTTGCATCCACATCCTGATTACCTGCCTAAGGTTCCATTTTCGGCTGTACATCCGGTCATTCTAGAAGCCTTCTGTCCTCCACCGTTCACAACGCCGGAGCAGGAGAAATCTCACAGACTGTGTCCAGTCCGTGCTCTTCAGGCTTACATCCACCGCTCTAGCCAGTGGCGTAAGTCGGAGCAACTCTTCGTCTGTTATGGTGGTAGTAACAGGGGAGCTGCTGCCACCAAGCAGACCATGTCTCATTGGGTCAGGGATGCTATTGCTCTTGCCTATGAGGCGCGCGGTCAAGCTTCGCCTAGAGGTCTTAGGGCTCACTCCACCAGGGGGGTTGCCTCCTCCAGTGCTTTGGCAAGGGGTGCCCCCCTACAACAGGTTTGTGATGCGGCAGGCTGGTCCTCTCCGCACACATTCATAAGATTTTATAGTTTGGATGTTCATGCCACTCCGGGCTCTCATGTCCTTGAGTCGACGTCACAAGCTAATGTCTAGGCCTTCTTGCGTACTTGTGAAACACACATGCACAACCGTGGGAGTCCAGACATATTCAAGCACGGCGGCGTGGGTATTCTCGTTCCCAATGCGCTGAGCAGCGCAGCATCGATTGTAGCTTTCGAAAGGGAACGATCTCGGTTACTTAACTGTAACCTTGTTCCCTGAGAAAGCGGAACGAGATGCTGCGCTACTTTGCCGTGCTGAAGATGTCCCAGGACTGCTCTTCAGACAAAATATCCTGACGATGCACCTGTGGCTCATCTACTTATAGCCTCGTGTCGCGGGGGCGCGCCGATGACGTCACCGACCGAGGCTATATTACCTCCGGGTCAATTCCATCGACGTGTTATACACATATTTCACAGCTGGTCACGATAAAATATGTTCCCAATGCGCTGAGCAGCGCAGCATCTCGTTCCGCTTTCTCAGGGAACAAGGTTACAGTTAAGTAACCGAGATCGTTCTCTTTTGACCTCCTGAACATATTTCTGGCCAAAGAGTCCTCGACCTTTTGGCTTTCTATACATTCTCATAGACTCCGTCTGATGCTTCATAAGCCATATAGATGTCCATATCTGACCTTTTGAACTTATTTGTGGTCAAAGGGTCCTCAAAAGTTTTCAAACTATATAAAGTTATAGATTCTTTCTGATGATAAATCTGCTATTCAGAGGTCCACTGTTGACCTACTGAACATATTTCTGGCCAAAGAGTCCTAGATCTTGGGCTTTCTATATATACTCATAGACTCCTTCTGACGCTTCATAAGCCATATATATGTCCATATCTGACCTTTTGAACTTATTTCTGGTCAAAGGGTCCTAAAAAGTTTTTAAACTATATAAAGTTATAGACTCTTTCTGATGATAAATCAGCTATTCAGAGGTCCCCTTTTGACCTACTGAACATATTTCTGGCTAAAGAGTCCTAAAAGATTAATACAATACATTCAGACTGATATCTTCGGATGTTATATCCTCCTGACAAAAGACCATATTTGACATACTGAATTTTTTTCTGGCCAAGGAGTATTCGAAACTTGGGCTTTCTATACATACTCCTTCTGATGCTTCATAAGCCATATAGATGTCCATCTCTGACCTTTTGAACTTATTTGTGGTCAAAGTGTCCTCAAAATTTTTCAAACTATATAAAGTTCTATAATCCTTTTGATGATAAATCAGCTATTCAGAGGTCCTCTTTTGACCTCCTGAACATATTTCTGGCCAAAGAGTCCTCGATCTTGGGCTTTCTATACATATAGACTCCTTCTGATGCATCATAAGCCATATAGATGTCCATCTCTGACCTTTTGAACTCATTTGTGGTCAAAGTGTCCTCAAAATTTTTCAAACTATATAAAGTTATAGAATTCTTTTGATGATAAATCAGCTATTCAGAGGTCCTCTTTTGACCTCCTGAACTTATTTCTGGCCAAAGAGTCCTTTTTTTTAATTTTTAATTTAATAATTTTTCAAACTATATAAATTTCTAGAATCCTTTTGATGATAAATCAGTTATTCAGAGGTTTTGACCTCCTGAACATATTTCTGGCCAAAGAGTCCTCGATCTTGGGCTTTCTATACATACTCATAGACTCCTTCTGATGCATCATAAGCCATATAGATGTCCATATCTGTCCTTTTGAACTTATTTGTGGTCAAAGTGTCCTCAAAAATTTTCAAACTATATAAATTTCTAGAATCCTTTTGATGATAAATCAGCTATTCAGAGGTTTTGACCTCCTGAACATATTTCTGGCCAAGGAGTATTCGAAACTTGGGCTTTCTATACATACTCCTTCTGATGCTTCATAAGCCATATAGATGTCCATATCTGACCTTTTGAACTTATTTGTGGTCAAAGTGTCCTCAAAAAATTTCAAACTATATCAAGTTATAGACTCCTTTTGATGATAAATCAGTATTTCATGGGGCCCCCTTTGTCCTCCTGAACATATTTCTGGCCAAAGAGTCCTCGATCTTGGGCTTTATATACATACTCATAGACTCCTTCTGATGCTTCATAAGCCATATAGATGTCCACCTTTTGAACTTACTTGTGGTCAAAGTGTCCTCAAAATTTTTCAAACTATATAAAGTTATAGAATTATTTTGATGATAAATTAGCTATTCAGAGGTCCCCTTTTGACCTCCTGAACATATTTCTCACCAAAGAGTCCTCGATCTTGGGCTTTCTATATATACTCATAGACTCCCTCTGATGCTTCAAAATCTATATAGATGTCCATATCTGACCTTTGGAACTTATTTCTGGTCAAAGGGTCCTCAAAATTTTTCAAACTATGTAAAGTTGTCGAATCCTTTTGATGATAAATCAGCTATTCAGAGGTTTTGACCTCCTGAACATATTTCTGGCCAAAGAGTCCTCGATCTTTTGCTTTCTATACATACTCATAGACTCCTTCTGATGCTTCATAAACCATATAGATGTCCATATCTGACCTTTTGAACTTATTTGTGGTCAAAGTGTCCTCAAAAATTTTCAAATTATATAAAGTTATAGACTCCTTTTGATGATAAATCAGTATTTCATGGGGCCCCTTTTGACCTCCTGAACATATTTCTGGCCAAAGAGTCCTCGATATTGGGCTTTCTATACATACTCATAGACTCCATCTGATGCTTCATAAGCCATATAGATGTCCATATCTGACCTTTTGAACTTATTTGTGGTCAAAGTGTCCTCAAAATGTTTCAAACTATATAAAGTTATAGAATTCTTTTGATGATAAATCAGCTATTCAGAGGTCCCCTTTTGACCTCCTGAACATATTTCTCACCAAAGAGTCCTCGATCTTGGGCTTTCTATATATACTCATAGACTCCCTCTGATGCTTCAAAATCTATATAGATGTCCATATCTGACCTTTTGAACTTATTTGTGGTCAAAGTGTCCTCAAAATTTTTCAAACTATATAAAGTTATAGAATTCTTTTGATGATAAATCAGCTATTCAGAGGTCATTTGACCTCCTGAACATATTTCTCGCCAGAGTCCTCGATCTTGGGCTTTCTATATATACTCATAGACTCCCTCTGATGCTTCAAAAGCCATATAGATGTCCATATCTGACCTTTTGAACTTATTTCTGGTCAAAGGGTCCTCAAAAGTTTTCAAACTATATAAAGTTATAGACTCTTTCTGATGATAAATCAGCTATTCAGAGGTCCACTTTTGACCTACTGAACATATTTCTGGCCAAAGAGTCCTAAAAGATTAATACAATACATTCAGACTGATATCTTCGGATGTTAAATCCTCCTGACAAAAGTTCATATTTGACATACTGAATTTATTTCTGGCCAAGGAGTATTTGAAACTTGGGCTTTCTATACATACTCCTTCTGATGCTTCATAAGCCATATAGATGTCCATATCTGACCTTTTGAACTTATTTGTGGTCAAAGTGTCCTCAAAATTTTTCAAACTATATAAAGTTATAGAATTATTTTGATGATAAATCAGCTATTCAGAGGTCCCCTTTTGACCTCCTGAACATATTTCTGGCCAAAGAGTCCTCGATCTTGTAGTTAGGGAAAGTTAGGATTTTTTTTTGCCAATCTGCAAAAAAATTTCTTACCAATAGCTTTTTTACCATGTGTTCCTATAGGTGTCTAGTAACACCTCCCAATTTATCCACAGCCAAATCCTCGGGGAAACGCCTGGAGAGGCAATCAAAGTTGGGGTGCCCAGACGGCCTGGGTAAAAATAATGATTTAAAAAAAAAAAAAAAATTCAATATTACCTTTTGAGATGTCTAACTAGGGGTTTTTAGGGGTGCCGAATCTATCCCAGCCATTAGTTTTGACTAAAAATTACTCCAAGTCCATACAAAAACCACATAAAAATGGTTTTATTGAACAATTACAAAACAAAACTTACTAAATCGGTTTAAGGCCAGACACTACAGGTGAATAGAGTCAAATTTTTAACTAACAGATATCACCATGAAACTTTCCCAGTTGATTACCTATATTAAGATGAGAAAAAAATGTATTACAAGTTTTCTGTAATTTAATGTTTAAATATGCAAATTAGGCTATATCTAATTAAATATGCACTAATTTGCATATCTTTTAAAAAATGAAAACTGAGTATTGGATAAAGCCAGGTTAAAAATTATTTTTTCATTGTGTTCACATATTAGATGGGAAAAAATTACTGAGGGATTTATGGATATCTACTTTTGTTATCATGTAAATCCGAAAATACTGTCAATAGCCTTAAAAAATGATTTTCGCCATGTTTTTTTGGAATAAAATGTAATATAAATCAGGCTAGGAATAATATATTTACAAATCCCTCTGTATATGTCTTCATAATATAACTAGGTACAAGACTGGAGAGTTTGGTGTATATAGGTGCTACTGAAGTGGAGATTTCAGACTTGGAGAATGAGAGAAAAGTCATTTTAAATGGCCTTTAAAGATTTATCATCAGCCAATGAGATTGCGCATTCAGCCCTTTTACTGTACTTTCACAATTGGTTGCTGATAAAAATGAATTGACCATATTTGGATCTGACAGTTGGAAATAATTTTTAACCTGGCTTTATCCAATACTCTGATTTCGTTTTTTAAAAGATATGCAAATTAGCGCATATTTAATTAGATATTGCCTAATTTGCATATTTAAAAATTAAATTACAGAAAACTTGTAATACATTTTTTTCTCATCTTAATATAGGTAATCAACTGGGAAAGTTTCATGGTGATATCTGCTAGTTAAAAATTTGACTCAATTCACCTGTAGTGTCTGGCCTTAAACCGATTTAGTAAGTTTTGTTTTGTAATTGTTCAATAAAACCATTTTTATGTGGTTTTTGTATGGACTTGGAGTCATTTTTACTCAAAACTAATGGCTGGGATAGATTCGGCACCCCTAAAAACCCCTAGTTAGACATCTCAAAAGGTAATATTGAAATTTTTTTTTTTTTTTATTCATTATTTTTACCCAGGACGTCTGGGCACCCCAACTTTGATTGCCTCTCCAGGCGTTTCCCCGAGGATTTGGCCGTGGATAAATTGGGAGGTGTTACTAGACACCTGTAGGAACACATGGTAAAAAAAGCTATTGGTAAGAATTTTTTTTGCAGATTGGCAAAAAAAATTCCTAACTTTCCCTAACTATTGGGCTTTCTATACATATAGACTCCTTCTGATGCTTCATAAGCCATATAGATGTCCATATCTGACCTTTTGAACTTATTTGTGGTCAAAGTGTCCTCAAAAGTTTTCAATCTATATAAAGTTATAGAATCCTTTTGATGATAAATCAGTTATTCAGAGGTTTTGACCTCCTGAACATATTTCTGGCCAAAGAGTCCTCGATCTTGGGATTTCTACACATACTCATAGACTCTTTCTGATGCTTCATAAGCCATATAGATGTCCATATCTGACCTTTTGAACTTATTTGTGGTCAAAGTGTCCTCAAAATTTTTCAAACTATATAAAGTTATAGAATTCTTTTGATGATAAATCAGCTATTCAGAGGTCATTTGACCTCCTGAACATATTTCTCGACAGAGTCCTCGATCTTGGGCTTTCTATATATACTCATAGACTCCCTCTGATGCTTCAAAAGCCATATAGATGTCCATATCTGACCTTTTGAACTTATTTCTGGTCAAAGGGTCCTCAAAAGTTTTCAAACTATATAAAGTTATAGACTCTTTCTGATGATAAATCAGCTATTCAGAGGTCCACTTTTGACCTACTGAACATATTTCTGGCCAAAGAGTCCTAAAAGATTAATACAATACATTCAGACTGATATCTTCGGATGTTATATCCTCCTGACAAAAGTTCATATTTGACATACTGAATTTATTTCTGGCCAAGGAGTATTTGAAACTTGGGCTTTCTATACATATTCCTTCTGATGCTTCATAAGCCATATAGATGTCCATATCTGACCTTTTGAACTTATTTGTGGTCAAAGTGTCCTCAAAATTTTTCAAACTATATAAAGTTATAGAATTATTTTGATGATAAATCAGCTATTCAGAGGTCCCCTTTTGACCTCCTGAACATATTTCTGGCCAAAGAGTCCTCGATCTTGTAGTTAGGGAAAGTTAGGATTTTTTTTTGCCAATCTGCAAAAAAATTTCTTACCAATAGCTTTTTTACCATGTGTTCCTATAGGTGTCTAGTAACACCTCCCAATTTATCCACAGCCAAATCCTCGGGGAAACGCCTGGAGAGGCAATCAAAGTTGGGGTGCCCAGACGGCCTGGGTAAAAATAATGATTTAAAAAAAAAAAAAAATTTCAATATTACCTTTTGAGATGTCTAACTAGGGGTTTTTAGGGGTGCCGAATCTATCCCAGCCATTAGTTTTGACTAAAAATTACTCCAAGTCCATACAAAAACCATATAAAAATGGTTTTATTGAACAATTACAAAACAAAACAATAAATCGGTTTAAGGCCAGACACTACAGGTGAATAGAGTCAAGTTTTTAACTAGCAGATATCACCATGAAACTTTCCCAGTTGATTACCTATATTAAGATGAGAAAAAAATGTATTACAAGTTTTCTGTAATTTAATGTTTAAATATGCAAATTAGGCTATATCTAATTAAATATGCACTAATTTGCATATCTTTTAAAAAATGAAAACTGAGTATTGGATAAAGCCAGGTTAAAAATTATTTTTTCATTGTGTTCACATATTAGATGGGAAAAAATTACTGAGGGATTTATGGATATCTACTTTTGTTATCCTGTAAATCCGAAAATACTGTCAATAGCCTTAAAAAATGATTTTCGCCATGTTTTTTTGGAATAAAATGTAATATAAATCAGGCTAGGAATAATATATTTACAAATCCCTCTGTATATGTCTTCATAATATAACTAGGTACAAGACTGGAGAGTTTGGTGTATATAGGTGCTACTGAAGTGGAGATTTCAGACTTGGAGAATGAGAGAAAAGTCATTTTGAGAAAATGGCCTTTAAAGATTTATCATCAGCCAATGAGATTGCGCATTCAGCCCTTTTACTGTACTTTCACAATTGGTTGCTGATAAAAATGAATTGACCATATTTGGATCTGACAGTTGGAAATAATTTTTAACCTGGCTTTATCCAATACTCTGATTTCGTTTTTTAAAAGATATGCAAATTAGCGCATATTTAATTAGATATTGCCTAATTTGCATATTTAAAAATTAAATTACAGAAAACTTGTAATACATTTTTTTCTCATCTTAATATAGGTAATCAACTGGGAAAGTTTCATGGTGATATCTGCTAGTTAAAAATTTGACTCAATTCACCTGTAGTGTCTGGCCTTAAACCGATTTAGTAAGTTTTGTTTTGTAATTGTTCAATAAAACCATTTTTATGTGGTTTTTGTATGGACTTGGAGTCATTTTTACTCAAAACTAATGGCTGGGATAGATTCGGCACCCCTAAAAACCCCTAGTTAGACATCTCAAAAGGTAATATTGAAATTTTTTTTTTTTTTTATTCATTATTTTTACCCAGGACGTCTGGGCACCCCAACTTTGATTGCCTCTCCAGGAATTTCCCCGAGGATTTGGCCGTGGATAAATTGTGAGGTGTTACTAGATACCTATAGGAACACATGGTAAAAAAAGCTATTGGTAAGATTTTTTTTTGCAGATTGGCAAAAAAAATTCCTAACTTTCCCTAACTATTGGGCTTTCTATACATATAGACTCCTTCTGATGCTTCATAAGCCATACAGATGTCCATATCTGACCTTTTGAACTTATTTGTGGTCAAAGTGTCCTCAAAAGTTTTCAATCTATATAAAGTTATAGAATCCTTTTGATGATAAATCAGTTATTCAGAGGTTTTGACCTCCTGAACATATTTCTGGCCAAAGAGTCCTCGATCTTGGTCTTTCTATACATAATCATAGACTCCTTCTGATGCATCATAAGCCATATAGATGTCCATCTCTGACCTTTTGAACTCATTTGTGGTCAAAGTGTCCTCAAAAATTTTCAAACTATATAAAGTTATAGAATTCTTTTGATGATAAATCAGCTATTCAGAGGTCCTCTTTTGACCTCCTGAACATATTTCTGGCCAAAGAGTCCTCGACCTTGGGCTTTCTATACATACTCATAGACTCCATCTGATGCTTCATAAGCCATATAGATGTCCATATCTGACCTTTTGAACTTATTTGTGGTCAAAGTGTCCTCAAAATGTTTCAAACTATATAAAGTTATAGAATTCTTTTGATGATAAATCAGCTATGAAAGAATTCTATAACTTTATATAGTTTGAAAAATTTTAAGGACACTTTGACCACAAATGAGTTCAAAAGGTGAAAGATGGACATCTATATGGCTTGTTATGCATCAGAAGGAGTCTATGAGTATGTATAGAAAGCCCAAGATCGAGGACTCTTTGGCCAGAAATATGTTCAGGAGGTCAAATCCTCTGAATAGCTGATTTTTCATCAAAAGGATTCTATAACTTTATGTAGTTTGAAAAATTTTAAGGACCCTTTGACCACAAATAAGTTAAAAAGGTCAGATGTGCACATATATATGACTTATGAAGCATCAGAAGGAGTATGTATAGAAAGCCCAAATTTCGAATACTCTTTGGCCAGAAAAAAATTCAGTATGTCAAATATGGTCTTTTGTCAGGAGGATATAACATCCGAAGATATCAGTCTGAATGTATTGTATTAATCTTTTAGGACTCTTTGGCCAGAAATATGTTCAGTAGGTCAAAAGGGGACCTCTGAATAGCTGATTTATCATCAGAAGGAGTCTATAACTTTATATAGTTTAAAAACTTTTTAGGACCCTTTGACCTGAAATAATTTCAAAAGGTCAGATATGGACATCTATGTGGCTTTTGAAGCATCAGAGGGAGTCTATGAGTATATATAGAAAGCCCAAGATCGAGGACTCTTTGGCCAGAAATATGTTCAGGAGGTCAAAAGGGGACCTCTGAATAGCTGATTTATCATCAAAAGAATTCTATAACTTTATATAGTTTGAAATAATTTGAGGACACTTTGACCAGAAATAAGTTCAAAAGGTCAGATATGGACATCTATATGGATTTTGAAGCATCAAAGGGCGTCTATGAGTATATGTAGAAAGCCCAAGATCGAGGACTCTTTGGCCAGAAATATGTTCAGGAGGTCAAAACCTCTGAATAGCTGATTTATCATCAAAAGGATTCTATAACTTTATGTAGTTTAAAACATTTTGAGGACCCTTTGACCACAAATAAGTTCAAAAGGTCAGATATGGACATCTATATGGATTTTGAAGCATCAAAGGTAGTCTATTAGTATATATAGAAAGCCCAAGATCAAGGACTCTTTGGCCAGAAATATGTTCAGGAGGTCAAAAGGGGACCTCTGAATAGCTGATTTATCATCAAAAGAATTCTATATCTTCATATAGTTTGAAAATTTTTGAGGACACTTTGACCACAAAGTTCAAAAGGTCAGATATGGACATCTATATGGCTTATGAAGCATCAGAAGGAGTATGTATAGAAAGCCCAAGTTTCGAATATTCCTTGGCCAGGAAAAAATTCAGTATGTCAAATATGGTCTTTTGTCAGGAGGATATAACATCCGAAGATATCAGTCTGAATGTATTGTATTAATCTTTTAGGACTCTTTGGCCAGAAATATGTTCAGTAGGTCAAAAGGGGACCTCTGAAAAGCTGATTTATCATCAGAAGGAGTCTATAACTTTATATAGTTTAAAAACTTTTTAGGACCCTTTGACCAGAAATAATTTCAAAAGGTCAGATATGTACATCTATATGGCTTAGAACGAGTCTATGAGTATGTATAGAAAGCCCAAGATCGAGGACTCTTTGGCCAGAAATATGTTCAGGAGGACAAAAGGGGACCTCTGAATAGCTGATTTATCATCAAAAGAATTCTATAACTTTATATAGTTTGAAAAAATTTGAGGACACTGACCACAAATAAGTTCAAAAGGTCAGATATGTACATCTATATGGCTTAGAACGAGTCTATGAGTATGTATAGAAAGCCCAAGATCGAGGACTCTGGCGAGAAATATGTTCAGGAGGTCAAAAGGGGACCTCTGAATAGCTGATTTATCATCAAAAGAATTCTATAACTTTATATAGTTTGAAAAATGTTGAGGACCCTTTGACCAGAAATAAGTTCAAAAGGTCAGATATGGACATCTATATGGATTTTGAAGCATCAAAGGGCGTCTATGAATATATATAGAAAGCCCAAGATCGAGGACTCTTTGGCCAGAAATATGTTCAGGAGGTCAAAACCTCTGAATAGCTGATTTATCATCAAAAGGATTCTATAACTTTATGTAGTTTAAAACATTTTGAGGACCCTTTGACCACAAATAAGTTCAAAAGGTCAGATATGGACATCTATATGGATTTTGAAGCATCAAAGGTAGTCTATTAGTATATATAGAAAGCCCAAGATCGAGGACTCTTTGGCCAGAAATATGTTCAGGAGGTCAAAACCTCTGAATAACTGATTTATCATCAAAAGGATTCTAGAAATTTATATAGTTTGAAAAATTATTAAATTAAAAATTAAAAAAAAGGACTCTTTGGCCAGAAATAAGTTCAGGAGGTCAAAAGAGGACCTCTGAATAGCTGATTTATCATCAAAAGAATTCTATAACTTTATATAGTTTGAAAAATTTTGAGGACACTTTGACCACAAATGAGTTCAAAAGGTCAGAGATGGACATCTATATGGCTTATGATGCATCAGAAGGAGTCTATATGTATAGAAAGCCCAAGATCGAGGACTCTTTGGCCAGAAATATGTTCAGGAGGTCAAAAGAGGACCTCTGAATAGCTGATTTATCATCAAAAGGATTATAGAACTTTATATAGTTTGAAAAATTTTGAGGACACTTTGACCACAAATAAGTTCAAAAGGTCAGAGATGGACATCTATATGGCTTATGAAGCATCAGAAGGAGTATGTATAGAAAGCCCAAGTTTCGAATACTCCTTGGCCAGAAAAAAATTCAGTATGTCAAATATGGTCTTTTGTCAGGAGGATATAACATCCGAAGATATCAGTCTGAATGTATTGTATTAATCTTTTAGGACTCTTTAGCCAGAAATATGTTCAGTAGGTCAAAAGGGGACCTCTGAATAGCTGATTTATCATCAGAAAGAGTCTATAACTTTATATAGTTTAAAAACTTTTTAGGACCCTTTGACCAGAAATAAGTTCAAAAGGTCAGATATGGACATATATATGGCTTATGAAGCGTCAGAAGGAGTCTATGAGTATATATAGAAAGCCCAAGATCTAGGACTCTTTGGCCAGAAATATGTTCAGTAGGTCAACAGTGGACCTCTGAATAGCAGATTTATCATCAGAAAGAATCTATAACTTTATATAGTTTGAAAACTTTTGAGGACCCTTTGACCACAAATAAGTTCAAAAGGTCAGATATGGACATCTATATGGCTTATGAAGCATCAGACGGAGTCTATGAGAATGTATAGAAAGCCAAAAGGTCGAGGACTCTTTGGCCAGAAATATGTTCAGGAGGTCAAAAGAGAACGATCTCGGTTACTTAACTGTAACCTTGTTCCCTGAGAAAGCGGAACGAGATGCTGCGCTGCTCAGCGCATTGGGAACATATTTTATCGTGACCAGCTGTGAAATATGTGTATAACACGTCGATGGAATTGACCCGGAGGTAATATAGCCTCGGTCGGTGACGTCATCGGCGCGCCCCCGCGACACGAGGCTATAAGTAGATGAGCCACAGGTGCATCGTCAGGATATTTTGTCTGAAGAGCAGTCCTGGGACATCTTCAGCACGGCAAAGTAGCGCAGCATCTCGTTCCGCTTTCTCAGGGAACAAGGTTACAGTTAAGTAACCGAGATCGTTCCCTTTCGAAAGCTACAATCGATGCTGCGCTGCTCAGCGCATTGGGAACGAGAATACCCACGCCGCCGTGCTTGAATATGTCTGGACTCCCACGGTTGTGCATGTGTGTTTCACAAGTACGCAAGAAGGCCTAGACATTAGCTTGTGACGTCGACTCAAGGACATGAGAGCCCGGAGTGGCATGAACATCCAAACTATAAAATCTTATGAATGTGTGCGGAGAGGACCAGCCTGCCGCATCACAAACCTGTTGTAGGGGGGCACCCCTTGCCAAAGCACTGGAGGAGGCAACCCCCCTGGTGGAGTGAGCCCTAAGACCTCTAGGCGAAGCTTGACCGCGCGCCTCATAGGCAAGAGCAATAGCATCCCTGACCCAATGAGACATGGTCTGCTTGGTGGCAGCAGCTCCCCTGTTACTACCACCATAACAGACGAAGAGTTGCTCCGACTTACGCCACTGGCTAGAGCGGTGGATGTAAGCCTGAAGAGCACGGACTGGACACAGTCTGTGAGATTTCTCCTGCTCCGGCGTTGTGAACGGTGGAGGACAGAAGGCTTCTAGAATGACCGGATGTACAGCCGAAAATGGAACCTTAGGCAGGTAATCAGGATGTGGATGCAAAATCACTTTCACCATTCCTGGGGCAAAGTCTAAGCAGGATGGAGAGATAGACAGAGCCTGCATATCCCCAATTCTCTTCAAGGAAGTTATTGCCATAAGAAAAACCATTTTTAGAGTCAGAAGTTTATCAGACGCTGATTCTATAGGTTCAAAGGGGGTATCAACCAGACCCTCGAGAACTGTAGCTAAGTCCCATGAAGGGATCTTGGTTTTTACTGGAGGCCTCAGTCTCCTGGCCCCACGTAGGAAGCGAGAGAGCAGAGGGTGTCTCCCGAGCGGTGCCCCGTTAACTAAGGCGTGGCAAGCCGAAAGAGCGGCCACATAAACCTTCAGAGTAGCAGGGCATGTGCCCGATGATAGTTTCTCCTGCATGAAGTCCAGAACTGAAGCAACCTGGCAGTTGACTGGATCTACATTGTGTAGAACACACCATCTTTCAAAAACACCCCATTTACTGGCATAACTTTGTCTAGTGGAGGAAGCCCTAGCACTTAGAATGGTCTCAATAACGGCAGGCGAAAGCCCAGTGTCCCTCAGTTGGTTCCCATCAGGGGCCAAACGTGAAGATTCCACAGGTCGGGCCTGGGATGGACTATTGTGCCCTCTGCCTGAGACAGAAGGTCCCTCCTCTCCGGAATCGCCCACGGCGAGCCGTCGAGGAGAGATATTATCTCCGAGAACCACACTCTGTTCGGCCAACGCGGCGCTATCAGTAAGAGGCAAGACCCTTGTTGGCGAACTCTGGCTAGAACTCCCGGGAGCAGAGAAACTGGAGGAAACGCATACAGGCGCATCTTGGGCCATGTGTGCGCCATCGCATCCAGACCCAATGGAGCTGGGTGACTCAGAGAGAAGTAAAGGGGACATTGCGCTGTCTGTTGTGAGGCGAAGAGGTCCACCTCTGCTCTGTAAAATTTGGTCCAAATCTGTTCCACCACTTCCGGGTGGAGTTTCCACTCGCCCGTCGGTAGTGTCTGTCTGGACAGTAAGTCTGCTCCCACATTCAAACGCCCTGGAATGTATACTGCCCTGAGTGACAGGAACTTGTCCTGGGCCCAGAGAAAAATCTGCCTCGCTATTCTGTTCAGATTGCGTGAGCGCAGACCTCCCTGGTGATTTATATAAGAGACTGCAGCTGTGTTGTCCACCCGCACTAGGACATGACAACCCCTCAATTGATGGAGAAAATATTTCAGAGCCAGAAATACGGCCATCAGCTCGAGGCAATTGATGTGCCAATCGAGCTGATGGCCCTCCCATTCCCCTTGAGCTGGACGGCCACCTAAGACCGCTCCCCAGCCCATCAGGGAGGCGTCCGTCGTTAGCAGTCTGCGACGACACGGCGCCCCTAGAGTGGGACCCAAGGTTAGGAACCGGGGTCTGAGCCACAGAGATAGTGTACGAAGCCCGCGGCGCGTCACTTTTATTTGCCTTTGAGGATTGGCTCTTGGATGAAACCCTCTGGCTTTTAGCCACAACTGAAACGGTCTCATGTGCAACAGCCCCAGAGGAATCACCGTGGAGGCTGATGCCATGAGACCCAACATTCTTTGATACTGACGAACAGTACGAACTTGGCCTAGCTTGACTTTGGTCATGGTCTGCCGTATGGTCTCGACTCGAGCAGGAGACATTTGTGCCCGCATCGTAACCGAATCCCATACGATCCCGAGATAATTCGTTCTCTGAGCAGGAGAAAGAACACTTTTCTTGGTGTTGAGCTTCAGCCCTAGAGAAACTAGATGAGCTAACACGATATCTCTGTGTTGGAGCGCCATCTCTCGAGATTGTGCTAGAATTAACCAATCGTCTATGTAATTCAAAATGCGAATGCCCCGGAGTCGCATTGGAGCCAGTGCTGCATCCATGCATTTTGTGTATGTGCGGGGTGATAGTGCTAGACCGAATGGAAGAACCCGAAATTGGTACGCTTCGCCCCCGAAAGCGAACCTCAGGAATTTCCTGTGTTGTGGCAATATTTCTATGTGAAAATATGCGTCCTTCAGATCGATCGTGACGAACCAATCGTGATGTTGAATTTGCGACACGACCGTCTTGACGGTTAACATCTTGAACTTGAGTGCTTTGACTGTGCGGTTTAAGCCTCGAAGATCTAAGATTGGACGCAACCCCCCATCCTTTTTGGGTACTAGGAAGT
This sequence comes from Scardinius erythrophthalmus, assembly GCF_964197995.2. Lineage (NCBI taxonomy): Eukaryota > Metazoa > Chordata > Actinopteri > Cypriniformes > Leuciscidae > Scardinius > Scardinius erythrophthalmus. Next base: position 11,262,558 of record NC_138242.1, read on the forward strand.
ATCTGCTGTAATAACCTGACTCCCTCTCTGGCAGAGGAACATGTTCTATGGCCTCTTTGCCCAGAAGAGTTTGCAGCTCTTGCGACAGTACGTGCATCTGCTCTGGTTTCACGGTAGTGAAAATCACGCCGTTGAAACGCGGAGGACGACGAATAAATTGGATTCTGTATCCTATCTGTACTGTGCTTAATACCCATGCAGAAATGCCTGGCAGAAGTTTCCACGCTGCCAGACTCTCTGAGAGTGGTATTAATTTTAATACTTCCTTTTGAGGGGATGTTAGATGTTCCGTGTCCGGAATGACCGCCGGAAACAACGGAACATCTAACAATTCGCTGGAAATCGCTGCCCCCCGAAGCACGAGAGGTGGCGGGGATGGAACGATTTTGTGAGGGTAGCGGGAAGGGGCGAAATGATCTTGCACGCGCCCCATCCCGCGGGGGACTACCCCCACCAGATTGGGCGCCAGACCATCAGGACTTTCTCTTTTTATTGATAATGCTCCTGAGGTCTGGTCTGGGAGGCTGCTGAGCCTGGCGAGTTTGTCTCCAGCCTCTCTGAGGGGGAGCACGACTCGCCACGCTCTGCTTTTTCTCCTCCCTAGCTTTTGAAGGACCGGGGCGGGGCTGGGTGGCAGACGGCCCCTCCCCTTGAGTGCGGCGAGGAAGGAACTGAACGAATGCTTCTTCGTGTTTCTTCACCTCTTTAAATCTGGTCACTACGGTGTTAACTGGGTCGCCAAATAAACCAGAGGGAGAAACAGGGGAGTCTAACAGAAACAGACGATCCTTCTCTTTAATGCCTGTCAAATTCAACCACAGGTGCCTCTCCGTGCTGACTAAAGCACTCATAGAACGGCCGATAGCACGGGCCGTTTGCTTGGTCGCACGGAGAGACAGATCTGTGGCTCGACGAAGCTCAGAGAACGCTTCCTCGTCGATGGTACTGCCCACACTCAAATCCTTCAATAGATCAGCCTGGTACGCCTGTAACACTGCCATAGTGTGCAGCGCAGCACCAGCCTGACCTGCAGCTTGATAAGTTTTACCCACTAACGATGATGTAATTCGACATGGTTTAGAGGGGAGGGTAGGTTTTTTAATCGAAGATGCCGACTCGGGCGAGAGATAGCTCGCGAGCGTCTCTTCAACCCGTGGCATCTCCGTATACCCTCGCGCTTTCGCACCCACGATAGTCGAAAAAGTCGACGTCGAGGGCACAAAAACACGAGAGGTATATGGTTTGCTCCATGACTTAGACAGCTCGTCATGGAGGTCCTCGAAAAACGGGAGAGACTGATGTTGCGTTCTCTCCCTGCCACCGGACAAAAACCTATCCTCTAGCTTACTACGTTTGGGGGTCTCTTGTTCGCGTGGCCAGTCAAGCTGTAACCTGGCCACCGCGCGAGTAACCACCTCTAGCAATTCCTCGACAGATTTATTTTCGCGAGAGGAATGCTCAGAGGCTGGCTGCTCGTTATGGTCTGAATAAGAACCAAGAGATATATCATCAGCCTCGTGAACCGAAGAAGCACCGGAGCGCGCTCCGAGATCACGAGACTCGATGCATGGATCTGGTGACGCAGCAAGCGAAAGGGACGGACCCGTCTCTTGCTCGTCATGCAGATCCATTCTAGAGCCCCACGTTGGTAATGCGGGTGCGGACTGGAAATAGTTCAGACGGGAGCGGAGCATCTTAACTGTGAGCAGATCACAATGCTCGCACCCGCCCTTCTCTATTGCCAGAACCGCGTGCTCTTCCCCCAAACAAACAAAACAGTAATCGTGTGTATCCAGCTCAGACATGGGACGGGAGCATGGAGGAACACAACGCTTACTATTTTGTTGGCTCATTTCTCCTCTTTTTTTACTTTTTAAACTCTGTTTGTAACGTGAGAGAAAAAGATTTTGAGAAATGAGAAATTTCTGCACACTGCCTGATGAAACTAACTCCTAACAAAGATCTGTAGTAGCAGATGAGAGTAACAGAGAGAGTTTTCTGACGCACACATGCACAGTAATGGTCTGAAGACAAAAGACCTGACGATGCACCTGTGGCTCATCTACTTATAGCCTCGTGTCGCGGGGGCGCGCCGATGACGTCACCGACCGAGGCTATATTACCTCCGGGTCAATTCCATCGACGTGTTATACACATATTTCACAGCTGGTCACGATAAAATATGTTCCCAATGCGCTGAGCAGCGCAGCATCGATTGTAGCTTTCGAAAGGGAACCTCTGAATAGCTGATTTATCATCAAAAGAATTCTATAACTTTATATAGTTTGAAAAATTTTAAGGACACTTTGACCACAAACGAGTTCAAAAGGTGAAAGATGGACATCTATATGGCTTGTTATGCATCAGAAGGAGTCTATGAGTATGTATAGAAAGCCCAAGATCGAGGACTCTTTGGCCAGAAATATGTTCAGGAGGTCAAAACCTCTGAATAGCTGATTTATCATCAAAAGGATTCTAGAAATTTATATAGTTTGAAAAATTTTGAGGACACTTTGACCACAAATAAGTTCAAAAGGACAGATATGGACATCTATATGGCTTATGATGCATCAGAAGGAGTCTATGAGTATGTATAGAAAGCCCAAGATCGAGGACTCTTTGGCCAGAAATATGTTCAGGAGGTCAAAACCTCTGAATAGCTGATTTATCATCAAAAGGATTCTAGAAATTTATATAGTTTGAAAAATTATTAAATTAAAAATTAAAAATAAGGACTCTTTGGCCAGAAATATGTTCAGGAGGTCAAAAGAGGACCTCTGAATAGCTGATTTATCATCAAAAGAATTCTATAACTTTATATAGTTTGAAAAATTTTGAGGACACTTTGACCACAAATGAGTTCAAAAGGTCAGAGATGGACATCTATATGGCCTATGATGCATCAGAAGGAGTCTATATGTATAGAAAGCCCAAGATCGAGGACTCTTTGGCCAGAAATATGTTCAGGAGGTCAAAAGAGGACCTCTGAATAGCTGATTTATCATCAAAAGGATTCTAGAACTTTATATAGTTTGAAAAATTTTGAGGACACTTTGACCACAAATAAGTTCACAAGGTCAGAGATGGACATCTATATGGCTTATGAAGCATGAGAAGGAGTATGTATAGAAAGCCCAAGTTTCGAATACTCCTTGGTCAGAAAAAAATTCAGTATGTCAAATATGGTCTTTTGTCAGGAGGATATAACATCCGAAGATATCAGTCTGAATGTATTGTATTAATCTTTTAGGACTCTTTAGCCAGAAATATGTTCAGTAGGTCAAAAGGGGACCTCTGAATAGCTGATTTATCATCAGAAAGAGTCTATAACTTTATATAGTTTAAAAACTTTTTAGGACCCTTTGACCAGAAATAAGTTCAAAAGGTCAGGTATGGACATATATATGGCTTATGAAGCATCAGAAGGAGTCTATGACTATGTATAGAAAGCCCAAGATCGAGGACTCTTTGGCGAGAAATATGTTCAGGAGGTCAAAAGGGGACCTCTGAATAGCTGATTTATAATAAAAGGAATTCTATAACTTTATATAGTTTGAAAAATTTTGAGGACCCTTGACCAGAAATAAGTTCAAAAGGTCAGATATGGACATCTATATGGATTTTGAAGCAACAAATGGAGTCTATGAGTATATATAGAAAGCCCAAGATCTAGGACTCTTTGGCCAGAAATATGTTCAGTAGGTCAACTTTGGACCTCTGAATAGCAGATTTATCATCAGAAAGAATCTATAACTTTATGTAGTTTGAAAACTTTTGAGGACCCTTTGACCACAAATAAGTTCAAAAGGTCAGATATGGACATCTATATGGCTTATGAAGCATCAGACGGAGTCTATGAGAATGTATAGAAAGCCAAAAGGTCGAGGACTCTTTGGCCAGAAATATGTTAAGGAGGTCAAAAGAGAACCTCTGAATAGCTGATTTATCATCAAAAGAATTCTATAACTTTATATAGTTTGAAAAATTTTAAGGACACTTTGACCACAAATGAGTTCAAAAGGTGAAAGATGGACATCTATATGGCTTGTTATGCATCAGAAGGAGTCTATGAGTATGTATAGAAAGCCCAAGATCGAGGACTCTTTGGCCAGAAATATGTTCAGGAGGTCAAAACCTCTGAATAGCTGATTTATTATCAAAATGATTCTAGAAATTTATATAGTTTGAAAAAATTTGAGGACACTTTGACCACAAATAAGTTCAAAAGGACAGATATGGACATCTATATGGCTTATGATGCATCAGAAGGAGTTTATGAGTATGTATAGAAAGCCCAAGATCGAGGACTCTTTGGCCAGAAATATGTTCAGGAGGTCAAAACCTCTGAATAGCTGATTTATCATCAAAAGGATTGTAGAAATTTATATAGTTTGAAAAATTATTAAATTAAAAATTAAAAATAAGGACTCTTTGGCCAGAAATATGTTCAGGAGGTCAAAAGAGGACCTCTGAATAGCTGATTTATCATCAAAAGAATTCCATAACTTTATATAGTTTGAAAAGTTTTGAGGACACTTTGACCACAAATGAGTTCAAAAGGTCAGAGATGGACATCTATATGGCTTATGATGCATCAGAAGGAGTCTATATGTATAGAAAGCCCAAGATCGAGGACTCTTTGGCCAGAAATATGTTCAGGAGGTCAAAAGAGGACCTCTGAATAGCTGATTTATCATCAAAAGGATTCTAGAACTTTATATAGTTTGAAAAATTTTGAGGACCCTTGACCAGAAATGAGTTCAAAAGGTCAGATATGGACATCTATATGGATTTTGAAGCAACAAATGGAGTCTATGAGTATATATAGAAAGCCCAAGATCTAGGACTCTTTGGCCAGAAATATGTTCAGTAGGTCAACAGTGGACCTCTGAATAGCAGATTTATCATCAGAAAGAATCTATAACTTTATATAGTTTGAAAACTTTTGAGGACCCTTTGACCACAAATAAGTTCAAAAGGTCAGATATGGACATCTATATGGCTTATGAAGCATCAGACGGAGTCTATGAGAATGTATAGAAAGCCAAAAGGTCGAGGACTCTTTGGCCAGAAATATGTTCAGGAGGTCAAAAGAGAACCTCTGAATAGCTGATTTATCATCAAAAGAATTCTATAACTTTATATAGTTTGAAAAATTTTAAGGACACTTTGACCACAAATGAGTTCAAAAGGTGAAAGATGGACATCTACATGGCTTGTTATGCATCAGAAGGAGTCTATGAGTATGTATAGAAAGCCCAAGATCGAGGACTCTTTGGCCAGAAATATGTTCAGGAGGTCAAAACCTCTGAATAGCTGATTTATCATCAAAAGGATTCTAGAAATTTATATAGTTTGAAAAATTTTGAGGACACTTTGACCACAAATAAGTTCAAAAGGACAGATATGGACATCTATATGGCTTATGATGCATCAGAAGGAGTCTATGAGTATGTATAGAAAGCCCAAGATCGAGGACTCTTTGGCCAGAAATATGTTCAGGAGGTCAAAACCTCTGAATAGCTGATTTATCATCAAAAGGATTCTAGAAATTTATATAGTTTGAAAAATTTTGATGACACTTTGACCACAAATAAGTTCAAAAGGACAGATAAGGACATATATATGGCTTATGATGCATCAGAAGGAGTCTATGAGTATGTATAGAAAGCCCAAGATCGAGGACTCTTTGGCCAGAAATATGTTCAGGAGGTCAAAACCTCTGAATAGCTGATTTATCATCGAAAGGATTCTAGAACTTTATATAGTTTGAAAAATTTTGAGGACACTTTGACCACAAATGAGTTCAAAAGGTCAGAGATGGACATCTATATGGCTTATGATGCATCAGAAGGAGTCTATATGTATAGAAAGCCCAAGATCGAGGACTCTTTGGCCAGAAATATGTTCAGGAGGTCAAAACCTCTGAATAGCTGATTTATCATCAAAAGGATTCTAGAAATTTATATAGTTTGAAAGATTTTGAGGACACTTTGACCACAAATAAGTTCAAAAGGACAGATATGGACATCTATATGGCTTATGATGCATCAGAAGGAGTCTATGAGTATGTATAGAAAGCCCAAGATCGAGGACTCTTTGGCCAGAAATATGTTCAGGAGGTCAAAACCTCTGAATAGCTGATTTATCATCAAAAGGATTCTAGAAATTTATATAGTTTGAAAAATTTTGAGGACACTTTGACCACAAATGAGTTCAAAAGGTCAGAGATGGACATCTATATGGCTTATGATGCATCAGAAGGAGTCTATATGTATAGAAAGCCCAAGATCGAGGACTCTTTGGCCAGAAATATGTTCAGGAGGTCAAAAGAGGACCTCTGAATAGCTGATTTATCATCAAAAGGATTCTAGAACTTTATATAGTTTGAAAAATTTTGAGGACACTTTGACCACAAATAAGTTCACAAGGTCAGAGATGGACATCTATATGGCTTATGAAGCATGAGAAGGAGTATGTATAGAAAGCCCAAGTTTCGAATACTCCTTGGTCAGAAAAAAATTCAGTATGTCAAATATGGTCTTTTGTCAGGAGGATATAACATCCGAAGATATCAGTCTGAATGTATTGTATTAATCTTTTAGGACTCTTTAGCCAGGAATATGTTCAGTAGGTCAAAAGGGGACCTCTGAATAGCTGATTTATCATCAGAAAGAGTCTATAACTTTATATAGTTTAAAAACTTTTTAGGACCCTTTGACCAGAAATAAGTTCAAAAGGTCAGGTATGGACATATATATGGCTTATGAAGCATCAGAAGGAGTCTATGACTATGTATAGAAAGCCCAAGATCGAGGACTCTTTGGCGAGAAATATGTTCAGGAGGTCAAAAGGGGACCTCTGAATAGCTGATTTATAATAAAAGGAATTCTATAACTTTATATAGTTTGAAAAATTTTGAGGACCCTTGACCAGAAATAAGTTCAAAAGGTCAGATATGGACATCTATATGGATTTTGAAGCAACAAATGGAGTCTATGAGTATATATAGAAAGCCCAAGATCTAGGACTCTTTGGCCAGAAATATGTTCAGTAGGTCAACTTTGGACCTCTGAATAGCAGATTTATCATCAGAAAGAATCTATAACTTTATATAGTTTGAAAACTTTTGAGGACCCTTTGACCACAAATAAGTTCAAAAGGTCAGATATGGACATCTATATGGCTTATGAAGCATCAGACGGAGTCTATGAGAATGTATAGAAAGCCAAAAGGTCGAGGACTCTTTGGCCAGAAATATGTTAAGGAGGTCAAAAGAGAACCTCTGAATAGCTGATTTATCATCAAAAGAATTCTATAACTTTATATAGTTTGAAAAATTTTAAGGACACTTTGACCACAAATGAGTTCAAAAGGTGAAAGATGGACATCTATATGGCTTGTTATGCATCAGAAGGAGTCTATGAGTATGTATAGAAAGCCCAAGATCGAGGACTCTTTGGCCAGAAATATGTTCAGGAGGTCAAAACCTCTGAATAGCTGATTTATCATCAAAATGATTCTAGAAATTTATATAGTTTGAAAAAATTTGAGGACACTTTGACCACAAATAAGTTCAAAAGGACAGATATGGACATCTATATGGCTTATGATGCATCAGAAGGAGTTTATGAGTATGTATAGAAAGCCCAAGATCGAGGACTCTTTGGCCAGAAATATGTTCAGGAGGTCAAAACCTCTGAATAGCTGATTTATCATCAAAAGGATTCTAGAAATTTATATAGTTTGAAAAATTTTGAGGACACTTTGACCACAAATAAGTTCAAAAGGACAGATATGGACATCTATATGGCTTATGATGCATCAGAAGGAGTCTATGAGTATGTATAGAAAGCCCAAGATCGAGGACTCTTTGGCCAGAAATATGTTCAGGAGGTCAAAACCTCTGAATAGCTGATTTGTCATCAAAAGGATTCTAGAAATTTATATAGTTTGAAAAATTTTGATGACACTTTGACCACAAATAAGTTCAAAAGGACAGATAAGGACATATATATGGCTTATGATGCATCAGAAGGAGTCTATGAGTATGTATAGAAAGCCCAAGATCGAGGACTCTTTGGCCAGAAATATGTTCAGGAGGTCAAAACCTCTGAATAGCTGATTTATCATCGAAAGGATTCTAGAACTTTATATAGTTTGAAAAATTTTGAGGACACTTTGACCACAAATGAGTTCAAAAGGTCAGAGATGGACATCTATATGGCTTATGATGCATCAGAAGGAGTCTATATGTATAGAAAGCCCAAGATCGAGGACTCTTTGGCCAGAAATATGTTCAGGAGGTCAAAACCTCTGAATAGCTGATTTATCATCAAAAGGATTCTAGAAATTTATATAGTTTGAAAAATTTTGAGGACACTTTGACCACAAATAAGTTCAAAAGGACAGATATGGACATCTATATGGCTTATGATGCATCAGAAGGAGTCTATGAGTATGTATAGAAAGCCCAAGATCGAGGACTCTTTGGCCAGAAATATGTTCAGGAGGTCAAAACCTCTGAATAGCTGATTTATCATCAAAAGGATTCTAGAAATTTATATAGTTTGAAAAATTATTAAATTAAAAATTAAAAATAAGGACTCTTTGGCCAGAAATATGTTCAGGAGGTCAAAAGAGGACCTCTGAATAGCTGATTTATCATCAAAAGAATTCTATAACTTTATATAGTTTGAAAAATTTTGAGGACACTTTGACCACAAATGAGTTCAAAAGGTCAGAGATGGACATCTATATGGCTTATGATGCATCAGAAGGAGTCTATATGTATAGAAAGCCCAAGATCGAGGACTCTTTGGCCAGAAATATGTTCAGGAGGTCAAAAGAGGACCTCTGAATAGCTGATTTATCATCAAAAGGATTCTAGAACTTTATATAGTTTGAAAAATTTTGAGGACACTTTGACCACAAATAAGTTCACAAGGTCAGAGATGGACATCTATATGGCTTATGAAGCATGAGAAGGAGTATGTATAGAAAGCCCAAGTTTCGAATACTCCTTGGTCAGAAAAAAATTCAGTATGTCAAATATGGTCTTTTGTCAGGAGGATATAACATCCGAAGATATCAGTCTGAATGTATTGTATTAATCTTTTAGGACTCTTTAGCCAGGAATATGTTCAGTAGGTCAAAAGGGGACCTCTGAATAGCTGATTTATCATCAGAAAGAGTCTATAACTTTATATAGTTTAAAAACTTTTTAGGACCCTTTGACCAGAAATAAGTTCAAAAGGTCAGGTATGGACATATATATGGCTTATGAAGCATCAGAAGGAGTCTATGACTATGTATAGAAAGCCCAAGATCGAGGACTCTTTGGCGAGAAATATGTTCAGGAGGTCAAAAGGGGACCTCTGAATAGCTGATTTATAATAAAAGGAATTCTATAACTTTATATAGTTTGAAAAATTTTGAGGACCCTTGACCAGAAATAAGTTCAAAAGGTCAGATATGGACATCTATATGGATTTTGAAGCAACAAATGGAGTCTATGAGTATATATAGAAAGCCCAAGATCTAGGACTCTTTGGCCAGAAATATGTTCAGTAGGTCAACTTTGGACCTCTGAATAGCAGATTTATCATCAGAAAGAATCTATAACTTTATATAGTTTGAAAACTTTTGAGGACCCTTTGACCACAAATAAGTTCAAAAGGTCAGATATGGACATCTATATGGCTTATGAAGCATCAGACGGAGTCTATGAGAATGTATAGAAAGCCAAAAGGTCGAGGACTCTTTGGCCAGAAATATGTTAAGGAGGTCAAAAGAGAACCTCTGAATAGCTGATTTATCATCAAAAGAATTCTATAACTTTATATAGTTTGAAAAATTTTAAGGACACTTTGACCACAAATGAGTTCAAAAGGTGAAAGATGGACATCTATATGGCTTGTTATGCATCAGAAGGAGTCTATGAGTATGTATAGAAAGCCCAAGATCGAGGACTCTTTGGCCAGAAATATGTTCAGGAGGTCAAAACCTCTGAATAGCTGATTTATCATCAAAATGATTCTAGAAATTTATATAGTTTGAAAAAATTTGAGGACACTTTGACCACAAATAAGTTCAAAAGGACAGATATGGACATCTATATGGCTTATGATGCATCAGAAGGAGTTTATGAGTATGTATAGAAAGCCCAAGATCGAGGACTCTTTGGCCAGAAATATGTTCAGGAGGTCAAAACCTCTGAATAGCTGATTTATCATCAAAAGGATTCTAGAAATTTATATAGTTTGAAAAATTTTGAGGACACTTTGACCACAAATAAGTTCAAAAGGACAGATATGGACATCTATATGGCTTATGATGCATCAGAAGGAGTCTATGAGTATGTATAGAAAGCCCAAGATCGAGGACTCTTTGGCCAGAAATATGTTCAGGAGGTCAAAACCTCTGAATAGCTGATTTATCATCAAAAGGATTCTAGAAATTTATATAGTTTGAAAAATTTTGATGACACTTTGACCACAAATAAGTTCAAAAGGACAGATAAGGACATATATATGGCTTATGATGCATCAGAAGGAGTCTATGAGTATGTATAGAAAGCCCAAGATCGAGGACTCTTTGGCCAGAAATATGTTCAGGAGGTCAAAACCTCTGAATAGCTGATTTATCATCGAAAGGATTCTAGAACTTTATATAGTTTGAAAAATTTTGAGGACACTTTGACCACAAATGAGTTCAAAAGGTCAGAGATGGACATCTATATGGCTTATGATGCATCAGAAGGAGTCTATATGTATAGAAAGCCCAAGATCGAGGACTCTTTGGCCAGAAATATGTTCAGGAGGTCAAAACCTCTGAATAGCTGATTTATCATCAAAAGGATTCTAGAAATTTATATAGTTTGAAAAATTTTGAGGACACTTTGACCACAAATAAGTTCAAAAGGACAGATATGGACATCTATATGGCTTATGATGCATCAGAAGGAGTCTATGAGTATGTATAGAAAGCCCAAGATCGAGGACTCTTTGGCCAGAAATATGTTCAGGAGGTCAAAACCTCTGAATAGCTGATTTATCATCAAAAGGATTCTAGAAATTTATATAGTTTGAAAAATTATTAAATTAAAAATTAAAAATAAGGACTCTTTGGCCAGAAATATGTTCAGGAGGTCAAAAGAGGACCTCTGAATAGCTGATTTATCATCAAAAGAATTCTATAACTTTATATAGTTTGAAAAATTTTGAGGACACTTTGACCACAAATGAGTTCAAAAGGTCAGAGATGGACATCTATATGGCTTATGATGCATCAGAAGGAGTCTATATGTATAGAAAGCCCAAGATCGAGGACTCTTTGGCCAGAAATATGTTCAGGAGGTCAAAAGAGGACCTCTGAATAGCTGATTTATCATCAAAAGGATTCTAGAACTTTATATAGTTTGAAAAATTTTGAGGACACTTTGACCACAAATAAGTTCACAAGGTCAGAGATGGACATCTATATGGCTTATGAAGCATGAGAAGGAGTATGTATAGAAAGCCCAAGTTTCGAATACTCCTTGGTCAGAAAAAAATTCAGTATGTCAAATATGGTCTTTTGTCAGGAGGATATAACATCCGAAGATATCAGTCTGAATGTATTGTATTAATCTTTTAGGACTCTTTAGCCAGGAATATGTTCAGTAGGTCAAAAGGGGACCTCTGAATAGCTGATTTATCATCAGAAAGAGTCTATAACTTTATATAGTTTAAAAACTTTTTAGGACCCTTTGACCAGAAATAAGTTCAAAAGGTCAGGTATGGACATATATATGGCTTATGAAGCATCAGAAGGAGTCTATGACTATGTATAGAAAGCCCAAGATCGAGGACTCTTTGGCGAGAAATATGTTCAGGAGGTCAAAAGGGGACCTCTGAATAGCTGATTTATAATAAAAGGAATTCTATAACTTTATATAGTTTGAAAAATTTTGAGGACCCTTGACCAGAAATAAGTTCAAAAGGTCAGATATGGACATCTATATGGATTTTGAAGCAACAAATGGAGTCTATGAGTATATATAGAAAGCCCAAGATCTAGGACTCTTTGGCCAGAAATATGTTCAGTAGGTCAACTTTGGACCTCTGAATAGCAGATTTATCATCAGAAAGAATCTATAACTTTATATAGTTTGAAAACTTTTGAGGACCCTTTGACCACAAATAAGTTCAAAAGGTCAGATATGGACATCTATATGGCTTATGAAGCATCAGACGGAGTCTATGAGAATGTATAGAAAGCCAAAAGGTCGAGGACTCTTTGGCCAGAAATATGTTAAGGAGGTCAAAAGAGAACCTCTGAATAGCTGATTTATCATCAAAAGAATTCTATAACTTTATATAGTTTGAAAAATTTTAAGGACACTTTGACCACAAATGAGTTCAAAAGGTGAAAGATGGACATCTATATGGCTTGTTATGCATCAGAAGGAGTCTATGAGTATGTATAGAAAGCCCAAGATCGAGGACTCTTTGGCCAGAAATATGTTCAGGAGGTCAAAACCTCTGAATAGCTGATTTATCATCAAAATGATTCTAGAAATTTATATAGTTTGAAAAAATTTGAGGACACTTTGACCACAAATAAGTTCAAAAGGACAGATATGGACATCTATATGGCTTATGATGCATCAGAAGGAGTTTATGAGTATGTATAGAAAGCCCAAGATCGAGGACTCTTTGGCCAGAAATATGTTCAGGAGGTCAAAACCTCTGAATAGCTGATTTATCATCAAAAGGATTGTAGAAATTTATATAGTTTGAAAAATTATTAAATTAAAAATTAAAAATAAGGACTCTTTGGCCAGAAATATGTTCAGGAGGTCAAAAGAGGACCTCTGAATAGCTGATTTATCATCAAAAGAATTCCATAACTTTATATAGTTTGAAAAGTTTTGAGGACACTTTGACCACAAATGAGTTCAAAAGGTCAGAGATGGACATCTATATGGCTTATGATGCATCAGAAGGAGTCTATATGTATAGAAAGCCCAAGATCGAGGACTCTTTGGCCAGAAATATGTTCAGGAGGTCAAAAGAGGACCTCTGAATAGCTGATTTATCATCAAAAGGATTCTAGAACTTTATATAGTTTGAAAAATTTTGAGGACCCTTGACCAGAAATGAGTTCAAAAGGTCAGATATGGACATCTATATGGATTTTGAAGCAAAAAATGGAGTCTATGAGTATATATAGAAAGCCCAAGATCTAGGACTCTTTGGCCAGAAATATGTTCAGTAGGTCAACAGTGGACCTCTGAATAGCAGATTTATCATCAGAAAGAATCTATAACTTTATATAGTTTGAAAACTTTTGAGGACCCTTTGACCACAAATAAGTTCAAAAGGACAGATATGGACATCTATATGGCTTATGAAGCATCAGACGGAGTCTATGAGAATGTATAGAAAGCCAAAAGGTCGAGGACTCTTTGGCCAGAAATATGTTCAGGAGGTCAAAAGAGAACCTCTGAATAGCTGATTTATCATCAAAAGAATTCTATAACTTTATATAGTTTGAAAAATTTTAAGGACACTTTGACCACAAATGAGTTCAAAAGGTGAAAGATGGACATCTACATGGCTTGTTATGCATCAGAAGGAGTCTATGAGTATGTATAGAAAGCCCAAGATCGAGGACTCTTTGGCCAGAAATATGTTCAGGAGGTCAAAACCTCTGAATAGCTGATTTATCATCAAAAGGATTCTAGAAATTTATATAGTTTGAAAAATTTTGAGGACACTTTGACCACAAATAAGTTCAAAAGGACAGATATGGACATCTATATGGCTTATGATGCATCAGAAGGAGTCTATGAGTATGTATAGAAAGCCCAAGATCGAGGACTCTTTGGCCAGAAATATGTTCAGGAGGTCAAAACCTCTGAATAGCTGATTTATCATCAAAAGGATTCTAGAAATTTATATAGTTTGAAAAATTTTGATGACACTTTGACCACAAATAAGTTCAAAAGGACAGATAAGGACATATATATGGCTTTTGATGCATCAGAAGGAGTCTATTAGTATGTATAGAAAGCCCAAGATCGAGGACTCTTTGGCCAGAAATATGTTCAGGAGGTCAAAACCTCTGAATAGCTGATTTATCATCGAAAGGATTCTAGAACTTTATATAGTTTGAAAAATTTTGAGGACACTTTGACCACAAATAAGTTCAAAAGGACAAATATGGACATCTATATGGCTAATGAAGCATCAGAAGGAGTCTATGAGTATGTATAGAAAGCCCAAGATCGAGGACTCTTTGGCCAGAAATATGTTCAGGAGGTCAAAACCTCTGAATAGCTGATTTATCATCAAAAGGATTCTATAACTTTATATAGTTTGAAAAATTTTGAGGACACTTTGACCACAAATAAGTTCAAAAGGTCAGATATGGACATCTATATGGCTTATGAAACATCAGAAGGAGTCTATATGTATAGAAAGCCCAAGATCGAGGACTCTTTGGCCAGAAATATGTTCAGGAGGTCAAAAGGGGACCTCTGAATAGCTGATTTATCATCAAAAGAATTCTATAACTTTATATAGTTTGAAAACTTTTGAGGACACTTTGACCACAAATAAGTTCAAAAGGACAGATATGGACATCTATATGGCTTATGAAGCATCAGAAGGAGTCTATGGGTATGTATAGAAAGCCCAAGGTCGAGGACTCTTTGGCCAGAAATATGTTCAGGAGGTCAAAAGAGGACCTCTGAATAGCTGATTTATCATCAAAAGAATTCTATAACTTTATATAGTTTGAAAAATTTTGATAACACTTTGACCACAAATGAGTTCAAAAGGTCAGAGATGGACATCTATATGGCTTATGATGCATCAGAAGGAGTCTATGAGTATGTATAGAAAGCCTAAGATCGAGGACTCTTTGGCCAGAAATATGTTCAGGAGGTCAAAACCTCTGAATAGCTGATTTATCATTAAAAGGATTCTAGAACTTTATATAGCTTGAAAAATTTTGAGGACACTTTGACCACAAATAAGTTCAAAAGGTCAGATATGGACATCTATATGGCTTATGAAGCATCAGAAAGAGTCTATGAGTATGTGTAGAAATCCCAAGATCGAGGACTCTTTGGCCAGAAATATGTTCAGGAGGTCAAAAGGGGACCTCTGAATAGCTGATTTATCATCAAAAGAATTCTATAACTTTATATAGTTTGAAAAATTTTGAGGACACTTTGACCACAAATAAGTTCAAAAGGACAAATATGGACATCTATATGGCTAATGAAGCATCAGAAGGAGTCTATGAGTATGTATAGAAAGCCCAAGATCGAGGACTCTTTGGCCAGAAATATGTTCAGGAGGTCAAAACCTCTGAATAGCTGATTTATCATCAAAAGGATTCTATAACTTTATATAGTTTGAAAAATTTTGAGGACACTTTGACCACAAATGAGTTCAAAAGGTCAGAGATGGACATCTATATGGCTTATGATGCATCAGAAGGAGTCTATATGTATAGAAAGCCCAAGATCGAGGACTCTTTGGCCAGAAATATGTTCAGGAGGTCAAAGGAGGACCTCTGAATAGCTGATTTATCATCAAAAGGATTCTATAACTTTATATAGTTTGAAAAATTTTGAGGACACTTTGACCACAAATAAGTTCAAAAGGTCAGATATGGACATCTATATGGCTTATGAAACATCAGAAGGAGTCTACATGTATATAAAGCCCAAGATCGAGGACTCTTTGGCCAGAAATATGTTCAGGAGGTCAAAAGGGGACCTCTGAATAGCTGATTTATCATCAAAAGAATTCTATAACTTTATATAGTTTGAAGACTTTTGAGGACACTTTGACCACAAATAAGTTCAAAAGGACAGATATGGACATCTATATGGCTTATGAAGCATCAGAAGGAGTCTATGGGTATGTATAGAAAGCCCAAGGTCGAGGACTCTTTGGCCAGAAATATGTTCAGGAGGTCAAAAGAGGACCTCTGAATAGCTGATTTATCATCAAAAGAATTCTATAACTTTATATAGTTTGAGAAATTTTGATAACACTTTGACCACAAATGAGTTCAAAAGGTCAGAGATGGACATCTATATGGCTTATGATGCATCAGAAGGAGTCTATGAGTATGTATAGAAAGCCCAAAATCGAGGACTCTTTGGCCAGAAATATGTTCAGGAGGTCAAAACCTCTGAATAGCTGATTTATCATCAAAAGGATTCTATAACTTTATATATTTTGAAAACTTTTGAGGACACTTTGACCACAAATAAGTTCAAAAGGACAGATATGGACATCTATATGGCTTATGAAGCATCAGAAGGAGTCTATGGGTATGTATAGAAAGCCCAAGGTCGAGGACTCTTTGGCCAGAAATATGTTCAGGAGGTGAAAAGAGGACCTCTGAATAGCTGATTTATCATCAAAAGAATTCTATAACTTTATATAGTTTGAAAAATTTTGATAACACTTTGACCACAAATGAGTTCAAAAGGTCAGAGATGGACATCTATATGGCTTGTGAAGCATCAGAAGGAGTCTATGAGTATGTATAGAAAGCCCAAGATCGAGGACTCTTTGGCCAGAAATATGTTCAGGAGGTCAAAACCTCTGAATAGCTGATTTATCATCAAAAGGATTCTATAACTTTATATAGTTTGAAAATTTTGAGGACACTTTACCCACAAATAAGTTCAAAAGGTCAGATATGGACATCTATATGGCTTATGATGCATCAGAAGGAGTCTATGAGTATGTATAGAAAGCCCAAGATCGAGGACTCTTTGGCCAGAAATATGTTCAGGAGGTCAAAACCTCTGAATAGCTGATTTATCATCAAAAGGATTCTATAACTTTATATAGTTTGAAAAATTTTGAGGACACTTTGACCACAAATAAGTTCAAAAGGTCAGATATGGACATCTATATGGCTTATGAAACATCAGAAGGAGTCTATATGTATAGAAAGCCCAAGATCGAGGACTCTTTGGCCAGAAATATGTTCAGGATGTCAAAAGGGGACCTCTGAATAGCTGATTTATCATCAAAAGAATTCTATAGCTTTATATAGTTTGAAAACTTTTGAGGACACTTTGACCACAAATTAGTTCAAAAGGACAGATATGGACATCTATATGGCTTATGAAGCATCAGAAGGAGTCTATGGGTATGTATAGAAAGCCCAAGGTCGAGGACTCTTTGGCCAGAAATATGTTCAGGAGGTCAAAAGAGGACCTCTGAATAGCTGATTTATCATCAAAAGAATTCTATAACTTTATATAGTTTGAAAAATTTTGATAACACTTTGACCACAAATGAGTTCAAAAGGTCAGAGATGGACATCTACATGGCTAATGAAGCATCAGAAGGAGTCTATGAGTATGTATAGAAAGCCCAAGATCGAGGACTCTTTGGCCAGAAATATGTTCAGGAGGTCAAAACCTCTGAATAGCTGATTTATCATCAAAAGGATTCTATAACTTTATATAGTTTGAAAAATTTTGAGGACACTTTGACCACAAATGAGTTCAAAAGGTCAGAGATGGACATCTATATGGCTTATGATGCATCAGAAGGAGTCTATATGTATAGAAAGCCCAAGATCGAGGACTCTTTGGCCAGAAATATGTTCAGGAGGTCAAAGGAGGACCTCTGAATAGCTGATTTATCATCAAAAGGATTCTATAACTTTATATAGTTTGAAAAATTTTGAGGACACTTTGACCACAAATAAGTTCAAAAGGTCAGATATGGACATCTATATGGCTTATGAAACATCAGAAGGAGTCTACATGTATATAAAGCCCAAGATCGAGGACTCTTTGGCCAGAAATATGTTCAGGAGGTCAAAAGGGGACCTCTGAATAGCTGATTTATCATCAAAAGAATTCTATAACTTTATATAGTTTGAAGACTTTTGAGGACACTTTGACCACAAATAAGTTCAAAAGGACAGATATGGACATCTATATGGCTTATGAAGCATCAGAAGGAGTCTATGGGTATTTATAGAAAGCCCAAGGTCGAGGACTCTTTGGCCAGAAATATGTTCAGGAGGTCAAAAGAGGACCTCTGAATAGCTGATTTATCATCAAAAGAATTCTATAACTTTATATAGTTTGAAAAATTTTGATAACACTTTGACCACAAATGAGTTCAAAAGGTCAGAGATGGACATCTATATGGCTTATGATGCATCAGAAGGAGTCTATGAGTATGTATAGAAAGCCCAAAATCGAGGACTCTTTGGCCAGAAATATGTTCAGGAGGTCAAAACCTCTGAATAGCTGATTTATCATCAAAATGATTCTATAACTTTATATATTTTGAAAACTTTTGAGGACACTTTGACCACAAATAAGTTCAAAAGGACAGATATGGACATCTATATGGCTTATGAAGCATCAGAAGGAGTCTATGGGTATGTATAGAAAGCCCAAGGTCGAGGACTCTTTGGCCAGAAATATGTTCAGGAGGTGAAAAGAGGACCTCTGAATAGCTGATTTATCATCAAAAGAATTCTATAACTTTATATAGTTTGAAAAATTTTGATAACACTTTGACCACAAATGAGTTCAAAAGGTCAGAGATGGACATCTATATGGCTTGTGAAGCATCAGAAGGAGTCTATGAGTATGTATAGAAAGCCCAAGATCGAGGACTCTTTGGCCAGAAATATGTTCAGGAGGTCAAAACCTCTGAATAGCTGATTTATCATCAAAAGGATTCTATAACTTTATATAGTTTGAAAATTTTGAGGACACTTTACCCACAAATAAGTTCAAAAGGTCAGATATGGACATCTATATGGCTTATGATGCATCAGAAGGAGTCTATGAGTATGTATAGAAAGCCTAAGATCGAGGACTCTTTGGCCAGAAATATGTTCAGGAGGTCAAAACCTCTGAATAGCTGATTTATCATTAAAAGGATTCTAGAACTTTATATAACTTGAAAAATTTTGAGGACACTTTGACCACAAATAAGTTCAAAAGGTCAGATATGGACATCTATATGGCTTATGAAGCATCAGAAAGAGTCTATGAGTATGTGTAGAAATCCCAAGATCGAGGACTCTTTGGCCAGAAATATGTTCAGGAGGTCAAAAGGGGACCTCTGAATGGCTGATTTATCATCAAAAGAATTCTATAACTTTATATAGTTTGAAAAATTTTGAGGACACTTTGACCACAAATAAGTTCAAAAGGACAAATATGGACATCTATATGGCTAATGAAGCATCAGAAGGAGTCTATGAGTATGTATAGAAAGCCCAAGATCGAGGACTCTTTGGCCAGAAATATGTTCAGGAGGTCAAAACCTCTGAATAGCTGATTTATCATCAAAAGGATTCTATAACTTTATATAGTTTGAAAAATTTTGAGGACACTTTGACCACAAATAAGTTCAAAAGGTCAGATATGGACATCTATATGGCTTATGAAACATCAGAAGGAGTCTATATGTATAGAAAGCCCAAGATCGAGGACTCTTTGGCCAGAAATATGTTCAGGAGGTCAAAAGGGGACCTCTGAATAGCTGATTTATCATCAAAAGAATTCTATAACTTTATATAGTTTGAAAACTTTTGAGGACACTTTGACCACAAATAAGTTCAAAAGGACAGATATGGACATCTATATGGCTTATGAAGCATCAGAAGGAGTCTATGGGTATGTATAGAAAGCCCAAGGTCGAGGACTCTTTGGCCAGAAATATGTTCAGGAGGTCAAAAGAGGACCTCTGAATAGCTGATTTATCATCAAAAGAATTCTATAACTTTATATAGTTTGAAAAATTTTGATAACACTTTGACCACAAATGAGTTCAAAAGGTCAGAGATGGACATCTATATGGCTTATGATGCATCAGAAGGAGTCTATGAGTATGTATAGAAAGCCTAAGATCGAGGACTCTTTGGCCAGAAATATGTTCAGGAGGTCAAAACCTCTGAATAGCTGATTTATCATTAAAAGGATTCTAGAACTTTATATAGCTTGAAAAATTTTGAGGACACTTTGACCACAAATAAGTTCAAAAGGTCAGATATGGACATCTATATGGCTTATGAAGCATCAGAAAGAGTCTATGAGTATGTGTAGAAATCCCAAGATCGAGGACTCTTTGGCCAGAAATATGTTCAGGAGGTCAAAAGGGGACCTCTGAATAGCTGATTTATCATCAAAAGAATTCTATAACTTTATATTGTTTGAAAAATGTTGAGGACACTTTGACCACAAATAAGTTCAAAAGGACAAATATGGACATCTATATGGCTAATGAAGCATCAGAAGGAGTCTATGAGTATGTATAGAAAGCCCAAGATCGAGGACTCTTTGGCCAGAAATATGTTCAGGAGGTCAAAACCTCTGAATAGCTGATTTATCATCAAAAGGATTCTATAACTTTATATAGTTTGAAAAATTTTGAGGACACTTTGACCACAAATGAGTTCAAAAGGTCAGAGATGGACATCTATATGGCTTATGATGCATCAGAAGGAGTCTATATGTATAGAAAGCCCAAGATCGAGGACTCTTTGGCCAGAAATATGTTCAGGAGGTCAAAGGAGGACCTCTGAATAGCTGATTTATCATCAAAAGGATTCTATAACTTTATATAGTTTGAAGACTTTTGAGGACACTTTGACCACAAATAAGTTCAAAAGGACAGATATGGACATCTATATGGCTTATGAAGCATCAGAAGGAGTCTATGGGTATGTATAGAAAGCCCAAGGTCGAGGACTCTTTGGCCAGAAATATGTTCAGGAGGTCAAAACCTCTGAATAGCTGATTTATCATCAAAAGGATTCTATAACTATATATATTTTGAAAATTTTGAGGACACTTTACCCACAAATAAGTTCAAAAGGTCAGATATGGACATCTATATGGCTTATGATGCATCAGAAGGAGTCTATGAGTATGTATAGAAAGCCTAAGATCGAGGACTCTTTGGCCAGAAATATGTTCAGGAGGTCAAAACCTCTGAATAGCTGATTTATCATTAAAAGGATTCTAGAACTTTATATAGCTTGAAAAATTTTGAGGACACTTTGACCACAAATAAGTTCAAAAGGTCAGATATGGACATCTATATGGCTTATGAAGCATCAGAAAGAGTCTATGAGTATGTGTAGAAATCCCAAGATTGAGGACTCTTTGGCCAGAAATATGTTCAGGAGGTCAAAAGGGGACCTCTGAATAGTTGATTTATCATCAAAAGAATTCTATAACTTTATATAGTTTGAAAAATTTTGAGGACACTTTGACCACAAATAAGTTCAAAAGGACAAATATGGACATCTATATGGCTAATGAAGCATCAGAAGGAGTCTATGAGTATGTATAGAAAGCCCAAGATCGAGGACTCTTTGGCCAGAAATATGTTCAGGAGGTCAAAACCTCTGAATAGCTGATTTATCATCAAAAGGATTCTATAACTTTATATAGTTTGAAAAATTTTGAGGACACTTTGACCACAAATGAGTTCAAAAGGTCAGAGATGGACATCTATATGGCTTATGATGCATCAGAAGGAGTCTATATGTATAGAAAGCCCAAGATCGAGTACTCTTTGGCCAGAAATATGTTCAGGAGGTCAAAAGAGGACCTCTGAATAGCTGATTTATCATCAAAAGGATTATAGAACTTTATATAGTTTGAAAAATTTTGAGGACACTTTGACCACAAATAAGTTCAAAAGGTCAGAGATGGACATCTATATGGCTTATGAAGCATCAGAAGGAGTATGTATAGAAAGCCCAAGTTTCGAATACTCCTTGGCCAGAAAAAAATTCAGTATGTCAAATATGGTCTTTTGTCAGGAGGATATAACATCCGAAGATATCAGTCTGAATGTATTGTATTAATCTTTTAGGACTCTTTAGCCAGAAATATGTTCAGTAAGTCAAAAGGGGACCTCTGAATAGCTGATTTATCATCAGAAAGAGTCTATAACTTTATATAGTTTAAAAACTTTTTAGGACCCTTTGACCAGAAATAAGTTCAAAAGGTCAGATATGGACATATATATGGCTTATGAAGCGTCAGAAGGAGTCTATGAGTATATATAGAAAGCCCAAGATCTAGGACTCTTTGGCCAGAAATATGTTCAGTAGGTCAACAGTGGACCTCTGAATAGCAGATTTATCATCAAAAAGAATCTATAACTTTATATAGTTTGAAAACTTTTGAGGACCCTTTGACCACAAATAAGTTCAAAAGGTCAGATATGGACATCTATATGGCTTATGAAGCATCAGACGGAGTCTATGAGAATGTATAGAAAGCCAAAAGGTCGAGGACTCTTTGGCCAGAAATATGTTAAGGAGGTCAAAAGAGAACCTCTGAATAGCTGATTTATCATCAAAAGAATTCTATAACTTTATATAGTTTGAAAAATTTTAAGGACACTTTGACCACAAATGAGTTCAAAAGGTGAAAGATGGACATCTATATGGCTTGTTATGCATCAGAAGGAGTCTATGAGTATGTATAGAAAGCCCAAGATCGAGGACTCTTTGGCCAGAAATATGTTCAGGAGGTCAAAACCTCTGAATAGCTGATTTATCATCAAAAGGATTCTAGAAATTTATATAGTTTGAAAAATTATTAAATTAAAAATTAAAAATAAGGACTCTTTGGCCAGAAATATGTTCAGGAGGTCAAAAGAGGACCTCTGAATAGCTGATTTATCATCAAAAGAATTCTATAACTTTATATAGTTTGAAAAGATTTGAGGACACTTTGACCACAAATGAGTTCAAAAGGTCAGAGATGGACATCTATATGGCTTATGATGCATCAGAAGGAGTCTATATGTATAGAAAGCCCAAGATCGAGGACTCTTTGGCCAGAAATATGTTCAGGAGGTCAAAAGAGGACCTCTGAATAGCTGATTTATCATCAAAAGGATTCTAGAACTTTATATAGTTTGAAAAATGTTGAGGACACTTTGACCACAAATAAGTTCAAAAGGTCAGATATGGACATATATATGGCTTATGATGCATCAGAAGGAGTCTATGAGTATGTATAGAAAGCCCAAGATCGAGGACTCTTTGGCCAGAAATATGTTCAGGAGGTCAAAACCTCTGAATAGCTGATTTATCATCAAAAGGATTCTAGAAATTTATATAGTTTGAAAAATTTTGATGACACTTTGACCACAAATAAGTTCAAAAGGACAGATAAGGACATATATATGGCTTATGATGCATCAGAAGGAGTCTATGAGTATGTATAGAAAGCCCAAGATCGAGGACTCTTTGGCCAGAAATATGTTCAGGAGGTCAAAACCTCTGAATAGCTGATTTATCATCAAAAGGATTCTAGAAATTTATATAGTTTGAAAAATTTTGAAGACACTTTGACCACAAATGAGTTCAAAAGGTCAGAGATGGACATCTATATGGCTTATGATGCATCAGAAGGAGTCTATATGTATAGAAAGCCCAAGATCGAGGACTCTTTGGCCAGAAAAATGTTCAGGAGGTCAAAAGGGGACCTCTGAATAGCTGATTTATCATCAAAAGAATTCTATAACTTTATATAGTTTGAAAACTTTTGAGGACACTTTGACCACAAATAAGTTCAAAAGGACAGATATGGACATATATATGGCTTATGAAGCATCAGAAGGAGTCTATGGGTATGTATAGAAAGCCCAAGGTCGAGGACTCTTTGGCCAGAAATATGTTCAGGAGGTCAAAAGAGGACCTCTGAATAGCTGATTTATCATCAAAAGAATTCTATAACTTTACATAGATTGAAAAATTTTGATAACACTTTGACCACAAATGAGTTCAAAAGGTCAGAGATGGACATCTATATGGCTTATGATGCATCAGAAGGAGTCTATGAGTATGTATAGAAAGCCTAAGATCGAGGACTCTTTGGCCAGAAATATGTTCAGGAGGTCAAAACCTCTGAATAGCTGATTTATCTTTAAAAGGATTCTAGAACTTTATATAGCTTGAAAAATTTTGAGGACACTTTGACCACAAATAAGTTCAAAAGGTCAGATATGGACATCTATATGGCTTATGAAGCATCAGAAAGAGTCTATGAGTATGTGTAGAAATCCCAAAATCGAGGACTCTTTGGCCAGAAATATGTTCAGGAGGTCAAAAGGGGACCTCTGAATGGCTGATTTATCATCAAAAGAATTCTATAACTTTATATAGTTTGAAAAATTTTGAGGACACTTTGACCACAAATAAGTTCAAAAGGACAAATATGGATATCTATATGGCTAATGAAGCATCAGAAGGAGTCTATGAGTATGTATAGAAAGCCCAAGATCGAGGACTCTTTGGCCAGAAATATGTTCAGGAGGTCAAAACCTCTGAATAGCTGATTTATCATCAAAAGGATTCTATAACTTTATATAGTTTGAAAAATTTTGAGGACACTTTGACCACAAATAAGTTCAAAAGGTCAGATATGGACATCTATATGGCTTATGAAACATCAGAAGGAGTCTATAATTATAGAAAGCCCAAGATCGAGGACTCTTTGGCCAGAAATATGTTCAGGAGGTCAAAAGGGGACCTCTGAATAGCTGATTTATCATCAAAAGAATTCTATAACTTTATATAGTTTGAAGACTTTTGAGGACACTTTGACCACAAATAAGTTCAAAAGGACAGATATGGACATCTATATGGCTTATGAAGCATCAGAAGGAGTCTATGGGTATGTATAGAAAGCCCAAGGTCGAGGACTCTTTGCCCAGAAATATTTTCAGGAGGTCAAAAGAGGACCTCTGAATAGCTGATTTATCATCAAAAGAATTCTATAACTTTATATAGTTTGAAAAATTTTGATAACACTTTGACCAAAAATGAGTTCAAAAGGTCAGAGATGGACATCTATATGGCTTATGATGCATCAGAAGGAGTCTATGAGTATGTATAGAAAGCCCAAGATCGAGGACTCTTTGGCCAGAAATATGTTCAGGAGGTCAAAACCTCTGAATAGCTGATTTATCATCAAAAGGATTCTATAACTTTATATAGTTTGAAAATTTTGAGGACACTTTACCCACAAATAAGTTCAAAAGGTCAGATATGGACATCTATATGGCTTATGATGCATCAGAAGGAGTCTATGAGTATGTATAGAAAGCCTAAGATCGAGGACTCTTTGGCCAGAAATATGTTCAGGAGGTCAAAACCTCTGAATAGCTGATTTATCATTAAAAGGATTCTAGAACTTTATATAGCTTGAAAAATTTTGAGGACACTTTGACCACAAATAAGTTCAAAAGGTCAGATATGGACATCTATATGGCTTATGAAGCATCAGAAAGAGTCTATGAGTATGTGTAGAAATCCCAAGATCGAGGACTCTTTGGCCAGAAATATATTCAGGAGGTCAAAAGGGGACCTCTGAATGGCTGATTTATCATCAAAAGAATTCTATAACTTTATATAGTTTGAAAAATTTTGAGGACACTTTGACCACAAATAAGTTCAAAAGGACAAATATGGACATCTATATGGCTAATGAAGCATCAGCAGGAGTCTATGAGTATGTATAGAAAGCCCAAGATCGAGGACTCTTTGGCCAGAAATATGTTCAGGAGGTCAAAACCTCTGAATAGCTGATTTATCATCAAAAGGATTCTATAACTTTATATAGTTTGAAAAATTTTGAGGACACTTTGACCAAAAATAAGTTCAAAAGGTCAGATATGGACATCTATATGGCTTATGAAACATCAGAAGGAGTCTATATGTATAGAAAGCCCAAGATCGAGGACTCTTTGGCCAGAAATATGTTCAGGAGGTAAAAAAAGAGGACCTCTGAATAGCTGATTCATCATCAAAAGAATTCTATAACTTTATATGGTTTGAAGACTTTTGAGGACACTTTGACCACAAATAAGTTCAAAAGGACAGATATGGACATCTATATGGCTTATGAAGCATCAGAAGGAGTCTATGGGTATGTATAGAAAGCCCAAGGTCGAGGACTCTTTGGCCAGAAATATGTTCAGGAGGTCAAAAGAGGACCTCTGAATAGCTGATTTATCATCAAAAGAATTCTATAACTTTATATAGTTTGAAAAATTTTGATAACACTTTGACCACAAATGAGTTCAAAAGGTCAGAGATGGACATCTATATGGCTTATGATGCATCAGAAGGAGTCTATGAGTATGTATAGAAAGCCCAAGATCGAGGACTCTTTGGCCAGAAATATGTTCAGGAGGTCAAAACCTCTGAATAGCTGATTTATCATCAAAAGGATTCTATAACTATATATATTTTGAAAATTTTGAGGACACTTTACCCACAAATAAGTTCAAAAGGTCAGATATGGACATCTATATGGCTTATGATGCATCAGAAGGAGTCTATGAGTATGTATAGAAAGCCTAAGATCGAGGACTCTTTGGCCAGAAATATGTTCAGGAGGTCAAAACCTCTGAATAGCTGATTTATCATTAAAAGGATTCTAGAACTTTATATAGCTTGAAAAATTTTGAGGACACTTTGACCACAAATAAGTTCAAAAGGTCAGATATGGACATCTATATGGCTTATGAAGCATCAGAAAGAGTCTATGAGTATGTGTAGAAATCCCAAGATCGAGGACTCTTTGGCCAGAAATATGTTCAGGAGGTCAAAAGGGGACCTCTGAATAGCTGATTTATCATCAAAAGAATTCTATAACTTTATATAGTTTGAAAAATTTTGAGGACACTTTGACCACAAATAAGTTCAAAAGGACAAATATGGACATCTATATGGCTAATGAAGCATCAGAAGGAGTCTATGAGTATGTATAGAAAGCCCAAGATCGAGGACTCTTTGGCCAGAAATATGTTCAGGAGGTCAAAGGAGGACCTCTGAATAGCTGATTTATCATCAAAAGGATTCTATAACTTTATATAGTTTGAAAAATTTTGAGGACACTTTGACCACAAATAAGTTCAAAAGGTCAGATATGGACATCTATATGGCTTATGAAACATCAGAAGGAGTCTACATGTATAGAAAGCCCAAGATTGAGGACTCTTTTGCCAGAAATATGTTCAGGAGGTCAAAAGGGGACCTCTGAATAGCTGATTTATCATCAAAAGAATTCTATAACTTTATATAGTTTGAAGACTTTTGAGGACACTTTGACCACAAATAAGTTCAAAAGGACAGATATGGACATCTATATGGCTTATGAAGCATCAGAAGGAGTCTATGGGTATGTATAGAAAGCCCAAGGTCGAGGACTCTTTGGCCAGAAATATGTTCAGGAGGTCAAAAGAGGACCTCTGAATAGCTGATTTATCATCAAAAGAATTCTATAACTTTATATAGTTTGAAAAATTTTGATAACACTTTGACCACAAATGAGTTCAAAAGGTCAGAGATGGACATCTATATGGCTTATGATGCATCAGAAGGAGTCTATGAGTATGTATAGAAAGCCCAAGATCGAGGACTCTTTGGCCAGAAATATGTTCAGGAGGTCTAAACCTCTGAATAGCTGATTTATCATCAAAAGGATTCTATAACTTTATATAGTTTGAAAATTTTGAGGACACTTTACCCACAAATAAGTTAAAAAGGTCAGATATGGACATCTATATGGCTTATGATGCATCAGAAGGTGTCTATGAGTATGTGTAGAAAGCCTAAGATCGAGGACTCTTTGGCCAGAAATATGTTCAGGAGGTCAAAACCTCTGAATAGCTGATTTATCATTAAAAGGATTCTAGAACTTTATATAGCTTGAAAAATTTTGAGGACACTTTGACCACAGATAAGTTCAAAAGGTCAGATATGGACATCTATATGGCTTATGAAGCATCAGAAAGAGTCTATGAGTATGTGTAGAAATCCCAAGATCGAGGACTCTTTGGCCAGAAATATATTCAGGAGGTCAAAAGGGGACCTCTGAATGGCTGATTTATCATCAAAAGAATTCTATAACTTTATATAGTTTGAAAAATTTTGAGGACACTTTGACCACAAATAAGTTCAAAAGGACAAATATGGACATCTATATGGCTAATGAAGCATCAGCAGGAGTCTATGAGTATGTATAGAAAGCCCAAGATCGAGGACTCTTTGGCCAGAAATATGTTCAGGAGGTCAAAACCTCTGAATAGCTGATTTATCATCAAAAGGATTCTATAACTTTATATAGTTTGAAAAATTTTGAGGACACTTTGACCAAAAATAAGTTCAAAAGGTCAGATATGGACATCTATATGGCTTATGAAACATCAGAAGGAGTCTATATGTATAGAAAGCCCAAGATCGAGGACTCTTTGGCCAGAAATATGTTCAGGAGGTAAAAAAAGAGGACCTCTGAATAGCTGATTCATCATCAAAAGAATTCTATAACTTTATATGGTTTGAAGACTTTTGAGGACACTTTGACCACAAATAAGTTCAAAAGGACAGATATGGACATCTATATGGCTTATGAAGCATCAGAAGGAGTCTATGGGTATGTATAGAAAGCCCAAGGTCGAGGACTCTTTGGCCAGAAATATGTTCAGGAGGTCAAAAGAGGACCTCTGAATAGCTGATTTATCATCAAAAGAATTCTATAACTTTATATAGTTTGAAAAATTTTGATAACACTTTGACCACAAATGAGTTCAAAAGGTCAGAGATGGACATCTATATGGCTTATGATGCATCAGAAGGAGTCTATGAGTATGTATAGAAAGCCCAAGATCGAGGACTCTTTGGCCAGAAATATGTTCAGGAGGTCAAAACCTCTGAATAGCTGATTTATCATCAAAAGGATTCTATAACTATATATATTTTGAAAATTTTGAGGACACTTTACCCACAAATAAGTTCAAAAGGTCAGATATGGACATCTATATGGCTTATGATGCATCAGAAGGAGTCTATGAGTATGTATAGAAAGCCTAAGATCGAGGACTCTTTGGCCAGAAATATGTTCAGGAGGTCAAAACCTCTGAATAGCTGATTTATCATTAAAAGGATTCTAGAACTTTATATAGCTTGAAAAATTTTGAGGACACTTTGACCACAAATAAGTTCAAAAGGTCAGATATGGACATCTATATGGCTTATGAAGCATCAGAAAGAGTCTATGAGTATGTGTAGAAATCCCAAGATCGAGGACTCTTTGGCCAGAAATATGTTCAGGAGGTCAAAAGGGGACCTCTGAATAGCTGATTTATCATCAAAAGAATTCTATAACTTTATATAGTTTGAAAAATTTTGAGGACACTTTGACCACAAATAAGTTCAAAAGGACAAATATGGACATCTATATGGCTAATGAAGCATCAGAAGGAGTCTATGAGTATGTATAGAAAGCCCAAGATCGAGGACTCTTTGGCCAGAAATATGTTCAGGAGGTCAAAGGAGGACCTCTGAATAGCTGATTTATCATCAAAAGGATTCTATAACTTTATATAGTTTGAAAAATTTTGAGGACACTTTGACCACAAATAAGTTCAAAAGGTCAGATATGGACATCTATATGGCTTATGAAACATCAGAAGGAGTCTACATGTATAGAAAGCCCAAGATTGAGGACTCTTTTGCCAGAAATATGTTCAGGAGGTCAAAAGGGGACCTCTGAATAGCTGATTTATCATCAAAAGAATTCTATAACTTTATATAGTTTGAAGACTTTTGAGGACACTTTGACCACAAATAAGTTCAAAAGGACAGATATGGACATCTATATGGCTTATGAAGCATCAGAAGGAGTCTATGGGTATGTATAGAAAGCCCAAGGTCGAGGACTCTTTGGCCAGAAATATGTTCAGGAGGTCAAAAGAGGACCTCTGAATAGCTGATTTATCATCAAAAGAATTCTATAACTTTATATAGTTTGAAAAATTTTGATAACACTTTGACCACAAATGAGTTCAAAAGGTCAGAGATGGACATCTATATGGCTTATGATGCATCAGAAGGAGTCTATGAGTATGTATAGAAAGCCCAAGATCGAGGACTCTTTGGCCAGAAATATGTTCAGGAGGTCTAAACCTCTGAATAGCTGATTTATCATCAAAAGGATTCTATAACTTTATATAGTTTGAAAATTTTGAGGACACTTTACCCACAAATAAGTTAAAAAGGTCAGATATGGACATCTATATGGCTTATGATGCATCAGAAGGTGTCTATGAGTATGTGTAGAAAGCCTAAGATCGAGGACTCTTTGGCCAGAAATATGTTCAGGAGGTCAAAACCTCTGAATAGCTGATTTATCATTAAAAGGATTCTAGAACTTTATATAGTTTGAAAAATTTTGAGGACACTTTGACCACAAATAAGTTCAAAAGGTCAGATATGGACATCTATATGGCTTATGAAACATCAGAAGGAGTCTATATGTATAGAAAGCCCAAGATCGAGGACTCTTTGGCCAGAAATATGTTCAGGAGGTCAAAAGAGGACCTCTGAATAGCTGATTCATCATCAAAAGAATTCTATAACTTTATATAGTTTGAAGACTTTTGAGGACACTTTGACCACAAATAAGTTCAAAAGGACAGATATGGACATATATATGGCTTATGAAGCATGAGAAGGAGTCTATGGGTATGTATAGAAAGCCCAAGGTCGAGGACTCTTTGGCCAGAAATATGTTCAGGAGGTCAAAAGAGGACCTCTGAATAGCTGATTTATCATCAAAAGAATTCTATAACTTTATATAGTTTGAAAAATTTTGATAACACTTTGACCCCAAATGAGTTCAAAAGGTCAGAGATGGACATCTATATGTCTTATGATGCATCAGAAGGAGTCTATGAGTATGTATAGAAAGCCCAAGATCGAGGACTCTTTGGCCAGAAATATGTTCAGGAGGTCAAAACCTCTGAATAGCTGATTTATCATCAAAAGGATTCTATAACTTTATATAGTTTGAAAAATTTTGAGGACACTTTGACCACAAATGAGTTCAAAAGGTCAGAGATGGACATCTATATGGCTTATGATGCATCAGAAGGAGTCTATGAGAATGTATAGAAAGCCCAAGATCGAGGACTCTTTGGCCAGAAATATGTTCAGGAGGTCAAAACCTCTGAATAGCTGATTTATCATCAAAAGGATTCTATAACTTTATATAGTTTGAAAACTTTTGAGGACACTTTGACCACAAATAAGTTCAAAAGGACAGATATGGACATCTATATGGCTAATGAAGCATCAGGATTCTATGAGTATGTATAGAAAGCCCAAGGTCGAGGACTCTTTGGCCAGAAATATGTTCAGGAGGTCAAAAGAGGACCTCTGAATAGCTGATTTATCATCAAAAGAATTCTATAACTTTATATAGTTTGAAAAATTTTGAGGACACTTTGACCACAAATGAGTTCAGAAGGTCAGAGATGGACATCTATATGGCTTATGATGCATCAGAAGGAGTCTATGAGTATGTATAGAAAGCCAACGATCGAGGACTCTTTGGCCAGAAATATGTTCAGGAGGTCAACACCTCTGAATAGCTGATTTATCATCAAAAGGATTCTATAACTTTATATAGTTTGAAAAATGTTGAGGACACTTTGACCACAAACAAGTTCAAAAGGTCAGATATGGACATATATATGGCTTATGATGCATCAGAAGGAGTCTATAAGTATGTATAGAAAGCACAAGATCGAGGACTCTTTGGCCAGAAATATGTTCAGGAGGTCAAAACCTCTGAATAGTTGATTTATCATCAAAAGGATTCTAGAACTTTATATAGTTTGAAAAATTTTGAGGACACTTTGACCACAAATAAGTTAAAAATTTCAGATATGGACATCTATATGGCTTATGAATCATCAGAAGGAGTCTATGAGTATGTATAGAAAGCCCAAGATCGAGAACTCTTTGGCCAGAAATATGTTCCGTAGGTCAACAGGGGACCTCTGAATAGCTGATTTATCATCAAAAGGATTCTATAACTTTTTATAGTTTGAAAAATTTTGAGGACACTTTGACCACAAATAAGTTCAAAAGGACAGATATG
The DNA here is from genome assembly GCF_964197995.2 of Scardinius erythrophthalmus. NCBI lineage: Eukaryota > Metazoa > Chordata > Actinopteri > Cypriniformes > Leuciscidae > Scardinius > Scardinius erythrophthalmus. The sequence goes on from NC_138242.1 coordinate 11,294,539, forward strand.
GACATCTATATGGCTTATGAAGCATCAGAAGGAGTCTATGGGTATGTATAGAAAGCCCAAGGTCGAGGACTCTTTGGCCAGAAATATGTTCAGGAGGTCAAAAGAGGACCTCTGAATAGCTGATTTATCATCAAAAGAATTCTATAACTTTATATAGTTTGAAAAATTTTGATAACACTTTGACCACAAATGAGTTCAAAAGGTCAGAGATGGACATCTATATGGCTTATGATGCATCAGAAGGAGTCTATGAGTATGTATAGAAAGCCCAAGATCGAGGACTCTTTGGCCAGAAATATGTTCAGGAGGTCAAAACCTCTGAATAGCTGATTTATCATCAAAAGGATTCTATAACTTTATATAGTTTGAAAATTTTGAGGACACTTTACCCACAAATAAGTTCAAAAGGTCAGATATGGACATCTATATGGCTTATGATGCATCAGAAGGAGTCTATGAGTATGTATAGAAAGCCTAAGATCGAGGACTCTTTGGCCAGAAATATGTTCAGGAGGTCAAAACCTCTGAATAGCTGATTTATCATTAAAAGGATTCTAGAACTTTATATAGCTTGAAAAATTTTGAGGACACTTTGACCACAAATAAGTTCAAAAGGTCAGATATGGACATCTATATGGCTTATGAAGCATCAGAAAGAGTCTATGAGTATGTGTAGAAATCCCAAGATCGAGGACTCTTTGGCCAGAAATATGTTCAGGAGGTCAAAAGGGGACCTCTGAATAGCTGATTTATCATCAAAAGAATTCTATAACTTTATATAGTTTGAAAAATTTTGAGGACACTGACCACAAATAAGTTCAAAAGGACAAATATGGACATCTATATGGCTAATGAAGCATCAGAAGGAGTCTATGAGTATGTATAGAAAGCCCAAGATCGAGGACTCTTTGGCCAGAAATATGTTCAGGAGGTCAAAACCTCTGAATAGCTGATTTATCATCAAAAGGATTCTATAACTTTATATAGTTTGAAAAATTTTGAGGACACTTTGACCACAAATGAGTTCAAAAGGTCAGAGATGGACATCTATATTGCTTATGATGCATCAGAAGGAGTCTATATGTATAGAAAGCCCAAGATCGAGGACTCTTTGGCCAGAAATATGTTCAGGAGGTCAAAAGGGGACCTCTCAATAGCTGATTTATCATCAGAAAGAGTCTACTGACCACAAATAAGTTCAAAAGGTCAGATATGGACATCTATATGGCTTATGAAACATCAGAAGGAGTCTACATGTATAGAAAGCCCAAGATCGAGGACTCTTTGGCCAGAAATATGTTCAGGAGGTCAAAAGGGGACCTCTGAATAGCTGATTTATCTTTAAAAGGATTCTAGAAATTTATATAGTTTGAAAAATTTTGAGGACACTTTGACCACAAATGAGTTCAAAAGGTCAGAGATGGACATCTATATGGCTTATGATGCATCAGAAGGAGTCTATATGTATAGAAAGCCCAAGATCGAGGACTCTTTGGCCAGAAATATGTTCAGGAGGTCAAAGGAGCACCTCTGAATAGCTGATTTATCATCAAAAGGATTCTAGAACTTTATATAGTTTGAAAAATTTTGAGGACACTTTGACCACAAATAAGTTCAAAAGGTCAGATATGGACATCTATATGGCTTATGAAGCATCAGAAGGAGTCTATGAGTATGTATCGAAAGCCCAAGGTCGAGGACTCTTTGGCCAGAAATATGTTCAGGAGGTCAAAAGAGGACCTCTGAATAGCTGATTTATCATCATAAGAATTCTAGAACTTTATATAGTTTGAAAAATTTTGAGGACATTTGACCACAAATGAGTTAAAAAGGTCAGAGATGGACATCTATATGGCTTATGATGCATCAGAAGGAGTCTATGAGTATGTATGGAAAGCCCAAGATCGAGGACTCTTTGGCCAGAAATATGTTTAGGATGTCAAAACCTCTGAATAGCTGATTTATCATCAAAAGGATTCTATAACTTTATATAGTTTTAAAATTTTGAGGACACTTTACCCACAAATAAGTTCAAAAGGTCAGATATGGACATCTATATGGCTTATGATGCATCAGAAGGAGTCTATGAGTATGTATAGAAAGCCTAAGATCGAGGACTCTTTGGCCAGAAATATGTTCAGGAGGTCAAAACCTCTGAATAGCTGATTTATCATTAAAAGGATTCTAGAACTTTATATAGCTTGAAAAATTTTGAGGACACTTTGACCACAAATAAGTTCAAAAAGTCAGATATGGACATCTATATGGCTTATGAAACATCAGAAGGAGTCTACATGTATAGAAAGCCCAAGATCGAGGACTCTTTGGCCAGAAATATGTTCAGGAGGTCAAAAGGGGACCTCTGAATAGCTGATTTATCATCAAAAGGATTCTATAACTTTATATAGTTTGAAAATTTTGAGGACACTTTACCCACAAATAAGTTCAAAAGGTCAGAGATGGACATCTATATGGCTTATGATGCATCAGAAGGTGTCTATGAGTATGTATAGAAAGCCTAAGATCGAGGACTCTTTGGCCAGAAATATGTTCAGGAGGTCAAAACCTCTGAATAGCTGATTTATCATTAAAAGGATTCTAGAACTTTATATAGCTTGAAAAATTTTGAGGACACTTTGACAACAAATAAGTTCAAAAGGTCAGATATGGACATCTATATGGCTTATGAAGCATCAGAAAGAGTCTATGAGTATGTGTAGAAATCCCAAGATCGAGGACTCTTTGGCCAGAAATATGTTCAGGAAGTCAAAAGGGGACCTCTGAATAGCTGATTTATCATCAAAAGATTTCTATAACTTTATATAGTTTGAAAAATTTTGAGGACACTTTGACCACAAATAAGTTCAAAAGGACAAATATGGACATCTATATGGCTAATGAAGCATCAGAAGGAGTCTATGAGTATGTATAGAAAGCCCAAGATCGAGGACTCTTTGGCCAGAAATATGTTCAGGAGGTCAAAACCTCTGAATAGCTGATTTATCATCAAAAGGATTCTATAACTTTATATAGTTTGAAAAATTTTGAGGACACTTTGACCACAAATGAGTTCAAAAGGTCAGAGATGGACATCTATATGGCTTATGATGCATCAGAAGGAGTCTATGAGTATGTATAGAAAGCCCAAGATCGAGGACTCTTTGGCCAGAAATATGTTCAGGAGGTCAAAAGAGGACCTCTGAATAGCTGATTTATCATCAAAAGAATTCTATAACTTTATATAGTTTGAAAAATTTTGAGGACACTTTGACCACAAATGAGTTCAGAAGGTCAGAGATGGACATCTATATGGCTTATGAAGCATCAGAAAGAGTCTATGAGTATGTGTAGAAATCCCAAGATCGAGGACTCTTTGGCCAGAAATATGTTCAGGAGGTCAAAAGAGGACCTCTGAATAGCTGATTTATCATCAAAAGAATTCTATAACTTTATATAGTTTGAAAAATTTTGAGGACACTTTGACCACAAATGAGTTCAGAAGGTCAGAGATGGACATCTATATGGCTTATGATGCATCAGAAGGAGTCTATGAGTATGTATAGAAAGCCCAAGATCGAGGACTCTTTGGCCAGAAATATGTTCAGGAGGTCAAAAGGGGACCTCTGAATAGCTGATTTATCATCAAAAGAATTCTATAACTTTATATAGTTTGAAAAATTTTGATAACACTTTGACCACAAATGAGTTCAAAAGGTCAGAGATGGACATCTATATGGCTTATGATGCATCAGAAGGAGTCTATGAGTATGTATAGAAAGCCCAAGATCGAGGACTCTTTGGCCAGAAATATGTTCAGGAGGTCAAAACCTCTGAATAGCTGATTTATCATTAAAAGGATTCTAGAACTTTATATAGCTTGAAAAATTTTGAGGACACTTTACCCACAAATAAGTTCAAAAGGTCAGATATGGACATCTATATGGCTTATGATGCATCAGAAGGAGTCTGTGATTATGTATAGAAAGCCTAAGATCGAGGACTCTTTGGCCAGAAATATGTTCAGGAGGTCAAAACCTCTGAATAGCTGATTTATCATTAAAAGGATTCTAGAACTTTATATAGCTTGAAAAATTTTGAGGACACTTTGACCACAAATAAGTTCAAAAGGTCAGATATGGACATCTATATGGCTTATGAAGCATCAGAAAGAGTTTATGAGTATGTGTAGAAATCCCAAGATCGAGGACTCTTTGGCCAGAAATATGTTCAGGAGGTCAAAAGGGGACCTCTGAATAGCTGATTTATCATCAAAAGAATTCTATAACTTTATATAGTTTGAAAAATTTTGAGGACACTTTGACCACAAATAAGTTCAAAAGGACAAATATGGACATCTATATGGCTAATGAAGCATCAGAAGGAGTCTATGAGTATGTATAGAAAGCCCAAGATCGAGGACTCTTTGGCCAGAAATATGTTCAGGAGGTCAAAACCTCTGAATAGCTGATTTATCATCAAAAGGATTCTATAACTTTATATAGTTTGAAAAATTTTGAGGACACTTTGACCACAAATAAGTTCAAAAGGACAAATATGGACATCTATATGGCTAATGAAGCATCAGAAGGAGTCTATGAGTATGTATAGAAAGCCCAAGATCGAGGACTCTTTGGCCAGAAATATGTTCAGGAGGTCAAAACCTCTGAATAGCTGATTTATCATCAAAAGGATTCTATAACTTTATATAGTTTGAAAAATTTTGAGGACACTTTGACCACAAATGAGTTCAAAAGGTCAGAGATGGACATCTATATTGCTTATGATGCATCAGAAGGAGTCTATATGTATAGAAAGCCCAAGATCGAGGACTCTTTGGCCAGAAATATGTTCAGGAGGTCAAAAGGGGACCTCTGAATAGCTGATTTATCATCAGAAAGAGTCTACTGACCACAAATAAGTTCAAAAGGTCAGATATGGACATCTATATGGCTTATGAAACATCAGAAGGAGTCTACATGTATAGAAAGCCCAAGATCGAGGACTCTTTGGCCAGAAATATGTTCAGGAGGTCAAAAGGGGACCTCTGAATAGCTGATTTATCTTTAAAAGGATTCTATAACTTTATATAGTTTGAAAAATTTTGAGGACACTTTGACCACAAATGAGTTCAAAAGGTCAGATATGGACATCTATATGGCTTATGATGCATCAGAAGGAGTCTATATGTATAGAAAGCCCAAGATCGAGGACTCTTTGGCCAGAAATATGTTCAGGAGGTCAAAGGAGCACCTCTGAATAGCTGATTTATCATCAAAAGGATTCTAGAACTTTATATAGTTTGAAAAATTTTGAGGACACTTTGACCACAAATAAGTTCAAAAGGTCAGATATGGACATCTATATGGCTTATGATGCATCAGAAGGAGTCTATGAGTATGTATGGAAAGCCCAAGATCGAGGACTCTTTGGCCAGAAATATGTTTAGGATGTCAAAACCTCTGAATAGCTGATTTATCATCAAAAGGATTCTATAACTTTATATAGTTTGAAAATTTTGAGGACACTTTACCCACAAATAAGTTCAAAAGGTCAGATATGGACATCTATATGGCTTATGATGCATCAGAAGGAGTCTATGAGTATGTATAGAAAGCCCAAGATCGAGGACTCTTTGGCCAGAAATATGTTCAGGAGGTCAAAACCTCTGAATAGCTGATTTATCATCAAAAGGATTCTATAACTTTATATAGTTTGAAAAATTTTGAGGACACTTTGACCACAAATGAGTTCAAAAGGTCAGAGATGGACATCTATATGGCTTATGATGCATCAGAAGGAGTCTATGAGTATGTATAGAAAGCCCAAGATCGAGGACTCTTTGGCCAGAAATATGTTCAGGAGGTCAAAAGAGGACCTCTGAATAGCTGATTTATCATCAAAAGAATTCTATAACTTTATATAGTTTGAAAAATTTTGAGGACACTTTGACCACAAATGAGTTCAGAAGGTCAGAGATGGACATCTATATGGCTTATGAAGCATCAGAAAGAGTCTATGAGTATGTGTAGAAATCCCAAGATCGAGGACTCTTTGGCCAGAAATATGTTCAGGAGGTCAAAAGAGGACCTCTGAATAGCTGATTTATCATCAAAAGAATTCTATAACTTTATATAGTTTGAAAAATTTTGAGGACACTTTGACCACAAATGAGTTCAGAAGGTCAGAGATGGACATCTATATGGCTTATGATGCATCAGAAGGAGTCTATGAGTATGTATAGAAAGCCCAAGATCGAGGACTCTTTGGCCAGAAATATGTTCAGGAGGTCAAAAGGGGACCTCTGAATAGCTGATTTATCATCAAAAGAATTCTATAACTTTATATAGTTTGAAAAATTTTGATAACACTTTGACCACAAATGAGTTCAAAAGGTCAGAGATGGACATCTATATGGCTTATGATGCATCAGAAGGAGTCTATGAGTATGTATAGAAAGCCCAAGATCGAGGACTCTTTGGCCAGAAATATGTTCAGGAGGTCAAAACCTCTGAATAGCTGATTTATCATTAAAAGGATTCTAGAACTTTATATAGCTTGAAAAATTTTGAGGACACTTTACCCACAAATAAGTTCAAAAGGTCAGATATGGACATCTATATGGCTTATGATGCATCAGAAGGAGTCTGTGATTATGTATAGAAAGCCTAAGATCGAGGACTCTTTGGCCAGAAATATGTTCAGGAGGTCAAAACCTCTGAATAGCTGATTTATCATTAAAAGGATTCTAGAACTTTATATAGCTTGAAAAATTTTGAGGACACTTTGACCACAAATAAGTTCAAAAGGTCAGATATGGACATCTATATGGCTTATGAAGCATCAGAAAGAGTTTATGAGTATGTGTAGAAATCCCAAGATCGAGGACTCTTTGGCCAGAAATATGTTCAGGAGGTCAAAAGGGGACCTCTGAATAGCTGATTTATCATCAAAAGAATTCTATAACTTTATATAGTTTGAAAAATTTTGAGGACACTTTGACCACAAATAAGTTCAAAAGGACAAATATGGACATCTATATGGCTAATGAAGCATCAGAAGGAGTCTATGAGTATGTATAGAAAGCCCAAGATCGAGGACTCTTTGGCCAGAAATATGTTCAGGAGGTCAAAACCTCTGAATAGCTGATTTATCATCAAAAGGATTCTATAACTTTATATAGTTTGAAAAATTTTGAGGACACTTTGACCACAAATGAGTTCAAAAGGTCAGAGATGGACATCTATATTGCTTATGATGCATCAGAAGGAGTCTATATGTATAGAAAGCCCAAGATCGAGGACTCTTTGGCCAGAAATATGTTCAGGAGGTCAAAAGGGGACCTCTGAATAGCTGATTTATCATCAGAAAGAGTCTACTGACCACAAATAAGTTCAAAAGGTCAGATATGGACATCTATATGGCTTATGAAACATCAGAAGGAGTCTACATGTATAGAAAGCCCAAGATCGAGGACTCTTTGGCCAGAAATATGTTCAGGAGGTCAAAAGGGGACCTCTGAATAGCTGATTTATCTTTAAAAGGATTCTAGAAATTTATATAGTTTGAAAAATTTTGAGGACACTTTGACCACAAATGAGTTCAAAAGGTAAGAGATGGACATCTATATGGCTTATGATGCATCAGAAGGAGTCTATATGTATAGAAAGCCCAAGATCGAGGACTCTTTGGCCAGAAATATGTTCAGGAGGTCAAAGGAGCACCTCTGAATAGCTGATTTATCATCAAAAGGATTCTAGAACTTTATATAGTTTGAAAAATTTTGAGGACACTTTGACCACAAATAAGTTCAAAAGGTCAGATATGGACATCTATATGGCTTATGAAGCATCAGAAGGAGTCTATGAGTATGTATCGAAAGCCCAAGGTCGAGGACTCTTTGGCCAGAAATATGTTCAGGAGGTCAAAAGAGGACCTCTGAATAGCTGATTTATCATCATAAGAATTCTAGAACTTTATATAGTTTGAAAAATTTTGAGGACATTTGACCACAAATGAGTTAAAAAGGTCAGAGATGGACATCTATATGGCTTATGATGCATCAGAAGGAGTCTATGAGTATGTATGGAAAGCCCAAGATCGAGGACTCTTTGGCCAGAAATATGTTTAGGATGTCAAAACCTCTGAATAGCTGATTTATCATCAAAAGGATTCTATAACTTTATATAGTTTGAAAATTTTGAGGACACTTTACCCACAAATAAGTTCAAAAGGTCAGATATGGACATCTATATGGCTTATGATGCATCAGAAGGAGTCTATGAGTATGTATAGAAAGCCTAAGATCGAGGACTCTTTGGCCAGAAATATGTTCAGGAGGTCAAAACCTCTGAATAGCTGATTTATCAATAAAAGGATTCTAGAACTTTATATAGCTTGAAAAATTTTGAGGACACTTTGACCACAAATAAGTTCAAAAAGTCAGATATGGACATCTATATGGCTTATGAAACATCAGAAGGAGTCTACATGTATAGAAAGCCCAAGATCGAGGACTCTTTGGCCAGAAATATGTTCAGGAGGTCAAAAGGGGACCTCTGAATAGCTGATTTATCTTTAAAAGGATTCTAGAAATTTATATAGTTTGAAAAATTTTGATAACACTTTGACCACAAATGAGTTCAAAAGGTCAGAGATGGACATCTATATGGCTTATGATGCATCAGAAGGAGTCTATGAGTATGTATAGAAAGCCCAAGATCGAGGACTCTTTGGCCAGAAATATGTTCAGGAGGTCAAAACCTCTGAATAGCTGATTTATCATTAAAAGGATTCTAGAACTTTATATAGCTTGAAAAATTTTGAGGACACTTTGACCACAAATAAGTTCAAAAGGTCAGATATGGACATCTATATGGCTTATGAAGCATCAGAAAGAGTCTATGAGTATGTGTAGAAATCCCAAGATCGAGGACTCTTTGGCCAGAAATATGTTCAGGAGGTCAAAACCTCTGAACAGCTGATTTATCATCAAAAGGATTCTATAACTTTATATAGTTTGAAAAATTTTGAGGACACTTTGACCACAAATGAGTTAAAAAGGTCAGAGATGGACATCTATATGGCTTATGATGCATCAGAAGGAGTCTATGAGTATGTATGGAAAGCCCAAGATCGAGGACTCTTTGGCCAGAAATATGTTTAGGATGTCAAAACCTCTGAATAGCTGATTTATCATCAAAAGAATTCTATAACTTTATATAGTTTGAAGACTTTTGAGGACACTTTGACCACAAATGAGTTCAGAAGGTCAGAGATGGACATCTATATGGCTTATGATGCATCAGAAGGAGTCTATGAGTATGTATAGAAAGCCCAAGATCGAGGACTCTTTGGCCAGAAATATGTTCAGGAGGTCAAAACCTCTGAATAGTTGATTTATCATCAAAAGGATTCTAGAACTTTATATAGTTTGAAAAATTTTGAGGACACTTTGACCACAAACAAGTTAAAAATTTCAGATATGGACATCTATATGGCTTATGAATCATCAGAAGGAGTCTATTAGTATGTATAGAAAGCCCAAGATCGAGAACTCTTTGGCCAAAAATATGTTTCGTAGGTCAACAGGGGACCTCTGAATAGCTGATTTATCATCAAAAGGATTCTATAACTTTTTATAGTTTGAAAAATTTTGAGGACACTTTGACCACAAATAAGTTCAAAAGTTCAGATATGGACATCTATATGGTTTATGAAGTTTCAAAAGAATTCAATGAGTATTTATAGAAAGCCCAAGATCGACTCTTTGGCCAGAAATATTTTCAGCAGGTCAATTATGGACTTCTGTAAGACTAATTTAACATCAGAAGGAGTCGATACGTTTATAATAGTAAAAAACATTTTGAGGATTCTTTGGCCAAAAATATGTTCAATTGGTCTTATATGGACTACAGTCTGGCTGATATAACATCATGAGAAGTCTGTATAGTTTGAGAAATATGTATAGTAAGGTAAATGTTCAAGGTCTTTGGCCAGAAATATGTTCAGAAGGTCAAATATGGACTTCTGTATGGCTGATTTAACATAAGAAGGAGTCTATATTCGTTTATGGTAGACAACATCATTTTGAGAACTCTGTTGTCAATGATTTATTATCAGAAGGAGACTATAACTTTATATAGTTTGAAAAATTTTGAGGACACTTTGACCAGAAATACGTTTATTGAACATGGGAAGGAGTTTGATCTGGTGTGCAATGCAATGCAATGCAAAAAGTGCATGCCCTATGTTACTCTTCATTGCACAACGTTAGATCGTTTGTGCAATGCAATGCAACAACAGATGTTATCTCTTTAATGAACATGGGAAGGAGTTAGTTTTGGTGTGCAATGCAGGGATAGAAGTGCATATGTTTTTCTTCAATGATGCACAACGATAGATCGTTTGTGCAATGCAACAACCTACGTTATCTCTTTAATGAACATGGGAATTAATTAGTTGTAGTGTGCAATGCAATGCAATCCAAGAAGTGCATAGCCTATATGTTATTGTTCAGTGGACAACGTTAGATCGTTTGTGCAATGCAATGCAACAACATAAATTTTATCTCTTTAATGAACATGGGAAGGAGTTAGTTCTGGTGTGCAATGCAATGCGAAAAGTGCATTATCTATATGTTCCGGTATTCTACCGTGCATTCTATCGTTGTCCAACGGAATGAGTTAATTCTGTCCATTGTAAAGCAAAACCCAGTGCAATGATTTTCCTTTACTGCACATTAATTAATCTACTTATACATTCAGTCAACTGATGTTAACTTTCTATACATACTCTTCGACTCCTGATCAGCCAATACAGAAGTCCATATTTGACCAAAGTAACATATTTCTGGCCAAAGAGTCCTCGATTTCTATACATACATCATTGACTCCTGATGCTTCATAAGCCATGGATATCTATATGGATATCTATTTGGCTTATGGCTTACTTTTTAAAGAGATAATATGTTGCATTGCATTGCAGAAACGATCTAACGTTGTGCACTGAAGAATAACATTTCGGGTATGCACTTTTGGCATTGCATTGCACACCAGATCTTACTTCTTCAAATGTTCATTGAAGAGATAACATTTTGCATTGCATTGCGCAAACGATCTAACGTTGTGCATTGAAGAGAAACATAGACCATGCACTTTTTACATTGCATTGAATTGCACACCAGAACTAACTCTTTCCCATGTTCACTAAAGAGATAACATGTTGCATTGCGTTGCATTGCATTGCAGAAACGATCTAATGTTGTGCACTGAATAATAACATTTATGCACTTTTTGCATTGCATTGCACACCAGAACTAACTCCTTCAAATGTTAGAAAAGTTAGTTATGGTGTGCAATGCAATGCAATGCAAAAAGTGAATAGCCAATGTTACTCTTCAATGCAAAATGTTAGATCGTTTGTGCATAACATATGTTATCTCTTTAATGAACATGGGCAGGAGTTCGGGTGTGCAATGCAATACAATGCATGCATATAGCCTAAATGTTATTCTTCAATGCACAACGTTATGCAATGCGCAATGCAATTCAAAATGTTATCTCTTTAATAAGCATTTGAAGGTGTTAGTTCTGGTGTGCAATGCAATGCAATGCAAAAAGTGCATAAATGTTATTCAGTGCACAGCGTTAAATCGTTTGTGCAAAGCAATGCAATGTTGCATAACATATGTTATCTTTTTAATGAACATGGGAAGGAGTTAGTTCGGCTGTACATGCAACACAATCCGTTAGATCGTTTGTGCAATGCAATGCAACATGTTATCTCTTTAATAAACATTTGAAGGAGTTAGTTCTTGTGTGCAATGCAATGCAAAGCAATGCAAAAAATGCATGGCCTATGTTACTCTTCAATGCACAACGTTAGATCGTTTTGTGCAATGCAATGCAAAATGTTATCTCTTTAATAAACATGGGAAGTAGTTAGTTCTGGAGTGCAATGCAATGCAATGCAAAAAGTGCATAGCCTATATGTTATTCTTCATTGCACAGCGTTAGATCGTTTGTGCAATGCAATGCAACATGTTATCCCTTTAATGAACATGGGAAGGAGCTAGTTCTGGTGTGCAAAGCAATGCAAAGCAAAAAGTGAATAGCATATGTTACTCTTCAATGCACAAACAATGAAATGTTGCATAACATATGTTATCTCTTTAATGAACATGGGACGGAGTAGGTTCGGTTGTGCAATGCAATACAACATCATTGCACCTTATTTCTTTAAAGAAAATGGGATTGATTTAGTTCTGGTGTGCAATGCAATGCAAGAATTGCATAACCTATATTATTCTTCAATGCACAACGTTAGATCGTTTGTGCAATGCAAAATGTTATCTCTTTAATAAACATTTGAAGGAGTTAGTTCTGGTGTGCAATGCAATACAATGCAAAAAGTGCATAAATATTCTTCAGTGCACAACGTTAGATCGTTTCTGCAAAACAATGAAATGTTGCATAACATGTTATCTCTTTTATGAACAATGGGAAGGAGTTAGTTCGGGTGTGCAATGCAATACAATGCATGCATTTAGTCTATATGTTATTCTTCAATGCACAAAGTTAGATCGTTTGTGCAATGCAATGCAAAATGTTATCTCTTTAATAAATATTTGAAGGAGTTAGTTCTGGTGTGCAATGCAATGCAAAAAGTGCATGGCCTATGTGTTATTCTTCAGTGCACAACGTTAGATCGTTTGTGCAATGCAATGCAAAATGTTATCTCTTTAGTAAACATTTGAAGGAGTTAGTTCTGGTGTGCAATGCAAAGCAATGCTAGTGCATAGCCTATATATTATTCTTCAATGCACAGCGTTAGATCGTTTGTGCAATGTAATGCAACAACACTTGTTATCTCTTTAATGAACATGGGAATGAATTAGATCTACTGTGCAATGCAATGCAATCCAAGAAGTGCATAGCCTATATGTTATTGTTCAGTGGACAAAGTTAGATCCTTTGTGCAATGCATAAATGTTATATCTTTAATGAACATGGGAAGGAGTTAGTTCTGGTGTGCAATGCAATGCGAAAAGTGCTTTATCTATATGTTTATTCTTCAGTGCATTCCAAAGTTGCCCAACGACAGAATGCACTTAAGAATAAACATATAGATAAAGCACTTTTCGCATTGCATTGCACACCAGAACTAACTCCCATAATTGTGTCCATTGTAAAGCAACAGCTAGTGCAATGATTTTCCTTCACTGCACATTAACCTACTTTATACATTCAGTCAACTGATGTTAACTTTCTATACATACTCTTGGACTCCTGATGTACGTAAGTACATGTTTGTCCAAAGTAACATATTTCTGGCCAAACAGTCCTCGATTTCTATACATACTCATTGACTCCTGATGCTTCATAAGCCAATATAGATATCCATACAGATATGGCTTATGGCTCACCTTTTGAAATTATTTCTCCTCAAAGTGTCCTCAAAAATTTTCAAAAAATGTAAAATTATAGTCTTCTTCTGATTGATAAATCAGCTATACAGAGGTCTCCTTTTGACCTCCTGAACATATTTCTGGCCAAAGATTCCTCGATCTTGGGCTTTTTATATATACTAATAGACTCCCTTTGATGCTTCAAAATCCATATAGATGTCCATATCTGACCTTTTGAACTTATTTGTGGTCAAAGGGTCGTCAAAATTTGTCATACTATATAAAGTTATAGAATCCTTTTGATGATAAATCAGCTATTCAGAGGTTTTCACCTCCTGAACATATTTCTGGCCAAAGAGTCCTCGATCTTGGGCTTTCTATACATACTCATAGACTCTGTCTGATGCATCATAAGCCATATAGATGTCCATATCTGACCTTTTCAACCTATTTGTGGTCGAAGTGTCCTCAAAAATTTTCAAAATATATAAAGTTATATATAAATATATATATATACTAATAGTATAATCTGGTCAAAGGGTCCTTTGATGCTTCAAAATCCATATAGATGTCCATATCTGACATTTTGAACTTATTTGTGGTCAAAGGGTCCTCAAAATGTTTTAAACTACATAAAGTTATAGAATCCTTTTGATGATAAATCAGCTATTCAGAGGTTTTGACCTCCTGAACATATTTCTGGCCAAAGAGTCCTCGATCTTGGGCTTTCTATATATACTCATAGACGCCCTTTGATGCTTCAAAATCCATATAGATGTCCATATCTGACCTTTTGAACTTATTTCTGGTCAAAGGGTCCTCAACATTTTTCAAACTATATAAAGTTATAGAATTCTTTTGATGATAAATCAGCTATTCAGAGGTCCCCTTTTGACCTCCTGAACATATTTCTCGCCAGAGTCCTCGATCTTGGGCTTTCTATACATACTCATAGACTCGTTCTTAGCCATATAGATGTACATATCTGACCTTTTGAACTTATTTGTGGTCAGTGTCCTCAAATTTTTTCAAACTATATAAAGTTATAGAATTCTTTTGATGATAAATCAGCTATTCAGAGGTCCCCTTTTGACCTCCTGAACATATTTCTGGCCAAAGAGTCCTCGATCTTGGGCTTTCTATGTATACTCATAGACTCCCTCTGATGCTTCAAAAGCCACATATATGTCCATATCTGACCTTTTGAAATTATTTCTGGTCAAAGGGTCCTAAAAAGTTTTTAAACTATATAAAGTTATAGACTCCTTCTGATGATAAAACAGCTATTCAGAGGTCCCCTTTTGACCTACTGAACATATTTCTGGCCAAAGAGTCCTAAAAGATTAATACAATACATTCAGACTGATATCTTCGGATGTTATATCCTCCTGACAAAAGACCATATTTGACATACTGAATTTTTTTCTGGCCAAGGAGTATTCGAAATTTGGGCTTTCTATACATACTCCTTCTGATGCTTCATAAGTCATATATATGTCCACAACTGACCTTTTTAACTTATTTGTGGTCAAAGGGTCCTTAAAATTTTTCAAACTACATAAAGTTATAGAATCCTTTTGATGAAAAATGAGCTATTCAGAGGTTTTGACCTCCTGAACATATTTCTGGCCAAATAATCCTCGATCTTGGGCTTTCTATACATACTTATAGACTCCTTCTGATGCTTCATAAGCCATATACATATGTCCATATCTGACCTTTTGAACTTATTTGTGGTCAAAGTGTCCTCAAAATCTTTCAATCTATATGAAGTTCTAGAATCCTTTTGATGATAAATCAGCTATTCAGAGGATTTGACCTCCTGAACATATTTCTGGCAAAAGAGTCCTCGATCTTGGGCTTTCTATACATACTCATAGACTCCTTCTGATGCATAACAAGCCATATAGATGTCCATCTTTCACCTTTTGAACTCATTTGTGGTCAAAGTGTCCTTAAAATTTTTCAAACTATATAAAGTTATAGAATTCTTTTGATGATAAATCAGCTATTCAGAGGTCACCTTTTTGACCTCTTGAACATATTTCTGGCCAAAGAGTCCTCGATCTTGGGCTTTCTATATATACTCATAGACTCCCTCTAATGCTTCAAAAGCCATATAGATGTCCATATCTGACCTTTTGAACTTATTTCTGGTCAAAGGGTCCTCAAAAGTTTTCAAACTATGTAAAGTTATAGATTCTTTCTGATGATAAATCAGCTATTCAGAGGTCCCCTTTTGACCTCCTGAACATATTTCTGGCCAAAGAGTCCTCGATATTGGGCTTTCTATACATACTCATAGACTCCGTCTGATGCTTCATAAGCCATATATATGTCCATATCTGACCTTTTGAACCTATTTCTGGTCAAAGTGTCCTCAAAATTTTTCAAACTATATAAAATTATAGAATTCTTTTGATGATAAATCAGCTATTCAGAGGTCCCCTTTTGACCTCCTGAGCATATTTCTCGCCAAAGAGTCCTCGATTTTGGGCTTTCTATATATAGTCATAGACTCCCTCTGATGCTTCAAAATCTATATAGATGTCCATATCTGACCTATTGAACTTATTTCTGGTCAAAGGGTCCTCAAAATTTTTCAAACTATATAAAGTTATAGACTCTTTCTGATGATAAATCAGCTATTCAGAGGTCCCCTTTTGACCTCCTGAACATATTTCTGGCCAAAGAGTCCTCGATATTGGGCTTTCTATACATACTCATAGACTCTTTCTGATGCTTCATAAGCCATATAGATGTCCATATCTGACCTTTTGAACCTATTTGTGGTCGAAGTGTCCTCAAAATTTTTCTAACTATATAAAGTTATAGAATTCTTTTGATGATAAATCAGCTATTCAGAGGTCCCCTTTTGATCCCTCTTGAACATATTTCTGGCCAAAGAGTCCTCGATCTTGGGCTTTCTATATATACTCATAGACTCTCTCTGATGCTTCAAAAGCCATATGTCCATATCTGACCTTTTGAACTTATTTCTGGTCAAAGGGTCCTCAAAAGTTTTCAAACTATATAAAGTTATAGACTCTTTCTGATGATAAATCAGCTATTCAGAGGTTTTGACCTCCTGAACATATTTCTGGCCAAAGAATCCTCGATCTTGGGCTTTCTATACATACTAATAGACTCCTTCTGATGCATCATAAGCCATATAGATGTCCATATCTGACCTTTTGAACGTATTTGTGGTCAAAGGGTCCTCAAAATTTTTCAAACTATATAAAGTTATAGAATCCTTTTGATGATAAATCAGCTATTCAGAGGTTTTGACCTCCTGAACATATTTCTGGCCAAAGAATCCTCGATCTTGGGCTTTCTATACATAATCATAGACTCCGTCTGATGCATCATAAGCCATATAGATGTCCATACCTGACCTTTTTAACTTATTTGTGGTCAAAGGGTCCTCAAAATGTTTCAAACTATATAAAGTTATAGAAATCTTTTGATGATAAATCAGCTATTCAGAGGTCCCCTTTTGACCTCCTGAACATATTTCTCGCCAAAGAGTCCTCGATCTTGGGCTTTCTATATATAGTCATAGACTCCATCTGATGCTTCAAAATCTATATAGATGTCCATATCTGACCTTTTGAACTTATTTCTGGTCAAAGGGTCCTCAAAATTTTTCAAACTATATAAAGTTATAGAATTCTTTTTATGGTAAATCAGCTATTCAGAGGTCCCCTTTTGACCTCCTGAACATATTTCTGGCCAAAGAGTCCTCGATATTGGGCTTTCTATACATACTCATAGACTCTTTCTGATGCTTCATAAGCCATATAGATGTCCATATCTGAACTTTTGAACCTATTTGTGGTCGAAGTGTCCTCAAAATTTTTCAAACTATATAAAGTTATAGAATTCTTTTGATGATAAATCAGCTATTCA
This sequence comes from Scardinius erythrophthalmus, assembly GCF_964197995.2. Classification (NCBI taxonomy): domain Eukaryota; kingdom Metazoa; phylum Chordata; class Actinopteri; order Cypriniformes; family Leuciscidae; genus Scardinius; species Scardinius erythrophthalmus. Next base: position 11,311,856 of record NC_138242.1, read on the forward strand.
GAGGTCCCCTTTTGACCTCTTGAACACATTTCTGGCCAAAGAGTCCTCGATCTTGGGCTTTCTATATATACTCATAGACTCCGTCTGATGCATCATAAGCCATATAGATGTCCATACCTGACCTTTTGAACTTATTTGTGGTCAAAGGGTCCTCAAAATGTTTCAAACTATATAAAGTTATAGAATTCTTTTGATGATAAATCAGCTATTCAGAAGTCATTTGACCTCCTGAACATATTTCTCGCCAATGAGTCCTAGATCTTGGGCTTTCTATATATACTCATAGACTCCCTCTGATGCTTCAAAAGCCGTATAGATGTCCATATCTGACCTTTTGAACTTATTTCTGGTCAAAGGGTCCTCAAAAGTTGAGATGGTCCTCACTGCAGAGCATAAAATCCGGGGGGAGGAGTCGGATAAAATCCAACTCCTCCCACCATACATACCTAAACCTACCAATCTCCACCCCCTGATCCCTAAACCCCTCCCTTAAACCTACCCATCTCCACCCCTAAACCTACCAATCTCCACCCCTTATATAAGATCCGACTCCTCCCCTCGGATCTTGTGTACTGCATTGAGGTGCTACTGGAAAAGTTTTCAAACTATATAGAGTTATAGACTCTTTCTGATGATAAATCAGCTATTCAGAGGTCCCCTTTTGACCTACTGAACATATTTCTGGCCAAAGAGTCCTAAAAGATTAATACAATACATTCAGACTGATATCTTCGGATGTGTTATATCCTCCTGACAAAAGTCCATATTTGACATACTGAATTTTTTTCTGGCCAAGGAGTATTCGAAACTTGGGCTTTCTATACATACTCCTTCTGATGCTTCATAAGCCATATATATGTCCATATCTGACCTTTTGAACTTATTTGTGGTCAAAGGGTCCTCAAAGTGTTTTAAACTATATAAAGTTATAGAATCCTTTTGATGATAAATCAGCTATTCAGAGGTTTTGACCTCCTGAACATATTTCTGGCCAAAGAGTCCTCGATCTTGGGCTTTCTATACATACTCATAGACTCCGTCTGATGCATCATAAGCCATATAGATGTCCATATCTGACCTTTTGAACTTATTTCTGGTCAAAGGGTCCTCAAAAATTTTCAAACTATATAAAGTTATAGAATTCTTTTTATGATAAATCACCTATTCAGAGGTCCTCTTTTGACCTCCTGATTTTATTTCTGGCAAAAGAGTCCTCGATCTTGGGCTTTCTATACATACTCAAAGACTCCTGATGCTTCATAAGCCATATGACCTTTTGAACTTATTTGTGGTCAAAGTGTCCTCAAAATTTTTCAAACTATTTAAAGTTATAGAATTCTTTTGATGATAAATCAGCTATTCAGAGGTCCCCTTTTGACCTACTGAACATATTTCTTGCCAAAGAGTCCTAAAAGATTAATACAATACATTCAGACTCTGAATGACTCAGACAAACATCTTCGGATGTTATATCCTCCTGACAAAAGTCCATATTTGGCATACTGAATTTTTTTCTGGCCAAGGAGTATTCGAAACTTGGGCTTTCTATACCTTCTGATAAGCCATATACATGTCCATATCTGACCTTTTGAACTTATTTGTGGTCAAAGTATCCTCAAAATATTTCAAACTATATAAAGTAATAGACTCCTTTTGATGATAAATCAGCTATACAGAGGTCCCCTTTTGACCTCCTGAAGATATTTCTGTTGAGGACACTTCGACCACAAATAAGTTCAAAAGGTCAGATATGGACATCTATATGGCTTTGGAAGCATCAGAGGGAGTCTATGAGTATATATAGAAAGCCCAAGCTCGAGGACTCTTTGGCGAGAAATATGTTAAGGAGGTCAAAACCTTTGAATAGCTGATTTATCATCAAAAGAATTCTATAACTTTATATAGTTTGAAAAATTTTGAGGACACTTTGACCACAAATAAGTTCAAAAGGTCAGATATGGACATCTATATAGATTTTGAAGCATCAGAGGGAGTCTATGAGTATATATAAAAAGCCCAAGATCGAGGACTCTTTGGTGAGAAATATGTTCAGGAGGTCAAAAGGGGACCTCTGAATAGCTGATTTATCATCAAAAGAATTCTATAACTTTATATAGTTTGAAACATTTTGAGGACACTTTGACCACAAATAAGTTCAAAAGGTCAGATATGGACATCTATATGGCTTATGAAGCATCAGATGGAGTCTATGAGTATGTATAGAAAGCCCAAGGTCGAGGACTCTTTGGCCAGAAATATGTTCAGGAGGTCAAAAGAGGACCTCTGAATAGCTGATTTATCATCAAAAGAATTCTATAACTTTATATAGATTGAAAACTTTTGAGGACACTTTGACCACAAATAAGTTCAAAAGGTCAGATATGGACATCTATATGGCTTATGAAGCATCAGAAGGAGTCTATATGTATAGAAAGCCCAATAGTTAGGGAAAGTTAGGAATTTTTTTTGCCAATAGCCAATAGCTTTTTTTACCATGTGTTCCTATAGGTGTCTAGTAACACCTCCCAATTTATCCACGGCCAAATCCTCGGGGAAACGCCTGGAGAGGCAATCAAAGTTGGGGTGCCCAGACGTCCTGGGTAAAAATAATGAATAAAAAAAAAAAAAAAATTTCAATATTACCTTTTGAGATGTCTAACTAGGGGTTTTTAGGGGTGCCGAATCTATCCCAGCCATTAGTTTTGAGTAAAAATGACTCCAAGTCCATACAAAAACCACATAAAAATGGTTTTATTGAACAATTACAAAACAAAACTTACTAAATCGGTTTAAGGCCAGACACTACAGGTGAATAGAGTCAAATTTTTAACTAGCAGATATCACCATGAAAATTTCCCAGTTGATTACCTATATTAAGATGAGAAAAAAATGTATTACAAGTTTTCTGTAATTTAATTTTTAAATATGCAAATTAGGCAATATCTAATTAAATATGCGCTAATTTGCATATCTTTTAAAAAACGAAATCAGAGTATTGGATAAAGCCAGGTTAAAAATTATTTCCAACTGTCAGATCCAAATATGGTCATTTCATTTTTATCAGCAACCAATTGTGAAAGTACAGTAAAAGGGCTGAATGCGCAATCTCATTGGCTGATGATAAATCTTTAAAGGCCATTTTCTCAAAATGACTTTTCTCTCATTCTCCAAGTCTGAAATCTCCACTTCAGTACCACCTATATACACCAAACTCTCCAGTCTTGTACCTAGTTATATTATGAAGACATATACAGAGGGATTTGTAAATATATTATTCCTAGCCTGATTTATATTACATTTTATTCCAAAAAAACATGGCGAAAATCATTTTTTAAGGCTATTGACAGTATTTTCGGATTTACAGGATAACAAAAGTAGATATCCATAAATCCCTCAGTAATTTTTTTCCCATCTAATATGTGAACACAATGAAAAAATAATTTTTAACCTGGCTTTATCCAATACTCAGTTTTCATTTTTTAAAAGATATGCAAATTAGTGCATATTTAATTAGCTATAGCCTAATTTGCATATTTAAACATTAAATTACAGAAAACTTGTAATACATTTTTTTCTCATCTTAATATAGGTAATCAACTGGGAAAGTTTCATGGTGATATCTGCTAGTTAAAAATTTGACTCTATTCACCTGTAGTGTCTGGCCTTAAACCGATTTAGTAAGTTTTGTTTTGTAATTGTTCAATAAAACCATTTTTATGTGGTTTTTGTATGGACTTGGAGTAATTTTTAGTCAAAACTAATGGCTGGGATAGATTCGGCACCCCTAAAAACCCCTAGTTAGACATCTCAAAAGGTAATATTGAAATTTTTTTTTTTTTTTTAAATCATTATTTTTACCCAGGCCGTCTGGGCACCCCAACTTTGATTGCCTCTCCAGGCGTTTCCCCGAGGATTTGGCCGTGGATAAATTGGGAGGTGTTACTAGACACCTATAGGAACACATGGTAAAAAAAGCTATTGGTAAGAAATTTTTTTGCAGATTGGCAAAAAAAAATCCTAACTTTCCCTAACTACAAGATCGAGGACTCTTTGGCCAGAAATATGTTCAGGAGGTCAAAAGGGGACCTCTGAATAGCTGATTTATCATCAAAATAATTCTATAACTTTAAATAGTTTGAAAAATTTTGAGGACACTTTGACCACAAATAAGTTCAAAAGGTCAGATATGGACATCTATATGGCTTATGAAGCATCAGAAGTAGTATGTATAGAAAGCCCAAGTTTCAAATACTCCTTGGCCAGAAATAAATTCAGTATGTCAAATATGAACTTTTGTCAGGAGGATATAACATCCGAAGATATCAGTCTGAATGTATTGTATTAATCTTTTAGGACTCTTTGGCCAGAAATATGTTCAGTAGGTCAAAAGGGGACCTCTGAATAGCTGATTTATCATCAGAAAGAGTCTATAACTTTATATAGTTTGAAAACTTTTGAGGACCCTTTGACCAGAAATAAGTTCAAAACGTCAGATATGGACATCTATATGGCTTTTGAAGCATCAGAGGGAGTCTATGAGTATATATAGAAAGCCCAAGATCGAGGACTCTGGCGAGAAATATGTTCAGGAGGTCAAATGACCTCTGAATAGCTGATTTATCATCAAAAGAATTCTATAACTTTATATAGTTTGAAAAATTTTGAGGACACTTTGACCACAAATAAGTTCCAAAGATCAGATATGGACATCTATACAGATTTTGAAGCATCAGAGGGAGTCTATGAGTATATATAGAAAGCCCAAGATCGAGGACTCTTTGGTGAGAAATATGTTCAGGAGGTCAAAAGGGGACCTCTGAATAGCTAATTTATCATCAAAATAATTCTATAACTTTACATAGCTTGAAAAATTTTGAGGACACTTTGACCACAAATAAGTTCAAAAGGTGGACATCTATATGGCTTATGAAGCATCAGAAGGAGTCTATGAGTATGTATATAAAGCCCAAGATCGAGGACTCTTTGGCCAGAAATATGTTCAGGAGGACAAAGGGGGCCCCATGAAATACTGATTTATCATCAAAAGGAGTCTATAACTTGATATAGTTTGAAAATTTTTGAGGACACTTTGACCACAAATAAGTTCAAAAGGTCAGATATGGACATCTATATGGCTTATGAAGCATCAGAAGGAGTATGTATAGAAAGCCCAAGTTTCGAATACTCCTTGGCCAGAAATATGTTCAGGAGGTCAAAACCTCTGAATAGCTGATTTATCATCAAAAGGATTCTAGAAATTTATATAGTTTGAAAATTTTTGAGGACACTTTGACCACAAATAAGTTCAAAAGGACAGATATGGACATCTATATGGCTTATGATGCATCAGAAGGAGTCTATGAGTATGTATAGAAAGCCCAAGATCGAGGACTCTTTGGCCAGAAATATGTTCAGGAGGTCAAAACCTCTGAATAACTGATTTATCATCAAAAGGATTCTAGAAATTTATATAGTTTGAAAAATTATTAAATTAAAAATTAAAAATAAGCACTCTTTGGCCAGAAATATGTTCAGGAGGTCAAAAGAGGACCTCTGAATAGCTGATTTATCATCAAAAGAATTCTATAACTTTATATAGTTTGAAAAATTTTGAGGACACTTTGACCACAAATGAGTTCAAAAGGTCAGAGATGGACATCTATATGGCTTATGATGCATCAGAAGGAGTCTATATGTATAGAAACCCCAAGATCGAGGACTCTTTGGCCAGAAATATGTTCAGGAGGTCAAAAGAGGACCTCTGAATAGCTGATTTATCATCAAAAGGATTATAGAACTTTATATAGTTTGAAAAATTTTGAGGACACTTTGACCACAAATAAGTTCAAAAGGTCAGAGATGGACATATGGCTTATGAAGCATCAGAAGGAGTATGTATAGAAAGCCCAACTTTCGAATACTCCTTGGCCAGAAAAAAATTCAGTATGTCAAATATGGTCTTTTGTCAGGAGGATATAACATCCGAAGATATCAGTCTGAATGTATTGTATTAATCTTTTAGGACTCTTTAGCCAGAAATATGTTCAGTAGGTCAAAAGGGGACCTCTGAATAGCTGATTTATCATCAGAAAGAGTCTATAACTTTATATAGTTTAAAAACTTTTTAGGACCCTTTGACCAGAAATAAGTTCAAAAGGTCAGATATGGACATATATATGGCTTATGAAGCGTCAGAAGGAGTCTATGAGTATATATAGAAAGCCCAAGATCTAGGACTCTTTGGCCAGAAATATGTTCAGTAGGTCAACAGTGGACCTCTGAATAGCAGATTTATCATCAGAAAGAATCTATAACTTTATATAGTTTGAAAACTTTTGAGGACCCTTTGACCACAAATAAGTTCAAAAGGTCAGATATGGACATCTATATGGCTTATGAAGCATCAGACGGAGTCTATGAGAATGTATAGAAAGCCAAAAGGTCGAGGACTCTTTGGCCAGAAATATGTTCAGGAGGTCAAAAGAGAACCTCTGAATAGCTGATTTATCATCAAAAGAATTCTTTAACTTTATATAGTTTGAAAAATTTTAAGGACACTTTGACCACAAATGAGTTCAAAAGGTGAAAGATGGACATCTATATGGCTTGTTATGCATCAGAAGGAGTCTATGAGTATGTATAGAAAGCCCAAGATCGAGGACTCTTTGGCCAGAAATATATTCAGGAGGTCAAAACCTCTGAATAGCTGATTTATCATCAAAAAGATTCTAGAAATTTATATAGTTTGAAAAATTTTGAGGACACTTTGACCACAAATAAGTTCAAAAGGACAGAGATGGACATCTATATGGCTTATGATGCATCAGAAGGAGTCTATATGTATAGAAAGCCCAAGATCGAGGACTCTTTGGCCAGAAATATGTTTAGGAGGTCAAAGGAGGACCTCTGAATAGCTGATTTATCATCAAAAGGATTCTAGAACTTTATATAGTTTGAAAAATTTTGAGGACACTTTGACCACAAATAAGTTCAAATGGTCAGATATGGACATCTATATGGCTTATGAAGCATCAGAAGGAGTCCATGAGTATGTATCGAAAGCCCAAGGTCGAGGACTCTTTGGCCAGAAATATGTTCAGGAGGTCAAAAGAGGACCTCTGAATTGGTGATTTATCATCATAAGAATTCTATAACTTTATATAGTTTGAAAAATTTTGAGGACATTTGACCACAAATGAGTTAAAAAGGTCAGAGATGGACATCTATATGGCTTATGATGCATCAGAAGGAGTCTATGAGTATGTATAGAAAGCCCAAGATCGAGGACTCTTTGGCCAGAAATATGTTCAGGAGGTCAAAACCTCTGAATAGCTGATTTATCATCAAAAGGATTCTATAACTTTATATAGTTTGAAAATTTTGAGGACACTTTGACCACAAATAAGTTCAAAAGGTCAGATATGGACATCTATATGGCTTATGATGCATCAGAAGGAGTCTATGAGTATGTATAGAAAGCCCAAGATCGAGGACTCTTTGGCCAGAAATATGTTCAGGAGGTCAAAAGAGGACCTCTGAATAGCTGATTTATCATCAAAAGGATTCTAGAACTTTACATAGTTTGAAAAATGTTGAGGACACTTTGACCACAAATAAGTTCAAAAGGTCAGATATGGACATATATATGGCTTAGGATGCATCAGAAGGAGTCTATGAGTATGTATAGAAAGCCCAAGATCGAGGACTCTTTGGCCAGAAATATGTTCAGGAGGTCAAAACCTCTGAATAGCTGATTTATCATCAAAAGGATTCTAGAAATTTATATAGTTTGAAAAATTTTGATGACACTTTGACCACAAATAAGTTCAAAAGGACAGATAAGGACATATATATGGCTTATGATGCATCAGAAGGAGTCTATAAGTATATATAGAAAGCCCAAGATCGAGGACTCTTTGGCCAGAAATATGTTCAGGAGGTCAAAACCTCTGAATAGCTGATTTATCATCAAAAGGATTCTAGAAATTTATATAGTTTGAAAAATTTTGAGGACACTTTGACCACAAATGAGTTCAAAAGGTCAGAGATGGACATCTATATGGCTTATGATGCATCAGAAGGAGTATATATGTATAGAAAGCCCAAGATCGAGGACTCTTTGGCCAGAAATATGTTCAGGAGGTCAAAGGAGGACCTCTGAATAGCTGATTTATCATCAAAAGGATTCTAGAACTTTATATAGTTTGAAAAATTTTGAGGACACTTTGACCACAAATAAGTTCAAAAGGTCAGATATGGACATCTATATGGCTTATGAAGCATCAGAAGGAGTCCATGAGTATGTATCGAAAGCCCAAGGTCGAGGACTCTTTGGCCAGAAATATGTTCAGGAGGTCAAAAGAGGACCTCTGAATAGCTGATTTATCATCATAAGAATTCTAGAACTTTATATAGTTTGAAAAATTTTGAGGACATTTGACCACAAATGAGTTAAAAAGGTCAGAGATGGACATCTATATGGCTTATGATGCATCAGAAGGAGTCTATGAGTATGTATAGAAAGCCCAAGATCGAGGACTCTTTGGCCAGAAATATGTTCAGGAGGTCAAAACCTCTGAATAGCTGATTTATCATCAAAAGGATTCTATAACTTTATATAATTTGAAAATTTTGAGGACACTTTGACCACAAATAAGTTCAAAAGGTCAGATATGGACATCTATATGGCTTATGATGCATCAGAAGGAGTCTATGAGTATGTATAGAAAGCCCAAGATCGAGGACTCTTTGGCCAGAAATATGTTCAGGAGGTCAAAAGAGGACCTCTAAATAGCTGATTTATCATCATAAGAATTCTAGAACTTTATATAGTTTGAAAAATTTTGAGGACACTTTGACTACAAATAAGTTCAAAAGGTCAGATATGGACATATATATGGCTTATGAAACATCAGAAGGAGTCTATATGTATAGAAAGCCCAAGATCGAGGACTCTTTGGCCAGAAATATGTTCAGGAGGTCAAAAGGGGACCTCTGAATAGCTGATTTATCATCAAAAGAATTCTATAACTTTATATAGTTTGAAAACTTTTGAGGACACTTTGACCACAAATAAGTTCAAAAGGACAGATATGGACATCTATATGGCTTATGAAGCATCAGAAGGAGTCTATGGGTATGTATAGAAAGCCCAAGGTCGAGGACTCTTTGGCCAGAAATATGTTCAGGAAGTCAAAAGAGGACCTCTGAATAGCTGATTTATCATCAAAAGAATTCTATAACTTTACATAGATTGAAAAATTTTGATAACACTTTGACCACAAATGAGTTCAAAAGGTCAGAGATGGACATCTATATGGCTTATGATGCATCAGAAGGAGTCTATGAGTATGTATAGAAAGCCTAAGATCGAGGACTCTTTGGCCAGAAATATGTTCAGGAGGTCAAAACCTCTGAATAGCTGATTTATCATTAAAAGGATTCTAGAACTTTATATAGCTTGAAAAATTTTGAGGACACTTTGACCACAAATAAGTTCAAAAGGTCAGATATGGACATCTATATGGCTTATGAAGCATCAGAAAGAGTCTATGAGTATGTGTAGAAATCCCAAGATCGAGGACTCTTTGGCCAGAAATATGTTTAGGAGGTCAAAAGGGGACCTCTGAATGGCTGATTTATCATCAAAAGAATTCTATAACTTTATATAGTTTGAAAAATTTTGAGGACACTTTGACCACAAATAAGTTCAAAAGGACAAATATGGATATCTATATGGCTAATGAAGCATCAGAAGGAGTCTATGAGTATGTATAGAAAGCCCAAGATCGAGGACTCTTTGGCCAGAAATATGTTCAGGAGGTCAAAACCTCTGAATAGCTGATTTATCATCAAAAGGATTCTATAACTTTATATAGTTTGAAAATTTTGAGGACACTTTACCCACAAATAAGTTCAAAAGGTCAGATATGGACATCTATATGGCTTATGATGCATCAGAAGGAGTCTATGAGTATGTATAGAAAGCCTAAGATCGAGGACTCTTTGGCCAGAAATATGTTCAGGAGGTCAAAACCTCTGAATAGCTGATTTATCATTAAAAGGATTCTAGAACTTTATATAGCTTGAAAAATTTTGAGGACACTTTGACCACAAATAAGTTCAAAAGGTCAGATATGGACATCTATTTGGCTTATGAAGCATCAGAAAGAGTCTATGAGTATGTGTAGAAATCCCAAGATCGAGGACTCTTTGGCCAGAAATATGTTCAGGAGGTCAAAAGGGGACCTCTGAATAGCTGATTTATCATCAAAAGAATTCTATAACTTTATATAGTTTGAAAAATTTTGAGGACACTTTGACCACAAATAAGTTCAAAAAGACAAATATGGACATCTATATGGCTAATGAAGCATGAGAAGGAGTCTATGAGTATGTATAGAAAGCCCAAGATCGAGGACTCTTTGGCCAGAAATATGTTCAGGAGGTCAAAAGGGGACCTCTGAATAGCTGATTTATCATCAGAAAGAGTCTACTGACCACAAATAAGTTGAAAAGGTCAGATATGGACATCTATATGGCTTATGAAACATCAGAAGGAGTCTACATGTATAGAAAGCCCAAGATCGAGGACTCTTTGGCCAGAAATATGTTCAGGAGGTCAAAAGGGGACCTCTGAATAGCTGATTTATCTTTAAAAGGATTCTAGAAATTTATATAGTTTGAAAAATTTTGAGGACACTTTGACCACAAATGAGTTCAAAAGGTCAGAGATGGACATCTATATGGCTTATGATGCATCAGAAGGAGTCTATATGTATAGAAAGCCCAAGATCGAGGACTCTTTGGCCAGAAATATGTTCAGGATGTCAAAGGAGCACCTCTGAATAGCTGATTTATCATCAAAAGGATTCTAGAACTTTATATAGTTTGAAAAATTTTGAGGACACTTTGACCACAAATAAGTTCAAAAGGTCAGATATGGACATCTATATGGCTTATGAAGCATCAGAAGGAGTCTATGAGTATGTATCGAAAGCCCAAGGTCGAGGACTCTTTGGCCAGAAATATGTTCAGGAGGTCAAAAGAGGACCTCTGAATAGCTGATTTATCATCATAAGAATTCTAGAACTTTATATAGTTTGAAAAATTTTGAGGACATTTGACCACAAATGAGTTAAAAAGGTCAGAGATGGACATCTATATGGCTTATGATGCATCAGAAGGAGTCTATGAGTATGTATGGAAAGCCCAAGATCGAGGACTCTTTGGCCAGAAATATGTTCAGGAGGTCAAAAGAGGACCTCTAAATAGCTGATTTATCATCATAAGAATTCTAGAACTTTATATAGTTTGAAAAATTTTGAGGACACTTTGACCACAAATAAGTTCAAAAGGTCAGATATGGACATATATATGGCTTATGAAACATCAGAAGGAGTCTATATGTATAGAAAGCCCAAGATCGAGGACTCTTTGGCCAGAAATATGTTCAGGAGGTCAAAAGGGGACCTCTGAATAGCTGATTTATCATCAAAAGAATTCTATAACTTTATATAGTTTGAAAACTTTTGAGGACACTTTGACCACAAATAAGTTCAAAAGGACAGATATGGACATCTATATGGCTTATGAAGCATCAGAAGGAGTCTATGGGTATGTATAGAAAGCCCAAGGTCGAGGACTCTTTGGCCAGAAATATGTTCAGGAAGTCAAAAGAGGACCTCTGAATAGCTGATTTATCATCAAAAGAATTCTATAACTTTACATAGATTGAAAAATTTTGATAACACTTTGATCACAAATGAGTTCAAAAGGTCAGAGATGGACATCTATATGGCTTATGATGCATCAGAAGGAGTCTATGAGTATGTATAGAAAGCCTAAGATCGAGGACTCTTTGGCCAGAAATATGTTCAGGAGGTCAAAACCTCTGAATAGCTGATTTATCATTAAAAGGATTCTAGAACTTTATATAGCTTGAAAAATTTTGAGGACACTTTGACCACAAATAAGTTCAAAAGGTCAGATATGGACATCTATATGGCTTATGAAGCATCAGAAAGAGTCTATGAGTATGTGTAGAAATCCCAAGATCGAGGACTCTTTGGCCAGAAATATGTTCAGGAGGTCAAAAGGGGACCTCTGAATAGCTGATTTATCATCAAAAGAATTCTATAACTTTATATAGTTTGAAGACTTTTGAGGACACTTTGACCACAAATAAGTTCAAAAGGACAGATATGGACATCTATATGGCTTATGAAGCATCAGAAGGAGTCTATGGGTATGTATAGAAGCATACCCATAGCCCAAGGTCGAGGACTCTTTGCCCAGAAATATTTTCAGGAGGTCAAAACAGGACCTCTGAATAGCTGATTTATCATCAAAAGAATTCTATAACTTTATATAGTTTGAAAATTTTTGATAACACTTTGACCAAAAATGAGTTCAAAAGGTCAGAGATGGACATCTATATGGCTTATGATGCATCAGAAGGAGTCTATGAGTATGTATAGAAAGCCTAAGATCGAGGACTCTTTGGCCAGAAATATGTTCAGGAGGTCAAAACCTCTGAATAGCTGATTTATCATTAAAAGGATTCTAGAACTTTATATAGCTTGAAAAATTTTGAGGACACTTTGACCACAAATAAGTTCAAAAGGTCAGATATGGACATCTATTTGGCTTATGAAGCATCAGAAAGAGTCTATGAGTATGTGTAGAAATCCCAAGATCGAGGACTCTTTGGCCAGAAATATGTTCAGGAGGTCAAAAGGGGACCTCTGAATAGCTGATTTATCATCAAAAGAATTCTATAACTTTATATAGTTTGAAAAATTTTGAGGACACTTTGACCACAAATAAGTTCAAAAAGACAAATATGGACATCTATATGGCTAATGAAGCATCAGAAGGAGTCTATGAGTATGTATAGAAAGCCCAAGATCGAGGACTCTTTGGCCAGAAATATGTTCAGGAGGTCAAAAGGGGACCTCTGAATAGCTGATTTATCATCAGAAAGAGTCTACTGACCACAAATAAGTTGAAAAGGTCAGATATGGACATCTATATGGCTTATGAAACATCAGAAGGAGTCTACATGTATAGAAAGCCCAAGATCGAGGACTCTTTGGCCAGAAATATGTTCAGGAGGTCAAAAGGGGACCTCTGAATAGCTGATTTATCTTTAAAAGGATTCTAGAAATTTATATAGTTTGAAAAATTTTGAGGACACTTTGACCACAAATGAGTTCAAAAGGTCAGAGATGGACATCTATATGGCTTATGATGCATCAGAAGGAGTCTATATGTATAGAAAGCCCAAGATCGAGGACTCTTTGGCCAGAAATATGTTCAGGATGTCAAAGGAGCACCTCTGAATAGCTGATTTATCATCAAAAGGATTCTAGAACTTTATATAGTTTGAAAAATTTTGAGGACACTTTGACCACAAATAAGTTCAAAAGGTCAGATATGGACATCTATGCTTCATAAGCCATATGGCTTATGAAGCATCAGAAGGAGTCTATGAGTATGTATCGAAAGCCCAAGGTCGAGGACTCTTTGGCCAGAAATATGTTCAGGAGGTCAAAAGAGGACCTCTGAATAGCTGATTTATCATCATAAGAATTCTAGAACTTTATATAGTTTGAAAAATTTTGAGGACATTTGACCACAAATGAGTTAAAAAGGTCAGAGATGGACATCTATATGGCTTATGATGCATCAGAAGGAGTCTATGAGTATGTATGGAAAGCCCAAGATCGAGGACTCTTTGGCCAGAAATATGTTCATGAGGTCAAAAGGGGACCTCTGAATAGCTGATTTATCTTTAAAAGGATTCTAGAAATTTATATAGTTTGAAAAATTTTGAGGACACTTTGACCACAAATAAGTTCAAAAGGTCAGATATGGACATATATATGGCTTATGAAACATCAGAAGGAGTCTATATGTATAGAAAGCCCAAGATCGAGGACTCTTTGGCCAGAAATATGTTCAGGAGGTCAAAAGGGGACCTCTGAATAGCTGATTTATCATCAAAAGAATTCTATAACTTTATATAGTTTGAAAACTTTTGAGGACACTTTGACCACAAATAAGTTCAAAAGGACAGATATGGACATCTATATGGCTTATGAAGCATCAGAAGGAGTCTATGGGTATGTATAGAAAGCCCAAGGTCGAGGACTCTTTGGCCAGAAATATGTTCAGGAGGTCAAAAGAGGACCTCTGAATAGCTGATTTATCATCAAAAGAATTCTATAACTTTACATAGATTGAAAAATTTTGATAACACTTTGACCACAAATGAGTTCAAAAGGTCAGAGATGGACATCTATATGGCTTATGATGCATCAGAAGGAGTCTATGAGTATGTATAGAAAGCCTAAGATCGAGGACTCTTTGGCCAGAAATATGTTCAGGAGGTCAAAACCTCTGAATAGCTGATTTATCATTAAAAGGATTCTAGAACTTTATATAGCTTGAAAAATTTTGAGGACACTTTGACCACAAATAAGTTCAAAAGGTCAGATATGGACATCTATATGGCTTATGAAGCATCAGAAAGAGTCTATGAGTATGTGTAGAAATCCCAAGATCGAGGACTCTTTGGCCAGAAATATGTTCAGGAGGTCAAAAGGGGACCTCTGAATGGCTGATTTATCATCAAAAGAATTCTATAACTTTATATAGTTTGAAAAATTTTGAGGACACTTTGACCACAAATAAGTTCAAAAGGACAAATATGGATATCTATATGGCTAATGAAGCATCAGAAGGAGTCTATGAGTATGTATAGAAAGCCCAAGATCGAGGACTCTTTGGCCAGAAATATGTTCAGGAGGTCAAAACCTCTGAATAGCTGATTTATCATCAAAAGGATTCTATAACTTTATATAGTTTGAAAAATTTTGAGGACACTTTGACCACAAATAAGTTCAAAAGGTCAGATATGGACATCTATATGGCTTATGAAACATCAGAAGGAGTCTATATGTATAGAAAGCCCAAGATCGAGGACTCTTTGGCCAGAAATATGTTCAGGAGGTCAAAAGGGGACCTCTGAATAGCTGATTTATCATCAAAAGAATTCTATAACTTTATATAGTTTGAAGACTTTTGAGGACACTTTGACCACAAATAAGTTCAAAAGGACAGATATGGACATCTATATGGCTTATGAAGCATCAGAAGGAGTCTATGGGTATGTATAGAAAGCCCAAGGTCGAGGACTCTTTGCCCAGAAATATTTTCAGGAGGTCAAAAGAGGACCTCTGAATAGCTGATTTATCATCAAAAGAATTCTATAACTTTATATAGTTTGAAAAATTTTGATAACACTTTGACCAAAAATGAGTTCAAAAGGTCAGAGATGGACATCTATATGGCTTATGATGCATCAGAAGGAGTCTATGAGTATGTATAGAAAGCCCAAGATCGAGGACTCTTTGGCCAGAAATATGTTCAGGAGGTCAAAACCTCTGAATAGCTGATTTATCATCAAAAGGATTCTATAACTTTATATAGTTTGAAAATTTTGAGGACACTTTACCCACAAATAAGTTCAAAAGGTCAGATATGGACATCTATATGGCTTATGATGCATCAGAAGGAGTCTATGAGTATGTATAGAAAGCCCAAGATCGAGGACTCTTTGGCCAGAAATATGTTCAGGAGGTCAAAAGGGGACCTCTGAATAGCTGATTTATCATCAGAAAGAGTCTACTGACCACAAATAAGTTGAAAAGGTCAGATATGGACATCTATATGGCTTATGAAACATCAGAAGGAGTCTACATGTATAGAAAGCCCAAGATCGAGGACTCTTTGGCCAGAAATATGTTCAGGAGGTCAAAAGGGGACCTCTGAATAGCTGATTTATCTTTAAAAGGATTCTAGAAATTTATATAGTTTGAAAAATTTTGAGGACACTTTGACCACAAATGAGTTCAAAAGGTCAGAGATGGACATCTATATGGCTTATGATGCATCAGAAGGAGTCTATATGTATAGAAAGCCCAAGATCGAGGACTCTTTGGCCAGAAATATGTTCAGGATGTCAAAGGAGCACCTCTGAATAGCTGATTTATCATCAAAAGGATTCTAGAACTTTATATAGTTTGAAAAATTTTGAGGACACTTTGACCACAAATAAGTTCAAAAGGTCAGATATGGACATCTATATGGCTTATGAAGCATCAGAAGGAGTCTATGAGTATGTATCGAAAGCCCAAGGTCGAGGACTCTTTGGCCAGATATATGTTCAGGAGGTCAAAAGAGGACCTCTGAATAGCTGATTTATCATCATAAGAATTCTAGAACTTTATATAGTTTGAAAAATTTTGAGGACATTTGACCACAAATGAGTTAAAAAGGTCAGAGATGGACATCTATATGGCTTATGATGCATCAGAAGGAGTCTATGAGTATGTATGAAAAGCCCAAGATCGAGGACTCTTTGGCCAGAAATATGTTTAGGATGTCAAAACCTCTGAATAGCTGATTTATCATCAAAAGGATTCTATAACTTTATATAGTTTGAAAATTTTGAGGACACTTTACCCACAAATAAGTTCAAAAGGTCAGATATGGACATCTATATGGCTTATGATGCATCAGAAGGAGTCTATGAGTATATATAGAAAGCCTAAGATCGAGGACTCTTTGGCCAGAAATATGTTCAGGAGGTCAAAACCTCTGAATAGCTGATTTATCATTAAAAGGATTCTAGAACTTTATATAGCTTGAAAAATTTTGAGGACACTTTGACCACAAATAAGTTCAAAAAGTCAGATATGGACATCTATATGGCTTATGAAACATCAGAAGGAGTCTACATGTATAGAAAGCCCAAGATCGAGGACTCTTTGGCCAGAAATATGTTCAGGAGGTCAAAAGGGGACCTCTGAATAGCTGATTTATCTTTAAAAGGATTCTAGAAATTTATATAGTTTGAAAAATTTTGATAACACTTTGACCACAAATGAGTTCAAAAGGTCAGAGATGGACATCTATATGGCTTATGATGCATCAGAAGGAGTCTATGAGTATGTATAGAAAGCCCAAGATCGAGGACTCTTTGGCCAGAAATATGTTCAGGAGGTCAAAACCTCTGAATAGCTGATTTTTCATCAAAAGGATTCTATAACTTTATATAGTTTGAAAATTTTGAGGACACTTTACCCACAAATAAGTTCAAAAGGTCAGAGATGGACATCTATATGGCTTATGATGCATCAGAAGGTGTCTATGAGTATGTATAGAAAGCCTAAGATCGAGGACTCTTTGGCCAGAAATATGTTCAGGAGGTCAAAACCTCTGAATAGCTGATTTATCATTAAAAGGATTCTAGAACTTTATATAGCTTGAAAAATTTTGAGGACACTTTGACCACAAATAAGTTCCAAAGGTCAGATATGGACATCTATATGGCTTATGAAGCATCAGAAAGAGTCTATGAGTATGTGTAGAAATCCCAAGATCGAGGACTCTTTGGCCAGAAATATGTTCAGGAAGTCAAAAGGGGACCTCTGAATAGCTGATTTATCATCAAAAGATTTCTATAACTTTATATAGTTTGAAAAATTTTGAGGACACTTTGACCACAAATAAGTTCAAAAGGACAAATATGGACATCTATATGGCTAATGAAGCATCAGAAGGAGTCTATGAGTATGTATAGAAAGCCCAAGATCGAGGACTCTTTGGCCAGAAATATGTTCAGGAGGTCAAAACCTCTGAATAGCTGATTTATCATTAAAAGGATTCTAGAACTTTATATAGCTTGAAAAATTTTGAGGACACTTTGACCACAAATAAGTTCAAAAGGTCAGATATGGACATCTATATGGCTTATGAAGCATCAGAAAGAGTCTATGAGTATGTGTAGAAATCCCAAGATCGAGGACTCTTTGGCCAGAAATATGTTCAGGAAGTCAAAAGGGGACCTCTGAATAGCTGATTTATCATCAAAAGATTTCTATAACTTTATATAGTTTGAAAAATTTTGAGGACACTTTGACCACAAATGAGTTCAAAAGGTCAGAGATGGACATCTATATGGCTTATGATGCATCAGAAGGAGTCTATGAGTATGTATAGAAAGCCCAAGATCGAGGACTCTTTGGCCAGAAATATGTTCAGGAGGTCAAAACCTCTGAATAGCTGATTTATCATTAAAAGGATTCTAGAACTTTATATAGCTTGAAAAATTTTGAGGACACTTTGACCACAAATGAGTTCAAAAGGTCAGAGATGGACATCTATATGGCTTATAAAGCATCAGAAAGAGTCTATGAGTATGTGTAGAAATCCCAAGATCGAGGACTCTTTGGCCAGAAATATGTTCAGGAGGTCAAAAGGGGACCTCTGAATAGCTGATTTATCATCAAAAGAATTCTATAACTTTATATAGTTTGAAAAATTTTGAGGACACTTTGAC
Source organism: Scardinius erythrophthalmus (assembly GCF_964197995.2). Lineage (NCBI taxonomy): Eukaryota > Metazoa > Chordata > Actinopteri > Cypriniformes > Leuciscidae > Scardinius > Scardinius erythrophthalmus. The sequence goes on from NC_138242.1 coordinate 11,330,265, forward strand.
CACAAATAAGTTCAAAAGGTCAGATATGGACATCTATATGGCTTATGAAACATCAGAAGGAGTCTATGAGTATGTATCGAAAGCCCAAGGTCGAGGACTCTTTGGCCAGAAATATGTTCAGGAGGTCAAAAGGGGACCTCTGAATAGCTGATTTATCATCAAAAGAATTCTATAACTTTATATAGTTTGAAGACTTTTGAGGACACTTTGACCACAAATAAGTTCAAAAGGACAGATATGGACATCTATATGGCTTATGAAGCATCAGAAGGAGTCTATGGGTATGTATAGAAAGCCCAAGGTCGAGGACTCTTTGGCCAGAAATATGTTCAGGAGGTCAAAAGAGGACCTCTGAATAGCTGATTTATCATCAAAAGAATTCTATAACTTTATATAGTTTGAAAAATTTTGATAACACTTTGACCACAAATGAGTTCAAAAGGTCAGAGATGGACATCTATATGGCTTATGATGCATCAGAAGGAGTCTATGAGTATGTATAGAAAGCCCAAGATCGAGGACTCTTTGGCCAGAAATATGTTCAGGAGGTCAAAACCTCTGAATAGCTGATTTATCATCAAAAGGATTCTATAACTTTATATAGTTTGAAAATTTTGAGGACACTTTACCCACAAATAAGTTCAAAAGGTCAGATATGGACATCTATATGGCTTATGATGCATCAGAAGGAGTCTATGATTATGTATAGAAAGCCTAAGATCGAGGACTCTTTGGCCAGAAATATGTTCAGGAGGTCAAAACCTCTGAATAGCTGATTTATCATTAAAAGGATTCTAGAACTTCATATAGCTTGAAAAATTTTGAGGACACTTTGACCACAAATAAGTTCAAAAGGTCAGATATGGACATCTATATGGCTTATGAAGCATCAGAAAGAGGCTAGGAGTATGTGTAGAAATCCCAAGATCGAGGACTCTTTGGCCAGAAATATGTTCAGGAGGTCAAAAGGGGACCTCTGAATAGCTGATTTATCATCAAAAGAATTCTATAACTTTATATAGTTTGAAAAATTTTGAGGACACTTTGACCACAAATAAGTTCAAAAGGACAAATATGGACATCTATATGGCTAATGAAGCATCAGAAGGAGTCTATGAGTATGTATAGAAAGCCCAAGATCGAGGACTCTTTGGCCAGAAATATGTTCAGGAGGTCAAAACCTCTGAATAGCTGATTTATCATCAAAAGGATTCTATAACTTTATATAGTTTGAAAAATTTTGAGGACACTTTGACCACAAATGAGTTCAAAAGGTCAGAGAGGGACATCTATATTGCTTATGATGCATCAGAAGGAGTCTATATGTATAGAAAGACCAAGATCGAGGACTCTTTGGCCAGAAATATGTTCAGGAGGTCAAAAGGGGACCTCTGAATAGCTGATTTATCATCAGAAAGAGTCTACTGACCACAAATAAGTTCAAAAGGTCAGATATGGACATCTATATGGCTTATGATGCATCAGAAGGAGTCTATATGTATAGAAAGCCCAAGATCGAGGACTCTTTGGCCAGAAATATGTTCAGGAGGTCAAAGGAGCACCTCTGAATAGCTGATTTATCATCAAAAGGATTCTAGAACTTTATAAAGTTTGAAAAATTTTGAGGACACTTTGACCACAAATAAGTTCAAAAGGTCAGATATGGACATCTATATGGCTTATGAAGCATCAGAAGGAGTCTATGAGTATGTATCGAAAGCCCAAGGTCGAGGACTCTTTGGCCAGAAATATGTTCAGGAGGTCAAAAGAGGACCTCTGAATAGCTGATTTATCATCATAAGAATTCTAGAACTTTATATAGTTTGAAAAATTTTGAGGACATTTGACCACAAATGAGTTAAAAAGGTCAGAGATGGACATCTATATGGCTTATGAAGCATCAGAAAGAGTCTATGAGTATGTGTAGAAATCCCAAGATCGAGGACTCTTTGGCCAGAAATATGTTCAGGAAGTCAAAAGGGGACCTCTGAATAGCTGATTTATCATCAAAAGATTTCTATAACTTTATATAGTTTGAAAAATTTTGAGGACACTTTGACCACAAATAAGTTCAAAAGGTCAGAGATGGACATCTATATGGCTTATGATGCATCAGAAGGTGTCTATGAGTATGTATAGAAAGCCTAAGATCGAGGACTCTTTGGCCAGAAATATGTTCAGGAGGTCAAAACCTCTGAATAGCTGATTTATCATTAAAAGGATTCTAGAACTTTATATAGCTTGAAAAATTTTGAGGACACTTTGACCACAAATAAGTTCCAAAGGTCAGATATGGACATCTATATGGCTTATGAAGCATCAGAAAGAGTCTATGAGTATGTGTAGAAATCCCAAGATCGAGGACTCTTTGGCCAGAAATATGTTCAGGAAGTCAAAAGGGGACCTCTGAATAGCTGATTTATCATCAAAAGATTTCTATAACTTTATATAGTTTGAAAAATTTTGAGGACACTTTGACCACAAATAAGTTCAAAAGGACAAATATGGACATCTATATGGCTAATGAAGCATCAGAAGGAGTCTATGAGTATGTATAGAAAGCCCAAGATCGAGGACTCTTTGGCCAGAAATATGTTCAGGAGGTCAAAACCTCTGAATAGCTGATTTATCATTAAAAGGATTCTAGAACTTTATATAGCTTGAAAAATTTTGAGGACACTTTGACCACAAATAAGTTCAAAAGGTCAGATATGGACATCTATATGGCTTATGAAGCATCAGAAAGAGTCTATGAGTATGTGTAGAAATCCCAAGATCGAGGACTCTTTGGCCAGAAATATGTTCAGGAAGTCAAAAGGGGACCTCTGAATAGCTGATTTATCATCAAAAGATTTCTATAACTTTATATAGTTTGAAAAATTTTGAGGACACTTTGACCACAAATGAGTTCAAAAGGTCAGAGATGGACATCTATATGGCTTATGATGCATCAGAAGGAGTCTATGAGTATGTATAGAAAGCCCAAGATCGAGGACTCTTTGGCCAGAAATATGTTCAGGAGGTCAAAACCTCTGAATAGCTGATTTATCATTAAAAGGATTCTAGAACTTTATATAGCTTGAAAAATTTTGAGGACACTTTGACCACAAATAAGTTCAAAAAGTCAGATATGGACATCTATATGGCTTATGAAGCATCAGAAAGAGTCTATGAGTATGTGTAGAAATCCCAAGATCGAGGACTCTTTGGCCAGAAATATGTTCAGGAGGTCAAAAGGGGACCTCTGAATAGCTGATTTATCATCAAAAGAATTCTATAACTTTATATAGTTTGAAAAATTTTGAGGACACTTTGACCACAAATAAGTTCAAAAGGTCAGATATGGACATCTATATGGCTTATGAAACATCAGAAGGAGTCTATGAGTATGTATCGAAAGCCCAAGGTCGAGGACTCTTTGGCCAGAAATATGTTCAGGAGGTCAAAAGGGGACCTCTGAATAGCTGATTTATCATCAAAAGAATTCTATAACTTTATATAGTTTGAAGACTTTTGAGGACACTTTGACCACAAATAAGTTCAAAAGGACAGATATGGACATCTATATGGCTTATGAAGCATCAGAAGGAGTCTATGGGTATGTATAGAAAGCCCAAGGTCGAGGACTCTTTGGCCAGAAATATGTTCAGGAGGTCAAAAGAGGACCTCTGAATAGCTGATTTATCATCAAAAGAATTCTATAACTTTATATAGTTTGAAAAATTTTGATAACACTTTGACCACAAATGAGTTCAAAAGGTCAGAGATGGACATCTATATGGCTTATGATGCATCAGAAGGAGTCTATGAGTATGTATAGAAAGCCCAAGATCGAGGACTCTTTGGCCAGAAATATGTTCAGGAGGTCAAAACCTCTGAATAGCTGATTTATCATCAAAAGGATTCTATAACTTTATATAGTTTGAAAATTTTGAGGACACTTTACCCACAAATAAGTTCAAAAGGTCAGATATGGACATCTATATGGCTTATGATGCATCAGAAGGAGTCTATGATTATGTATAGAAAGCCTAAGATCGAGGACTCTTTGGCCAGAAATATGTTCAGGAGGTCAAAACCTCTGAATAGCTGATTTATCATTAAAAGGATTCTAGAACTTTATATAGCTTGAAAAATTTTGAGGACACTTTTGACCACAAATAAGTTCAAAAGGTCAGATATGGACATCTATATGGCTTATGAAGCATCAGAAAGAGGCTATGAGTATGTGTAGAAATCCCAAGATCGAGGACTCTTTGGCCAGAAATATGTTCAGGAGGTCAAAAGGGGACCTCTGAATAGCTGATTTATCATCAAAAGAATTCTATAACTTTATATAGTTTGAAAAATTTTGAGGACACTTTGACCACAAATAAGTTCAAAAGGACAAATATGGACATCTATATGGCTAATGAAGCATCAGAAGGAGTCTATGAGTATGTATAGAAAGCCCAAGATCGAGGACTCTTTGGCCAGAAATATGTTCAGGAGGTCAAAACCTCTGAATAGCTGATTTATCATCAAAAGGATTCTATAACTTTATATAGTTTGAAAAATTTTGAGGACACTTTGACCACAAATGAGTTCAAAAGGTCAGAGATGGACATCTATATTGCTTATGATGCATCAGAAGGAGTCTATATGTATAGAAAGCCCAAGATCGAGGACTCTTTGGCCAGAAATATGTTCAGGAGGTCAAAAGGGGACCTCTGAATAGCTGATTTATCATCAGAAAGAGTCTACTGACCACAAATAAGTTCAAAAGGTCAGATATGGACATCTATATGGCTTATGAAACATCAGAAGGAGTCTACATGTATAGAAAGCCCAAGATCGAGGACTCTTTGGCCAGAAATATGTTCAGGAGGTCAAAAGGGGACCTCTGAATAGCTGATTTATCTTTAAAAGGATTCTAGAAATTTATATAGTTTGAAAAATTTTGAGGACACTTTGACCACAAATGAGTTCAAAAGGTCAGAGATGGACATCTATATGGCTTATGATGCATCAGAAGGAGTCTATATGTATAGAAAGCCCAAGATCGAGGACTCTTTGGCCAGAAATATGTTCAGGAGGTCAAAGGAGCACCTCTGAATAGCTGATTTATCATCAAAAGGATTCTAGAACTTTATATAGTTTGAAAAATTTTGAGGACACTTTGACCACAAATAAGTTCAAAAGGTCAGATATGGACATCTATATGGCTTATGAAGCATCAGAAGGAGTCTATGAGTATGTATCGAAAGCCCAAGGTCGAGGACTCTTTGGCCAGAAATATGTTCAGGAGGTCAAAAGAGGACCTCTGAATAGCTGATTTATCATCATAAGAATTCTAGAACTTTATATAGTTTGAAAACTTTTGAGGACATTTGACCACAAATGAGTTAAAAAGGTCAGAGATGGACATCTATATGGCTTATGATGCATCAGAAGGAGTCTATGAGTATGTATGGAAAGCCCAAGATCGAGGACTCTTTGGCCAGAAATATGTTTAGGATGTCAAAACCTCTGAATAGCTGATTTATCATCAAAAGGATTCTATAACTTTATATAGTTTGAAAATTTTGAGGACACTTTACCCACAAATAAGTTCAAAAGGTCAGATATGGACATCTATATGGCTTATGATGCATCAGAAGGAGTCTATGAGTATGTATAGAAAGCCTAAGATCGAGGACTCTTTGGCCAGAAATATGTTCAGGAGGTCAAAACCTCTGAATAGCTGATTTATCATTAAAAGGATTCTAGAACTTTATATAGCTTGAAAAATTTTGAGGACACTTTGACCACAAATAAGTTCAAAAAGTCAGATATGGACATCTATATGGCTTATGAAGCATCAGAAAGAGTCTATGAGTATGTGTAGAAATCCCAAGATCGAGGACTCTTTGGCCAGAAATATGTTCAGGAGGTCAAAAGGGGACCTCTGAATAGCTGATTTATCATCAAAAGAATTCTATAACTTTATATAGTTTGAAAAATTTTGAGGACACTTTGACCACAAATAAGTTCAAAAGGACAAATATGGACATCTATATGGCTAATGAAGCATCAGAAGGAGTCTATGAGTATGTATAGAAAGCCCAAGATCGAGGACTCTTTGGCCAGAAATATGTTCAGGAGGTCAAAACCTCTGAATAGCTGATTTATCATCAAAAGGATTCTATAACTTTATATAGTTTGAAAAATTTTGAGGACACTTTGACCACAAATGAGTTCAAAAGGTCAGAGATGGACATCTATATTGCTTATGATGCATCAGAAGGAGTCTATATGTATAGAAAGCCCAAGATCGAGGACTCTTTGGCCAGAAATATGTTCAGGAGGTCAAAAGGGGACCTCTGAATAGCTGATTTATCATCAGAAAGAGTCTACTGACCACAAATAAGTTCAAAAGGTCAGATATGGACATCTATATGGCTTATGAAACATCAGAAGGAGTCTACATGTATAGAAAGCCCAAGATCGAGGACTCTTTGGCCAGAAATATGTTCAGGAGGTCAAAAGGGGACCTCTGAATAGCTGATTTATCTTTAAAAGGATTCTAGAAATTTATATAGTTTGAAAAATTTTGAGGACACTTTGACCACAAATGAGTTCAAAAGGTCAGAGATGGACATCTATATGGCTTATGATGCATCAGAAGGAGTCTATATGTATAGAAAGCCCAAGATCGAGGACTCTTTGGCCAGAAATATGTTCAGGAGGTCAAAGGAGGTCCTCTGAATAGCTGATTTATCATCAAAAGGATTCTATAACTTTATATAGTTTGAAAAATTTTGAGGACACTTTGACCACAAATAAGTTCAAAAGGTCAGATATGGACATTTATATGGCTTATGAAGCATCAGAAGGAGTCTATGAGTATGTATCGAAAGCCCAAGGTCGAGGACTCTTTGGCCAGAAATATATTCAGGAGGTCAAAAGAGGACATCTGAATAGCTGATTTATCATCATAAGAATTCTAGAACTTTATATAGTTTGAAAAATTTTGAGGACATTTGACCACAAATGAGTTAAAAAGGTCAGAGATGGACATCTATATGGCTTATGATGCATCAGAAGGAGTCTATGAGTATGTATGGAAAGCCCAAGATCGAGGACCCTTTGGCCAGAAATATGTTTAGGATGTCAAAACCTCTGAATAGCTGATTTATCATCAAAAGAATTCTATAACTTTATATAGTTTGAAGACTTTTGAGGACACTTTGACCACAAATGAGTTCAGAAGGTCAGAGATGGACATCTATATGGCTTATGATGCATCAGAAGGAGTCTATGAGTATGTATAGAAAGCCCAAGATCGAGGACTCTTTGGCCAGAAATATGTTCAGGAGGTCAAAACCTCTGAATAGTTGATTTATCATCAAAAGGATTCTAGAACTTTATATAGTTTGAAAAATTTTGAGGACACTTTGACCACAAATAAGTTCAAAAGGACAGATATGGACATCTATATTGCTTATGAAACATCAGAAGGAGTCTATATGTATAGAAAGCCCAAGATCGAGGACTCTTTGGCCAGAAATATCTTCAGGAGGTCAAAGGAGGACCTCTGAATAGCTGATTTATCATCAAAAGGATTCTATAACTTTATATAGTTTGAAAAATTTTGAGGACACTTTGACCACAAATAAGTTCAAAAGGTCAGATATGGACATTTATATGGCTTATGAAGCATCAGAAGGAGTCTATGAGTATGTATCGAAAGCCCAAGGTCGAGGACTCTTTGGCCAGAAATATGTTCAGGAGGTCAAAAGAGGACCTCTGAATAGCTGATTTATCATCATAAGAATTCTAGAACTTTATATAGTTTGAAAAATTTTGAGGACATTTGACCACAAATGAGTTAAAAAGGTCAGAGATGGACATCTATATGGCTTATGATGCATCAGAAGGAGTCTATGAGTATGTGTGGAAAGCCCAAGATCGAGGACTCTTTGGCCAGAAATATGTTTAGGATGTCAAAACCTCTGAATAGCTGATTTATCATCAAAAGAATTCTATAACTTTATATAGTTTGAAGACTTTTGAGGACACTTTGACCACAAATGAGTTCAGAAGGTCAGAGATGGACATCTATATGGCTTATGATGCATCAGAAGGAGTCTATGAGTATGTATAGAAAGCCCAAGATCGAGGACTCTTTGGCCAGAAATATGTTCAGGAGGTCAAAACCTCTGAATAGTTGATTTATCATCAAAAGGATTCTAGAACTTTATATAGTTTGAAAAATTTTGAGGACACTTTGACCACAAATAAGTTAAAAATTTCAGATATGGACATCTATATGGCTTATGAATCATCAGAAGGAGTCTATGAGTATGTATAGAAAGCCCAAGATCGAGAACTCTTTGGCCAAAAATATGTTCAATTGGTCTTATATGGACTACAGTCTGGCTGATATAACATCATGAGAAGTCTGTATAGTTTGAGAAATATGTATAGTAAGGTAAATGTTCAAGGTCTTTGGCCAGAAATATGTTCAGAAGGTCAAATATGGACTTCTGTATGGCTGATTTAACACAAGAAGGAGTCTATATTCGTTTATGGTAGACAACATCATTTTGAGAACTCTGTTGTCAATGATTTATTATCAGAAGGAGACTATAACTTTATATAGTTTGAAAAATTTTGAGGACACTTTGACCAGAAATACGTTTATTGAACATGGGAAGGAGTTTGATCTGGTGTGCAATGCAATGCAATGCAAAAAGTGCATGCCCTATGTTACTTTTCATTGCACAACGTTAGATCGTTTGTGCAATGCAATGCAACAACCTACGTTATCTCTTTAATGAACATGGGAATTAATTAGTTGTAGTGTGCAATGCAATGCAATCCAAGAAGTGCATAGCCTATATGTTATTGTTCAGTGGACAACGTTAGATCGTTTGTGCAATGCAATGCAACAACATAAATTTTATCTCTTTAATGAACATGGGAAGGAGTTAGTTCTGGTGTGCAATGCAATGCGAAAAGTGCATTATCTATATGTTCCGGTATTCTACCGTGCATTCTATCGTTGTCCAACGGAATGAGTTAATTCTGTCCATTGTAAAGCAAAACCCAGTGCAATGATTTTCCTTTACTGCACATTAATTAATCTACTTATACATTCAGTCAACTGATGTTAACTTTCTATACATACTCTTCGACTCCTGATCAGCCAATACAGAAGTCCATATTTGACCAAAGTAACATATTTCTGGCCAAAGAGTCCTCGATTTCTATACATACATCATTGACTCCTGATGCTTCATAAGCCATGGATATCTATATGGATATCTATTTGGCTTATGGCTTACTTTTTAAAGAGATAATATGTTGCATTGCATTGCACAAACGATCTAACGTTGTGCATTGAAGAATAACATACAGGCTAAATGCATGCATTGTATTGCATTGCACACCCGAACTAACTCCTTCACATGTTCATTAAAGAGATAACATATGTTATGCAACATTGCATTGCTTTGCACAAACGATCTAACGATGTGCACTGAAGAATAACATTTATGCACTTTTTGCATTGCATTGCACAGCAGAACTAACCTCTTCCCATGTTTATAAAGAGATAACATTTTGCATTTCATTGCACAAAACGATCGTTTGTCTCAACGGTCAATGTTGTGCATTGAAGAATAACATATAGGCTAAATGCATGCATTGTATAGCATTGCACACCAGAACTAACTCCTTCCCATGTTCATTAAAGAGATAACATTTATGTTGTTGCATTGCACAAACGATCTATCGTTGTGCATCAATTGAAGAAAAACATATGCACTTCTATCCCTGCATTGCACACCCAAACTAACTCCTTCCCATGTTCATTAAAGAGATAACATCTGTTGTTGCATTGCATTGCACAAACGATCTAACGTTGTGCAATGAAGAGTAACATAGTCCATGCACTTTTTGCATTGCATTGCATTGCACACCAGATCAAACTCCTTCCCATGTTCATTAAAGAGATAACATTGCATTGCATTGCATTGCAGAAACGATCTAACGTTGTGCATTGAAGAATAACATTTATGTACTTTTTGCATTGCATTGCACACTGAAACTAACTCCTTCCCATGTTCAGTAAAGAGATAACATGTTGCGTTGCATTGAATTGCATTGCATTGCAGAAACGATCTAACGTTGTGCACTGAAGAATAACATTTCGGGTATGCACTTTTGGCATTGCATTGCACACCAGATCTTACTTCTTCAAATGTTCATTGAAGAGATAACATTTTGCATTGCATTGCGCAAACGATCTAACGTTGTGCATTGAAGAGAAACATAGACCATGCACTTTTTACATTGCATTGAATTGCACACCAGAACTAACTCTTTCCCATGTTCACTAAAGAGATAACATGTTGCATTGCGTTGCATTGCATTGCAGAAACGATCTAATGTTGTGCACTGAATAATAACATTTATGCACTTTTTGCATTGCATTGCACACCAGAACTAACTCCTTCAAATGTTAGAAAAGTTAGTTATGGTGTGCAATGCAATGCAATGCAAAAAGTGAATAGCCAATGTTACTCTTCAATGCAAAATGTTAGATCGTTTGTGCATAACATATGTTATCTCTTTAATGAACATGGGCAGGAGTTCGGGTGTGCAATGCAATACAATGCATGCATATAGCCTAAATGTTATTCTTCAATGCACAACGTTATGCAATGCACAATGCAATTCAAAATGTTATCTCTTTAATAAGCATTTGAAGGTGTTAGTTCTGGTGTGCAATGCAATGCAATGCAAAAAGTGCATAAATGTTATTCAGTGCACAGCGTTAAATCGTTTGTGCAAAGCAATGCAATGTTGCATAACATATGTTATCTTTTTAATGAACATGGGAAGGAGTTAGTTCGGCTGTACATGCAACACAATCCGTTAGATCGTTTGTGCAATGCAATGCAACATGTTATCTCTTTAATAAACATTTGAAGGAGTTAGTTCTTGTGTGCAATGCAATGCAAAGCAATGCAAAAAATGCATGGCCTATGTTACTCTTCAATGCACAACGTTAGATCGTTTTGTGCAATGCAATGCAAAATCTTATCTCTTTAATAAACATGGGAAGTAGTTAGTTCTGGAGTGCAATGCAATGCAATGCAAAAAGTGCATAGCCTACATGTTATTCTTCATTGCACAGCGTTAGATCGTTTGTGCAATGCAATGCAACATGTTATCCCTTTAATGAACATGGGAAGGAGCTAGTTCTGGTGTGCAAAGCAATGCAAAGCAAAAAGTGAATAGCATATGTTACTCTTCAATGCACAAACAATGAAATGTTGCATAACATATGTTATCTCTTTAATGAACATGGGACGGAGTAGGTTCGGTTGTGCAATGCAATACAACATCATTGCACCTTATTTCTTTAAAGAAAATGGGATTGATTTAGTTCTGGTGTGCAATGCAAGAATTGCATAACCTATATTATTCTTCAATGCACAACGTTAGATCGTTTGTGCAATGCAAAATGTTATCTCTTTAATAAACATTTGAAGGAGTTAGTTCTGGTGTGCAATGCAATACAATGCAAAAAGTGCATAAATATTCTTCAGTGCACAACGTTAGATCGTTTCTGCAAAACAATGAAATGTTGCATAACATGTTATCTCTTTTATGAACAATGGGAAGGAGTTAGTTCGGGTGTGCAATGCAATACAATGCATGCATTTAGTCTATATGTTATTCTTCAATGCACAAAGTTAGATCGTTTGTGCAATGCAATGCAAAATGTTATCTCTTTAATAAATATTTGAAGGAGTTAGTTCTGGTGTGCAATGCAATGCAAAAAGTGCATGGCCTATATGTTATTCTTCAGTGCACAACGTTAGATCGTTTGTGCAATGCAATGCAAAATGTTATCTCTTTAGTAAACATTTGAAGGAGTTAGTTCTGGTGTGCAATGCAAAGCAATGCTAGTGCATAGCCTATATATTATTCTTCAATGCACAGCGTTAGATCGTTTGTGCAATGTAATGCAACAACACTTGTTATCTCTTTAATGAACATGGGAATGAATTAGATCTACTGTGCAATGCAATGCAATCCAAGAAGTGCATAGCCTATATGTTATTGTTCAGTGGACAAAGTTAGATCCTTTGTGCAATGCATAAATGTTATATCTTTAATGAACATGGGAAGGAGTTAGTTCTGGTGTGCAATGCAATGCGAAAAGTGCTTTATCTATATGTTTATTCTTCAGTGCATTCCAAAGTTGCCCAACGACAGAATGCACTTAAGAATAAACATATAGATAAAGCACTTTTCGCATTGCATTGCACACCAGAACTAACTCCCATAATTGTGTCCATTGTAAAGCAACAGCTAGTGCAATGATTTTCCTTCACTGCACATTAACCTACTTTATACATTCAGTCAACTGATGTTAACTTTCTATACATACTCTTGGACTCCTGATGTACGTAAGTACATGTTTGTCCAAAGTAACATATTTCTGGCCAAACAGTCCTCGATTTCTATACATACTCATTGACTCCTGATGCTTCATAAGCCAATATAGATATCCATACAGATATGGCTTATGGCTCACCTTTTGAAATTATTTCTCCTCAAAGTGTCCTCAAAAATTTTCAAAAAATGTAAAATTATAGTCTTCTTCTGATTGATAAATCAGCTATACAGAGGTCTCCTTTTGACCTCCTGAACATATTTCTGGCCAAAGATTCCTCGATCTTGGGCTTTTTATATATACTAATAGACTCCCTTTGATGCTTCAAAATCCATATAGATGTCCATATCTGACCTTTTGAACTTATTTGTGGTCAAAGGGTCGTCAAAATTTGTCATACTATATAAAGTTATAGAATCCTTTTGATGATAAATCAGCTATTCAGAGGTTTTCACCTCCTGAACATATTTCTGGCCAAAGAGTCCTCGATCTTGGGCTTTCTATACATACTCATAGACTCTGTCTGATGCATCATAAGCCATATAGATGTCCATATCTGACCTTTTCAACCTATTTGTGGTCGAAGTGTCCTCAAAAATTTTCAAAATATATAAAGTTATATATATATATATATATATATACTAATAGTATAATCTGGTCAAAGGGTCCTTTGATGCTTCAAAATCCATATAGATGTCCATATCTGACATTTTGAACTTATTTGTGGTCAAAGGGTCCTCAAAATGTTTTAAACTACATAAAGTTATAGAATCCTTTTGATGATAAATCAGCTATTCAGAGGTTTTGACCTCCTGAACATATTTCTGGCCAAAGAGTCCTCGATCTTGGGCTTTCTATATATACTCATAGACGCCCTTTGATGCTTCAAAATCCATATAGATGTCCATATCTGACCTTTTGAACTTATTTCTGGTCAAAGGGTCCTCAACATTTTTCAAACTATATAAAGTTATAGAATTCTTTTGATGATAAATCAGCTATTCAGAGGTCCCCTTTTGACCTCCTGAACATATTTCTCGCCAGAGTCCTCGATCTTGGGCTTTCTATACATACTCATAGACTCGTTCTAAGCCATATAGATGTACATATCTGACCTTTTGAACTTATTTGTGGTCAGTGTCCTCAAATTTTTTCAAACTATATAAAGTTATAGAATTCTTTTGATGATAAATCAGCTATTCAGAGGTCCCCTTTTGACCTCCTGAACATATTTCTGGCCAAAGAGTCCTCGATCTTGGGCTTTCTATGTATACTCATAGACTCCCTCTGATGCTTCAAAAGCCACATATATGTCCATATCTGACCTTTTGAAATTATTTCTGGTCAAAGGGTCCTAAAAAGTTTTTAAACTATATAAAGTTATAGACTCCTTCTGATGATAAAACAGCTATTCAGAGGTCCCCTTTTGACCTACTGAACATATTTCTGGCCAAAGAGTCCTAAAAGATTAATACAATACATTCAGACTGATATCTTCGGATGTTATATCCTCCTGACAAAAGACCATATTTGACATACTGAATTTTTTTCTGGCCAAAGAGTATTCGAAATTTGGGCTTTCTATACATACTCCTTCTGATGCTTCATAAGTCATATATATGTCCACAACTGACCTTTTTAACTTATTTGTGGTCAAAGGGTCCTTAAAATTTTTCAAACTACATAAAGTTATAGAATCCTTTTGATGAAAAATGAGCTATTCAGAGGTTTTGACCTCCTGAACATATTTCTGGCCAAATAATCCTCGATCTTGGGCTTTCTATACATACTCATAGACTCCTTCTGATGCTTCATAAGCCATATATATATGTCCATATCTGACCTTTTGAACTTATTTGTGGTCAAAGTGTCCTCAAAATCTTTCAATCTATATGAAGTTCTAAAATCCTTTTGATGATAAATCAGCTATTCAGAGGATTTGACCTCCTGAACATATTTCTGGCAAAAGAGTCCTCGATCTTGGGCTTTCTATACATACTCATAGACTCCTTCTGATGCATAACAAGCCATATAGATGTCCATCTTTCACCTTTTGAACTCATTTGTGGTCAAAGTGTCCTTAAAATTTTTCAAACTATATAAAGTAATAGAATTCTTTTGATGATAAATCAGCTATTCAGAGGTCACCTTTTTGACCTCTTGAACATATTTCTGGCCAAAGAGTCCTCGATCTTGGGCTTTCTATATATACTCATAGACTCCCTCTAATGCTTCAAAAGCCATATAAATGTCCATATCTGACCGCTTGAACTTATTTCTGGTCAAAGGGTCCTCAAAAGTTTTCAAACTATGTAAAGTTATAGATTCTTTCTGATGATAAATCAGCTATTCAGAGGTCCCCTTTTGACCTCCTGAACATATTTCTGGCCAAAGAGTCCTCGATATTGGGCTTTCTATACATACTCATAGACTCCGTCTGATGCTTCATAAGCCATATATATGTCCATATCTGACCTTTTGAACCTATTTGTGGTCAAAGTGTCCTCAAAATTTTTCAAACTATATAAAATTATAGAATTTTTTTGATGATAAATCAGCTATTCAGAGGTCCCCTTTTGACCTCCTGAGCATATTTCTCGCCAAAGAGTCCTCGATTTTGGGCTTTCTATATATAGTCATAGACTCCCTCTGATGCTTCAAAATCTATATAGATGTCCATATCTGACCTATTGAACTTATTTCTGGTCAAAGGGTCCTCAAAATTTTTCAAACTATATAAAGTTATAGACTCTTTCTGATGATAAATCAGCTATTCAGAGGTCCCCTTTTGACCTCCTGAACATATTTCTGGCCAAAGAGTCCTCGATATTGGGCTTTCTATACATACTCATAGACTCTTTCTGATGCTTCATAAGCCATATAGATGTCCATATCTGACCTTTTGAACCTATTTGTGGTCGAAGTGTCCTCATAATTTTTCTAACTATATAAAGTTATAGAATTCTTTTGATGATAAATCAGCTATTCAGAGGTCCCCTTTTGATCCCTCTTGAACATATTTCTGGCCAAAGAGTCCTCGATCTTGGGCTTTCTATATATACTCATAGACTCTCTCTGATGCTTCAAAAGCCATATGTCCATATCTGACCTTTTGAACTTATTTCTGGTCAAAGGGTCCTCAAAAGTTTTCAAACTATATAAAGTTATAGACTCTTTCTGATGATAAATCAGCTATTCAGAGGTTTTGACCTCCTGAACATATTTCTGGCCAAAGAATCCTCGATCTTGGGCTTTCTATACATACTAATAGACTCCTTCTGATGCATCATAAGCCATATAGATGTCCATATCTGACCTTTTGAACGTATTTGTGGTCAAAGGGTCCTCAAAATTTTTCAAACTATATAAAGTTATAGAATCCTTTTGATGATAAATCAGCTATTCAGAGGTTTTGACCTCCTGAACATATTTCTGGCCAAAGAATCCTCGATCTTGGGCTTTCTATACATAATCATAGACTCCGTCTGATGCATCATAAGCCATATAGATGTCCATACCTGACCTTTTTAACTTATTTGTGGTCAAAGGGTCCTCAAAATGTTTCAAACTATATAAAGTTATAGAAATCTTTTGATGATAAATCAGCTATTCAGAGGTCCCCTTTTGACCTCCTGAACATATTTCTCGCCAAAGAGTCCTCGATCTTGGGCTTTCTATATATAGTCATAGACTCCATCTGATGCTTCAAAATCTATATAGATGTCCATATCTGACCTTTTGAACTTATTTCTGGTCAAAGGGTCCTCAAAATTTTTCAAACTATATAAAGTTATAGAATTCTTTTTATGATAAATCAGCTATTCAGAGGTCCCCTTTTGACCTCCTGAACATATTTCTGGCCAAAGAGTCCTCGATATTGGGCTTTCTATACATACTCATAGACTCTTTCTGATTCTTCATAAGCCATATAGATGTCCATATCTGAACTTTTGAACCTATTTGTGGTCGAAGTGTCCTCAAAATTTTTCAAACTATATAAAGTTATAGAATTCTTTTGATGATAAATCAGCTATTCAGAGGTCCCCTTTTGACCTCTTGAACACATTTCTGGCCAAAGAGTCCTCGATCTTGGGCTTTCTATATATACTCATAGACTCCTTCTGATGCATCATAAGCCATATAGATGTCCATACCTGACCTTTTGAACTTATTTGTGGTCAAAGGGTCCTCAAAATGTTTCAAACTATATAAAGTTATAGAATTCTTTTGATGATAAATCAGCTATTCAGAAGTCATTTGACCTCCTGAACATATTTCTCGCCAAAGAGTCCTAGATCTTGGGCTTTCTATATATACTCATAGACTCCCTCTGATGCTTCAAAAGCCGTATAGATGTCCATATCTGACCTTTTGAACTTATTTCTGGTCAAAGGGTCCTCAAAAGTTGAGATGGTCCTCACTGCAGAGCATAAAATCCGGGGGGAGGAGTCGGATAAAATCCAACTCCTCCCACCATACATACCTAAACCTACCAATCTCCACCCCCTGATCCCTAAACCCCTCCCTTAAACCTACCCATCTCCACCCCTAAACCTACCAATCTCCACCCCTTATATAAGATCCGACTCCTCCCCTCGGATCTTGTGTACTGCATTGAGGTGCTACTGGAAAAGTTTTCAAACTATATAGAGTTATAGACTCTTTCTGATGATAAATCAGCTATTCAGAGGTCCCCTTTTGACCTACTGAACATATTTCTGGCCAAAGAGTCCTAAAAGATTAATACAATACATTCAGACTGATATCTTCGGATGTGTTATATCCTCCTGACAAAAGTCCATATTTGACATACTGAATTTTTTTCTGGCCAAGGAGTATTCGAAACTTGGGCTTTCTATACATACTCCTTCTGATGCTTCATAAGCCATATATATGTCCATATCTGACCTTTTGAACTTATTTGTGGTCAAAGGGTCCTCAAAGTGTTTTAAACTATATAAAGTTATAGAATCATTTTGATGATAAATCAGCTATTCAGAGGTTTTGACCTCCTGAACATATTTCTGGCCAAAGAGTCCTCGATCTTGGGCTTTCTATACATTACTCATAGACTCCGTCTGATGCATCATAAGCCATATAGATGTCCATATCTGACCTTTTGAACTTATTTCTGGTCAAAGGGTCCTCAAAAATTTTCAAACTATATAAAGTTATAGAATTCTTTTTATGATAAATCACCTATTCAGAGGTCCTCTTTTGACCTCCTGATTTTATTTCTGGCAAAAGAGTCCTCGATCTTGGGCTTTCTATACATACTCAAAGACTCCTGATGCTTCATAAGCCATATGACCTTTTGAACTTATTTGTGGTCAAAGTGTCCTCAAAATTTTTCAAACTATTTAAAGTTATAGAATTCTTTTGATGATAAATCAGCTATTCAGAGGTCCCCTTTTGACCTACTGAACATATTTCTTGCCAAAGAGTCCTAAAAGATTAATACAATACATTCAGACTCTGAATGACTCAGACAAACATCTTCGGATGTTATATCCTCCTGACAAAAGTCCATATTTGACATACTGAATTTTTTTCTGGCCAAGGAGTATTCGAAACTTGGGCTTTCTATACCTTCTGATAAGCCATATACATGTCCATATCTGACCTTTTGAACTTATTTGTGGTCAAAGTATCCTCAAAATATTTCAAACTATATAAAGTAATAGACTCCTTTTGATGATAAATCAGCTATACAGAGGTCCCCTTTTGACCTCCTGAAGATATTTCTGTTGAGGACACTTCGACCACAAATAAGTTCAAAAGGTCAGATATGGACATCTATATGGCTTTGGAAGCATCAGAGGGAGTCTATGAGTATATATAGAAAGCCCAAGATCGAGGACTCTTTGGCGAGAAATATGTTCAGGAGGTCAAAACCTCTGAATAGCTGATTTATCATCAAAAGAATTCTATAACTTTATATAGTTTGAAAAATTTTGAGGACACTTTGACCACAAATAAGTTCAAAAGGTCAGATATGGACATCTATATAGATTTTGAAGCATCAGAGGGAGTCTATGAGTATATATAAAAAGCCCAAGATCGAGGACTCTTTGGTGAGAAATATGTTCAGGAGGTCAAAAGGGGACCTCTGAATAGCTGATTTATCATCAAAAGAATTCTATAACTTTATATAGTTTGAAACATTTTGAGGACACTTTGACCACAAATAAGTTCAAAAGGTCAGATATGGACATCTATATGGCTTATGAAGCATCAGATGGAGTCTATGAGTATGTATAGAAAGCCCAAGGTCGAGGACTCTTTGGCCAGAAATATGTTCAGGAGGTCAAAAGAGGACCTCTGAATAGCTGATTTATCATCAAAAGAATTCTATAACTTTATATAGATTGAAAACTTTTGAGGACACTTTGACCACAAATAAGTTCAAAAGGTCAGATATGGACATCTATATGGCTTATGAAGCATCAGAAGGAGTCTATATGTATAGAAAGCCCAATAGTTAGGGAAAGTTAGGAATTTTTTTTGCCAATAGCCAATAGCTTTTTTTACCATGTGTTCCTATAGGTGTCTAGTAACACCTCCCAATTTATCCACGGCCAAATCCTCGGGGAAACGCCTGGAGAGGCAATCAAAGTTGGGGTGCCCAGACGTCCTGGGTAAAAATAATGAATAAAAAAAAAAAAAAATTTCAATATTACCTTTTGAGATGTCTAACTAGGGGTTTTTAGGGGTGCCGAATCTATCCCAGCCATTAGTTTTGAGTAAAAATGACTCCAAGTCCATACAAAAACCACATAAAAATGGTTTTATTGAACAATTACAAAACAAAACTTACTAAATCGGTTTAAGGCCAGACACTACAGGTGAATAGAGTCAAATTTTTAACTAGCAGATATCACCATGAAACTTTCCCAGTTGATTACCTATATTAAGATGAGAAAAAAATGTATTACAAGTTTTCTGTAATTTAATTTTTAAATATGCAAATTAGGCAATATCTAATTAAATATGCGCTAATTTGCATATCTTTTAAAAAACGAAATCAGAGTATTGGATAAAGCCAGGTTAAAAATTATTTCCAACTGTCAGATCCAAATATGGTCATTTCATTTTTATCAGCAACCAATTGTGAAAGTACAGTAAAAGGGCTGAATGCGCAATCTCATTGGCTGATGATAAATCTTTAAAGGCCATTTTCTCAAAATGACTTTTCTCTCATTCTCCAAGTCTGAAATCTCCACTTCAGTAGCACCTATATACACCAAACTCTCCAGTCTTGTACCTAGTTATATTATGAAGACATATACAAAGGGATTTGTAAATATATTATTCCTAGCCTGATTTATATTACATTTTATTCCAAAAAAACATGGCGAAAATCATTTTTTAAGGCTATTGACAGTATTTTCGGATTTACAGGATAACAAAAGTAGATATCCATAAATCCCTCAGTAATTTTTTTTCCCATCTAATATGTGAACACAATGAAAAAATAATTTTTAACCTGGCTTTATCCAATACTCAGTTTTCATTTTTAAAAAGATATGCAAATTAGTGCATATTTAATTAGATATAGCCTAATTTGCATATTTAAACATTAAATTACAGAAAACTTGTAATACATTTTTTTCTCATCTTAATATAGGTAATCAACTGGGAAAGTTTCATGGTGATATCTGCTAGTTAAAAATTTGACTTTATTCACCTGTAGTGTCTGGCCTTAAACCGATTTAGTAAGTTTTGTTTTGTAATTGTTCAATAAAACCATTTTTATGTGGTTTTTGTATGGACTTGGAGTAATTTTTAGTCAAAACTAATGGCTGGGATAGATTCGGCACCCCTAAAACCCCCTAGTTAGACATCTCAAAAGGTAATATTGAAATTTTTTTTTTTTTTTAAATCATTATTTTTACCCAGGCCGTCTGGGCACCCCAACTTTGATTGCCTCTCCAGGCGTTTCCCCAAGGATTTGGCCGTGGATAAATTGGGAGGTGTTACTAGACACCTATAGGAACACATGGTAAAAAAAGCTATTGGTAAGAAATTTTTTTGCAGATTGGCAAAAAAAAATCCTAACTTTCCCTAACTACAAGATCGAGGACTCTTTGGCCAGAAATATGTTCAGGAGGTCAAAAGGGGACCTCTGAATAGCTGATTTATCATCAAAATAATTCTATAACTTTAAATAGTTTGAAAAATTTTGAGGACACTTTGACCACAAATAAGTTCAAAAGGTCAGATATGGACATCTATATGGCTTATGAAGCATCAGAAGTAGTATGTATAGAAAGCCCAAGTTTCAAATACTCCTTGGCCAGAAATAAATTCAGTATGTCAAATATGAACTTTTGTCAGGAGGATATAACATCCGAAGATATCAGTCTGAATGTATTGTATTAATCTTTTAGGACTCTTTGGCCAGAAATATGTTCAGTAGGTCAAAAGGGGACCTCTGAATAGCTGATTTATCATCAGAAAGAGTCTATAACTTTATATAGTTTGAAAACTTTTGAGGACCCTTTGACCAGAAATAAGTTCAAAACGTCAGATATGGACATCTATATGGCTTTTGAAGCATCAGAGGGAGTCTATGAGTATATATAGAAAGCCCAAGATCGAGGACTCTGGCGAGAAATATTTTCAGGAGGTCAAATGACCTCTGAATAGCTGATTTATCATCAAAAGAATTCTATAACTTTATATAGTTTGAAAAATTTTGAGGACACTTTGACCACAAATAAGTTCAAAAGGACAAATATGGACATCTATATGGCTAATGAAGCATCAGAAGGAGTCTATGAGTATGTATAGAAAGCCCAAGATCGAGGACTCTTTGGCCAGAAATATGTTCAGGAGGTCAAAGGAGGACCTCTGAATAGCTGATTTATCATCAAAAGGATTCTATAACTTTATATAGTTTGAAAAATTTTGAGGACACTTTGACCACAAATAAGTTCAAAAGGTCAGATATGGACATCTATATGGCTTATGAAACATCAGAAGGAGTCTACATGTATAGAAAGCCCAAGATCGAGGACTCTTTGGCCAGAAATATGTTCAGGAGGTCAAAAGGGGACCTCTGAATAGCTGATTTATCATCAAAAGAATTCTATAACTTTATATAGTTTGAAGACTTTTGAGGACACTTTGACCACAAATAAGTTCAAAAGGACAGATATGGACATCTATATGGCTTATGAAGCATCAGAAGGAGTCTATGGGTATGTATAGAAAGCCCAAGGTCGAGGACTCTTTGGCCAGAAATATGTTCAGGAGGTCAAAAGAGGACCTCTGAATAGCTGATTTATCATCAAAAGAATTCTATAACTTTATATAGTTTGAAAAATTTTGATAACACTTTGACCAAAAATGAGTTCAAAAGGTCAGAGATGGACATCTATATGGCTTATGATGCATCAGAAGGAGTCTATGAGTATGTATAGAAAGCCCAAGATCGAGGACTCTTTGGCCAGAAATATGTTCAGGAGGTCAAAACCTCTGAATAGCTGATTTATCATCAAAAGGATTCTATAACTTTATATAGTTTGAAAATTTTGAGGACACTTTACCCACAAATAAGTTCAAAAGGTCAGATATGGACATCTATATGGCTTATGATGCATCAGAAGGAGTCTATGAGTATGTATAGAAAGCCTAAGATCGAGGACTCTTTGGCCAGAAATATGTTCAGGAGGTCAAAACCTCTGAATAGCTGATTTATCATTAAAAGGATTCTAGAACTTTATATAGCTTGAAAAATTTTGAGGACACTTTGACCACAAATAAGTTCAAAAGGTCAGATATGGACATCTATATGGCTTATGAAGCATCAGAAAGAGTCTATGAGTATGTGTAGAAATCCCAAGATCGAGGACTCTTTGGCCAGAAATATATTCAGGAGGTCAAAAGGGGACCTCTGAATGGCTGATTTATCATCAAAAGAATTCTATAACTTTATATAGTTTGAAAAATTTTGAGGACACTTTGACCACAAATAAGTTCAAAAGGACAAATATGGACATCTATATGGCTAATGAAGCATCAGCAGGAGTCTATGAGTATGTATAGAAAGCCCAAGATCGAGGACTCTTTGGCCAGAAATATGTTCAGGAGGTCAAAACCTCTGAATAGCTGATTTATCATCAAAAGGATTCTATAACTTTATATAGTTTGAAAAATTTTGAGGACACTTTGACCACAAATAAGTTCAAAAGGTCAGATATGGACATCTATATGGCTTATGAAACATCAGAAGGAGTCTATATGTATAGAAAGCCCAAGATCGAGGACTCTTTGGCCAGAAATATGTTCAGGAGGTCAAAAGAGGACCTCTGAATAGCTGATTCATCATCAAAAGAATTCTATAACTTTATATAGTTTGAAAAATTTTGATAACACTTTGACCACAAATGAGTTCAAAAGGTCAGAGATGGACATCTATATGGCTTATGATGCATCAGAAGGAGTCTATGAGTATGTATAGAAAGCCCAAGATCGAGGACTCTTTGGCCAGAAATATGTTCAGGAGGTCAAAACCTCTGAATAGCTGATTTATCATCAAAAGGATTCTATAACTTTATATAGTTTGAAAATTTTGAGGACACTTTACCCACAAATAAGTTCAAAAGGTCAGATATGGACATCTATATGGCTTATGATGCATCAGAAGCTGTCTATGAGTATGTATAGAAAGCCTAAGATCGAGGACTCTTTGGCCAGAAATATGTTCAGGAGGTCAAAACCTCTGAATAGCTGATTTATCATTAAAAGGATTCTAGAACTTTATATAGCTTGAAAAATTTTGAGGACACTTTGACCACAGATAAGTTCAAAAGGTCAGATATGGACATCTATATGGCTTATGAAGCATCAGAAAGAGTCTATGAGTATGTGTAGAAATCCCAAGATCGAGGACTCTTTGGCCAGAAATATGTTCAGGAGGTCAAAAGGGGACCTCTGAATAGCTGATTTATCATCAAAAGAATTCTATAACTTTATATAGTTTGAAAAATTTTGAGGACACTTTGACCACAAATAAGTTCAAAAGGACAAATATGGACATCTATATGGCTAATGAAGCATCAGAAGGAGTCTATGAGTATGTATAGAAAGCCCAAGATCGAGGACTCTTTGGCCAGAAATATGTTCAGGAGGTCAAAACCTCTGAATAGCTGATTTATCATCAAAAGGATTCATAACTTTATATAGTTTGAAAAATTTTGAGGACACTTTGACCACAAATAAGTTCAAAAGGTCAGATATGGACATCTATATGGCTTATGAAACATCAGAAGGAGTCTATATGTATAGAAAGCCCAAGATCGAGGACTCTTTGGCCAGAAATATGTTCAGGAGGTCAAAAGGGGACCTCTGAATAGCTGATTTATCATCAAAAGAATTCTATAACTTTATATAGTTTGAAGACTTTTGAGGACACTTTGACCACAAATAAGTTCAAAAGGACAGATATGGACATCTATATGGCTTATGAAGCATCAGAAGGAGTCTATGGGTATGTATAGAAAGCCCAAGGTCGAGGACTCTTTGGCCAGAAATATGTTCAGGAGGTCAAAAGAGGACCTCTGAATAGCTGATTTATCATCAAAAGAATTCTATAACTTTATATAGTTTGAAAAATTTTGATAACACTTTGACCACAAATGAGTTTAAAAGGTCAGAGATGGACATCTATATGTCTTATGAAGCATCAGAAGGAGTCTATGAGTATGTATAGAAAGCCCAAGATCGAGGACTCTTTGGCCAGAAATATGTTCAGGAGGTCAAAACCTCTGAATAGCTGATTTATCATCAAAAGGATTCTATAACTATATATATTTTGAAAATTTTGAGGACACTTTACCCACAAATAAGTTCAAAAGGTCAGATATGGACATCTATATGGCTTATGATGCATCAGAAGGAGTCTATGAGTATGTATAGAAAGCCTAAGATCGAGGACTCTTTGGCCAGAAATATGTTCAGGAGGTCAAAACCTCTGAATAGCTGATTTATCATTAAAAGGATTCTAGAACTTTATATAGCTTGAAAAATTTTGAGGACACTTTGACCACAAATAAGTTCAAAAGGTCAGATATGGACATCTATATGGCTTATGAAGCATCAGAAAGAGTCTATGAGTATGTGTAGAAATCCCAAGATCGAGGACTCTTTGGCCAGAAATATGTTCAGGAGGTCAAAAGGGGACCTCTGAATAGCTGATTTATCATCAAAAGAATTCTATAACTTTATATAGTTTGAAAAATTTTGAGGACACTTTGACCACAAATAAGTTCAAAAGGACAAATATGGACATCTATATGGCTAATGAAGCATCAGAAGGAGTCTATGAGTATGTATAGAAAGCCCAAGATCGAGGACTCTTTGGCCAGAAATATGTTCAGGAGGTCAAAGGAGGACCTCTGAATAGCTGATTTATCATCAAAAGGATTCTATAACTTTATATAGTTTGAAAAATTTTGAGGACACTTTGACCACAAATAAGTTCAAAAGGTCAGATATGGACATCTATATGGCTTATGAAACATCAGAAGGAGTCTACATGTATAGAAAGCCCAAGATCGAGGACTCTTTGGCCAGAAATATGTTCAGGAGGTCAAAAGGGGACCTCTGAATAGCTGATTTATCATCAAAAGAATTCTATAACTTTATATAGTTTGAAGACTTTTGAGGACACTTTGACCACAAATAAGTTCAAAAGGACAGATATGGACATCTATATGGCTTATGAAGCATCAGAAGGAGTCTATGGGTATGTATAGAAAGCCCAAGGTCGAGGACTCTTTGGCCAGAAATATGTTCAGGAGGTCAAAAGAGGACCTCTGAATAGCTGATTTATCATCAAAAGAATTCTATAACTTTATATAGTTTGAAAAATTTTGATAACACTTTGACCAAAAATGAGTTCAAAAGGTCAGAGATGGACATCTATATGGCTTATGATGCATCAGAAAGAGTCTATGAGTATGTATAGAAAGCCCAAGATCGAGGACTCTTTGGCCAGAAATATGTTCAGGAGGTCAAAACCTCTGAATAGCTGATTTATCATCAAAAGGATTCTATAACTTTATATAGTTTGAAAATTTTGAGGACACTTTACCCACAAATAAGTTCAAAAGGTCAGATATGGACATCTATATGGCTTATGATGCATCAGAAGGAGTCTATGAGTATGTATAGAAAGCCTAAGATCGAGGACTCTTTGGCCAGAAATATGTTCAGGAGGTCAAAACCTCTGAATAGCTGATTTATCATTAAAAGGATTCTAGAACTTTATATAGCTTGAAAAATTTTGAGGACACTTTGACCACAAATAAGTTCAAAAGGTCAGATATGGACATCTATATGGCTTATGAAGCATCAGAAAGAGTCTATGAGTATGTGTAGAAATCCCAAGATCGAGGACTCTTTGGCCAGAAATATATTCAGGAGGTCAAAAGGGGACCTCTGAATGGCTGATTTATCATCAAAAGAATTCTATAACTTTATATAGTTTGAAAAATTTTGAGGACACTTTGACCACAAATAAGTTCAAAAGGACAAATATGGACATCTATATGGCTAATGAAGCATCAGCAGGAGTCTATGAGTATGTATAGAAAGCCCAAGATCGAGGACTCTTTGGCCAGAAATATGTTCAGGAGGTCAAAACCTCTGAATAGCTGATTTATCATCAAAAGGATTCTATAACTTTATATAGTTTGAAAAATTTTGAGGACACTTTGACCACAAATAAGTTCAAAAGGTCAGATATGGACATCTATATGGCTTATGAAACATCAGAAGGAGTCTATATGTATAGAAAGCCCAAGATCGAGGACTCTTTGGCCAGAAATATGTTCAGGAGGTCAAAAGAGGACCTCTGAATAGCTGATTCATCATCAAAAGAATTCTATAACTTTATATAGTTTGAAGACTTTTGAGGACACTTTGACCACAAATAAGTTCAAAAGGACAGATATGGACATCTATATGGCTTATGAAGCATCAGAAGGAGTCTATGGGTATGTATAGAAAGCCCAAGGTCGAGGACTCTTTGGCCAGAAATATGTTCAGGAGGTCAAAAGAGGACCTCTGAATAGCTGATTTATCATCAAAAGAATTCTATAACTTTATATAGTTTGAAAAATTTTGATAACACTTTGACCACAAATGAGTTCAAAAGGTCAGAGATGGACATCTATATGGCTTATGATGCATCAGAAGGAGTCTATGAGTATGTATAGAAAGCCCAAGATCGAGGACTCTTTGGCCAGAAATATGTTCAGGAGGTCAAAACCTCTGAATAGCTGATTTATCATCAAAAGGATTCTATAACTATATATATTTTGAAAATTTTGAGGACACTTTACCCACAAATAAGTTCAAAAGGTCAGATATGGACATCTATATGGCTTATGATGCATCAGAAGGAGTCTATGAGTATGTATTGAAAGCCTAAGATCGAGGACTCTTTGGCCAGAAATATGTTCAGGAGGTCAAAACCTCTGAATAGCTGATTTATCATTAAAAGGATTCTAGAACTTTATATAGCTTGAAAAATTTTGAGGACACTTTGACCACAAATAAGTTCAAAAGGTCAGATATGGACATCTATATGGCTTATGAAGCATCAGAAAGAGTCTATGAGTATGTGTAGAAATCCCAAGATCGAGGACTCTTTGGCCAGAAATATGTTCAGGAGGTCAAAAGGGGACCTCTGAATAGCTGATTTATCATCAAAAGAATTCTATAACTTTATATAGTTTGAAAAATTTTGAGGACACTTTGACCACAAATAAGTTCAAAAGGACAAATATGGACATCTATATGGCTAATGAAGCATCAGAAGGAGTCTATGAGTATGTATAGAAAGCCCAAGATCGAGGACTCTTTGGCCAGAAATATGTTCAGGAGGTCAAAGGAGGACCTCTGAATAGCTGATTTATCATCAAAAGGATTCTATAACTTTATATAGTTTGAAAAATTTTGAGGACACTTTGACCACAAATAAGTTCAAAAGGTCAGATATGGACATCTATATGGCTTATGAAACATCAGAAGAAGTCTACATGTATAGAAAGCCCAAGATCGAGGACTCTTTGGCCAGAAATATGTTCAGGAGGTCAAAAGGGGACCTCTGAATAGCTGATTTATCATCAAAAGAATTCTATAACTTTATATAGTTTGAAGACTTTTGAGGACACTTTGACCACAAATAAGTTCAAAAGGACAGATATGGACATCTATATGGCTTATGAAGCATCAGAAGGAGTCTATGGGTATGTATAGAAAGCCCAAGGTCGAGGACTCTTTGGCCAGAAATATGTTCAGGAGGTCAAAAGAGGACCTCTGAATAGCTGATTTATCATCAAAAGAATTCTATAACTTTATATAGTTTGAAAAATTTTGATAACACTTTGACCACAAATGAGTTCAAAAGGTCAGAGATGGACATCTATATGGCTTATGATGCATCAGAAGGAGTCTATGAGTATGTATAGAAAGCCCAAGATCGAGGACTCTTTGGCCAGGAAATATGTTCAGGAGGTCAAAACCTCTGAATAGCTGATTTATCATCAAAAGGATTCTATAACTTTATATAGTTTGAAAATTTTGAGGACACTTTACCCACAAATAAGTTCAAAAGGTCAGATATGGACATCTATATGGCTTATGATGCATCAGAAGGTGTCTATGAGTATGTATAGAAAGCCTAAGATCGAGGACTCTTTGGCCAGAAATATGTTCAGGAGGTCAAAACCTCTGAATAGCTGATTTATCATTAAAAGGATTCTAGAACTTCATATAGCTTGAAAAATTTTGAGGACACTTTGACCACAGATAAGTTCAAAAGGTCAGATATGGACATCTATATGGCTTATGAAGCATCAGAAAGAGTCTATGAGTATGTGTAGAAATCCCAAGATCGAGGACTCTTTGGCCAGAAATATGTTCAGGAGGTCAAAAGGGGACCTCTGAATAGATGATTTATCATCAAAAGAATTCTATAACTTTATATTGTTTGAAAAATTTTGAGGACACTTTGACCACAAATAAGTTCAAAAGGACAAATATGGACATCTATATGGCTAATGAAGCATCAGAAGGAGTCTATGAGTATGTATAGAAAGCCCAAGATCGAGGACTCTTTGGCCAGAAATATGTTCAGGAGGTCAAAACCTCTGAATAGCTGATTTATCATCAAAAGGATTCTATAACTTTATATAGTTTGAAAAATTTTGAGGACACTTTGACCACAAATAAGTTCAAAAGGTCAGATATGGACATCTATATGGCTTATGAAACATCAGAAGGAGTCTATATGTATAGAAAGCCCAAGATCGAGGACTCTTTGGCCAGAAATATGTTCAGGAGGTCAAAAGAGGACCTCTGAATAGCTGATTCATCATCAAAAGAATTCTATAACTTTATATAGTTTGTAGACTTTTGAGGACACTTTGACCACAAATAAGTTCAAAAGGACAGATATGGACATCTATATGGCTTATGAAGCATCAGAAGGAGTCTATGGGTATGTATAGAAAGCCCAAGGTCGAGGACTCTTTGGCCAGAAATATGTTCAGGAGGTCAAAAGAGGACCTCTGAATAGCTGATTTATCATCAAAAGAATTCTATAACTTTATATAGTTTGAAAAATTTTGATAACACTTTGACCACAAATGAGTTCAAAAGGTCAGAGATGGACATCTATATGTCTTATGATGCATCAGAAGGAGTCTATGAGTATGTATAGAAAGCCCAAGATCGAGGACTCTTTGGCCAGAAATATGTTCAGGAGGTCAAAACCTCTGAATAGCTGATTTATCATCAAAAGGATTCTATAACTATATATATTTTGAAAATTTTGAGGACACTTTACCCACAAATAAGTTCAAAAGGTCAGATATGGACATCTATATGGCTTATGATGCATCAGAAGGAGTCTATGAGTATGTATAGAAAGCCTAAGATCGAGGACTCTTTGGCCAGAAATATGTTCAGGAGGTCAAAACCTCTGAATAGCTGATTTATCATTAAAAGGATTCTAGAACTTTATATAGCTTGAAAAATTTTGAGGACACTTTGACCACAAATAAGTTCAAAAGGTCAGATATGGACATCTATATGGCTTATGAAGCATCAGAAAGAGTCTATGAGTATGTGTAGAAATCCCAAGATCGAGGACTCTTTGGCCAGAAATATGTTCAGGAGGTCAAAAGGGGACCTCTGAATAGCTGATTTATCATCAAAAGAATTCTATAACTTTATATAGTTTGAAAAATTTTGAGGACACTTTGACCACAAATAAGTTCAAAAGGACAAATATGGACATCTATATGGCTAATGAAGCATCAGAAGGAGTCTATGAGTATGTATAGAAAGCCCAAGATCGAGGACTCTTTGGCCAGAAATATGTTCAGGAGGTCAAAACCTCTGAATAGCTGATTTATCATCAAAAGGATTCTATAACTTTATATAGTTTGAAAAATTTTGAGGACACTTTGACCACAAATAAGTTCAAAAGGTCAGATATGGACATCTATATGGCTTATGAAACATCAGAAGGAGTCTACATGTATAGAAAGCCCAAGATCGAGGACTCTTTGGCCAGAAATATGTTCAGGAGGTCAAAAGGGGACCTCTGAATAGCTGATTTATCATCAAAAGAATTCTATAACTTTATATAGTTTGAAGACTTTTGAGGACACTTTGACCACAAATAAGTTCAAAAGGACAGATATGGACATCTATATGGCTTATGAAGCATCAGAAGGAGTCTATGGGTATGTATAGAAAGCCCAAGGTCGAGGACTCTTTGGCCAGAAATATGTTCAGGAGGTCAAAAGAGGACCTCTGAATAGCTGATTTATCATCAAAAGAATTCTATAACTTTATATAGTTTGAAAAATTTTGATAACACTTTGACCAAAAATGAGTTCAAAAGGTCAGAGATGGACATCTATATGGCTTATGATGCATCAGAAGGAGTCTATGAGTATGTATAGAAAGCCCAAGATCGAGGACTCTTTGGCCAGAAATATGTTCAGGAGGTCAAAACCTCTGAATAGCTGATTTATCATCAAAAGGATTCTATAACTTTATATAGTTTGAAAATTTTGAGGACACTTTACCCACAAATAAGTTCAAAAGGTCAGATATGGACATCTATATGGCTTATGATGCATCAGAAGGAGTCTATGAGTATGTATAGAAAGCCTAAGATCGAGGACTCTTTGGCCAGAAATATGTTCAGGAGGTCAAAACCTCTGAATAGCTGATTTATCATTAAAAGGATTCTAGAACTTTATATAGCTTGAAAAATTTTGAGGACACTTTGACCACAAATAAGTTCAAAAGGTCAGATATGGACATCTATATGGCTTATGAAGCATCAGAAAGAGTCTATGAGTATGTGTAGAAATCCCAAGATCGAGGACTCTTTGGCCAGAAATATATTCAGGAGGTCAAAAGGGGACCTCTGAATGGCTGATTTATCATCAAAAGAATTCTATAACTTTATATAGTTTGAAAAATTTTGAGGACACTTTGACCACAAATAAGTTCAAAAGGACAAATATGGACATCTATATGGCTAATGAAGCATCAGCAGGAGTCTATGAGTATGTATAGAAAGCCCAAGATCGAGGACTCTTTGGCCAGAAATATGTTCAGGAGGTCAAAACCTCTGAATAGCTGATTTATCATCAAAAGGATTCTATAACTTTATATAGTTTGAAAAATTTTGAGGACACTTTGACCACAAATAAGTTCAAAAGGTCAGATATGGACATCTATATGGCTTATGAAACATCAGAAGGAGTCTATATGTATAGAAAGCCCAAGATCGAGGACTCTTTGGCCAGAAATATGTTCAGGAGGTCAAAAGAGGACCTCTGAATAGCTGATTCATCATCAAAAGAATTCTATAACTTTATATAGTTTGAAGACTTTTGAGGACACTTTGACCACAAATAAGTTCAAAAGAACAGATATGGACATCTATATGGCTTATGAAGCATCAGAAGGAGTCTATGGGTATGTATAGAAAGCCAAAAGGTCGAGGACTCTTTGGCCAGAAATATGTTCAGGAGGTCAAAAGAGGACCTCTGAATAGCTGATTTATCATCAAAAGAATTCTATAACTTTATATAGTTTGAAAAATTTTGATAACACTTTGACCACAAATGAGTTCAAAAGGTCAGAGATGGACATCTATATGGCTTATGATGCATCAGAAGGAGTCTATGAGTATGTATAGAAAGCCCAAGATCGAGGACTCTTTGGCCAGAAATATGTTCAGGAGGTCAAAACCTCTGAATAGCTGATTTATCATCAAAAGGATTCTATAACTATATATATTTTGAAAATTTTGAGGACACTTTACCCACAAATAAGTTCAAAAGGTCAGATATGGACATCTATATGGCTT
Organism: Scardinius erythrophthalmus; assembly: GCF_964197995.2. Taxonomy (NCBI): domain Eukaryota; kingdom Metazoa; phylum Chordata; class Actinopteri; order Cypriniformes; family Leuciscidae; genus Scardinius; species Scardinius erythrophthalmus. Next base: position 11,362,109 of record NC_138242.1, read on the forward strand.
ATGATGCATCAGAAGGAGTCTATGAGTATGTATAGAAAGCCTAAGATCGAGGACTCTTTGGCCAGAAATATGTTCAGGAGGTCAAAACCTCTGAATAGCTGATTTATCATTAAAAGGATTCTAGAACTTTATATAGCTTGAAAAATTTTGAGGACACTTTGACCACAAATAAGTTCAAAAGGTCAGATATGGACATCTATATTGCTTATGAAGCATCAGAAAGAGTCTATGAGTATGTGTAGAAATCCCAAGATCGAGGACTCTTTGGCCAGAAATATGTTCAGGAGGTCAAAAGGGGACCTCTGAATAGCTGATTTATCATCAAAAGAATTCTATAACTTTATATAGTTTGAAAAATTTTGAGGACACTTTGACCACAAATAAGTTCAAAAGGACAAATATGGACATCTATATGGCTAATGAAGCATCAGAAGGAGTCTATGAGTATGTATAGAAAGCCCAAGATCGAGGACTCTTTGGCCAGAAATATGTTCAGGAGGTCAAAGGAGGACCTCTGAATAGCTGATTTATCATCAAAAGGATTCTATAACTTTATATAGTTTGAAAAATTTTGAGGACACTTTGACCACAAATAAGTTCAAAAGGTCAGATATGGACATCTATATGGCTTATGAAACATCAGAAGAAGTCTACATGTATAGAAAGCCCAAGATCGAGGACTCTTTGGCCAGAAATATGTTCAGGAGGTCAAAAGGGGACCTCTGAATAGCTGATTTATCATCAAAAGAATTCTATAACTTTATATAGTTTGAAGACTTTTGAGGACACTTTGACCACAAATAAGTTCAAAAGGACAGATATGGACATCTATATGGCTTATGAAGCATCAGAAGGAGTCTATGGGTATGTATAGAAAGCCCAAGGTCGAGGACTCTTTGGCCAGAAATATGTTCAGGAGGTCAAAAGAGGACCTCTGAATAGCTGATTTATCATCAAAAGAATTCTATAACTTTATATAGTTTGAAAAATTTTGATAACACTTTGACCACAAATGAGTTCAAAAGGTCAGAGATGGACATCTATATGGCTTATGATGCATCAGAAGGAGTCTATGAGTATGTATAGAAAGCCCAAGATCGAGGACTCTTTGGCCAGGAAATATGTTCAGGAGGTCAAAACCTCTGAATAGCTGATTTATCATCAAAAGGATTCTATAACTTTATATAGTTTGAAAATTTTGAGGACACTTTACCCACAAATAAGTTCAAAAGGTCAGATATGGACATCTATATGGCTTATGATGCATCAGAAGGTGTCTATGAGTATGTATAGAAAGCCTAAGATCGAGGACTCTTTGGCCAGAAATATGTTCAGGAGGTCAAAACCTCTGAATAGCTGATTTATCATTAAAAGGATTCTAGAACTTCATATAGCTTGAAAAATTTTGAGGACACTTTGACCACAGATAAGTTCAAAAGGTCAGATATGGACATCTATATGGCTTATGAAGCATCAGAAAGAGTCTATGAGTATGTGTAGAAATCCCAAGATCGAGGACTCTTTGGCCAGAAATATGTTCAGGAGGTCAAAAGGGGACCTCTGAATAGATGATTTATCATCAAAAGAATTCTATAACTTTATATTGTTTGAAAAATTTTGAGGACACTTTGACCACAAATAAGTTCAAAAGGACAAATATGGACATCTATATGGCTAATGAAGCATCAGAAGGAGTCTATGAGTATGTATAGAAAGCCCAAGATCGAGGACTCTTTGGCCAGAAATATGTTCAGGAGGTCAAAACCTCTGAATAGCTGATTTATCATCAAAAGGATTCTATAACTTTATATAGTTTGAAAAATTTTGAGGACACTTTGACCACAAATAAGTTCAAAAGGTCAGATATGGACATCTATATGGCTTATGAAACATCAGAAGGAGTCTATATGTATAGAAAGCCCAAGATCGAGGACTCTTTGGCCAGAAATATGTTCAGGAGGTCAAAAGAGGACCTCTGAATAGCTGATTCATCATCAAAAGAATTCTATAACTTTATATAGTTTGTAGACTTTTGAGGACACTTTGACCACAAATAAGTTCAAAAGGACAGATATGGACATCTATATGGCTTATGAAGCATCAGAAGGAGTCTATGGGTATGTATAGAAAGCCCAAGGTCGAGGACTCTTTGGCCAGAAATATGTTCAGGAGGTCAAAAGAGGACCTCTGAATAGCTGATTTATCATCAAAAGAATTCTATAACTTTATATAGTTTGAAAAATTTTGATAACACTTTGACCACAAATGAGTTCAAAAGGTCAGAGATGGACATCTATATGTCTTATGATGCATCAGAAGGAGTCTATGAGTATGTATAGAAAGCCCAAGATCGAGGACTCTTTGGCCAGAAATATGTTCAGGAGGTCAAAACCTCTGAATAGCTGATTTATCATCAAAAGGATTCTATAACTATATATATTTTGAAAATTTTGAGGACACTTTACCCACAAATAAGTTCAAAAGGTCAGATATGGACATCTATATGGCTTATGATGCATCAGAAGGAGTCTATGAGTATGTATAGAAAGCCTAAGATCGAGGACTCTTTGGCCAGAAATATGTTCAGGAGGTCAAAACCTCTGAATAGCTGATTTATCATTAAAAGGATTCTGGAACTTTATATAGCTTGAAAAATTTTGAGGACACTTTGACCACAAATAAGTTCAAAAGGTCAGATATGGACATCTATATGGCTTATGAAGCATCAGAAAGAGTCTATGAGTATGTGTAGAAATCCCAAGATCGAGGACTCTTTGGCCAGAAATATGTTCAGGAGGTCAAAAGGGGACCTCTGAATAGCTGATTTATCATCAAAAGAATTCTATAACTTTATATAGTTTGAAAAATTTTGAGGACACTTTGACCACAAATAAGTTCAAAAGGACAAATATGGACATCTATATGGCTAATGAAGCATCAGAAGGAGTCTATGAGTATGTATAGAAAGCCCAAGATCGAGGACTCTTTGGCCAGAAATATGTTCAGGAGGTCAAAACCTCTGAATAGCTGATTTATCATCAAAAGGATTCTATAACTTTATATAGTTTGAAAAATTTTGAGGACACTTTGACCACAAATAAGTTCAAAAGGTCAGATATGGACATCTATATGGCTTATGAAACATCAGAAGGAGTCTACATGTATAGAAAGCCCAAGATCGAGGACTCTTTGGCCAGAAATATGTTCAGGAGGTCAAAAGGGGACCTCTGAATAGCTGATTTATCATCAAAAGAATTCTATAACTTTATATAGTTTGAAGACTTTTGAGGACACTTTGACCACAAATAAGTTCAAAAGGACAGATATGGACATCTATATGGCTTATGAAGCATCAGAAGGAGTCTATGGGTATGTATAGAAAGCCCAAGGTCGAGGACTCTTTGGCCAGAAATATGTTCAGGAGGTCAAAAGAGGACCTCTGAATAGCTGATTTATCATCAAAAGAATTCTATAACTTTATATAGTTTGAAAAATTTTGATAACACTTTGACCAAAAATGAGTTCAAAAGGTCAGAGATGGACATCTATATGGCTTATGATGCATCAGAAGGAGTCTATGAGTATGTATAGAAAGCCCAAGATCGAGGACTCTTTGGCCAGAAATATGTTCAGGAGGTCAAAACCTCTGAATAGCTGATTTATCATCAAAAGGATTCTATAACTTTATATAGTTTGAAAATTTTGAGGACACTTTACCCACAAATAAGTTCAAAAGGTCAGATATGGACATCTATATGGCTTATGATGCATCAGAAGGAGTCTATGAGTATGTATAGAAAGCCTAAGATCGAGGACTCTTTGGCCAGAAATATGTTCAGGAGGTCAAAACCTCTGAATAGCTGATTTATCATTAAAAGGATTCTAGAACTTTATATAGCTTGAAAAATTTTGAGGACACTTTGACCACAAATAAGTTCAAAAGGTCAGATATGGACATCTATATGGCTTATGAAGCATCAGAAAGAGTCTATGAGTATGTGTAGAAATCCCAAGATCGAGGACTCTTTGGCCAGAAATATATTCAGGAGGTCAAAAGGGGACCTCTGAATGGCTGATTTATCATCAAAAGAATTCTATAACTTTATATAGTTTGAAAAATTTTGAGGACACTTTGACCACAAATAAGTTCAAAAGGACAAATATGGACATCTATATGGCTAATGAAGCATCAGCAGGAGTCTATGAGTATGTATAGAAAGCCCAAGATCGAGGACTCTTTGGCCAGAAATATGTTCAGGAGGTCAAAACCTCTGAATAGCTGATTTATCATCAAAAGGATTCTATAACTTTATATAGTTTGAAAAATTTTGAGGACACTTTGACCACAAATAAGTTCAAAAGGTCAGATATGGACATCTATATGGCTTATGAAACATCAGAAGGAGTCTATATGTATAGAAAGCCCAAGATCGAGGACTCTTTGGCCAGAAATATGTTCAGGAGGTCAAAAGAGGACCTCTGAATAGCTGATTTATCATCAAAAGAATTCTATAACTTTATATAGTTTGAAGACTTTTGAGGACACTTTGACCACAAATAAGTTCAAAAGGACAGATATGGACATCTATATGGCTTATGAAGCATCAGAAGGAGTCTATGGGTATGTATAGAAAGCCCAAGGTCGAGGACTCTTTGGCCAGAAATATGTTCAGGAGGTCAAAAGAGGACCTCTGAATAGCTGATTTATCATCAAAAGAATTCTATAACTTTATATAGTTTGAAAAATTTTGATAACACTTTGACCACAAATGAGTTCAAAAGGTCAGAGATGGACATCTATATGGCTTATGATGCATCAGAAGGAGTCTATGAGTATGTATAGAAAGCCCAAGATCGAGGACTCTTTGGCCAGAAATATGTTCAGGAGGTCAAAACCTCTGAATAGCTGATTTATCATCAAAAGGATTCTATAACTATATATATTTTGAAAATTTTGAGGACACTTTACCCACAAATAAGTTCAAAAGGTCAGATATGGACATCTATATGGCTTATGATGCATCAGAAGGAGTCTATGAGTATGTATAGAAAGCCTAAGATCGAGGACTCTTTGGCCAGAAATATGTTCAGGAGGTCAAAACCTCTGAATAGCTGATTTATCATTAAAAGGATTCTGGAACTTTATATAGCTTGAAAAATTTTGAGGACACTTTGACCACAAATAAGTTCAAAAGGTCAGATATGGACATCTATATGGCTTATGAAGCATCAGAAAGAGTCTATGAGTATGTGTAGAAATCCCAAGATCGAGGACTCTTTGGCCAGAAATATGTTCAGGAGGTCAAAAGGGGACCTCTGAATAGCTGATTTATCATCAAAAGAATTCTATAACTTTATATAGTTTGAAAAATTTTGAGGACACTTTGACCACAAATAAGTTCAAAAGGACAAATATGGACATCTATATGGCTAATGAAGCATCAGAAGGAGTCTATGAGTATGTATAGAAAGCCCAAGATCGAGGACTCTTTGGCCAGAAATATGTTCAGGAGGTCAAAACCTCTGAATAGCTGATTTATCATCAAAAGGATTCTATAACTTTATATAGTTTGAAAAATTTTGAGGACACTTTGACCACAAATAAGTTCAAAAGGTCAGATATGGACATCTATATGGCTTATGAAACATCAGAAGGAGTCTACATGTATAGAAAGCCCAAGATCGAGGACTCTTTGGCCAGAAATATGTTCAGGAGGTCAAAAGGGGACCTCTGAATAGCTGATTTATCATCAAAAGAATTCTATAACTTTATATAGTTTGAAGACTTTTGAGGACACTTTGACCACAAATAAGTTCAAAAGGACAGATATGGACATCTATATGGCTTATGAAGCATCAGAAGGAGTCTATGGGTATGTATAGAAAGCCCAAGGTCGAGGACTCTTTGGCCAGAAATATGTTCAGGAGGTCAAAAGAGGACCTCTGAATAGCTGATTTATCATCAAAAGAATTCTATAACTTTATATAGTTTGAAAAATTTTGATAACACTTTGACCAAAAATGAGTTCAAAAGGTCAGAGATGGACATCTATATGGCTTATGATGCATCAGAAGGAGTCTATGAGTATGTATAGAAAGCCCAAGATCGAGGACTCTTTGGCCAGAAATATGTTCAGGAGGTCAAAACCTCTGAATAGCTGATTTATCATCAAAAGGATTCTATAACTTTATATAGTTTGAAAATTTTGAGGACACTTTACCCACAAATAAGTTCAAAAGGTCAGATATGGACATCTATATGGCTTATGATGCATCAGAAGGAGTCTATGAGTATGTATAGAAAGCCTAAGATCGAGGACTCTTTGGCCAGAAATATGTTCAGGAGGTCAAAACCTCTGAATAGCTGATTTATCATTAAAAGGATTCTAGAACTTTATATAGCTTGAAAAATTTTGAGGACACTTTGACCACAAATAAGTTCAAAAGGTCAGATATGGACATCTATATGGCTTATGAAGCATCAGAAAGAGTCTATGAGTATGTGTAGAAATCCCAAGATCGAGGACTCTTTGGCCAGAAATATATTCAGGAGGTCAAAAGGGGACCTCTGAATGGCTGATTTATCATCAAAAGAATTCTATAACTTTATATAGTTTGAAAAATTTTGAGGACACTTTGACCACAAATAAGTTCAAAAGGACAAATATGGACATCTATATGGCTAATGAAGCATCAGCAGGAGTCTATGAGTATGTATAGAAAGCCCAAGATCGAGGACTCTTTGGCCAGAAATATGTTCAGGAGGTCAAAACCTCTGAATAGCTGATTTATCATCAAAAGGATTCTATAACTTTATATAGTTTGAAAAATTTTGAGGACACTTTGACCACAAATAAGTTCAAAAGGTCAGATATGGACATCTATATGGCTTATGAAACATCAGAAGGAGTCTATATGTATAGAAAGCCCAAGATCGAGGACTCTTTGGCCAGAAATATGTTCAGGAGGTCAAAAGAGGACCTCTGAATAGCTGATTTATCATCAAAAGAATTCTATAACTTTATATAGTTTGAAGACTTTTGAGGACACTTTGACCACAAATAAGTTCAAAAGGACAGATATGGACATCTATATGGCTTATGAAGCATCAGAAGGAGTCTATGGGTATGTATAGAAAGCCCAAGGTCGAGGACTCTTTGGCCAGAAATATGTTCAGGAGGTCAAAAGAGGACCTCTGAATAGCTGATTTATCATCAAAAGAATTCTATAACTTTATATAGTTTGAAAAATTTTGATAACACTTTGACCACAAATGAGTTCAAAAGGTCAGAGATGGACATCTATATGGCTTATGATGCATCAGAAGGAGTCTATGAGTATGTATAGAAAGCCCAAGATCGAGGACTCTTTGGCCAGAAATATGTTCAGGAGGTCAAAACCTCTGAATAGCTGATTTATCATCAAAAGGATTCTATAACTATATATATTTTGAAAATTTTGAGGACACTTTACCCACAAATAAGTTCAAAAGGTCAGATATGGACATCTATATGGCTTATGATGCATCAGAAGGAGTCTATGAGTATGTATAGAAAGCCTAAGATCGAGGACTCTTTGGCCAGAAATATGTTCAGGAGGTCAAAACCTCTGAATAGCTGATTTATCATTAAAAGGATTCTAGAACTTTATATAGCTTGAAAAATTTTGAGGACACTTTGACCACAAATAAGTTCAAAAGGTCAGATATGGACATCTATATGGCTTATGAAGCATCAGAAAGAGTCTATGAGTATGTGTAGAAATCCCAAGATCGAGGACTCTTTGGCCAGAAATATGTTCAGGAGGTCAAAAGGGGACCTCTGAATAGCTGATTTATCATCAAAAGATTTCTATAACTTTATATAGTTTGAAAAATTTTGAGGACACTTTGACCACAAATAAGTTCAAAAGGACAAATATGGACATCTATATGGCTAATGAAGCATCAGAAGGAGTCTATGAGTATGTATAGAAAGCCCAAGATCGAGGACTCTTTGGCCAGAAATATGTTCAGGAGGTCAAAGGAGGACCTCTGAATAGCTGATTTATCATCAAAAGGATTCTATAACTTTATATAGTTTGAAGACTTTTGAGGACACTTTGACCACAAATAAGTTCAAAAGGACAGATATGGACATCTATATGGCTTATGAAGCATCAGAAGGAGTCTATGGGTATGTATAGAAAGCCCAAGGTCGAGGACTCTTTGGCCAGAAATATGTTCAGGAGGTCAAAAGAGGACCTCTGAATAGCTGATTTATCATCAAAAGAATTCTATAACTTTATATAGTTTGAAAAATTTTGATAACACTTTGACCACAAATGAGTTCAAAAGGTCAGAGATGGACATCTATATGGCTTATGATGCATCAGAAGGAGTCTATGAGTATGTATAGAAAGCCCAAGATCGAGGACTCTTTGGCCAGAAATATGTTCAGGAGGTCAAAACCTCTGAATAGCTGATTTATCATCAAAAGGATTCTATAACTTTATATAGTTTGAAAATTTTGAGGACACTTTACCCACAAATAAGTTCAAAAGGTCAGATATGGACATCTATATGGCTTATGATGCATCAGAAGGTGTCTATGAGTATGTATAGAAAGCCTAAGATCGAGGACTCTTTGGCCAGAAATATGTTCAGGAGGTCAAAACCTCTGAATAGCTGATTTATCATTAAAAGGATTCTAGAACTTTATATAGCTTGAAAAATTTTGAGGACACTTTGACCACAGATAAGTTCAAAAGGTCAGATATGGACATCTATATGGCTTATGAAGCATCAGAAAGAGTCTATGAGTATGTGTAGAAATCCCAAGATCGAGGACTCTTTGGCCAGAAATATGTTCAGGAGGTCAAAAGGGGACCTCTGAATAGCTGATTTATCATCAAAAGAATTCTATAACTTTATATAGTTTGAAACATTTTGAGGACACTTTGACCACAAATAAGTTCAAAAGGACAAATATGGACATCTATATGGCTAATGAAGCATCAGAAGGAGTCTATGAGTATGTATAGAAAGCCCAAGATCGAGGACTCTTTGGCCAGAAATATGTTCAGGAGGTCAAAACCTCTGAATAGCTGATTTATCATCAAAAGGATTCATAACTTTATATAGTTTGAAAAATTTTGAGGACACTTTGACCACAAATAAGTTCAAAAGGTCAGATATGGACATCTATATGGCTTATGAAACATCAGAAGGAGTCTATATGTATAGAAAGCCCAAGATCGAGGACTCTTTGGCCAGAAATATGTTCAGGAGGTCAAAAGAGGACCTCTGAATAGCTGATTTATCATCAAAAGAATTCTATAACTTTATATAGTTTGAAGACTTTTGAGGACACTTTGACCACAAATAAGTTCAAAAGGACAGATATGGACATCTATATGGCTTATGAAGCATCAGAAGGAGTCTATGAGTATATATAGAAAGCCCTAGGTCGAGGACTCTTTGGCCAGAAATATGTTCAGGAGGTCAAAAGAGGACCTCTGAATAGCTGATTTATCATCACAAGAATTCTATAACTTTATATAGTTTGAAAAATTTTGAGGACACTTTGACCACAAATGAGTTCAAAAGGTCAGAGATGGACATCTATATGGCTTATGATGCATCAGAAGGAGTCTATGAGTATGTATAGAAAGACCAAGATCGAGGACTCTTTGGCCAGAAATATGTTCAGGAGGTCAAAACCTCTGAATAGCTGATTTATCATCAAAAGGATTCTATAACTTTATATAGATTGAAAACTTTTGAGGACACTTTGACCACAAATAAGTTCAAAAGGTCAGATATGGACATGTATATGGCTTATGAAGCATCAGAAGGAGTCTATGAGTATGTATAGAAAGCCCAAGGTCAGAGATGGTCCTCACTGCAGAGCATAAAATCCGGGGGGAGGAATCGGATAAAATCCAACTCCTCCCACCTTACATACCTAAACCTACCAATCTCCACCCCCTGATCCCTAAACCTACCCATCTCCACCCCTAAACCTACCAATCTCCACCCCTTATATAAGATCCGACTCCTCCCCTCGGATCTTGTGTACTGCATTGAGGTGCTACTGAAATTTTGAGGACACTTTGACCACAAATAAGTTCAAAAGGACAGATATGGACATCTATATGGCTTATGAAGCATCAGAAGGAATCTATGAGTATATATAGAAAGCCCAAGATCGAGGACTCTTTGGCCAGAAATATGTTCAGGAGGTCAAAACCTCTGAATAGCTGATTTATCATCAAAAGGATTCTATAACTTTATATAGATTGAAAACTTTTGAGGACACTTTGACCACAAATAAGTTCAAAAGGTCAGATATGGACATCTATATGGCTTATGAAGCATCAGAAGGAGTCTATATGTATAGAAAGCCCAAGATCGAGGACTCTTTGGCCAGAAATATGTTCAGGAGGTCAAAAGGGGACCTCTGAATAGCTGATTTATCATCAAAAGAATTCTATAACTTTATATAGTTTGAAAAATTTGGAGGACACTGACCACAAATAAGTTCAAAAGGTCAGATATGGACATCTATATGGCTTATGAAGCATCAGAGGGAGTATGTATAGAAAGCCCAAGTATCGAATACTCCTTGGCCAGAAATAAATTCAGTATGTCAAATATGAACTTTTGTCAGGAGGATATAACATCTGAAGATATCAGTCTGAACGTATTGTATTAATCTTTTAGGACTCTTTGGCCAGAAATATGTTCAGTAGGTCAAAAGGGGACCTCTGAATAGCTGATTTATCATCAAAAAGAGTCTATAACTTTATATTGTTTGAAAACTTTTTAGGACCCTTTGACCAGAAATGAGTTCAAAAGGTCAGATATGGACATCTATATGGCTTTTGAAGCATCAGAAGGAGTCTATGAGTATATATAGAAAGCCCAAGATCGAGGACTCTTTGGCCAGAAATATGTTCAGAAGGTCAAAAGGGGATAGCTGATTTATCATCAAACTAATTCTATAACTTTATATAGTTTGAACAATTTTGAGGACCCTTTGACCAGAAATAAGTTCAAGAGGTCAGATATGGACCATGGATTTTGGATTGGTATGGATTTTGAAGCATCAGAGGGAGTCTATGAGTATATATAGAAAGCCCAAGATCGAGGATTCTTTGGCCAGAAATATGTTCAGGAGGTCAAAAGGGGCCCCATGAAATACTGATTTATCATCAAAAGGAGTCTATAACAATATATAGATTGAAAATTTTTCAGAACACTTTGACCACAAATAAGTTCAAAAGTTCAGATATGGACATCTATATGGCTTTTGAAGCATCAGAGGGAGTCTATGAGTATATATAGAAAGCCCAAGATCGAGGACTCTTTGGCCAGAAATATGTTCAGGAGGTCAAAACCTCTGAATAGCTGATTTATCATCAAAAGGATTCTATAACTTTATATAGATTGAAAACTTTTGAGGACACTTTGACCACAAATAAGTTCAAAAGGTCAGATATGGACATCTATATGGCTTATGATGCATCAGAAGGAGTCTATATGTATAGAAAGCCCAAGATCGAGGACTCTTTGGCCAGAAATATGTTCAGGAGGTCAAAAGGGGACCTCTGAATAGCTGATTTATCATCAAAAGAATTCTATAACTTTATATAGTTTGAAAAATTTGGAGGACACTGACCACAAATAAGTTCAAAAGGTCAGATATGGACATCTATATGGCTTATGAAGCATCAGAGGGAGTATGTATAGAAAGCCCAAGTATCGAATACTCCTTGGCCAGAAATAAATTCAGTATGTCAAATATGAACTTTTGTCAGGAGGATATAACATCTGAAGATATCAGTCTGAACGTATTGTATTAATCTTTTAGGACTCTTTGGCCAGAAATATGTTCAGTAGGTCAAAAGGGGACCTCTGAATAGCTGATTTATCATCAGAAAGAGTCTATAACTTTATATAGTTTGAAAACTTTTGAGGACCCTTTAACCAGAAATAAGTTCAAAAGGTCAGATATGGACATCTATATGGCTTTATCATCAAAAGGATTCGACAACTTTACATAGTTTGAAAAATTTTGAGGACCCTTTGACCAGAAATAAGTTCCAAAGGTCAGATATGGACATCTATATAGATTTTGAAGCATCAGAAGGAGTCTATGAGTATATATAGAAAGCCCTAGGTCGAGGACTCTTTGGCCAGAAATATGTTCAGGAGGTCAAAAGAGGACCTCTGAATAGCTGATTTATCATCACAAGAATTCTATAACTTTATATAGTTTGAAAAATTTTGAGGACACTTTGACCACAAATGAGTTCAAAAGGTCAGAGATGGACATCTATATGGCTTATGATGCATCAGAAGGAGTCTATGAGTATGTATAGAAAGACCAAGATCGAGGACTCTTTGGCCAGAAATATGTTCAGGAGGTCAAAACCTCTGAATAGCTGATTTATCATCAAAAGGATTCTATAACTTTATATAGATTGAAAACTTTTGAGGACACTTTGACCACAAATAAGTTCAAAAGGTCAGATATGGACATGTATATGGCTTATGAAGCATCAGAAGGAGTCTATGAGTATGTATAGAAAGCCCAAGGTCAGAGATGGTCCTCACTGCAGAGCATAAAATCCGGGGGGAGGAATCGGATAAAATCCAACTCCTCCCACCTTACATACCTAAACCTACCAATCTCCACCCCCTGATCCCTAAACCTACCCATCTCCACCCCTAAACCTACCAATCTCCACCCCTTATATAAGATCCGACTCCTCCCCTCGGATCTTGTGTACTGCATTGAGGTGCTACTGAAATTTTGAGGACACTTTGACCACAAATAAGTTCAAAAGGACAGATATGGACATCTATATGGCTTATGAAGCATCAGAAGGAATCTATGAGTATATATAGAAAGCCCAAGATCGAGGACTCTTTGGCCAGAAATATGTTCAGGAGGTCAAAACCTCTGAATAGCTGATTTATCATCAAAAGGATTCTATAACTTTATATAGATTGAAAACTTTTGAGGACACTTTGACCACAAATAAGTTCAAAAGGTCAGATATGGACATCTATATGGCTTATGAAGCATCAGAAGGAGTCTATATGTATAGAAAGCCCAAGATCGAGGACTCTTTGGCCAGAAATATGTTCAGGAGGTCAAAAGGGGACCTCTGAATAGCTGATTTATCATCAAAAGAATTCTATAACTTTATATAGTTTGAAAAATTTGGAGGACACTGACCACAAATAAGTTCAAAAGGTCAGATATGGACATCTATATGGCTTATGAAGCATCAGAGGGAGTATGTATAGAAAGCCCAAGTATCGAATACTCCTTGGCCAGAAATAAATTCAGTATGTCAAATATGAACTTTTGTCAGGAGGATATAACATCTGAAGATATCAGTCTGAACGTATTGTATTAATCTTTTAGGACTCTTTGGCCAGAAATATGTTCAGTAGGTCAAAAGGGGACCTCTGAATAGCTGATTTATCATCAAAAAGAGTCTATAACTTTATATTGTTTGAAAACTTTTTAGGACCCTTTGACCAGAAATGAGTTCAAAAGGTCAGATATGGACATCTATATGGCTTTTGAAGCATCAGAAGGAGTCTATGAGTATATATAGAAAGCCCAAGATCGAGGACTCTTTGGCCAGAAATATGTTCAGAAGGTCAAAAGGGGATAGCTGATTTATCATCAAACTAATTCTATAACTTTATATAGTTTGAACAATTTTGAGGACCCTTTGACCAGAAATAAGTTCAAGAGGTCAGATATGGACCATGGATTTTGGATTGGTATGGATTTTGAAGCATCAGAGGGAGTCTATGAGTATATATAGAAAGCCCAAGATCGAGGATTCTTTGGCCAGAAATATGTTCAGGAGGTCAAAAGGGGCCCCATGAAATACTGATTTATCATCAAAAGGAGTCTATAACAATATATAGATTGAAAATTTTTCAGAACACTTTGACCACAAATAAGTTCAAAAGTTCAGATATGGACATCTATATGGCTTTTGAAGCATCAGAGGGAGTCTATGAGTATATATAGAAAGCCCAAGATCGAGGACTCTTTGGCCAGAAATATGTTCAGGAGGTCAAAACCTCTGAATAGCTGATTTATCATCAAAAGGATTCTATAACTTTATATAGATTGAAAACTTTTGAGGACACTTTGACCACAAATAAGTTCAAAAGGTCAGATATGGACATCTATATGGCTTATGATGCATCAGAAGGAGTCTATATGTATAGAAAGCCCAAGATCGAGGACTCTTTGGCCAGAAATATGTTCAGGAGGTCAAAAGGGGACCTCTGAATAGCTGATTTATCATCAAAAGAATTCTATAACTTTATATAGTTTGAAAAATTTGGAGGACACTGACCACAAATAAGTTCAAAAGGTCAGATATGGACATCTATATGGCTTATGAAGCATCAGAGGGAGTATGTATAGAAAGCCCAAGTATCGAATACTCCTTGGCCAGAAATAAATTCAGTATGTCAAATATGAACTTTTGTCAGGAGGATATAACATCTGAAGATATCAGTCTGAACGTATTGTATTAATCTTTTAGGACTCTTTGGCCAGAAATATGTTCAGTAGGTCAAAAGGGGACCTCTGAATAGCTGATTTATCATCAGAAAGAGTCTATAACTTTATATAGTTTGAAAACTTTTGAGGACCCTTTAACCAGAAATAAGTTCAAAAGGTCAGATATGGACATCTATATGGCTTTATCATCAAAAGGATTCGACAACTTTACATAGTTTGAAAAATTTTGAGGACCCTTTGACCAGAAATAAGTTCCAAAGGTCAGATATGGACATCTATATAGATTTTGAAGCATCAGAAGGAGTCTATGAGTATATATAGAAAGCCCAAAGTCGAGGACTCTTTGGCCAGAAATATGTTCAGGAGGTCAAAAGGGGCCCCATGAAATACTGATTTATCATCAAAAGGAGTCTATAACTTTATATAGTTTGAACATTTTTGAGGACACTTTGACCACAAATAAGTTCAAAAGGACAGATATGGACATCTATATGGCTTATGAAGCATCAGAAGGATTCTATGAGTATGTATAGAAAGCCCAAGGTCAGAGATGGTCCTCACTGCAGAGCATAAAATCCGGGGGGAGGAGTCGGATAAAATCCAACTCCTCCCACCTTACATACCTAAACCTACCAATCTCCACCCCCTGATCCCTAAACCCACCCCTAAACCTACCCATCTCCACCCCTGAACCTACCAATCTCCACCCCTTATATAAGATCCGACTCCTCCCCTCGGATCTTGTGTACTGCATTGAGGTGCTACTGGAATTTTGAGGACACTTTGACCACAAATAAGTTCAAAAGGACAGATATGGACATCTATATGGCTTATGAAGCATCAGAAGGAGTCTATGAGTATATATAGAAAGCCCTAGGTCGAGGACTCTTTGGCCAGAAATATGTTCAGGAGGTCAAAAGAGGACCTCTGAATAGCTGATTTATCATCACAAGAATTCTATAACTTTATATAGTTTGAAAAATTTTGAGGACACTTTGACCACAAATGAGTTCAAAAGGTCAGAGATGGACATCTATATGGCTTATGATGCATCAGAAGGAGTCTATGAGTATGTATAGAAAGACCAAGATCGAGGACTCTTTGGCCAGAAATATGTTCAGGAGGTCAAAACCTCTGAATAGCTGATTTATCATCAAAAGGATTCTATAACTTTATATAGATTGAAAACTTTTGAGGACACTTTGACCACAAATAAGTTCAAAAGGTCAGATATGGACATGTATATGGCTTATGAAGCATCAGAAGGAGTCTATGAGTATGTATAGAAAGCCCAAGGTCAGAGATGGTCCTCACTGCAGAGCATAAAATCCGGGGGGAGGAATCGGATAAAATCCAACTCCTCCCACCTTACATACCTAAACCTACCAATCTCCACCCCCTGATCCCTAAACCTACCCATCTCCACCCCTAAACCTACCAATCTCCACCCCTTATATAAGATCCGACTCCTCCCCTCGGATCTTGTGTACTGCATTGAGGTGCTACTGAAATTTTGAGGACACTTTGACCACAAATAAGTTCAAAAGGACAGATATGGACATCTATATGGCTTATGAAGCATCAGAAGGAATCTATGAGTATATATAGAAAGCCCAAGATCGAGGACTCTTTGGCCAGAAATATGTTCAGGAGGTCAAAACCTCTGAATAGCTGATTTATCATCAAAAGGATTCTATAACTTTATATAGATTGAAAACTTTTGAGGACACTTTGACCACAAATAAGTTCAAAAGGTCAGATATGGACATCTATATGGCTTATGAAGCATCAGAAGGAGTCTATATGTATAGAAAGCCCAAGATCGAGGACTCTTTGGCCAGAAATATGTTCAGGAGGTCAAAAGGGGACCTCTGAATAGCTGATTTATCATCAAAAGAATTCTATAACTTTATATAGTTTGAAAAATTTGGAGGACACTGACCACAAATAAGTTCAAAAGGTCAGATATGGACATCTATATGGCTTATGAAGCATCAGAGGGAGTATGTATAGAAAGCCCAAGTATCGAATACTCCTTGGCCAGAAATAAATTCAGTATGTCAAATATGAACTTTTGTCAGGAGGATATAACATCTGAAGATATCAGTCTGAACGTATTGTATTAATCTTTTAGGACTCTTTGGCCAGAAATATGTTCAGTAGGTCAAAAGGGGACCTCTGAATAGCTGATTTATCATCAAAAAGAGTCTATAACTTTATATTGTTTGAAAACTTTTTAGGACCCTTTGACCAGAAATGAGTTCAAAAGGTCAGATATGGACATCTATATGGCTTTTGAAGCATCAGAAGGAGTCTATGAGTATATATAGAAAGCCCAAGATCGAGGACTCTTTGGCCAGAAATATGTTCAGAAGGTCAAAAGGGGATAGCTGATTTATCATCAAACTAATTCTATAACTTTATATAGTTTGAACAATTTTGAGGACCCTTTGACCAGAAATAAGTTCAAGAGGTCAGATATGGACCATGGATTTTGGATTGGTATGGATTTTGAAGCATCAGAGGGAGTCTATGAGTATATATAGAAAGCCCAAGATCGAGGATTCTTTGGCCAGAAATATGTTCAGGAGGTCAAAAGGGGCCCCATGAAATACTGATTTATCATCAAAAGGAGTCTATAACAATATATAGATTGAAAATTTTTCAGAACACTTTGACCACAAATAAGTTCAAAAGTTCAGATATGGACATCTATATGGCTTTTGAAGCATCAGAGGGAGTCTATGAGTATATATAGAAAGCCCAAGATCGAGGACTCTTTGGCCAGAAATATGTTCAGGAGGTCAAAACCTCTGAATAGCTGATTTATCATCAAAAGGATTCTATAACTTTATATAGATTGAAAACTTTTGAGGACACTTTGACCACAAATAAGTTCAAAAGGTCAGATATGGACATCTATATGGCTTATGATGCATCAGAAGGAGTCTATATGTATAGAAAGCCCAAGATCGAGGACTCTTTGGCCAGAAATATGTTCAGGAGGTCAAAAGGGGACCTCTGAATAGCTGATTTATCATCAAAAGAATTCTATAACTTTATATAGTTTGAAAAATTTGGAGGACACTGACCACAAATAAGTTCAAAAGGTCAGATATGGACATCTATATGGCTTATGAAGCATCAGAGGGAGTATGTATAGAAAGCCCAAGTATCGAATACTCCTTGGCCAGAAATAAATTCAGTATGTCAAATATGAACTTTTGTCAGGAGGATATAACATCTGAAGATATCAGTCTGAACGTATTGTATTAATCTTTTAGGACTCTTTGGCCAGAAATATGTTCAGTAGGTCAAAAGGGGACCTCTGAATAGCTGATTTATCATCAAAAAGAGTCTATAACTTTATATTGTTTGAAAACTTTTTAGGACCCTTTGACCAGAAATAAGTTCAAAAGGTCAGATATGGACATCTATATGGCTTTTGAAGCATCAGAAGGAGTCTATGAGTATATATAGAAAGCCCAAGATCGAGGACTCTTTGGCCAGAAATATGTTCAGAAGGTCAAAAGGGGATAGCTGATTTATCATCAAACTAATTCTATAACTTTATATAGTTTGAACAATTTTGAGGACCCTTTGACCAGAAATAAGTTCAAGAGGTCAGATATGGACCATGGATTTTGGATTGGTATGGATTTTGAAGCATCAGAGGGAGTCTATGAGTATATATAGAAAGCCCAAGATCGAGGATTCTTTGGCCAGAAATATGTTCAGGAGGTCAAAAGGGGCCCCATGAAATACTGATTTATCATCAAAAGGAGTCTATAACAATATATAGATTGAAAATTTTTCAGAACACTTTGACCACAAATAAGTTCAAAAGTTCAGATATGGACATCTATATGGCTTTTGAAGCATCAGAGGGAGTCTATGAGTATATATAGAAAGCCCAAGATCGAGGACTCTTTGGCCAGAAATATGTTCAGGAGGTCAAAACCTCTGAATAGCTGATTTATCATCAAAAGGATTCTATAACTTTATATAGTTTGAAAAATTTTGAGGACACTTTGACCACAAATGAGTTCAAAAGGTCAGAGATGGACATCTATATTGCTTATGATGCATCAGAAGGAGTCTATATGTATAGAAAGCCCAAGATCAAGGACTCTTTGGCCAGAAATATGTTCAGGAGGTCAAAAGGGGACCTCTGAATAGCTGATTTATCATCAGAAAGAGTCTACTGACCACAAATAAGTTCAAAAGGTCAGATATGGACATCTATATGGCTTATGAAACATCAGAAGGAGTCTACATGTATAGAAAGCCCAAGATCGAGGACTCTTTGGCCAGAAATATGTTTAGGATGTCAAAACCTCTGAATAGCTGATTTATCATCAAAAGGATTCTATAACTTTATATAGTTTGAAAATTTTGAGGACACTTTACCCACAAATAAGTTCAAAAGGTCAGATATGGACATCTATATGGCTTATGATGCATCAGAAGGAGTCTATGAGTATGTATAGAAAGCCTAAGATCGAGGACTCTTTGGCCAGAAATATGTTCAGGAGGTCAAAACCTCTGAATAGCTGATTTATCATTAAAAGGATTCTAGAACTTTATATAGCTTGAAAAATTTTGAGGACACTTTGACCACAAATAAGTTCAAAAAGTCAGATATGGACATCTATATGGCTTATGATGCATCAGAAAGAGTCTATGAGTATGTGTAGAAATCCCAAGATCGAGGACTCTTTGGCCAGAAATATGTTCAGGAGGTCAAAAGGGGACCTCTGAATAGCTGATTTATCATCAAAAGAATTCTATAACTTTATATAGTTTGAAAAATTTTGAGGACACTTTGACCACAAATAAGTTCAAAAGGACAAATATGGACATCTATATGGCTAATGAATCATCAGAAGGAGTCTATGAGTATGTATAGAAAGCCCAAGAACGAGGACTCTTTGGCCAGAAATATGTTCAGGAGGTCAAAACCTCTGAATAGCTGATTTATCATCAAAAGGATTCTATAACTTTATATAGTTTGAAAAATTTTGAGGACACTTTGACCACAAATGAGTTCAAAAGGTCAGAGATGGACATCTATATTGCTTATGATGCATCAGAAGGAGTCTATATGTATAGAAAGCCCAAGATCGAGGACTCTTTGGCCAGAAATATGTTCAGGAGGTCAAAAGGGGACCTCTGAATAGCTGATTTATCATCAGAAAGAGTCTACTGACCACAAATAAGTTCAAAAGGTCAGATATGGACATCTATATGGCTTATGAAACATCAGAAGGAGTCTACATGTATAGAAAGCCCAAGATCGAGGACTCTTTGGCCAGAAATATGTTCAGGAGGTCAAAAGGGGACCTCTGAATAGCTGATTTATCTTTAAAAGGATTCTAGAACTTTATATAGTTTGAAAAATTTTGAGGACACTTTGACCACAAATGAGATCAAAAGGTCAGAGATGGACATCTATATGGCTTATGAAGCATCAGAAGGAGTCTATGAGTATGTATCGAAAGCCCAAGGTCGAGGACTCTTTGGCCAGAAATATGTTCAGGAGGTCAAAAGAGGACCTCTGAATAGCTGATTTATCATCATAAGAATTCTAGAACTTTATATAGTTTGAAAAATTTTGAGGACATTTGACCACAAATGAGTTAAAAAGGTCAGAGATGGACATCTATATGGCTTATGATGCATCAGAAGGAGTCTATGAGTATGTATGGAAAGCCCAAGATCGAGGACTCTTTGGCCAGAAATATGTTTAGGATGTCAAAACCTCTGAATAGCTGATTTATCATCAAAAGGATTCTATAACTTTATATAGTTTGAAAATTTTGAGGACACTTTGACCACAAATAAGTTCAAGAGGTCAGATATGGACATCTATATGGCTTATGATGCATCAGAAGGAGTCTATGAGTATGTATAGAAAGCCCAAGATCGAGGACTCTTTGGCCAGAAATATGTTCAGGAGGTCAAAAGAGGACCTCTGAATAGCTGATTTATCATCATAAGAATTCTAGAACTTTATATAGTTTGAAAAATTTTGAGGACACTTTGACCACAAATATGTTCAAAAGGTCAGATATGGACATCTATATGGCTTATGAAACATCAGAAGGAGTCTATATGTATAGAAAGCCCAAGGTCGAGGACTCTTTGGCCAGAAATATGTTCAGGAGGTCAAAGGAGGACCTCTGAATAGCTGATTTATCATCAAAAGGATTCTATAACTTTATATAGTTTGAAAAATTTTGAGGACACTTTGACCACAAATAAGTTCAAAAGGTCAGATATGGACATCTATATGGCTTATGAAACATCAGAAGGAGTCTACATGTATAGAAAGCCCAAGATCGAGGACTCTTTGGCCAGAAATATGTTCAGGAGGTCAAAAGGGGACCTCTGAATAGCTGATTTATCATCAAAAGGATTCTATAACTTTATATAGTTTGAAAATTTTGAGGACACTTTACCCACAAATAAGTTCAAAAGGTCAGATATGGACATCTATATGGCTTATGATGCATCAGAAGGTGTCTATGAGTATGTATAGAAAGCCCAAGGTCGAGGACTCTTTGGCCAGAAATATGTTCAGGAGGTCAAAAGGGGACCTCTGAATAGCTGATTTATCTTTAAAAGGATTCTAGAAATTTATATAGTTTGAAAAATTTTGAGGACACTTTGACCACAAATGAGATCAAAAGGTCAGAGATGGACATCTATATGGCTTATGATGCATCAGAAGGAGTCTATATGTATAGAAAGCCCAAGATCGAGGACTCTTTGGCCAGAAATATGTTCAGGAGGTCAAAGGAGGACCTCTGAATAGCTGATTTATCATCAAAAGGATTCTAGAACTTTATATAGTTTGAAAAATTTTGAGGACACTTTGACCACAAATAAGTTCAAAAGGTCAGATATGGACATCTATATGGCTTATGAAGCATCAGAAGGAGTCTATGAGTATGTATCGAAAGCCTAAGGTCGAGGACTCTTTGGCCAGAAATATGTTCAGGAGGTCAAAAGAGGACCTCTGAATAGCTGATTTATCATCATAAGAATTCTAGAACTTTATATAGTTTGAAAAATTTTGAGGACACTTTGACCACAAATGAGTTCAAAAGGTCAGATATGGACATCTATATGGCTTATGAAACATCAGAAGGAGTCTACATGTATAGAAAGCCCAAGATCGAGGACTCTTTGGCCAGAAATATGTTCAGGAGGTCAAAAGGGGACCTCTGAATAGCTGATTTATCTTTAAAAGGATTCTAGAAATTTATATAGTTTGAAAAATTTTGATAACACTTTGACCACAAATGAGTTCAAAAGGTCAGAGATGGACATCTATATGGCTTATGATGCATCAGAAGGAGTCTATGAGTATGTATAGAAAGCCCAAGATCGAGGACTCTTTGGCCAGAAATATGTTCAGGAGGTCAAAAGAGGACCTCTGAATAGCTGATTTATCATCATAAGAATTCTAGAACTTTATATAGTTTGAAAAATTTTGAGGACACTTTGACCACAAATAAGTTCAAAAGGTCAGATATGGACATCTATATGGCTTATGAAACATCAGAAGGAGTCTACATGTATAGAAAGCCCAAGATCGAGGACTCTTTGGCCAGAAATATGTTCAGGAGGTCAAAAGGGGACCTCTGAATAGCTGATTTATCATCAAAAGGATTCTATAACTTTATATAGTTTGAAAATTTTGAGGACACTTTACCCACAAATAAGTTCAAAAGGTCAGATATGGACATCTATATGGCTTATGATGCATCAGAAGGTGTCTATGAGTATGTATAGAAAGCCCAAGGTCGAGGACTCTTTGGCCAGAAATATGTTCAGGAGGTCAAAAGGGGACCTCTGAATAGCTGATTTATCTTTAAAAGGATTCTAGAAATTTATATAGTTTGAAAAATTTTGAGGACACTTTGACCACAAATGAGATCAAAAGGTCAGAGATGGACATCTATATGGCTTATGATGCATCAGAAGGAGTCTATATGTATAGAAAGCCCAAGATCGAGGACTCTTTGGCCAGAAATATGTTCAGGAGGTCAAAGGAGGACCTCTGAATAGCTGATTTATCATCAAAAGGATTCTAGAACTTTATATAGTTTGAAAAATTTTGAGGACACTTTGACCACAAATAAGTTCAAAAGGTCAGATATGGACATCTATATGGCTTATGAAGCATCAGAAGGAGTCTATGAGTATGTATCGAAAGCCTAAGGTCGAGGACTCTTTGGCCAGAAATATGTTCAGGAGGTCAAAAGAGGACCTCTGAATAGCTGATTTATCATCATAAGAATTCTAGAACTTTATATAGTTTGAAAAATTTTGAGGACACTTTGACCACAAATGAGTTCAAAAGGTCAGATATGGACATCTATATGGCTTATGAAACATCAGAAGGAGTCTACATGTATAGAAAGCCCAAGATCGAGGACTCTTTGGCCAGAAATATGTTCAGGAGGTCAAAAGGGGACCTCTGAATAGCTGATTTATCTTTAAAAGGATTCTAGAAATTTATATAGTTTGAAAAATTTTGATAACACTTTGACCACAAATGAGTTCAAAAGGTCAGAGATGGACATCTATATGGCTTATGATGCATCAGAAGGAGTCTATGAGTATGTATAGAAAGCCCAAGATCGAGGACTCTTTGGCCAGAAATATGTTCAGGAGGTCAAAAGAGGACCTCTGAATAGCTGATTTATCATCATAAGAATTCTAGAACTTTATATAGTTTGAAAAATTTTGAGGACACTTTGACCACAAATAAGTTCAAAAGGTCAGATATGGACATCTATATGGCTTATGAAACATCAGAAGGAGTCTATATGTATAGAAAGCCCAAGGTCGAGGACTCTTTGGCCAGAAATATGTTCAGGAGGTCAAAGGAGGACCTCTGAATAGCTGATTTATCATCAAAAGGATTCTATAACTTTATATAGTTTGAAAAATTTTGAGGACACTTTGACCACAACTAAGTTCAAAAGGTCAGATATGGACATCTATATGGCTTATGAAACATCAGAAGGAGTCTACATGTATAGAAAGCCCAAGATCGAGGACTCTTTGGCCAGAAATATGTTCAGGAGGTCAAAAGGGGACCTCTGAATAGCTGATTTATCTTTAAAAGGATTCTAGAAATTTATATAGTTTGAAAAATTTTGATAACACTTTGACCACAAATGAGTTCAAAAGGTCAGAGATGGACATCTATATGGCTTATGATGCATCAGAAGGAGTCTATGAGTATATATAGAAAGCCCAAGATCGAGGACTCTTTGGTGAGAAATATGTTCAGGAGGTCAAAAGGGGACCTCTGAATAGCTAATTTATCATCAAAATAATTCTATAACTTTACATAGCTTGAAAAATTTTGAGGACACTTTGACCACAAATAAGTTCAAAAGGTGGACATCTATATGGCTTATGAAGCATCAGAAGGAGTCTATGAGTATGTATATAAAGCCCAAGATCGAGGACTCTTTGGCCAGAAATATGTTCAGGAGGACAAAGGGGGCCCCATGAAATACTGATTTATCATCAAAAGGAGTCTATAACTTGATATAGTTTGAAAATTTTTGAGGACACTTTGACCACAAATAAGTTCAAAAGGTCAGATATGGACATCTATATGGCTTATGAAGCATCAGAAGGAGTATGTATAGAAAGCCCAAGTTTCGAATACTCCTTGGCCAGAAATATGTTCAGGAGGTCAAAACCTCTGAATAGCTGATTTATCATCAAAAGGATTCTAGAAATTTATAGAGTTTGAAAATTTTTGAGGACACTTTGACCACAAATAAGTTCAAAAGGACAGATATGGACATCTATATGGCTTATGATGCATCAGAAGGAGTCTATGAGTATGTATAGAAAGCCCAAGATCGAGGACTCTTTGGCCAGAAATATGTTCAGGAGGTCAAAACCTCTGAATAACTGATTTATCATTAAAAGGATTCTAGAAATTTATATAGTTTGAAAAATTATTAAATTAAAAATTAAAAATAAGCACTCTTTGGCCAGAAATATGTTCAGGAGGTCAAAAGAGGACCTCTGAATAGCTGATTTATCATCAAAAGAATTCTATAACTTTATATAGTTTGAAAAATTTTGAGGACACTTTGACCACAAATGAGTTCAAAAGGTCAGAGATGGACATCTATATGGCTTATGATGCATCAGAAGGAGTCTATATGTATAGAAACCCCAAGATCGAGGACTCTTTGGCCAGAAATATGTTCAGGAGGTCAAAAGAGGCCCTCTGAATAGCTGATTTATCATCAAAAGGATTCTATAACTTTATATAGATTGAAAACTTTTGAGGACACTTTGACCACAAATAAGTTCAAAAGGTCAGATATGGACATCTATATGGCTTATGATGCATCAGAAGGAGTCTATATGTATAGAAAGCCCAAGATCGAGGACTCTTTGGCCAGAAATATGTTCAGGAGGTCAAAAGGGGACCTCTGAATAGCTGATTTATCATCAAAAGAATTCTATAACTTTATATAGTTTGAAAAATTTGGAGGACACTGACCACAAATAAGTTCAAAAGGTCAGATATGGACATCTATATGGCTTATGAAGCATCAGAGGGAGTATGTATAGAAAGCCCAAGTATCGAATACTCCTTGGCCAGAAATAAATTCAGTATGTCAAATATGAACTTTTGTCAGGAGGATATAACATCTGAAGATATCAGTCTGAACGTATTGTATTAATCTTTTAGGACTCTTTGGCCAGAAATATGTTCAGTAGGTCAAAAGGGGACCTCTGAATAGCTGATTTATCATCAGAAAGAGTCTATAACTTTATATAGTTTGAAAACTTTTGAGGACCCTTTAACCAGAAATAAGTTCAAAAGGTCAGATATGGACATCTATATGGCTTTATCATCAAAAGGATTCGACAACTTTACATAGTTTGAAAAATTTTGAGGACCCTTTGACCAGAAATAAGTTCCAAAGGTCAGATATGGACATCTATATAGATTTTGAAGCATCAGAAGGAGTCTATGAGTATATATAGAAAGCCCTAGGTCGAGGACTCTTTGGCCAGAAATATGTTCAGGAGGTCAAAAGAGGACCTCTGAATAGCTGATTTATCATCACAAGAATTCTATAACTTTATATAGTTTGAAAAATTTTGAGGACACTTTGACCACAAATGAGTTCAAAAGGTCAGAGATGGACATCTATATGGCTTATGATGCATCAGAAGGAGTCTATGAGTATGTATAGAAAGACCAAGATCGAGGACTCTTTGGCCAGAAATATGTTCAGGAGGTCAAAACCTCTGAATAGCTGATTTATCATCAAAAGGATTCTATAACTTTATATAGATTGAAAACTTTTGAGGACACTTTGACCACAAATAAGTTCAAAAGGTCAGATATGGACATGTATATGGCTTATGAAGCATCAGAAGGAGTCTATGAGTATGTATAGAAAGCCCAAGGTCAGAGATGGTCCTCACTGCAGAGCATAAAATCCGGGGGGAGGAATCGGATAAAATCCAACTCCTCCCACCTTACATACCTAAACCTACCAATCTCCACCCCCTGATCCCTAAACCTACCCATCTCCACCCCTAAACCTACCAATCTCCACCCCTTATATAAGATCCGACTCCTCCCCTCGGATCTTGTGTACTGCATTGAGGTGCTACTGAAATTTTGAGGACACTTTGACCACAAATAAGTTCAAAAGGACAGATATGGACATCTATATGGCTTATGAAGCATCAGAAGGAATCTATGAGTATATATAGAAAGCCCAAGATCGAGGACTCTTTGGCCAGAAATATGTTCAGGAGGTCAAAACCTCTGAATAGCTGATTTATCATCAAAAGGATTCTATAACTTTATATAGATTGAAAACTTTTGAGGACACTTTGACCACAAATAAGTTCAAAAGGTCAGATATGGACATCTATATGGCTTATGAAGCATCAGAAGGAGTCTATATGTATAGAAAGCCCAAGATCGAGGACTCTTTGGCCAGAAATATGTTCAGGAGGTCAAAAGGGGACCTCTGAATAGCTGATTTATCATCAAAAGAATTCTATAACTTTATATAGTTTGAAAAATTTGGAGGACACTGACCACAAATAAGTTCAAAAGGTCAGATATGGACATCTATATGGCTTATGAAGCATCAGAGGGAGTATGTATAGAAAGCCCAAGTATCGAATACTCCTTGGCCAGAAATAAATTCAGTATGTCAAATATGAACTTTTGTCAGGAGGATATAACATCTGAAGATATCAGTCTGAACGTATTGTATTAATCTTTTAGGACTCTTTGGCCAGAAATATGTTCAGTAGGTCAAAAGGGGACCTCTGAATAGCTGATTTATCATCAAAAAGAGTCTATAACTTTATATTGTTTGAAAACTTTTTAGGACCCTTTGACCAGAAATGAGTTCAAAAGGTCAGATATGGACATCTATATGGCTTTTGAAGCATCAGAAGGAGTCTATGAGTATATATAGAAAGCCCAAGATCGAGGACTCTTTGGCCAGAAATATGTTCAGAAGGTCAAAAGGGGATAGCTGATTTATCATCAAACTAATTCTATAACTTTATATAGTTTGAACAATTTTGAGGACCCTTTGACCAGAAATAAGTTCAAGAGGTCAGATATGGACCATGGATTTTGGATTGGTATGGATTTTGAAGCATCAGAGGGAGTCTATGAGTATATATAGAAAGCCCAAGATCGAGGATTCTTTGGCCAGAAATATGTTCAGGAGGTCAAAAGGGGCCCCATGAAATACTGATTTATCATCAAAAGGAGTCTATAACAATATATAGATTGAAAATTTTTCAGAACACTTTGACCACAAATAAGTTCAAAAGTTCAGATATGGACATCTATATGGCTTTTGAAGCATCAGAGGGAGTCTATGAGTATATATAGAAAGCCCAAGATCGAGGACTCTTTGGCCAGAAATATGTTCAGGAGGTCAAAACCTCTGAATAGCTGATTTATCATCAAAAGGATTCTATAACTTTATATAGATTGAAAACTTTTGAGGACACTTTGACCACAAATAAGTTCAAAAGGTCAGATATGGACATCTATATGGCTTATGATGCATCAGAAGGAGTCTATATGTATAGAAAGCCCAAGATCGAGGACTCTTTGGCCAGAAATATGTTCAGGAGGTCAAAAGGGGACCTCTGAATAGCTGATTTATCATCAAAAGAATTCTATAACTTTATATAGTTTGAAAAATTTGGAGGACACTGACCACAAATAAGTTCAAAAGGTCAGATATGGACATCTATATGGCTTATGAAGCATCAGAGGGAGTATGTATAGAAAGCCCAAGTATCGAATACTCCTTGGCCAGAAATAAATTCAGTATGTCAAATATGAACTTTTGTCAGGAGGATATAACATCTGAAGATATCAGTCTGAACGTATTGTATTAATCTTTTAGGACTCTTTGGCCAGAAATATGTTCAGTAGGTCAAAAGGGGACCTCTGAATAGCTGATTTATCATCAAAAAGAGTCTATAACTTTATATTGTTTGAAAACTTTTTAGGACCCTTTGACCAGAAATAAGTTCAAAAGGTCAGATATGGACATCTATATGGCTTTTGAAGCATCAGAAGGAGTCTATGAGTATATATAGAAAGCCCAAGATCGAGGACTCTTTGGCCAGAAATATGTTCAGAAGGTCAAAAGGGGATAGCTGATTTATCATCAAACTAATTCTATAACTTTATATAGTTTGAACAATTTTGAGGACCCTTTGACCAGAAATAAGTTCAAGAGGTCAGATATGGACCATGGATTTTGGATTGGTATGGATTTTGAAGCATCAGAGGGAGTCTATGAGTATATATAGAAAGCCCAAGATCGAGGATTCTTTGGCCAGAAATATGTTCAGGAGGTCAAAAGGGGCCCCATGAAATACTGATTTATCATCAAAAGGAGTCTATAACAATATATAGATTGAAAATTTTTCAGAACACTTTGACCACAAATAAGTTCAAAAGTTCAGATATGGACATCTATATGGCTTTTGAAGCATCAGAGGGAGTCTATGAGTATATATAGAAAGCCCAAGATCGAGGACTCTTTGGCCAGAAATATGTTCAGGAGGTCAAAACCTCTGAATAGCTGATTTATCATCAAAAGGATTCTATAACTTTATATAGTTTGAAAAATTTTGAGGACACTTTGACCACAAATGAGTTCAAAAGGTCAGAGATGGACATCTATATTGCTTATGATGCATCAGAAGGAGTCTATATGTATAGAAAGCCCAAGATCAAGGACTCTTTGGCCAGAAATATGTTCAGGAGGTCAAAAGGGGACCTCTGAATAGCTGATTTATCATCAGAAAGAGTCTACTGACCACAAATAAGTTCAAAAGGTCAGATATGGACATCTATATGGCTTATGAAACATCAGAAGGAGTCTACATGTATAGAAAGCCCAAGATCGAGGACTCTTTGGCCAGAAATATGTTTAGGATGTCAAAACCTCTGAATAGCTGATTTATCATCAAAAGGATTCTATAACTTTATATAGTTTGAAAATTTTGAGGACACTTTACCCACAAATAAGTTCAAAAGGTCAGATATGGACATCTATATGGCTTATGATGCATCAGAAGGAGTCTATGAGTATGTATAGAAAGCCTAAGATCGAGGACTCTTTGGCCAGAAATATGTTCAGGAGGTCAAAACCTCTGAATAGCTGATTTATCATTAAAAGGATTCTAGAACTTTATATAGCTTGAAAAATTTTGAGGACACTTTGACCACAAATAAGTTCAAAAAGTCAGATATGGACATCTATATGGCTTATGATGCATCAGAAAGAGTCTATGAGTATGTGTAGAAATCCCAAGATCGAGGACTCTTTGGCCAGAAATATGTTCAGGAGGTCAAAAGGGGACCTCTGAATAGCTGATTTATCATCAAAAGAATTCTATAACTTTATATAGTTTGAAAAATTTTGAGGACACTTTGACCACAAATAAGTTCAAAAGGACAAATATGGACATCTATATGGCTAATGAATCATCAGAAGGAGTCTATGAGTATGTATAGAAAGCCCAAGAACGAGGACTCTTTGGCCAGAAATATGTTCAGGAGGTCAAAACCTCTGAATAGCTGATTTATCATCAAAAGGATTCTATAACTTTATATAGTTTGAAAAATTTTGAGGACACTTTGACCACAAATGAGTTCAAAAGGTCAGAGATGGACATCTATATTGCTTATGATGCATCAGAAGGAGTCTATATGTATAGAAAGCCCAAGATCGAGGACTCTTTGGCCAGAAATATGTTCAGGAGGTCAAAAGGGGACCTCTGAATAGCTGATTTATCATCAGAAAGAGTCTACTGACCACAAATAAGTTCAAAAGGTCAGATATGGACATCTATATGGCTTATGAAACATCAGAAGGAGTCTACATGTATAGAAAGCCCAAGATCGAGGACTCTTTGGCCAGAAATATGTTCAGGAGGTCAAAAGGGGACCTCTGAATAGCTGATTTATCTTTAAAAGGATTCTAGAACTTTATATAGTTTGAAAAATTTTGAGGACACTTTGACCACAAATGAGATCAAAAGGTCAGAGATGGACATCTATATGGCTTATGAAGCATCAGAAGGAGTCTATGAGTATGTATCGAAAGCCCAAGGTCGAGGACTCTTTGGCCAGAAATATGTTCAGGAGGTCAAAAGAGGACCTCTGAATAGCTGATTTATCATCATAAGAATTCTAGAACTTTATATAGTTTGAAAAATTTTGAGGACATTTGACCACAAATGAGTTAAAAAGGTCAGAGATGGACATCTATATGGCTTATGATGCATCAGAAGGAGTCTATGAGTATGTATGGAAAGCCCAAGATCGAGGACTCTTTGGCCAGAAATATGTTTAGGATGTCAAAACCTCTGAATAGCTGATTTATCATCAAAAGGATTCTATAACTTTATATAGTTTGAAAATTTTGAGGACACTTTGACCACAAATAAGTTCAAGAGGTCAGATATGGACATCTATATGGCTTATGATGCATCAGAAGGAGTCTATGAGTATGTATAGAAAGCCCAAGATCGAGGACTCTTTGGCCAGAAATATGTTCAGGAGGTCAAAAGAGGACCTCTGAATAGCTGATTTATCATCATAAGAATTCTAGAACTTTATATAGTTTGAAAAATTTTGAGGACACTTTGACCACAAATATGTTCAAAAGGTCAGATATGGACATCTATATGGCTTATGAAACATCAGAAGGAGTCTATATGTATAGAAAGCCCAAGGTCGAGGACTCTTTGGCCAGAAATATGTTCAGGAGGTCAAAGGAGGACCTCTGAATAGCTGATTTATCATCAAAAGGATTCTATAACTTTATATAGTTTGAAAAATTTTGAGGACACTTTGACCACAAATAAGTTCAAAAGGTCAGATATGGACATCTATATGGCTTATGAAACATCAGAAGGAGTCTACATGTATAGAAAGCCCAAGATCGAGGACTCTTTGGCCAGAAATATGTTCAGGAGGTCAAAAGGGGACCTCTGAATAGCTGATTTATCATCAAAAGGATTCTATAACTTTATATAGTTTGAAAATTTTGAGGACACTTTACCCACAAATAAGTTCAAAAGGTCAGATATGGACATCTATATGGCTTATGATGCATCAGAAGGTGTCTATGAGTATGTATAGAAAGCCCAAGGTCGAGGACTCTTTGGCCAGAAATATGTTCAGGAGGTCAAAAGGGGACCTCTGAATAGCTGATTTATCTTTAAAAGGATTCTAGAAATTTATATAGTTTGAAAAATTTTGAGGACACTTTGACCACAAATGAGATCAAAAGGTCAGAGATGGACATCTATATGGCTTATGATGCATCAGAAGGAGTCTATATGTATAGAAAGCCCAAGATCGAGGACTCTTTGGCCAGAAATATGTTCAGGAGGTCAAAGGAGGACCTCTGAATAGCTGATTTATCATCAAAAGGATTCTAGAACTTTATATAGTTTGAAAAATTTTGAGGACACTTTGACCACAAATAAGTTCAAAAGGTCAGATATGGACATCTATATGGCTTATGAAGCATCAGAAGGAGTCTATGAGTATGTATCGAAAGCCTAAGGTCGAGGACTCTTTGGCCAGAAATATGTTCAGGAGGTCAAAAGAGGACCTCTGAATAGCTGATTTATCATCATAAGAATTCTAGAACTTTATATAGTTTGAAAAATTTTGAGGACACTTTGACCACAAATGAGTTCAAAAGGTCAGATATGGACATCTATATGGCTTATGAAACATCAGAAGGAGTCTACATGTATAGAAAGCCCAAGATCGAGGACTCTTTGGCCAGAAATATGTTCAGGAGGTCAAAAGGGGACCTCTGAATAGCTGATTTATCTTTAAAAGGATTCTAGAAATTTATATAGTTTGAAAAATTTTGATAACACTTTGACCACAAATGAGTTCAAAAGGTCAGAGATGGACATCTATATGGCTTATGATGCATCAGAAGGAGTCTATGAGTATGTATAGAAAGCCCAAGATCGAGGACTCTTTGGCCAGAAATATGTTCAGGAGGTCAAAAGAGGACCTCTGAATAGCTGATTTATCATCATAAGAATTCTAGAACTTTATATAGTTTGAAAAATTTTGAGGACACTTTGACCACAAATAAGTTCAAAAGGTCAGATATGGACATCTATATGGCTTATGAAACATCAGAAGGAGTCTACATGTATAGAAAGCCCAAGATCGAGGACTCTTTGGCCAGAAATATGTTCAGGAGGTCAAAAGGGGACCTCTGAATAGCTGATTTATCATCAAAAGGATTCTATAACTTTATATAGTTTGAAAATTTTGAGGACACTTTACCCACAAATAAGTTCAAAAGGTCAGATATGGACATCTATATGGCTTATGATGCATCAGAAGGTGTCTATGAGTATGTATAGAAAGCCCAAGGTCGAGGACTCTTTGGCCAGAAATATGTTCAGGAGGTCAAAAGGGGACCTCTGAATAGCTGATTTATCTTTAAAAGGATTCTAGAAATTTATATAGTTTGAAAAATTTTGAGGACACTTTGACCACAAATGAGATCAAAAGGTCAGAGATGGACATCTATATGGCTTATGATGCATCAGAAGGAGTCTATATGTATAGAAAGCCCAAGATCGAGGACTCTTTGGCCAGAAATATGTTCAGGAGGTCAAAGGAGGACCTCTGAATAGCTGATTTATCATCAAAAGGATTCTAGAACTTTATATAGTTTGAAAAATTTTGAGGACACTTTGACCACAAATAAGTTCAAAAGGTCAGATATGGACATCTATATGGCTTATGAAGCATCAGAAGGAGTCTATGAGTATGTATCGAAAGCCTAAGGTCGAGGACTCTTTGGCCAGAAATATGTTCAGGAGGTCAAAAGAGGACCTCTGAATAGCTGATTTATCATCATAAGAATTCTAGAACTTTATATAGTTTGAAAAATTTTGAGGACACTTTGACCACAAATGAGTTCAAAAGGTCAGATATGGACATCTATATGGCTTATGAAACATCAGAAGGAGTCTACATG
This sequence comes from Scardinius erythrophthalmus, assembly GCF_964197995.2. Classification (NCBI taxonomy): domain Eukaryota; kingdom Metazoa; phylum Chordata; class Actinopteri; order Cypriniformes; family Leuciscidae; genus Scardinius; species Scardinius erythrophthalmus. Next base: position 11,395,254 of record NC_138242.1, read on the forward strand.
TATAGAAAGCCCAAGATCGAGGACTCTTTGGCCAGAAATATGTTCAGGAGGTCAAAAGGGGACCTCTGAATAGCTGATTTATCTTTAAAAGGATTCTAGAAATTTATATAGTTTGAAAAATTTTGATAACACTTTGACCACAAATGAGTTCAAAAGGTCAGAGATGGACATCTATATGGCTTATGATGCATCAGAAGGAGTCTATGAGTATGTATAGAAAGCCCAAGATCGAGGACTCTTTGGCCAGAAATATGTTCAGGAGGTCAAAAGAGGACCTCTGAATAGCTGATTTATCATCATAAGAATTCTAGAACTTTATATAGTTTGAAAAATTTTGAGGACACTTTGACCACAAATAAGTTCAAAAGGTCAGATATGGACATCTATATGGCTTATGAAACATCAGAAGGAGTCTATATGTATAGAAAGCCCAAGGTCGAGGACTCTTTGGCCAGAAATATGTTCAGGAGGTCAAAGGAGGACCTCTGAATAGCTGATTTATCATCAAAAGGATTCTATAACTTTATATAGTTTGAAAAATTTTGAGGACACTTTGACCACAACTAAGTTCAAAAGGTCAGATATGGACATCTATATGGCTTATGAAACATCAGAAGGAGTCTACATGTATAGAAAGCCCAAGATCGAGGACTCTTTGGCCAGAAATATGTTCAGGAGGTCAAAAGGGGACCTCTGAATAGCTGATTTATCTTTAAAAGGATTCTAGAAATTTATATAGTTTGAAAAATTTTGATAACACTTTGACCACAAATGAGTTCAAAAGGTCAGAGATGGACATCTATATGGCTTATGATGCATCAGAAGGAGTCTATGAGTATATATAGAAAGCCCAAGATCGAGGACTCTTTGGTGAGAAATATGTTCAGGAGGTCAAAAGGGGACCTCTGAATAGCTAATTTATCATCAAAATAATTCTATAACTTTACATAGCTTGAAAAATTTTGAGGACACTTTGACCACAAATAAGTTCAAAAGGTGGACATCTATATGGCTTATGAAGCATCAGAAGGAGTCTATGAGTATGTATATAAAGCCCAAGATCGAGGACTCTTTGGCCAGAAATATGTTCAGGAGGACAAAGGGGGCCCCATGAAATACTGATTTATCATCAAAAGGAGTCTATAACTTGATATAGTTTGAAAATTTTTGAGGACACTTTGACCACAAATAAGTTCAAAAGGTCAGATATGGACATCTATATGGCTTATGAAGCATCAGAAGGAGTATGTATAGAAAGCCCAAGTTTCGAATACTCCTTGGCCAGAAATATGTTCAGGAGGTCAAAACCTCTGAATAGCTGATTTATCATCAAAAGGATTCTAGAAATTTATAGAGTTTGAAAATTTTTGAGGACACTTTGACCACAAATAAGTTCAAAAGGACAGATATGGACATCTATATGGCTTATGATGCATCAGAAGGAGTCTATGAGTATGTATAGAAAGCCCAAGATCGAGGACTCTTTGGCCAGAAATATGTTCAGGAGGTCAAAACCTCTGAATAACTGATTTATCATTAAAAGGATTCTAGAAATTTATATAGTTTGAAAAATTATTAAATTAAAAATTAAAAATAAGCACTCTTTGGCCAGAAATATGTTCAGGAGGTCAAAAGAGGACCTCTGAATAGCTGATTTATCATCAAAAGAATTCTATAACTTTATATAGTTTGAAAAATTTTGAGGACACTTTGACCACAAATGAGTTCAAAAGGTCAGAGATGGACATCTATATGGCTTATGATGCATCAGAAGGAGTCTATATGTATAGAAACCCCAAGATCGAGGACTCTTTGGCCAGAAATATGTTCAGGAGGTCAAAAGAGGCCCTCTGAATAGCTGATTTATCATCAAAAGGATTCTATAACTTTATATAGATTGAAAACTTTTGAGGACACTTTGACCACAAATAAGTTCAAAAGGTCAGATATGGACATCTATATGGCTTATGATGCATCAGAAGGAGTCTATATGTATAGAAAGCCCAAGATCGAGGACTCTTTGGCCAGAAATATGTTCAGGAGGTCAAAAGGGGACCTCTGAATAGCTGATTTATCATCAAAAGAATTCTATAACTTTATATAGTTTGAAAAATTTGGAGGACACTGACCACAAATAAGTTCAAAAGGTCAGATATGGACATCTATATGGCTTATGAAGCATCAGAGGGAGTATGTATAGAAAGCCCAAGTATCGAATACTCCTTGGCCAGAAATAAATTCAGTATGTCAAATATGAACTTTTGTCAGGAGGATATAACATCTGAAGATATCAGTCTGAACGTATTGTATTAATCTTTTAGGACTCTTTGGCCAGAAATATGTTCAGTAGGTCAAAAGGGGACCTCTGAATAGCTGATTTATCATCAGAAAGAGTCTATAACTTTATATAGTTTGAAAACTTTTGAGGACCCTTTAACCAGAAATAAGTTCAAAAGGTCAGATATGGACATCTATATGGCTTATGAAGCATCAGAAGGAGTCTATGAGTATGTATCGAAAGCCTAAGGTCGAGGACTCTTTGGCCAGAAATATGTTCAGGAGGTCAAAAGAGGACCTCTGAATAGCTGATTTATCATCATAAGAATTCTAGAACTTTATATAGTTTGAAAAATTTTGAGGACACTTTGACCACAAATGAGTTCAAAAGGTCAGATATGGACATCTATATGGCTTATGAAACATCAGAAGGAGTCTACATGTATAGAAAGCCCAAGATCGAGGACTCTTTGGCCAGAAATATGTTCAGGAGGTCAAAAGGGGACCTCTGAATAGCTGATTTATCTTTAAAAGGATTCTAGAAATTTATATAGTTTGAAAAATTTTGATAACACTTTGACCACAAATGAGTTCAAAAGGTCAGAGATGGACATCTATATGGCTTATGATGCATCAGAAGGAGTCTATGAGTATGTATAGAAAGCCCAAGATCGAGGACTCTTTGGCCAGAAATATGTTCAGGAGGTCAAAAGAGGACCTCTGAATAGCTGATTTATCATCATAAGAATTCTAGAACTTTATATAGTTTGAAAAATTTTGAGGACACTTTGACCACAAATAAGTTCAAAAGGTCAGATATGGACATCTATATGGCTTATGAAACATCAGAAGGAGTCTATATGTATAGAAAGCCCAAGGTCGAGGACTCTTTGGCCAGAAATATGTTCAGGAGGTCAAAGGAGGACCTCTGAATAGCTGATTTATCATCAAAAGGATTCTATAACTTTATATAGTTTGAAAAATTTTGAGGACACTTTGACCACAACTAAGTTCAAAAGGTCAGATATGGACATCTATATGGCTTATGAAACATCAGAAGGAGTCTACATGTATAGAAAGCCCAAGATCGAGGACTCTTTGGCCAGAAATATGTTCAGGAGGTCAAAAGGGGACCTCTGAATAGCTGATTTATCTTTAAAAGGATTCTAGAAATTTATATAGTTTGAAAAATTTTGATAACACTTTGACCACAAATGAGTTCAAAAGGTCAGAGATGGACATCTATATGGCTTATGATGCATCAGAAGGAGTCTATGAGTATATATAGAAAGCCCAAGATCGAGGACTCTTTGGTGAGAAATATGTTCAGGAGGTCAAAAGGGGACCTCTGAATAGCTAATTTATCATCAAAATAATTCTATAACTTTACATAGCTTGAAAATTTTTGAGGACACTTTGACCACAAATAAGTTCAAAAGGTGGACATCTATATGGCTTATGAAGCATCAGAAGGAGTCTATGAGTATGTATATAAAGCCCAAGATCGAGGACTCTTTGGCCAGAAATATGTTCAGGAGGACAAAGGGGGCCCCATGAAATACTGATTTATCATCAAAAGGAGTCTATAACTTGATATAGTTTGAAAATTTTTGAGGACACTTTGACCACAAATAAGTTCAAAAGGTCAGATATGGACATCTATATGGCTTATGAAGCATCAGAAGGAGTATGTATAGAAAGCCCAAGTTTCGAATACTCCTTGGCCAGAAATATGTTCAGGAGGTCAAAACCTCTGAATAGCTGATTTATCATCAAAAGGATTCTAGAAATTTATAGAGTTTGAAAATTTTTGAGGACACTTTGACCACAAATAAGTTCAAAAGGACAGATATGGACATCTATATGGCTTATGATGCATCAGAAGGAGTCTATGAGTATGTATAGAAAGCCCAAGATCGAGGACTCTTTGGCCAGAAATATGTTCAGGAGGTCAAAACCTCTGAATAACTGATTTATCATTAAAAGGATTCTAGAAATTTATATAGTTTGAAAAATTATTAAATTAAAAATTAAAAATAAGCACTCTTTGGCCAGAAATATGTTCAGGAGGTCAAAAGAGGACCTCTGAATAGCTGATTTATCATCAAAAGAATTCTATAACTTTATATAGTTTGAAAAATTTTGAGGACACTTTGACCACAAATGAGTTCAAAAGGTCAGAGATGGACATCTATATGGCTTATGATGCATCAGAAGGAGTCTATATGTATAGAAACCCCAAGATCGAGGACTCTTTGGCCAGAAATATGTTCAGGAGGTCAAAAGAGGCCCTCTGAATAGCTGATTTATCATCAAAAGGATTCTATAACTTTATATAGATTGAAAACTTTTGAGGACACTTTGACCACAAATAAGTTCAAAAGGTCAGATATGGACATCTATATGGCTTATGATGCATCAGAAGGAGTCTATATGTATAGAAAGCCCAAGATCGAGGACTCTTTGGCCAGAAATATGTTCAGGAGGTCAAAAGGGGACCTCTGAATAGCTGATTTATCATCAAAAGAATTCTATAACTTTATATAGTTTGAAAAATTTGGAGGACACTGACCACAAATAAGTTCAAAAGGTCAGATATGGACATCTATATGGCTTATGAAGCATCAGAGGGAGTATGTATAGAAAGCCCAAGTATCGAATACTCCTTGGCCAGAAATAAATTCAGTATGTCAAATATGAACTTTTGTCAGGAGGATATAACATCTGAAGATATCAGTCTGAACGTATTGTATTAATCTTTTAGGACTCTTTGGCCAGAAATATGTTCAGTAGGTCAAAAGGGGACCTCTGAATAGCTGATTTATCATCAGAAAGAGTCTATAACTTTATATAGTTTGAAAACTTTTGAGGACCCTTTAACCAGAAATAAGTTCAAAAGGTCAGATATGGACATCTATATGGCTTATGAAACATCAGAAGGAGTCTACATGTATAGAAAGCCCAAGATCGAGGACTCTTTGGCCAGAAATATGTTCAGGAGGTCAAAAGGGGACCTCTGAATAGCTGATTTATCATCAAAAGGATTCTATAACTTTATATAGTTTGAAAATTTTGAGGACACTTTACCCACAAATAAGTTCAAAAGGTCAGATATGGACATCTATATGGCTTATGATGCATCAGAAGGTGTCTATGAGTATGTATAGAAAGCCCAAGGTCGAGGACTCTTTGGCCAGAAATATGTTCAGGAGGTCAAAAGGGGACCTCTGAATAGCTGATTTATCTTTAAAAGGATTCTAGAAATTTATATAGTTTGAAAAATTTTGAGGACACTTTGACCACAAATGAGATCAAAAGGTCAGAGATGGACATCTATATGGCTTATGATGCATCAGAAGGAGTCTATATGTATAGAAAGCCCAAGATCGAGGACTCTTTGGCCAGAAATATGTTCAGGAGGTCAAAGGAGGACCTCTGAATAGCTGATTTATCATCAAAAGGATTCTAGAACTTTATATAGTTTGAAAAATTTTGAGGACACTTTGACCACAAATAAGTTCAAAAGGTCAGATATGGACATCTATATGGCTTATGAAGCATCAGAAGGAGTCTATGAGTATGTATCGAAAGCCTAAGGTCGAGGACTCTTTGGCCAGAAATATGTTCAGGAGGTCAAAAGAGGACCTCTGAATAGCTGATTTATCATCATAAGAATTCTAGAACTTTATATAGTTTGAAAAATTTTGAGGACACTTTGACCACAAATGAGTTCAAAAGGTCAGATATGGACATCTATATGGCTTATGAAACATCAGAAGGAGTCTACATGTATAGAAAGCCCAAGATCGAGGACTCTTTGGCCAGAAATATGTTCAGGAGGTCAAAAGGGGACCTCTGAATAGCTGATTTATCTTTAAAAGGATTCTAGAAATTTATATAGTTTGAAAAATTTTGATAACACTTTGACCACAAATGAGTTCAAAAGGTCAGAGATGGACATCTATATGGCTTATGATGCATCAGAAGGAGTCTATGAGTATGTATAGAAAGCCCAAGATCGAGGACTCTTTGGCCAGAAATATGTTCAGGAGGTCAAAAGAGGACCTCTGAATAGCTGATTTATCATCATAAGAATTCTAGAACTTTATATAGTTTGAAAAATTTTGAGGACACTTTGACCACAAATAAGTTCAAAAGGTCAGATATGGACATCTATATGGCTTATGAAACATCAGAAGGAGTCTATATGTATAGAAAGCCCAAGGTCGAGGACTCTTTGGCCAGAAATATGTTCAGGAGGTCAAAGGAGGACCTCTGAATAGCTGATTTATCATCAAAAGGATTCTATAACTTTATATAGTTTGAAAAATTTTGAGGACACTTTGACCACAACTAAGTTCAAAAGGTCAGATATGGACATCTATATGGCTTATGAAACATCAGAAGGAGTCTACATGTATAGAAAGCCCAAGATCGAGGACTCTTTGGCCAGAAATATGTTCAGGAGGTCAAAAGGGGACCTCTGAATAGCTGATTTATCTTTAAAAGGATTCTAGAAATTTATATAGTTTGAAAAATTTTGATAACACTTTGACCACAAATGAGTTCAAAAGGTCAGAGATGGACATCTATATGGCTTATGATGCATCAGAAGGAGTCTATGAGTATATATAGAAAGCCCAAGATCGAGGACTCTTTGGTGAGAAATATGTTCAGGAGGTCAAAAGGGGACCTCTGAATAGCTAATTTATCATCAAAATAATTCTATAACTTTACATAGCTTGAAAAATTTTGAGGACACTTTGACCACAAATAAGTTCAAAAGGTGGACATCTATATGGCTTATGAAGCATCAGAAGGAGTCTATGAGTATGTATATAAAGCCCAAGATCGAGGACTCTTTGGCCAGAAATATGTTCAGGAGGACAAAGGGGGCCCCATGAAATACTGATTTATCATCAAAAGGAGTCTATAACTTGATATAGTTTGAAAATTTTTGAGGACACTTTGACCACAAATAAGTTCAAAAGGTCAGATATGGACATCTATATGGCTTATGAAGCATCAGAAGGAGTATGTATAGAAAGCCCAAGTTTCGAATACTCCTTGGCCAGAAATATGTTCAGGAGGTCAAAACCTCTGAATAGCTGATTTATCATCAAAAGGATTCTAGAAATTTATAGAGTTTGAAAATTTTTGAGGACACTTTGACCACAAATAAGTTCAAAAGGACAGATATGGACATCTATATGGCTTATGATGCATCAGAAGGAGTCTATGAGTATGTATAGAAAGCCCAAGATCGAGGACTCTTTGGCCAGAAATATGTTCAGGAGGTCAAAACCTCTGAATAACTGATTTATCATTAAAAGGATTCTAGAAATTTATATAGTTTGAAAAATTATTAAATTAAAAATTAAAAATAAGCACTCTTTGGCCAGAAATATGTTCAGGAGGTCAAAAGAGGACCTCTGAATAGCTGATTTATCATCAAAAGAATTCTATAACTTTATATAGTTTGAAAAATTTTGAGGACACTTTGACCACAAATGAGTTCAAAAGGTCAGAGATGGACATCTATATGGCTTATGATGCATCAGAAGGAGTCTATATGTATAGAAACCCCAAGATCGAGGACTCTTTGGCCAGAAATATGTTCAGGAGGTCAAAAGAGGCCCTCTGAATAGCTGATTTATCATCAAAAGGATTATAGAACTTTATATAGTTTGAAAAATTTTGAGGACACTTTGACCACAAATAAGTTCAAAAGGTCAGAGATGGACATATGGCTTATGAAGCACCAGAAGGAGTATGTATAGAAAGCCCAAGTTTCGAATACTCCTTGGCCAGAAAAAAATTCAGTATGTCAAATATGGTCTTTTGTCAGGAGGATATAACATCCGAAGATATCAGTCTGAATGTATTGTATTAATCTTTTAGGACTCTTTAGCCAGAAATATGTTCAGTAGGTCAAAAGGGGACCTCTGAATAGCTGATTTATCATCAGAAAGAGTCTATAACTTTATATAGTTTAAAAACTTTTTAGGACCCTTTGACCAGAAATAAGTTCAAAAGGTCAGATATGGACATATATATGGCTTATGAAGCGTCAGAAGGAGTCTATGAGTATATATAGAAAGCCCAAGATCTAGGACTCTTTGGCCAGAAATATGTTCAGTAGGTCAACAGTGGACCTCTGAATAGCAGATTTATCATCAGAAAGAATCTATAACTTTATATAGTTTGAAAACTTTTGAGGACCCTTTGACCAAAAATAAGTTCAAAAGGTCAGATATGGACATCTATATGGCTTATGAAGCATCAGACGGAGTCTATGAGAATGTATAGAAAGCCAAAAGGTCGAGGACTCTTTGGCCAGAAATATTTTCAGGAGGTCAAAAGAGAACCTCTGAATAGCTGATTTATCATCAAAAGAATTCTATAACTTTATATAGTTTGAAAAATTTTAAGGACACTTTGACCACAAATGAGTTCAAAAGGTGAAAGATGGACATCTATATGGCTTGTTATGCATCAGAAGGAGTCTATGAGTATGTATAGAAAGCCCAAGATCGAGGACTCTTTGGCCAGAAATATGTTCAGGAGGTCAAAACCTCTGAATAGCTGATTTATCATCAAAAGGATTCTAGAAATTTATATAGTTTGAAAAATTTTGAGGACACTTTGACCACAAATAAGTTCAAAAGGACAGAGATGGACATCTATATGGCTTATGATGCATCAGAAGGAGTCTATATGTATAGAAAGCCCAAGATCGAGGACTCTTTGGCCAGAAATATGTTCAGGAGGTCAAAGGAGGACCTCTGAATAGCTGATTTATCATCAAAAGGATTCTAGAACTTTATATAGTTTGAAAGATTTTGAGGACACTTTGACCACAAATAAGTTCAAAAGGTCAGATATGGACATCTATATGGCTTATGAAGCATCAGAAGGAGTCTATGGGTATGTATAGAAAGCCCAAGGTCGAGGACTCTTTGGCCAGAAATATGTTTAGGAGGTCAAAAGAGGACCTCTGAATAGCTGATTTATCATCAAAAGAATTCTATAACTTTATATAGTTTGAAAAATTTTGATAACACTTTGACCACAAATGAGTTCAAAAGGTCAGAGATGGACATCTATATGGCTTATGATGCATCAGAAGGAGTCTATGAGTATGTATAGAAAGCCTAAGATCGAGGACTCTTTGGCCAGAAATATGTTCAGGAGGTCAAAACCTCTGAATAGCTGATTTATCATTAAAAGGATTCTAGAACTTTATATAGCTTGAAAAATTTTGAGCACACTTTGACCACAAATAAGTTCAAAACGTCAGATATGGACATCTATATGGCTTATGAAGCATCAGAAAGAGTCTATGAGTATGTGTAGAAATCCCAAGATCGAGGACTCTTTGGCCAGAAATATGTTCAGGAGGTCAAAAGGGGACCTCTGAATGGCTGATTTATCATCAAAAGAATTCTATAACTTTATATAGTTTGAAAAATTTTGAGGACACTTTGACCACAAATAAGTTCAAAAGGACAAATATGGACATCTATATGGCTAATGAAGCATCAGAAGGAATCTATGAGTATGTATAGAAAGCCCAAGATCGAGGACTCTTTGGCCAGAAATATGTTCAGGAGGTCAAAACCTCTGAATAGCTGATTTATCATCAAAAGGATTCTATAACTTTATATAGTTTGAAAAATTTTGAGGACACTTTGACCACAAATAAGTTCAAAAGGTCAGATATGGACATCTATATGGCTTATGAAACATCAGAAGGAGTCTATATGTATAGAAAGCCCAAGATCGAGGACTCTTTGGCCAGAAATATGTTCAGGAGGTCAAAAGGGGACCTCTGAATAGCTGATTTATCATCAAAAGGATTCTAGAAATTTATATAGTTTGAAAAATTTTGAGGACACTTTGACCACAAATGAGTTCAAAAGGTCAGAGATGGACATCTATATGGCTAATGAAGCATCAGAAGGAATCTATGAGTATGTATAGAAAGCCCAAGATCGAGGACTCTTTGGCCAGAAATATGTTCAGGAGGTCAAAACCTCTGAATAGCTGATTTATCATCAAAAGGATTCTATAACTTTATATAGTTTGAAAAATTTTGAGGACACTTTGACCACAAATGAGTTCAAAAGGTCAGAGATGGACATCTATATGGCTTATGAAGCATCAGAAGGAGTCTATGAGTATGTATAGAAAGCCCAAGATCGAGGACTCTTTGGCCAGAAATATGTTCCGTAGGTCAACAGGGGACCTTTGAATAGCTGATTTATCATCAAAAGGATTCTATAACTTTATATAGTTTGAAAAATTTTGAGGACACTTTGACCACAAATAAGTTCAAAAGGTCAGATATGGACATCTATACGGTTTATGAAGTTTCAAAAGTATTCTATGAGTATTTTTAGAAAGCCCAAGATCGACTCTTTGGCCAGAAATATTTTCAGCAGGTCAATTATGGACTTCTGTAAGACTGATTTAACATCAGGAGTCGATACGTTTATAATAGTAAAAAACATTTTGAGGATTCTTTTGCCAAAAATATGTTCAATTGGTCTTATATGGTCTACAGTCTAGCTGATATAATATCATGAGAAGTCTGTATAGTTTGAGAAATATGTATAGTAAGGTAAATGTTCAAGGTCTCTGGCCAGAAATATGTTCAGAAGGTCAAATATGGACTTCTTTATGGCTGATTTAACATAAGAAGGAGTCTATATTCGTTTATGGTAGACAACATCATTTTGAGAACTCTGTTAGAAATATGTTACTTTGTTCAAATATGGACTTCTGTATTGGCTGATCAGGAGTTGACGAGTATGTATAGAAAGTTAACATCAGTTGACTGAATGTATAAGTAGATTAATTAATGTGCAGTAAAGGAAAATCATTGCACTGGGTTTTGCTTTACAATGGACACAATTAAGTCATTCCGTTGGACAACGATAGAATGCACGGTAGAATACCGGAACATATAGATAAAGCACTTTTCGCATTGCATTGCACACCAGAACTAACTCCTTCCCATGTTCATTAAAGAGATAACATTTATGTTGTTGCATTGCATTGCACAAACGATCTAACGTTGTCCACTGAACAATTACGTATAGGCTATGCACTTCTTGGATTGCATTGCATTGCACACTACAACTAATTCATTCCCATGTTCATTAAAGAGATAACATCTGTTGTTGCATTGCATTGCACAAACGATCTAACGTTGTGCAATGAAGAGTAACATAGGCCATGCACTTTTTGCATTGCATTGCATACCAGATCAAACTCCTTCCCATGTTCAATAAAGAGATAATATGTTGCATTGCATTGCACAAACGATCTAACGTTGTGCATTGAAGAATAACATACAGGCTAAATGCATGCATTGTATTGCATTGCACACCCGAACTAACTCCTTCACATGTTCAGTAAAGAGATAACATGTTGCATTTCATTGAATTGCATTGCATTGCAGAAACGATCTAACGTTGTGCACTGAAGAATAACATTTAGGGTATGCACTTTTGGCATTGTATTGCACACCAGATCTTACTCCTTCAAATGTTCTTGAAGAGATAACATTTTGCATTGCATTGAGCAAACGATCTAACGTTGTGCATTGAAGAGAAACATAGACCATGCACTTTTTACATTGCATTGAATTGCACACCAGAACTAACTCGTTCTCATGTTCACTAAAGAGATAACATGTTGCATTGCGTTGCATTGCATTGCAAAAACGATTTAACGCTGTGCACTGAATAACATTTATGCACTTTTTGCATTGCATCGCATTGCACACCAGAACTAACACCTTCAAATGCTTATTAAAGAGATAACATTTTGAATTGCATTGTGCATTGCATAACGTTGTGCATTGAAGAATAACATATAGGCTATATGCATGCATTGTATTGCATTGCACACCCGAACTAACTCCTTCCCATGTTCATAAAAGAGATAACATATGTTATGCGACATTTAATTGTTTTGCCGAAACGATCTAACGTTGTGCACTGAAGAATATTTATGCACTTTTTGCATTGTATTGCATTGCACACCAGAACTAACTCCTTCAAATGTTTATTAAAGAGATAACATTTTGCGTTGCACAAATGATCTAACGTTGTGCATTGAAGAATAATATAGGTTATGCAATTCTTGCATTGCATTGCACACTAGAACTAAATCAGTCCCATTTTCTTTAAAGAAATAAGGTGCAATGATGTTGTATTGCATTTCACAAACGATAACATATGTTAATGCAACATTATATTGCTTTGCACAAACGACCTAACACTGTGCACTAAAGAATAACATTTATGCATTTTTGCATTGCATTGCACACCAGAACTAACTCCTTCAAATGTTTATTAAAGAGGTAACATTTTGCACGATCCAACGTTGTGCATTGAAGAATAACATATAGGCTAAATGCATGCATTGTATTGCATTGCACACCCGAACTAACTCCGTCCCATGTTCATTAAAGAGATAACATCTGTTATGCAACATTTCATTGTTTGTGCATTGAAGAGTAACATAGGCTATTCACTTTTTGCTTTGCATTGCATTGCACACCAGAACTAGCTCCTTCCCATGTTCATTAAAGGGATAACATGTTGCATTGCATTGCACAAACGATCTAACGCTGTGCACTGAAGAATAACATATAGGCTATGCACTTTTTGCATTGCATTGCATTGCACTCCAGAACTAACTACTTCCCATGTTTATTAAAGAGATAACATTTTGCATTGCACAAACGATCTAACGTTGTGCATTGAAGAGTAACATAGGCCATGCATTTTTTGCATTGCACTGCACACAAGAACTAACTCCTTCAAATGTTTATTAAAGAGATAACATGTTGCATTGCATTGCACAAACGATCTAACGTTGTGCATTGAAGAATGACATAGCTGACATAGCTAAATGCATGGATTGTGTTGCATGTACAGCCGAACTAACTCCTTCCCATGTTCATTAAAAAGATAACATATGTTATGCAACATTGTATTGCTTTGCACAAACGATTTAACGCTGTGCACTGAATAACATTTATGCACTTTTTGCATTGCATCGCATTGCACACCAGAACTAACACCTTCCAATGCTTATTAAAGAGATAACATTTTAAATTGCATTGTGCATTGTATAACGTTGTGCATTGAAGAATAACATATAGGCTATATGCATGCATTGTTTTGCATTGCACACCCGAACTCCTGCCCATGTTCATTAAAGAGATAACATATGTTATGCACAAACGATCTAACGTTTGTGCAAAGCAATGCAATGTTGCATAACAAATGTTATCTTTTTAATGAGCATGGGAAGGAGTTAGTTCGGCTGTACATGCAACACAATCCATGCCTTTAGCTATGTCAACTATGTCATTCTTCAATGCACAACGTTAGATCGTTTCTGCAAAACAATGACATGTTGCATAACATATGTTATCTTTTTTATGAACATGGGAAGGAGTTAGTTCGGGTGTGCAATGCAATACAATGCATGCATTTAGTCTATATGTTATTCTTCAATGCACAAAGTTAGATCGTTTTTGCAATGCAATGCAAAATGTTATCTCTTTAATAAACATTTGAAGGAGTTAGTTCTGGTGTGCAATGCAAAGCAATGCAAAAAGTGCATAGCCTATATATTATTCTTCAGTGCACAGCGTTAGATCGTTTGTGCAGTACAATGCAATGCAACATGTTATCCCTTTAATGAACATGGGAAGGAGTTAGTTCTGGTGTGCAATGCATAAAGTGCATAGCCTGTATGTTATTCTTCAATGCACAACGTAAGATCGTTTGTGCAATGCAATGCAACAACACTTGTTATCTCTTTAATGAACATGGGAATGAATTAGATCTACTGTGCAATGCAATGCAATCCAAGAAGTGCATAGCCTATATGTTATTGTTCAGTGGACAACGTTAGATCCTTTGTGCAATGCATAAATGTTATATCTTTATTATAACATGTATATATATTTTATTATAACATATTATAACTCCTGATGCTTCATAAGCCAATATAGATATCCATACAGATATGGCTTATGGCTTACCTTTTGAAATTATTTCTGCTCAAAGTGTCCTCAAAAATTTTCAAACTATGTAAAATTATAGTCTTCTTCTGATTGATAAATCAGCTATACAGAGGTCTCCTTTTGACCTTCTGAACATATTTCTGGCCAAAGAGTCCTCGATATTGGGCTTTCTATACATACTCATAGACTCCATTTGATGCTTCAAAATCCATATAGATGTCCATATCTGACCTTTTGAACTTATTTCTGGTCAAGGGTCCTCAAAAATTTTCAAACTATATAAAGTTATAGAATTCTTTTGATGAAAAATCAGCTATTCAGAGGTTTTGACATCCTAAACATATTTCTGGCCAAAGAGTCCTCGATCTTGGGCTTTCTATATACACTCATAGACTCCCTCTGATGCTTCAAAAACCACATAGATGTGCATATCTGACCTTTTGAACCTATTTGTGGTCAAAGTGTCCTAAAAATTTTTCAAACTATATAAAGTTATAGATTCTTTCTGATGATAAATCAGCTATTCAGAGGTCCCCTGTTGACCTACGGAACATATTTCTGGCCAAAGAGTCCTAAAATATTAATACTGATATCTTCAGACTGATATCTTCGGATTCTATATCCTCCTGACAAAAGTCCATATTTGACATACTGAATTTTTTTCTGGCCAAGGAGTTTTCGAAACTTGGGCTTTCTATACATTCTCATAGACTCCTTCTGATGCTTCATAAGCCATATATATGTCCATATCTGACCTTTTGAACTTATTTGTGGTCAAAGTATCCTCAAAATATTTCAAACTATATAAAGTTCTAGAATCCTATTGATGATAAATCAGCTATTCAGAGGTTTTGACCTCCTGAACATATTTCTGGCCAAAGAGTCCTCGATCTTGGGCTTTCTATACATACCATAGACTCCTTCTGATGCATAACAAGCCATATAGATGTCCATCATTCACCTTTTGAACTCATTTGTGGTCAAAGTGTCCTCAAAATTGTTCAAACTATTTAAAGTTATAGAATTCTTTTGATGATAAATCAGCTATTCAGAGGTCCCCTTTTGACCTCCTGAACATATTTCTGGCCAAAGAGTCCTCGATCTTGGGCTTTCTATACATACTCATAGACTCCTTCTGATGCATCATAAGCCATATAGATGTCCATATCTGACCTTTTGAACTTATTTGTGGTCAAAGGGTCCTCAAAATGTTTCAAACTATATAAAGTTATAAAATTCTTTTGATCATAAATCAGATATTCAGAGGTCCCCTTTTGACCTCCTGAACATATTTCTGGCCAAAGAGTCCTCGATCTTGGGCTTTCTATATATACTAATAGACTCCCTTTGATGCTTCAAAATCCATATATAGATGTCCATATCTGACCTTTTGAACTTATTTGTGGTCAAAGCGTCCTCAAAATGTTTCAAACTATATAAAGTTATAGAATTCTTTTTATGATAAATCAGCTATTCAGAGGTTTTGACCTCCTGAACATATTTCTGGCCAAAGAGCCCTCGATATTGGGCTTTCTATACATACTCATAGACTCTTTCTGATGCTTCATAAGCCATATAGATGTCCATATCTGACCTTTTGAACCTATTTGTGGTCGAAGTGTCCTCAAAATTTTTCAAACTATATAAAGTTATAGAATCCTTTTGATGATAAATCAGCTATTCAGAGGTTTTGACCTCCTGAACATATTTCTGGCCAAAGAGTCCTCGATCTTGGGCTTTCTATACATACTCATAGACTCCTTCTGATGCATCATAAGCCATATAGATGTACATATCTGACCTTTTGAACTTATTTGTGGTCAAAGGGTCCTCAAAATGTTTTAAACTATATAAAGTTATAGAATTCTTTTTATGATAAATCAGCTATTCAGATGTCCCCTTTTGACCTCCTGAACATATTTCTCACCAAAGAGTCCTCGATCTTGGGCTTTCTATATATACTCATAGACTCCCTCTGATGCTTCAAAAGCCATATAGATGTCCATATCTGACCTTTTGAACTTATTTCTGATCAAAGGGTCCTAAAAAGTTTTTAAACTATATAAAGTTATAGACTCTTTCTGATGATAAATCAGCTATTCAGAGGTCCCCTTTTGACCTACTGAACATATTTCTGGCCAAAGAGTCCTAAAAGATTAATACCATACATTCAGACTGATATCTTCGGATGTTATATCCTCCTGACAAAAGTCCATATTTGACATACTGAATATTTTTCTGGACAAGGAGTATTCGAAACTTGGGCTTTCTATACATACTCCTTCTGATGCTTCATAAGCCATATATATGTCCATATCTGACCTTTTGAACTTATTTGTGGTCAAAGGGTCCTCAAAATGTTTTAAACTATATAAAGTTATAGAATCCTTTTGATGATAAATCAGCTATTCAGAGGTTTTGACCTCCTGAACATATTTCTGGCTAAAGAGTCCTCGATCTTGGGCTTTCTATACATACTCATAGACTCCCTCTGATGCTTCATAAGCCATATAGATGTCCATATCTGACCTTTTGAACTTATTTGTGGTCAAAGTGTCCTCAAAATTTTTCAAACTATATAAAGTTATAGAATTCTTTTGATGATAAATCATCTATTCAGAGGTCCCCTTTTGACCTCCTGAACATATTTCTGGCCAAAGAGTCCTCGATCTCGGGATTTCTACACATACTCATAGACTCTTTCTGATGCTTCATAAGCCATATAGATGTCCATATCTGACCTTTTGAACTTATTTGTGGTCAAAGTGTACTCAAAATTTTTCAAACTATATTAAGTTCTAGAATCATTTTAATGATAAATCAGCTATTCAGAGGTTTTGACCTCCTGAACATATTTCTGGCCAAAGAGTCCTCGATCTTGGGCTTTCTATACATACTCATAGATTCCTTCTGATGCTTCATAAGCCATATAGATGTCCATATCTGACCTTTTGAACTCATTTGTGGTCAAAGTGTCCTCAAAATTTCTCAAACTATATAAAGTTATAGAATCCTTTTGATGATAAATCAGCTATTCAGAGGTTTTGACCTCCTGAACATATTTCTGGCCAAAGAGTCCTCGATCTTGGGCTTTCTATACATACTCATCCTTCTGATGCATCATAAGCCATATAGATGTCCATATCTGACCTTTTGAACTTATTTGTGGTCAAAGGGTCCTCAAAATGTTTTAAACTATATAAAGTTATAGAATTCTTTTTATGATAAATCAGCTATTCAGACGTCCCCTTTTGACCTCCTGAACATATTTCTCACCAAAGAGTCCTCGATCTTGGGCTTTCTATATATACTCATAGACTCCCTCTGATGCTTCAAAAGCCACATAGATGTCCATATCTGACCTTTTGAACTTATTTCTGATCAAAGGGTCCTAAAAAGTTTTTAAACTATATAAAGTTATAGACTCTTTCTGATGATAAATCAGCTATTCAGAGGTCCCCTTTTGACCTACTGAACATATTTCTGGCCAAAGAGTCCTAAAAGATTAATACCATACATTCAGACTGATATCTTCGGATGTTATATCCTCCTGACAAAAGTACATATTTGACATACTGAATATTTTTCTGGACAAGGAGTATTCGAAACTTGGGCTTTCTATACATACTCCTTCTGATGCTTCATAAGCCATATATATGTCCATATCTGACCTTTTGAACTTATTTGTGGTCAAAGGGTCCTCAAAATGTTTTAAACTATATAAAGTTATAGAATCCTTTTGATGATAAATCAGCTATTCAGAGGTTTTGACCTCCTGAACACATTTCTGGCTAAAGAGTCCTCGATCTTGGGCTTTCTATACATACTCATAGACTCCCTCTGATGCATCATAAGCCATATTAGTTGTCCATATCTGACTTTTTGAACTTATTTGTGGCCAAAGGGTCCTCAAAATTTTTCAAACTATATAAAGTTATAGACTCTTTCTGATGATAAATCATCTATTCAGAGTTCCCCTTTTGACCTACTGAACATATTTTTGGCCAAAGAGTCCTAAAAGATTAATACGATTCATTCAGACTGATATCTTCGGATGTTATATCCTCCTGACAAAAGACCATATTTGACATACTGAATTTTTTTCTGGCCAAGGAGTATTCGAAACTTGGGCTTTCTATACATACTCCTTCTGATGCTTCATAAGTCATATATATGTCCACATCTGACCTTTTGAACTTATTTGTGGTTAAAGGGTCCTCAAAATTTTTCAAACTACATAAAGTTATAGAATCCTTTTGATGAAAAATGACCTATTCAGAGGTTTTGACCTCCTGAACATATTTCTGGCCAAAGAGTCCTCGATCTTGGGCTTTCTATACATACTCATAGACTCCGTCTGATACATCATAAGCCATATAGATGTCCATGTCTGACCTTTTGAACTTATTTGTGGTCAAAGGGTCCTCAAAATGTTTCAAACTATATAAAGTTATAGAATTCTTTTGATCATAAATCAGATATTCAGAGGTCCCCTTTTGACCTCCTGAACATATTTCTGGCCAAAGAGTCCTCGATCTTGGGCTTTCTATATATACTAATAGACTCCCTTTGATGCTTCAAAATCCATATAGATGTCCATATCTGACCTTTTGAACTTATTTGTGGTCAAAGGGTCCTCAAAATGTTTCAAACTATATAAAGTTATAGAATTCTTTTGATGATAAATCAGCTATTCAGAGGTTTTGACCTCCTTAACATATTTCTGGCCAAAGAGTCCTCGATATTGGGCTTTCTATACATACTCATAGACTCTTTCTGATGCTTCATAAGCCATATAGATGTCCATATCTGACCTTTTGAACCTATTTGTGGTCGAAGTGTCCTCAAAATTTTTCAAACTATATAAAGTTATAGAATTCTTTTGATGATAAATCAGCTATTCAGGTCATTTGACCTCCTGAACATATTTCTCGCCAAAGAGTCCTCGATCTTGGGCTTTCTATATATACTCATAGACTCCCTCTGATGCTTCAAAAGCCGTATAGATGTCCATATCTGACCTTTTGAACTTATTTCTGGTCAAAGGGTCCTCAAAAGTTTTCAAACTATATAAAGTTATAGAAATCTTTGGATGATAAATCAGATATTCAGAGGTCCCCTGTTGACCTACGGAATATATTTCTGGCCAAAGAGTCCTAAAATATTAATACTGATATCTTCAGACTGATATCTTCAGATTCTATATCCTCCTGACAAAAGTCCATATTTGACATACTGAATTTTTTTTCTGGCCAAGGAGTATTCGAAACTTGGGATTTCTATACCTTCTGATGCTTCATAAGCCATATATATGTCCATATCTGACCTTTTGAACTTATTTGTGGTCAAAGTATCCTCAAAATATTTCAAACTATATAAAGTAATAGACTCCTTTTGATGATAAATCAGCTATACAGAGGTCCCCTTTTGACCTCCTGAAGATATTTCTGTTGAGGACACTTCGACTACAAATAAGTTCAAAAGGTCAGATATGGACATCTATATAGCTTATGAAGCATCAGAAGGAGTCTATGAGAATGAATAGAAAGCCCAAGATCGAGGACTCTTTGGCCAGAAATATGTTAAGGAGGTCAAAAGGGGACGTCTGAATAGCTGATTTATCATCAAAAGAATTCTATAACTGTATATAGTTTGAAAAATTTGGAGGACACTTTGACCACAAATAAGTTCAAAAGGTCAGATATGAACATCTATATTGCTTATAATGCATCAGAAGGAGTCTATGAGTATGTATAGAAAGCCCAAGATCGAGGACTCTTTTGGCCAGAAATATGTTCAGGAGGTCAAAACCTCTGAATAGCTGATTTATCATCAAAAGGATTCTATAACTTTATATAGTTTGAAAAATTTTGAGGACCCTTTGACCACAAATAAGTTCAAAAGGTCAGATATGGACATCTATATGGCTTATGAATCATCAGAGGGAGTCTATGAGTATGTATAGAAAGCCCAAGGTCGAGGACTCTTTGGCCAGAAATATGTTCAGGAGGTCAAAACCTCTGAATAGCTGAATTATCATCAAAAGGATTTTATAACTTTATATAGTTTGAAAAATTTTGAGGACACTTTGACCACAAATAAGTTCAAAAGGACACATATGGACATCTATATGGCTTATGAAGCATCAGAAGGATTCTATGAGTATGTATAGAAAGCCCAAGGTCGAGGACTCTTTGGCCAGAAATATGTTCAGGAGGTCAAAAGAGGACCTCTGAATAGCTGATTTATCATCAAAAGAATTCTATAACTTTATATAGTTTGAAAAATTTTGAGGACAGTTTGACCACAAATGAGTTCAAAAGGTCAGAGATGGACATCTATATGGCTTATGATGCATCAGAAGGAGTCTATGAGTATGTATAGAAAGACCAAGATCGAGGACTCTTTGGCCAGAAATATGTTCAGGAGGTCAAAACCTCTGAATAGCTGATTTATCATCAGAAAGAGTCTATAACTTTATATAGTTTGAAAACTTTTGAGGACCCTTTAACCAGAAATAAGTTCAAAAGGTCAGATATGGACATCTATATGGCTTTATCATCAAAAGGATTCGACAACTTTACATAGTTTGAAAAATTTTGGGGACCCTTTGACCAGAAATAAGTTCCAAAGGTCAGATATGGACATCTATATAGATTTTGAAGCATCAGAAGGAGTCTATGAGTATATATAGAAAGCCCAAAGTCGAGGACTCTTTGGCCAGAAATATGTTCAGGAGGTCAAAAGGGGCCCCATGAAATACTGATTTATCATCAAAAGGAGTCTATAACTTTATATAGTTTGAACATTTTTGAGGACGCTTTGACCACAAATAAGTTCAAAAGGACAGATATGGACATCTATATGGCTTATGAAGCATCAGAAGGATTCTATGAGTATGTATAGAAAGCCCAAGGTCAGAGATGGTCCTCACTGCAGAGCATAAAATCCGGGGGGAGGAGTCGGATAAAATCCAACTCCTCCCACCTTACATACCTAAACCTACCAATCTCCACCCCCTGATCCCTAAACCCACCCCTAAACCTACCCATCTCCAACCCTGAACCTACCAATCTCCACCCCTTATATAAGATCCGACTCCTCCCCTCGGATCTTGTGTACTGCATTGAGGTGCTACTGGAATTTTGAGGACACTTTGACCACAAATAAGTTCAAAAGGACAGATATGGACATCTATATGGCTTATGAAGCATCAGAAGGAGTCTATGAGTATATATAGAAAGCCCTAGGTCGAGGACTCTTTG
Source organism: Scardinius erythrophthalmus (assembly GCF_964197995.2). Lineage (NCBI taxonomy): Eukaryota > Metazoa > Chordata > Actinopteri > Cypriniformes > Leuciscidae > Scardinius > Scardinius erythrophthalmus. The sequence continues at coordinate 11,416,848 of NC_138242.1, forward strand.
GCCAGAAATATGTTCAGGAGGTCAAAAGAGGACCTCTGAATAGCTGATTTATCATCAAAAGAATTCTATAACTTTATATAGTTTGAAAAATTTTGAGGACACTTTGACCACAAATGAGTTCAAAAGGTCAGAGATGGACATCTATATGGCTTATGATGCATCAGAAGGAGTCTATGAGTATGTATAGAAAGACCAAGATCGAGGACTCTTTGGCCAGAAATATGTTCAGGAGGTCAAAACCTCTGAATAGCTGATTTATCATCAAAAGGATTCTATAACTTTATATAGATTGAAAACTTTTGAGGACACTTTGACCACAAATAAGTTCAAAAGGTCAGATATGGACATGTATATGGCTTATGAAGCATCAGAAGGAGTCTATGAGTATGTATAGAAAGCCCAAGGTCAGAGATGGTCCTCACTGCAGAGCATAAAATCCGGGGGGAGGAATCGGATAAAATCCAACTCCTCCCACCTTACATACCTAAACCTACCAATCTCCACCCCCTGATCCCTAAACCTACCCATCTCCACCCCTAAACCTACCAATCTCCACCCCTTATATAAGATCCGACTCCTCCCCTCGGATCTTGTGTACTGCATTGAGGTGCTACTGAAATTTTGAGGACACTTTGACCACAAATAAGTTCAAAAGGACAGATATGGACATCTATATGGCTTATGAAGCATCAGAAGGAATCTATGAGTATATATAGAAAGCCCAAGATCGAGGACTCTTTGGCCAGAAATATGTTCAGGAGGTCAAAACCTCTGAATAGCTGATTTATCATCAAAAGGATTCTATAACTTTATATAGATTGAAAACTTTTGAGGACACTTTGACCACAAATAAGTTCAAAAGGTCAGATATGGACATCTATATGGCTTATGAAGCATCAGAAGGAGTCTATATGTATAGAAAGCCCAAGATCGAGGACTCTTTGGCCAGAAATATGTTCAGGAGGTCAAAAGGGGACCTCTGAATAGCTGATTTATCATCAAAAGAATTCTATAACTTTATATAGTTTGAAAAATTTGGAGGACACTGACCACAAATAAGTTCAAAAGGTCAGATATGGACATCTATATGGCTTATGAAGCATCAGAGGGAGTATGTATAGAAAGCCCAAGTATCGAATACTCCTTGGCCAGAAATAAATTCAGTATGTCAAATATGAACTTTTGTCAGGAGGATATAACATCTGAAGATATCAGTCTGAACGTATTGTATTAATCTTTTAGGACTCTTTGGCCAGAAATATGTTCAGTAGGTCAAAAGGGGACCTCTGAATAGCTGATTTATCATCAAAAAGAGTCTATAACTTTATATAGTTTGAAAACTTTTTAGGACCCTTTGACCAGAAATAAGTTCAAAAGGTCAGATATGGACATCTATATGGCTTTTGAAGCATCAGAAGGAGTCTATGAGTATATATAGAAAGCCCAAGATCGAGGACTCTTTGGCCAGAAATATGTTCAGAAGGTCAAAAGGGGATAGCTGATTTATCATCAAACTAATTCTATAACTTTATATAGTTTGAACAATTTTGAGGACCCTTTGACCAGAAATAAGTTCAAGAGGTCAGATATGGACCATGGATTTTGGATTGGTATGGATTTTGAAGCATCAGAGGGAGTCTATGAGTATATATAGAAAGCCCAAGATCGAGGATTCTTTGGCCAGAAATATGTTCAGGAGGTCAAAAGGGGCCCCATGAAATACTGATTTATCATCAAAAGGAGTCTATAACAATATATAGATTGAAAAAATTTTCAGAACACTTTGACCACAAATAAGTTCAAAAGTTCAGATATGGACATCTATATGGCTTTTGAAGCATCAGAGGGAGTCTATGAGTATATATAGAAAGCCCAAGATCGAGGACTCTTTGGCCAGAAATATGTTCAGGAGGTCAAAACCTCTGAATAGCTGATTTATCATCAAAAGGATTCTAGAAATTTATATAGTTTGAAAAATTTTGAGGACACTTTGACCACAAATGAGTTCCAAAGGTCAGAGATGGACATCTATATGACTTATGAAGCATCAGAAGGAGTCTATGAGTATGTATCGAAAGCCCAAGGTCGAGGACTCTTTGGCCAGAAATATGTTCAGGAAGTCAAAAGAGGACCTCTGAATAGCTGATTTATCATCATAAGAATTCTATAACTTTATATAGTTTGGAAAATTTTGAGGACATTTGACCACAAATGAGTTAAAAAGGTCAGAGATGGACATCTATATGGCTTATGATGCATCAGAAGGAGTCTATGAGTATGTATGGAAAGCCCAAGATCGAGGACTCTTTGGCCAGAAATATGTTTAGGATGTCAAAACCTCTGAATAGCTGATTTATCATCAAAAGGATTCTATAACTTTATATAGTTTGAAAATTTTGAGGACACTTTACCCACAAATAAGTTCAAAAGGTCAGATATGGACATCTATATGGCTTATGATGCATCAGAAGGAGTCTATGAGTATGTATAGAAAGCCTAAGATCGAGGACTCTTTGGCCAGAAATATGTTCAGGAGGTCAAAACCTCTGAATAGCTGATTTATCATCAAAAGGATTCTATAACTTTATATAGTTTGAAAAATTTTGAGGACACTTTTACCACAAATGAGTTCAAAAGGTCAGAGATGGACATCTATATTGCTTATGATGCATCAGAAGGAGTCTATATGTATAGAAAGCCCAAGATCGAGGACTCTTTGGCCAGAAATATGTTCAGGAGGTCAAAAGGGGACCTCTGAATAGCTGATTTATCATCAGAAAGAGTCTACTGACCACAAATAAGTTCAAAAGGTCAGATATGGACATCTATATGGCTTATGAAACATCAGAAGGAGTCTACATGTATAGAAAGCCCAAGATCGAGGACTCTTTGGCCAGAAATATGTTTAGGATGTCAAAACCTCTGAATAGCTGATTTATCATCAAAAGGATTCTATAACTTTATATAGTTTGAAAATTTTGAGGACACTTTACCCACAAATAAGTTCAAAAGGTCAGATATGGACATCTATATGGCTTATGATGCATCAGAAGGAGTCTATGAGTATGTATAGAAAGCCTAAGATCGAGGACTCTTTGGCCAGAAATATGTTCAGGAGGTCAAAACCTCTGAATAGCTGATTTATCATTAAAAGGATTCTAGAACTTTATATAGCTTGAAAAATTTTGAGGACACTTTGACCACAAATAAGTTCAAAAAGTCAGATATGGACATCTATATGGCTTATGAAGCATCAGAAAGAGTCTATGAGTATGTGTAGAAATCCCAAGATCGAGGACTCTTTGGCCAGAAATATGTTCAGGAGGTCAAAAGGGGACCTCTGAATAGCTGATTTATCATCAAAAGAATTCTATAACTTTATATAGTTTGAAAAATTTTGAGGACACTTTGACCACAAATAAGTTCAAAAGGACAAATATGGACATCTATATGGCTAATGAATCATCAGAAGGAGTCTATGAGTATGTATAGAAAGCCCAAGAACGAGGACTCTTTGGCCAGAAATATGTTCAGGAGGTCAAAACCTCTGAATAGCTGATTTATCATCAAAAGGATTCTATAACTTTATATAGTTTGAAAAATTTTGAGGACACTTTGACCACAAATGAGTTCAAAAGGTCAGAGATGGACATCTATATTGCTTATGATGCATCAGAAGGAGTCTATATGTATAGAAAGCCCAAGATCGAGGACTCTTTGGCCAGAAATATGTTCAGGAGGTCAAAAGGGGACCTCTGAATAGCTGATTTATCATCAGAAAGAGTCTACTGACCACAAATAAGTTCAAAAGGTCAGATATGGACATCTATATGGCTTATGAAACATCAGAAGGAGTCTACATGTATAGAAAGCCCAAGATCGAGGACTCTTTGGCCAGAAATATGTTCAGGAGGTCAAAAGGGGACCTCTGAATAGCTGATTTATCTTTAAAAGGATTCTAGAAATTTATATAGTTTGAAAAATTTTGAGGACACTTTGACCACAAATGAGATCAAAAGGTCAGAGATGGACATCTACATGGCTTATGATGCATCAGAAGGAGTCTATATGTATAGAAAGCCCAAGATCGAGGACTCTTTGGCCAGAAATATGTTCAGGAGGTCAAAGGAGGACCTCTGAATAGCTGATTTATCATCAAAAGGATTCTAGAACTTTATATAGTTTGAAAAATTTTGAGGACACTTTGACCACAAATAAGTTCAAAAGGTCAGATATGGACATCTATATGGCTTATGAAGCATCAGAAGGAGTCTATGAGTATGTATCGAAAGCCCAAGGTCGAGGACTCTTTGGCCAGAAATATGTTCAGGAGGTCAAAAGAGGACCTCTGAATAGCTGATTTATCATCATAAGAATTCTAGAACTTTATATAGTTTGAAAAATTTTGAGGACATTTGACCACAAATGAGTTAAAAAGGTCAGAGATGGACATCTATATGGCTTATGATGCATCAGAAGGAGTCTATGAGTATGTATGGAAAGCCCAAGATCGAGGACTCTTTGGCCAGAAATATGTTTAGGATGTCAAAACCTCTGAATAGCTGATTTATCATCAAAAGGATTCTATAACTTTATATAGTTTGAAAATTTTGAGGACACTTTGACCACAAATAAGTTCAAGAGGTCAGATATGGACATCTATATGGCTTATGATGCATCAGAAGGAGTCTATGAGTATGTATAGAAAGCCCAAGATCGAGGACTCTTTGGCCAGAAATATGTTCAGGAGGTCAAAAGAGGACCTCTGAATAGCTGATTTATCATCATAAGAATTCTAGAACTTTATATAGTTTGAAAAATTTTGAGGACACTTTGACCACAAATATGTTCAAAAGGTCAGATATGGACATCTATATGGCTTATGAAACATCAGAAGGAGTCTATATGTATAGAAAGCCCAAGGTCAAGGACTCTTTGGCCAGAAATATGTTCAGGAGGTCAAAGGAGGACCTCTGAATAGCTGATTTATCATCAAAAGGATTCTATAACTTTATATAGTTTGAAAATTTTGAGGACACTTTACCCACAAATAAGTTCAAAAGGTCAGATATGGACATCTATATGGCTTATGATGCATCAGAAGGTGTCTATGAGTATGTATAGAAAGCCCAAGGTCGAGGACTCTTTGGCCAGAAATATGTTCAGGAGGTCAAAAGGGGACCTCTGAATAGCTGATTTATCTTTAAAAGGATTCTAGAAATTTATATAGTTTGAAAAATTTTGAGGACACTTTGACCACAAATGAGATCAAAAGGTCAGAGATGGACATCTATATGGCTTATGATGCATCAGAAGGAGTCTATATGTATAGAAAGCCCAAGATCGAGGACTCTTTGGCCAGAAATATGTTCAGGAGGTCAAAGGAGGACCTCTGAATAGCTGATTTATCATCAAAAGGATTCTAGAACTTTATATAGTTTGAAAAATTTTGAGGACACTTTGACCACAAATAAGTTCAAAAGGTCAGATATGGACATCTATATGGCTTATGAAGCATCAGAAGGAGTCTATGAGTATGTATCGAAAGCCCAAGGTCGAGGACTCTTTGGCCAGAAATATGTTCAGGAGGTCAAAAGAGGACCTCTGAATAGCTGATTTATCATCATAAGAACTCTAGAACTTTATATAGTTTGAAAAATTTTGAGGACACTTTGACCACAAATGAGTTCAAAAGGTCAGATATGGACATCTATATGGCTTATGAAACATCAGAAGGAGTCTACATGTATAGAAAGCCCAAGATCGAGGACTCTTTGGCCAGAAATATGTTCAGGAGGTCAAAAGGGGACCTCTGAATAGCTGATTTATCTTTAAAAGGATTCTAGAAATTTATATAGTTTGAAAAATTTTGATAACACTTTGACCACAAATGAGTTCAAAAGGTCAGAGATGGACATCTATATGGCTTATGATGCATCAGAAGGAGTCTATGAGTATGTATAGAAAGCCCAAGATCGAGGACTCTTTGGCCAGAAATATGTTCAGGAGGTCCAAACCTCTGAATAGCTGATTTATCATCAAAAGGAATCTATAACTTTATATAGTTTGAAAATTTTGAGGACACTTTACCCACAAATAAGTTCAAAAGGTCAGATATGGACATCTATATGGCTTATGATGCATCAGAAGGTGTCTATGAGTATGTATAGAAAGCCCAAGGTCGAGGACTCTTTGGCCAGAAATATGTTCAGGAGGTCAAAAGGGGACCTCTGAATAGCTGATTTATCTTTAAAAGGATTCTAGAAATTTATACAGTTTGAAAAATTTTGAGGACACTTTGACCACAAATGAGATCAAAAGGTCAGAGATGGACATCTATATGGCTTATGATGCATCAGAAGGAGTCTATATGTATAGAAAGCCCAAGATCGAGGACTCTTTGGCCAGAAATATGTTCAGGAGGTCAAAGGAGGACCTCTGAATAGCTGATTTATCATCAAAAGGATTCTAGAACTTTATATAGTTTGAAAAATTTTGAGGACACTTTGACCACAAATAAGTTCAAAAGGTCAGATATGGACATCTATATGGCTTATGAAGCATCAGAAGGAGTCTATGAGTATGTATCGAAAGCCCAAGGTCGAGGACTCTTTGGCCAGAAATATGTTCAGGAGGTCAAAAGAGGACCTCTGAATAGCTGATTTATCATCATAAGAATTCTAGAACTTTATATAGTTTGAAAAATTTTGAGGACATTTGACCACAAATGAGTTAAAAAGGTCAGAGATGGACATCTATATGGCTTATGATGCATCAGAAGGAGTCTATGAGTATGTATGGAAAGCCCAAGATCGAGGACTCTTTGGCCAGAAATATGTTTAGGATGTCAAAACCTCTGAATAGCTGATTTATCATCAAAAGGATTCTATAACTTTATATAGTTTGAAAATTTTGAGGACACTTTGACCACAAATGAGATCAAAAGGTCAGAGATGGACATCTATATGGCTTATGATGCATCAGAAGGAGTCTATATGTATAGAAAGCCCAAGATCGAGGACTCTTTGGCCAGAAATATGTTCAGGAGGTCAAAGGAGGACCTCTGAATAGCTGATTTATCATCAAAAGGATTCTAGAACTTTATATAGTTTGAAAAATTTTGAGGACACTTAGACCACAAATAAGTTCAAAAGGTCAGATATGGACATCTATATGGCTTATGAAACATCGGAAGGAGTCTATATGTATAGAAAGCCCAAGGTCGAGGACTCTTTGGCCAGAAATATGTTCAGGAGGTCAAAGGAGGACCTCTGAATAGCTGATTTATCATCAAAAGGATTCTATAACTTTATATAGTTTTAAAAATTTTGAGGACACTTTGACCACAAATAAGTTCAAAAGGTCAGATATGGACATCTATATGGCTTATGAAACATCAGAAGGAGTCTACATGTATAGAAAGCCCAAGATCGAGGACTCTTTGGCCAGAAATATGTTCAGGAGGTCAAAAGGGGACCTCTGAATAGCTGATTTATCTTTAAAAGGATTCTAGAAATTTATATAGTTTGAAAAATTTTGATAACACTTTGACCACAAATGAGTTCAAAAGGTCAGAGATGGACATCTATATGGCTTATGATGCATCAGAAGGAGTCTATGAGTATATATAGAAAGCCCAAGATCGAGGACTCTTTGGTGAGAAATATGTTCAGGAGGTCAAAAGGGGACCTCTGAATAGCTAATTTAGCATCAAAATAATTCTATAACTTTACATAGCTTGAAAAATTTTGAGGACACTTTGACCACAAATAAGTTCAAAAGGTGGACATCTATATGGCTTATGAAGCATCAGAAGGAGTCTATGAGTATGTATATAAAGCCCAAGATCGAGGACTCTTTGGCCAGAAATATGTTCAGGAGGACAAAGGGGGCCCCATGAAATACTGATTTATCATCAAAAGGAGTCTATAACTTGATATAGTTTGAAAATTTTTGAGGACACTTTGACCACAAATAAGTTCAAAAGGTCAGATATGGACATCTATATGGCTTATGAAGCATCAGAAGGAGTATGTATAGAAAGCCCAAGTTTCGAATACTCCTTGGCCAGAAATATGTTCAGGAGGTCAAAACCTCTGAATAGCTGATTTATCATCAAAAGGATTCTAGAAATTTATAGAGTTTGAAAATTTTTGAGGACACTTTGACGACAAATAAGTTCAAAAGGACAGATATGGACATCTATATGGCTTATGAAACATCAGAAGGAGTCTACATGTATAGAAAGCCCAAGATCGAGGACTCTTTGGCCAGAAATATGTTCAGGAGGTCAAAAGGGGACCTCTGAATAGCTGATTTATCTTTAAAAGGATTCTAGAAATTTATATAGTTTGAAAAATTTTGATAACACTTTGACCACAAATGAGTTCAAAAGGTCAGAGATGGACATCTATATGGCTTATGATGCATCAGAAGGAGTCTATGAGTATATATAGAAAGCCCAAGATCGAGGACTCTTTGGTGAGAAATATGTTCAGGAGGTCAAAAGGGGACCTCTGAATAGCTAATTTAGCATCAAAATAATTCTATAACTTTACATAGCTTGAAAAATTTTGAGGACACTTTGACCACAAATAAGTTCAAAAGGTGGACATCTATATGGCTTATGAAGCATCAGAAGGAGTCTATGAGTATGTATATAAAGCCCAAGATCGAGGACTCTTTGGCCAGAAATATGTTCAGGAGGACAAAGGGGGCCCCATGAAATACTGATTTATCATCAAAAGGAGTCTATAACTTGATATAGTTTGAAAATTTTTGAGGACACTTTGACCACAAATAAGTTCAAAAGGTCAGATATGGACATCTATATGGCTTATGAAGCATCAGAAGGAGTATGTATAGAAAGCCCAAGTTTCGAATACTCCTTGGCCAGAAATATGTTCAGGAGGTCAAAACCTCTGAATAGCTGATTTATCATCAAAAGGATTCTAGAAATTTATAGAGTTTGAAAATTTTTGAGGACACTTTGACGACAAATAAGTTCAAAAGGACAGATATGGACATCTATATGGCTTATGATGCATCAGAAGGAGTCTATGAGTATGTATAGAAAGCCCAAGATCGAGGACTCTTTGGCCAGAAATATGTTCAGGAGGTCAAAACCTCTGAATAACTGATTTATCATTAAAAGGATTCTAGAAATTTATATAGTTTGAAAAATTATTAAATTAAAAATTAAAAATAAGCACTCTTTGGCCAGAAATATGTTCAGGAGGTCAAAAGAGGACCTCTGAATAGCTGATTTATCATCAAAAGAATTCTATAACTTTATATAGTTTGAAAAATTTTGAGGACACTTTGACCACAAATGAGTTCAAAAGGTCAGAGATGGACATCTATATGGCTTATGATGCATCAGAAGGAGTCTATATGTATAGAAACCCCAAGATCGAGGACTCTTTGGCCAGAAATATGTTCAGGAGGTCAAAAGAGGACCTCTGAATAGCTGATTTATCATCAAAAGGATTATAGAACTTTATATAGTTTGAAAAATTTTGAGGACACTTTGACCACAAATAAGTTCAAAAGGTCAGAGATGGACATATGGCTTATGAAGCATCAGAAGGAGTATGTATAGAAAGCCCAAGTTTCGAATACTCCTTGGCCAGAAAAAAATTCAGTATGTCAAATATGGTCTTTTGTCAGGAGGATATAACATCCGAAGATATCAGTCTGAATGTATTGTATTAATCTTTTAGGACTCTTTAGCCAGAAATATGTTCAGTAGGTCAAAAGGGGACCTCTGAATAGCTGATTTATCATCAGAAAGAGTCTATAACTTTATATAATTTAAAAACTTTTTAGGACCCTTTGACCAGAAATAAGTTCAAAAGGTCAGATATGGACATATATATGGCTTATGAAGCGTCAGAAGGAGTCTATGAGTATATATAGAAAGCCCAAGATCTAGGACTCTTTGGCCAGAAATATGTTCAGTAGGTCAACAGTGGACCTCTGAATAGCAGATTTATCATCAGAAAGTATCTATAACTTTATATAGTTTGAAAACTTTTGAGGACCCTTTGACCACAAATAAGTTCAAAAGGTCAGATATGGACATCTATATGGCTTATGAAGCATCAGACGGAGTCTATGAGAATGTATAGAAAGCCAAAAGGTCGAGGACTCTTTGGCCAGAAATATTTTCAGGAGGTCAAAAGAGAACCTCTGAATAGCTGATTTATCATCAAAAGAATTCTATAACTTTATATAGTTTGAAAAATTTTAAGGACACTTTGACCACAAATGAGTTCAAAAGGTGAAAGATGGACATCTATATGGCTTGTTATGCATCAGGAGTCTATGAGTATGTATAGAAAGCCCAAGATCGAGGACTCTTTGGCCAGAAATATGTTCAGGAGGTCAAAACCTCTGAATAGCTGATTTATCATCAAAAGGATTCTAGAAATTTATATAGTTTGAAAAATTTTGAGGACACTTTGACCACAAATAAGTTCAAAAGGACAGAGATGGACATATATATGGCTTATGATGCATCAGAAGGAGTCTATATGTATAGAAAGCCCAAGATCGAGGACTCTTTGGCCAGAAATATGTTCAGGAGGTCAAAGGAGGACCTCTGAATAGCTGATTTATCATCATAAGAATTCTATAACTTTATATAGTTTGAAAAATTTTGAGGACATTTGACCACAAATGAGTTAAAAAGGTCAGAGATGGACATCTATATGGCTTATGATGCATCAGAAGGAGTCTATGAGTATGTATAGAAAGACCAAGATCGAGGACTCTTTGGCCAGAAATATGTTCAGGAGGTCAAAACCTCTGAATAGCTGATTTATCATCAAAAGGATTCTATAACTTTATATAGTTTGAAAATTTTGAGGACACTTTGACCACAAATAAGTTCAAAAGGTCAGATATGGACATCTATATGGCTTATGAAGCATCAGAAGGAGTCTATGGGTATGTATAGAAAGCCCAAGGTCGAGGACTCTTTGGCCAGAAATATGTTCAGGAGGTCAAAAGAGGACCTCTGAATAGCTGATTTATCATCAAAAGAATTCTATAACTTTATATAGTTTGAAAAATTTTGATAACACTTTGACCACAAATGAGTTCAAAAGGTCAGAGATGGACATCTATATGGCTTATGATGCATCAGAAGGAGTCTATGAGTATGTATCGAAAGCCCAAGGTCGAGGACTCTTTGGCCAGAAATATGTTCAGGAGGTCAAAAGAGGACCTCTGAATAGCTGATTTATCATCATAAGAATTCTAGAACTTTATATAGTTTGAAAAATTTTGAGGACATTTGACCACAAATGAGTTAAAAAGGTCAGAGATGGACATCTATATGGCTTATGATGCATCAGAAGGAGTCTATGAGTATCTATGGAAAGCCCAAGATCGAGGACTCTTTGGCCAGAAATATGTTTAGGATGTCAAAACCTCTGAATAGCTGATTTATCATCAAAAGGATTCTATAACTTTATATAGTTTGAAAATTTTGAGGACACTTTGACCACAAATGAGATCAAAAGGTCAGAGATGGACATCTATATGGCTTATGATGCATCAGAAGGAGTCTATATGTATAGAAAGCCCAAGATCGAGGACTCTTTGGCCAGAAATATGTTCAGGAGGTCAAAGGAGGACCTCTGAATAGCTGATTTATCATCAAAAGGATTCTAGAACTTTATATAGTTTGAAAAATTTTGAGGACACTTTGACCACAAATAAGTTCAAAAGGTCAGATATGGACATCTATATGGCTTATGAAACATCAGAAGGAGTCTATATGTATAGAAAGCCCAAGGTCGAGGACTCTTTGGCCAGAAATATGTTCAGGAGGTCAAAGGAGGACCTCTGAATAGCTGATTTATCATCAAAAGGATTCTATAACTTTATATAGTTTGAAAAATTTTGAGGACACTTTGACCACAAATAAGTTCAAAAGGTCAGATATGGACATCTATATGGCTTATGAAACATCAGAAGGAGTCTACATGTATTGAAAGCCCAAGATCGAGGACTCTTTGGCCAGAAATATGTTCAGGAGGTCAAAAGGGGACCTCTGAATAGCTGATTTATCTTTAAAAGGATTCTAGAAATTTATATAGTTTGAAAAATTTTGATAACACTTTGACCACAAATGAGTTCAAAAGGTCAGAGATGGACATCTATATGGCTTATGATGCATCAGAAGGAGTCTATGAGTATATATAGAAAGCCCAAGATCGAGGACTCTTTGGTGAGAAATATGTTCAGGAGGTCAAAAGGGGACCTCTGAATAGCTAATTTATCATCAAAATAATTCTATAACTTTACATAGCTTGAAAAATTTTGAGGACACTTTGACCACAAATAAGTTCAAAAGGTGGACATCTATATGGCTTATGAAGCATCAGAAGGAGTCTATGAGTATGCATATAAAGCCCAAGATCGAGGACTCTTTGGCCAGAAATATGTTCAGGAGGACAAAGGGGGCCCCATGAAATACTGATTTATCATCAAAAGGAGTCTATAACTTGATATAGTTTGAAAATTTTTGAGGACACTTTGACCACAAATAAGTTCAAAAGGTCAGATATGGACATCTATATGGCTTATGAAGCATCAGAAGGAGTATGTATAGAAAGCCCAAGTTTCGAATACTCCTTGGCCAGAAATATGTTCAGGAGGTCAAAACCTCTGAATAGCTGATTTATCATCAAAAGGATTCTAGAAATTTATAGAGTTTGAAAATTTTTGAGGACACTTTGACGACAAATAAGTTCAAAAGGACAGATATGGACATCTATATGGCTTATGATGCATCAGAAGGAGTCTATGAGTATGTATAGAAAGCCCAAGATCGAGGACTCTTTGGCCAGAAATATGTTCAGGAGGTCAAAACCTCTGAATAACTGATTTATCATTAAAAGGATTCTAGAAATTTATATAGTTTGAAAAATTATTAAATTAAAAATTAAAAATAAGCACTCTTTGGCCAGAAATATGTTCAGGAGGTCAAAAGAGGACCTCTGAATAGCTGATTTATCATCAAAAGAATTCTATAACTTTATATAGTTTGAAAAATTTTGAGGACACTTTGACCACAAATGAGTTCAAAAGGTCAGAGATGGACATCTATATGGCTTATGATGCATCAGAAGGAGTCTATATGTATAGAAACCCCAAGATCGAGGACTCTTTGGCCAGAAATATGTTCAGGAGGTCAAAAGAGGACCTCTGAATAGCTGATTTATCATCAAAAGGATTATAGAACTTTATATAGTTTGAAAAATTTTGAGGACACTTTGACCACAAATAAGTTCAAAAGGTCAGAGATGGACATATGGCTTATGAAGCATCAGAAGGAGTATGTATAGAAAGCCCAAGTTTCGAATACTCCTTGGCCAGAAAAAAATTCAGTATGTCAAATATGGTCTTTTGTCAGGAGGATATAACATCCGAAGATATCAGTCTGAATGTATTGTATTAATCTTTTAGGACTCTTTAGCCAGAAATATGTTCAGTAGGTCAAAAGGGGACCTCTGAATAGCTGATTTATCATCAGAAAGAGTCTATAACTTTATATAATTTAAAAACTTTTTAGGACCCTTTGACCAGAAATAAGTTCAAAAGGTCAGATATGGACATATATATGGCTTATGAAGCGTCAGAAGGAGTCTATGAGTATATATAGAAAGCCCAAGATCTAGGACTCTTTGGCCAGAAATATGTTCAGTAGGTCAACAGTGGACCTCTGAATAGCAGATTTATCATCAGAAAGTATCTATAACTTTATATAGTTTGAAAACTTTTGAGGACCCTTTGACCACAAATAAGTTCAAAAGGTCAGATATGGACATCTATATGGCTTATGAAGCATCAGACGGAGTCTATGAGAATGTATAGAAAGCCAAAAGGTCGAGGACTCTTTGGCCAGAAATATTTTCAGGAGGTCAAAAGAGAACCTCTGAATAGCTGATTTATCATCAAAAGAATTCTATAACTTTATATAGTTTGAAAAATTTTAAGGACACTTTGACCACAAATGAGTTCAAAAGGTGAAAGATGGACATCTATATGGCTTGTTATGCATCAGGAGTCTATGAGTATGTATAGAAAGCCCAAGATCGAGGACTCTTTGGCCAGAAATATGTTCAGGAGGTCAAAACCTCTGAATAGCTGATTTATCATCAAAAGGATTCTAGAAATTTATATAGTTTGAAAAATTTTGAGGACACTTTGACCACAAATAAGTTCAAAAGGACAGAGATGGACATATATATGGCTTATGATGCATCAGAAGGAGTCTATATGTATAGAAAGCCCAAGATCGAGGACTCTTTGGCCAGAAATATGTTCAGGAGGTCAAAGGAGGACCTCTGAATAGCTGATTTATCATCAAAAGGATTCTAGAACTTTATATAGTTTGAAAGATTTTGAGGACACTTTGACCACAAATAAGTTCAAAATGTCAGATATGGACATCTATATGGCTTATGAAGCATCAGAAGGAGTCTATGAGTATGTATCGAAAGCCCAAGGTCGAGGACTCTTTGGCCAGAAATATGTTCAGGAGGTCAAAAGAGGACCTCTGAATAGCTGATTTATCATCATAAGAATTCTATAACTTTATATAGTTTGAAAAATTTTGAGGACATTTGACCACAAATGAGTTAAAAAGGTCAGAGATGGACATCTATATGGCTTATGATGCATCAGAAGGAGTCTATGAGTATGTATAGAAAGACCAAGATCGAGGACTCTTTGGCCAGAAATATGTTCAGGAGGTCAAAACCTCTGAATAGCTGATTTATCATCAAAAGGATTCTATAACTTTATATAGTTTGAAAATTTTGAGGACACTTTGACCACAAATAAGTTCAAAAGGTCAGATATGGACATCTATATGGCTTATGAAGCATCAGAAGGAGTCTATGGGTATGTATAGAAAGCCCAAGGTCGAGGACTCTTTGGCCAGAAATATGTTCAGGAGGTCAAAAGAGGACCTCTGAATAGCTGATTTATCATCAAAAGAATTCTATAACTTTATATAGTTTGAAAAATTTTGATAACACTTTGACCACAAATGAGTTCAAAAGGTCAGAGATGGACATCTATATGGCTTATGATGCATCAGAAGGAGTCTATGAGTATGTATCGAAAGCCCAAGGTCGAGGACTCTTTGGCCAGAAATATGTTCAGGAGGTCAAAAGAGGACCTCTGAATAGCTGATTTATCATCATAAGAATTCTAGAACTTTATATAGTTTGAAAAATTTTGAGGACATTTGACCACAAATGAGTTAAAAAGGTCAGAGATGGACATCTATATGGCTTATGATGCATCAGAAGGAGTCTATGAGTATCTATGGAAAGCCCAAGATCGAGGACTCTTTGGCCAGAAATATGTTTAGGATGTCAAAACCTCTGAATAGCTGATTTATCATCAAAAGGATTCTATAACTTTATATAGTTTGAAAATTTTGAGGACACTTTGACCACAAATGAGATCAAAAGGTCAGAGATGGACATCTATATGGCTTATGATGCATCAGAAGGAGTCTATATGTATAGAAAGCCCAAGATCGAGGACTCTTTGGCCAGAAATATGTTCAGGAGGTCAAAAGAGGACCTCTGAATAGCTGATTTATCATCAAAAGGATTCTAGAACTTTATATAGTTTGAAAAATTTTGAGGACACTTTGACCACAAATAAGTTCAAAAGGTCAGATATGGACATCTATATGGCTTATGAAACATCAGAAGGAGTCTATATGTATAGAAAGCCCAAGGTCGAGGACTCTTTGGCCAGAAATATGTTCAGGAGGTCAAAGGAGGACCTCTGAATAGCTGATTTATCATCAAAAGGATTCTATAACTTTATATAGTTTGAAAAATTTTGAGGACACTTTGACCACAAATAAGTTCAAAAGGTCAGATATGGACATCTATATGGCTTATGAAACATCAGAAGGAGTCTACATGTATTGAAAGCCCAAGATCGAGGACTCTTTGGCCAGAAATATGTTCAGGAGGTCAAAAGGGGACCTCTGAATAGCTGATTTATCTTTAAAAGGATTCTAGAAATTTATATAGTTTGAAAAATTTTGATAACACTTTGACCACAAATGAGTTCAAAAGGTCAGAGATGGACATCTATATGGCTTATGATGCATCAGAAGGAGTCTATGAGTATATATAGAAAGCCCAAGATCGAGGACTCTTTGGTGAGAAATATGTTCAGGAGGTCAAAAGGGGACCTCTGAATAGCTAATTTATCATCAAAATAATTCTATAACTTTACATAGCTTGAAAAATTTTGAGGACACTTTGACCACAAATAAGTTCAAAAGGTGGACATCTATATGGCTTATGAAGCATCAGAAGGAGTCTATGAGTATGCATATAAAGCCCAAGATCGAGGACTCTTTGGCCAGAAATATGTTCAGGAGGACAAAGGGGGCCCCATGAAATACTGATTTATCATCAAAAGGAGTCTATAACTTGATATAGTTTGAAAATTTTTGAGGACACTTTGACCACAAATAAGTTCAAAAGGTCAGATATGGACATCTATATGGCTTATGAAGCATCAGAAGGAGTATGTATAGAAAGCCCAAGTTTCGAATACTCCTTGGCCAGAAATATGTTCAGGAGGTCAAAACCTCTGAATAGCTGATTTATCATCAAAAGGATTCTAGAAATTTATAGAGTTTGAAAATTTTTGAGGACACTTTGACGACAAATAAGTTCAAAAGGACAGATATGGACATCTATATGGCTTATGATGCATCAGAAGGAGTCTATGAGTATGTATAGAAAGCCCAAGATCGAGGACTCTTTGGCCAGAAATATGTTCAGGAGGTCAAAACCTCTGAATAACTGATTTATCATTAAAAGGATTCTAGAAATTTATATAGTTTGAAAAATTATTAAATTAAAAATTAAAAATAAGCACTCTTTGGCCAGAAATATGTTCAGGAGGTCAAAAGAGGACCTCTGAATAGCTGATTTATCATCAAAAGAATTCTATAACTTTATATAGTTTGAAAAATTTTGAGGACACTTTGACCACAAATGAGTTCAAAAGGTCAGAGATGGACATCTATATGGCTTATGATGCATCAGAAGGAGTCTATATGTATAGAAACCCCAAGATCGAGGACTCTTTGGCCAGAAATATGTTCAGGAGGTCAAAAGAGGACCTCTGAATAGCTGATTTATCATCAAAAGGATTATAGAACTTTATATAGTTTGAAAAATTTTGAGGACACTTTGACCACAAATAAGTTCAAAAGGTCAGAGATGGACATATGGCTTATGAAGCATCAGAAGGAGTATGTATAGAAAGCCCAAGTTTCGAATACTCCTTGGCCAGAAAAAAATTCAGTATGTCAAATATGGTCTTTTGTCAGGAGGATATAACATCCGAAGATATCAGTCTGAATGTATTGTATTAATCTTTTAGGACTCTTTAGCCAGAAATATGTTCAGTAGGTCAAAAGGGGACCTCTGAATAGCTGATTTATCATCAGAAAGAGTCTATAACTTTATATAGTTTAAAAACTTTTTAGGACCCTTTGACCAGAAATAAGTTCAAAAGGTCAGATATGGACATATATATGGCTTATGAAGCGTCAGAAGGAGTCTATGGGTATGTATAGAAAGCCCAAGGTCGAGGACTCTTTGGCCAGAAATATGTTCAGGAGGTCAAAAGAGGACCTCTGAATAGCTGATTTATCATCAAAAGAATTCTATAACTTTATATAGTTTGAAAAATTTTGATAACACTTTGACCACAAATGAGTTCAAAAGGTCAGAGATGGACATCTATATGGCTTATGATGCATCAGAAGGAGTCTATGAGTATGTATCGAAAGCCCAAGGTCGAGGACTCTTTGGCCAGAAATATGTTCAGGAGGTCAAAAGAGGACCTCTGAATAGCTGATTTATCATCATAAGAATTCTAGAACTTTATATAGTTTGAAAAATTTTGAGGACATTTGACCACAAATGAGTTAAAAAGGTCAGAGATGGACATCTATATGGCATCAGAAGGAGTCTATGAGTATGTATGGAAAGCCCAAGATCGAGGACTCTTTGGCCAGAAATATGTTTAGGATGTCAAAACCTCTGAATAGCTGATTTATCATCAAAAGGATTCTATAACTTTATATAGTTTGAAAATTTTGAGGACACTTTGACCACAAATGAGATCAAAAGGTCAGAGATGGACATCTATATGGCTTGTTATGCATCAGGAGTCTATGAGTATGTATAGAAAGCCCAAGATCGAGGACTCTTTGGCCAGAAATATGTTCAGGAGGTCAAAACCTCTGAATAGCTGATTTATCATCAAAAGGATTCTAGAAATTTATATAGTTTGAAAAATTTTGAGGACACTTTGACCACAAATAAGTTCAAAAGGACAGAGATGGACATATATATGGCTTATGATGCATCAGAAGGAGTCTATATGTATAGAAAGCCCAAGATCGAGGACTCTTTGGCCAGAAATATGTTCAGGAGGTCAAAGGAGGACCTCTGAATAGCTGATTTATCATCAAAAGGATTCTAGAACTTTATATAGTTTGAAAGATTTTGAGGACACTTTGACCACAAATAAGTTCAAAATGTCAGATATGGACATCTATATGGCTTATGAAGCATCAGAAGGAGTCTATGAGTATGTATCGAAAGCCCAAGGTCGAGGACTCTTTGGCCAGAAATATGTTCAGGAGGTCAAAAGAGGACCTCTGAATAGCTGATTTATCATCATAAGAATTCTATAACTTTATATAGTTTGAAAAATTTTGAGGACATTTGACCACAAATGAGTTAAAAAGGTCAGAGATGGACATCTATATGGCTTATGATGCATCAGAAGGAGTCTATGAGTATGTATAGAAAGACCAAGATCGAGGACTCTTTGGCCAGAAATATGTTCAGGAGGTCAAAACCTCTGAATAGCTGATTTATCATCAAAAGGATTCTATAACTTTATATAGTTTGAAAATTTTGAGGACACTTTGACCACAAATAAGTTCAAAAGGTCAGATATGGACATCTATATGGCTTATGAAGCATCAGAAGGAGTCTATGGGTATGTATAGAAAGCCCAAGGTCGAGGACTCTTTGGCCAGAAATATGTTCAGGAGGTCAAAAGAGGACCTCTGAATAGCTGATTTATCATCAAAAGAATTCTATAACTTTATATAGTTTGAAAAATTTTGATAACACTTTGACCACAAATGAGTTCAAAAGGTCAGAGATGGACATCTATATGGCTTATGATGCATCAGAAGGAGTCTATGAGTATGTATCGAAAGCCCAAGGTCGAGGACTCTTTGGCCAGAAATATGTTCAGGAGGTCAAAAGAGGACCTCTGAATAGCTGATTTATCATCATAAGAATTCTAGAACTTTATATAGTTTGAAAAATTTTGAGGACATTTGACCACAAATGAGTTAAAAAGGTCAGAGATGGACATCTATATGGCTTATGATGCATCAGAAGGAGTCTATGAGTATCTATGGAAAGCCCAAGATCGAGGACTCTTTGGCCAGAAATATGTTTAGGATGTCAAAACCTCTGAATAGCTGATTTATCATCAAAAGGATTCTATAACTTTATATAGTTTGAAAATTTTGAGGACACTTTGACCACAAATGAGATCAAAAGGTCAGAGATGGACATCTATATGGCTTATGATGCATCAGAAGGAGTCTATATGTATAGAAAGCCCAAGATCGAGGACTCTTTGGCCAGAAATATGTTCAGGAGGTCAAAAGAGGACCTCTGAATAGCTGATTTATCATCAAAAGGATTCTAGAACTTTATATAGTTTGAAAAATTTTGAGGACACTTTGACCACAAATAAGTTCAAAAGGTCAGATATGGACATCTATATGGCTTATGAAACATCAGAAGGAGTCTATATGTATAGAAAGCCCAAGGTCGAGGACTCTTTGGCCAGAAATATGTTCAGGAGGTCAAAGGAGGACCTCTGAATAGCTGATTTATCATCAAAAGGATTCTATAACTTTATATAGTTTGAAAAATTTTGAGGACACTTTGACCACAAATAAGTTCAAAAGGTCAGATATGGACATCTATATGGCTTATGAAACATCAGAAGGAGTCTACATGTATTGAAAGCCCAAGATCGAGGACTCTTTGGCCAGAAATATGTTCAGGAGGTCAAAAGGGGACCTCTGAATAGCTGATTTATCTTTAAAAGGATTCTAGAAATTTATATAGTTTGAAAAATTTTGATAACACTTTGACCACAAATGAGTTCAAAAGGTCAGAGATGGACATCTATATGGCTTATGATGCATCAGAAGGAGTCTATGAGTATATATAGAAAGCCCAAGATCGAGGACTCTTTGGTGAGAAATATGTTCAGGAGGTCAAAAGGGGACCTCTGAATAGCTAATTTATCATCAAAATAATTCTATAACTTTACATAGCTTGAAAAATTTTGAGGACACTTTGACCACAAATAAGTTCAAAAGGTGGACATCTATATGGCTTATGAAGCATCAGAAGGAGTCTATGAGTATGCATATAAAGCCCAAGATCGAGGACTCTTTGGCCAGAAATATGTTCAGGAGGACAAAGGGGGCCCCATGAAATACTGATTTATCATCAAAAGGAGTCTATAACTTGATATAGTTTGAAAATTTTTGAGGACACTTTGACCACAAATAAGTTCAAAAGGTCAGATATGGACATCTATATGGCTTATGAAGCATCAGAAGGAGTATGTATAGAAAGCCCAAGTTTCGAATACTCCTTGGCCAGAAATATGTTCAGGAGGTCAAAACCTCTGAATAGCTGATTTATCATCAAAAGGATTCTAGAAATTTATAGAGTTTGAAAATTTTTGAGGACACTTTGACGACAAATAAGTTCAAAAGGACAGATATGGACATCTATATGGCTTATGATGCATCAGAAGGAGTCTATGAGTATGTATAGAAAGCCCAAGATCGAGGACTCTTTGGCCAGAAATATGTTCAGGAGGTCAAAACCTCTGAATAACTGATTTATCATTAAAAGGATTCTAGAAATTTATATAGTTTGAAAAATTATTAAATTAAAAATTAAAAATAAGCACTCTTTGGCCAGAAATATGTTCAGGAGGTCAAAAGAGGACCTCTGAATAGCTGATTTATCATCAAAAGAATTCTATAACTTTATATAGTTTGAAAAATTTTGAGGACACTTTGACCACAAATGAGTTCAAAAGGTCAGAGATGGACATCTATATGGCTTATGATGCATCAGAAGGAGTCTATATGTATAGAAACCCCAAGATCGAGGACTCTTTGGCCAGAAATATGTTCAGGAGGTCAAAAGAGGACCTCTGAATAGCTGATTTATCATCAAAAGGATTATAGAACTTTATATAGTTTGAAAAATTTTGAGGACACTTTGACCACAAATAAGTTCAAAAGGTCAGAGATGGACATATGGCTTATGAAGCATCAGAAGGAGTATGTATAGAAAGCCCAAGTTTCGAATACTCCTTGGCCAGAAAAAAATTCAGTATGTCAAATATGGTCTTTTGTCAGGAGGATATAACATCCGAAGATATCAGTCTGAATGTATTGTATTAATCTTTTAGGACTCTTTAGCCAGAAATATGTTCAGTAGGTCAAAAGGGGACCTCTGAATAGCTGATTTATCATCAGAAAGAGTCTATAACTTTATATAGTTTAAAAACTTTTTAGGACCCTTTGACCAGAAATAAGTTCAAAAGGTCAGATATGGACATATATATGGCTTATGAAGCGTCAGAAGGAGTCTATGGGTATGTATAGAAAGCCCAAGGTCGAGGACTCTTTGGCCAGAAATATGTTCAGGAGGTCAAAAGAGGACCTCTGAATAGCTGATTTATCATCAAAAGAATTCTATAACTTTATATAGTTTGAAAAATTTTGATAACACTTTGACCACAAATGAGTTCAAAAGGTCAGAGATGGACATCTATATGGCTTATGATGCATCAGAAGGAGTCTATGAGTATGTATCGAAAGCCCAAGGTCGAGGACTCTTTGGCCAGAAATATGTTCAGGAGGTCAAAAGAGGACCTCTGAATAGCTGATTTATCATCATAAGAATTCTAGAACTTTATATAGTTTGAAAAATTTTGAGGACATTTGACCACAAATGAGTTAAAAAGGTCAGAGATGGACATCTATATGGCATCAGAAGGAGTCTATGAGTATGTATGGAAAGCCCAAGATCGAGGACTCTTTGGCCAGAAATATGTTTAGGATGTCAAAACCTCTGAATAGCTGATTTATCATCAAAAGGATTCTATAACTTTATATAGTTTGAAAATTTTGAGGACACTTTGACCACAAATGAGATCAAAAGGTCAGAGATGGACATCTATATGGCTTATGATGCATCAGAAGGAGTCTATATGTATAGAAAGCCCAAGATCGAGGACTCTTTGGCCAGAAATATGTTCAGGAGGTCAAAGGAGGACCTCTGAATAGCTGATTTATCATCAAAAGGATTCTAGAACTTTATATAGTTTGAAAAATTTTGAGGACACTTTGACCACAAATAAGTTCAAAAGGTCAGATATGGACATCTATATGGCTTATGAAACATCAGAAGGAGTCTATATGTATAGAAAGCCCAAGGTCGAGGACTCTTTGGCCAGAAATATGTTCAGGAGGTCAAAGGAGGACCTCTGAATAGCTGATTTATCATCAAAAGGATTCTATAACTTTATATAGTTTGAAAAATTTTGAGGACACTTTGACCACAAATAAGTTCAAAAGGTCAGATATGGACATCTATATGGCTTATGAAACATCAGAAGGAGTCTACATGTATAGAAAGCCCAAGATCGAGGACTCTTTGGCCAGAAATATGTTCAGGAGGTCAAAAGGGGACCTCTGAATAGCTGATTTATCTTTAAAAGGATTCTAGAAATTTATATAGTTTGAAAAATTTTGATAACACTTTGACCACAAATGAGTTCAAAAGGTCAGAGATGGACATCTATATGGCTTATGATGCATCAGAAGGAGTCTATGAGTATATATAGAAAGCCCAAGATCGAGGACTCTTTGGTGAGAAATATGTTCAGGAGGTCAAAAGGGGACCTCTGAATAGCTAATTTATCATCAAAATAATTCTATAACTTTACATAGCTTGAAAAATTTTGAGGACACTTTGACCACAAATAAGTTCAAAAGGTGGACATCTATATGGCTTATGAAGCATCAGAAGGAGTCTATGAGTATGTATATAAAGCCCAAGATCGAGGACTCTTTGGCCAGAAATATGTTCAGGAGGACAAAGGGGGCCCCATGAAATACTGATTTATCATCAAAAGGAGTCTATAACTTGATATAGTTTGAAAATTTTTGAGGACACTTTGACCACAAATAAGTTCAAAAGGTCAGATATGGACATCTATATGGCTTATGAAGCATCAGAAGGAGTATGTATAGAAAGCCCAAGTTTCGAATACTCCTTGGCCAGAAATATGTTCAGGAGGTCAAAACCTCTGAATAGCTGATTTATCATCAAAAGGATTCTAGAAATTTATAGAGTTTGAAAATTTTTGAGGACACTTTGACGACAAATAAGTTCAAAAGGACAGATATGGACATCTATATGGCTTATGATGCATCAGAAGGAGTCTATGAGTATGTATAGAAAGCCCAAGATCGAGGACTCTTTGGCCAGAAATATGTTCAGGAGGTCAAAACCTCTGAATAACTGATTTATCATTAAAAGGATTCTAGAAATTTATATAGTTTGAAAAATTATTAAATTAAAAATTAAAAATAAGCACTCTTTGGCCAGAAATATGTTCAGGAGGTCAAAAGAGGACCTCTGAATAGCTGATTTATCATCAAAAGAATTCTATAACTTTATATAGTTTGAAAAATTTTGAGGACACTTTGACCACAAATGAGTTCAAAAGGTCAGAGATGGACATCTATATGGCTTATGATGCATCAGAAGGAGTCTATATGTATAGAAACCCCAAGATCGAGGACTCTTTGGCCAGAAATATGTTCAGGAGGTCAAAAGAGGACCTCTGAATAGCTGATTTATCATCAAAAGGATTATAGAACTTTATATAGTTTGAAAAATTTTGAGGACACTTTGACCACAAATAAGTTCAAAAGGTCAGAGATGGACATATGGCTTATGAAGCATCAGAAGGAGTATGTATAGAAAGCCCAAGTTTCGAATACTCCTTGGCCAGAAAAAAATTCAGTATGTCAAATATGGTCTTTTGTCAGGAGGATATAACATCCGAAGATATCAGTCTGAATGTATTGTATTAATCTTTTAGGACTCTTTAGCCAGAAATATGTTCAGTAGGTCAAAAGGGGACCTCTGAATAGCTGATTTATCATCAGAAAGAGTCTATAACTTTATATAGTTTAAAAACTTTTTAGGACCCTTTGACCAGAAATAAGTTCAAAAGGTCAGATATGGACATATATATGGCTTATGAAGCGTCAGAAGGAGTCTATGAGTATATATAGAAAGCCCAAGATCTAGGACTCTTTGGCCAGAAATATGTTCAGTAGGTCAACAGTGGACCTCTGAATAGCAGATTTATCATCAGAAAGAATCTATAACTTTATATAGTTTGAAAACTTTTGAGGACCCTTTGACCACAAATAAGTTCAAAAGGTCAGATATGGACATCTATATGGCTTATGAAGCATCAGACGGAGTCTATGAGAATGTATAGAAAGCCAAAAGGTCGAGGACTCTTTGGCCAGAAATATTTTCAGGAGGTCAAAAGAGAACCTCTGAATAGCTGATTTATCATCAAAAGAATTCTATAACTTTATATAGTTTGAAAAATTTTAAGGACACTTTGACCACAAATGAGTTCAAAAGGTGAAAGATGGACATCTATATGGCTTGTTATGCATCAGAAGGAGTCTATGAGTATGTATAGAAAGCCCAAGATCGAGGACTCTTTGGCCAGAAATATGTTCAGGAGGTCAAAACCTCTGAATAGCTGATTTATCATCAAAAGGATTCTAGAAATTTATATAGTTTGAAAAATGTTGAGGAGACTTTGACCACAAATAAGTTCAAAAGGACAGAGATGGACATCTATATGGCTTATGATGCATCAAAAGGAGTCTATATGTATAGAAAGCCCAAGATCGAGGACTCTTTGGCCAGAAATATGTTCAGGAGGTCAAAGGAGGACCTCTGAATAGCTGATTTATCATCAAAAGGATTCTAGAACTTTATATAGTTTGAAAGATTTTGAGGACACTTTGACCACAAATAAGTTCAAAAGGTCAGATATGGACATCTATATGGCTTATGAAGCATCAGAAGGAGTCTATGAGTATGTATCGAAAGCCCAAGGTCGAGGACTCTTTGGCCAGAAATATGTTCAGGAGGTCAAAAGAGGACCTCTGAATAGCTGATTTATCATCATAAGAATTCTATAACTTTATATAGTTTGAAAAATTTTGAGGACATTTGACCACAAATGAGTTAAAAAGGTCAGAGATGGACATCTATATGGCTTATGATGCATCAGAAGGAGTCTATGAGTATGTATAGAAAGACCAAGATCGAGGACTCTTTGGCCAGAAATATGTTCAGGAGGTCAAAACCTCTGAATAGCTGATTTATCATCAAAAGGATTCTATAACTTTATATAGTTTGAAATTTTTGAGGACACTTTGACCACAAATAAGTTCAAAAGGTCAGATATGGACATCTATATGGCTTATGAAGCATCAGAAGGAGTCTATGGGTATGTATAGAAAGCCCAAGGTCGAGGACTCTTTGGCCAGAAATATGTTCAGGAGGTCAAAAGAGGACCTCTGAATAGCTGATTTATCATCAAAAGAATTCTATAACTTTATATAGTTTGAAAAATTTTGATAACACTTTGACCACAAATGAGTTCAAAAGGTCAGAGATGGACATCTATATGGCTTATGATGCATCAGAAGGAGTCTATGAGTATGTATAGAAAGCCTAAGATCGAGGACTCTTTGGCCAGAAATATGTTCAGGAGGTCAAAACCTCTGAATAGCTGATTTATCATTAAAAGGATTCTAGAACTTTATATAGCTTGAAAAATTTTGAGCACACTTTGACCACAAATAAGTTCAAAACGTCAGATATGGACATCTATATGGCTTATGAAGCATCAGAAAGAGTCTATGAGTATGTGTAGAAATCCCAGTAGCACCTCAATGCAGTACACAAGATCCGAGGGGAGGAGTCGGATCTTATATAAGGGGTGGAGATTGGTAGGTTTAGGGGTGGAGATGGGTAGGTTTAGGGGTGGGTTTAGGGATCAGGGGGTGGAGACGGGTAGGTTTAGGTATATGTAAGGTGGGAGGAGTTGGATTTTATCCAACTCCTCCCCCTGGATTTTATGCTCTGCATTGAGGACCATCTCAGAAATCCCAAGATCGAGGACTCTTTGGCCAGAAATATGTTCAGGAGGTCAAAAGGGGACCTCTGAATGGCTGATTTATCATCAAAAGAATTTTATAACTTTATATAGTTTGAAAAATTTTGAGGACACTTTGACCACAAATAAGTTCAAAAGGACAAATATGGACATCTATATGGCTAATGAAGCATCAGAAGGAATCTATGAGTATGTATAGAAAGCCCAAGATCGAGGACTCTTTGGCCAGAAATATGTTCAGGAGGTCAAAACCTCTGAATAGCTGATTTATCATCAAAAGGATTCTATAACTTTATATAGTTTGAAAATTTTGAGGACACTTTGACCACAAATAAGTTCAAAAGGTCAGATATGGACATCTATATGGCTTATGATGCATCAGAAGGAGTCTATGAGTATGTATAGAAAGCCCAAGATCGAGGACTCTTTGGCCAGAAATATGTTCAAGAGGTCAAAAGAGGACCTCTGAATAGCTGATTTATCATCAAAAGGATTCTAGAAATTTATATAGTTTGAAAAATTATTAAATTAAAAAATAAAAATAAGGACTCTTTGGCCAGAAATATGTTCAGGAGGTCAAAAGAGGACCTCTGAATAGCTGATTTATCATCAAAAGAATTCTATAACTTTATATAGTTTGAAAAATTTTGAGGACACTTTGACCACAAATGAGTTCAAAAGGTCAGAGATTGACATCTATATGGCTTATGATGCATCAGAAGGAGTCTATATGTATAGAAAGCCCAAGATCGAGGACTCTTTGGCCAGAAATATGTTCAGGAGGTCAAAGGAGGACCTCTGAATAGCTGATTTATCATCAAAAGGATTCTAGAACTTTATATAGTTTGAAAAATTTTGAGGACACTTCGACCACAAATAAGTTAAAAATGTCAGATATGGCCATCTATATGGCTTATGAAGCATCAGAAGGAGTCTATGAGTATGTATAGAAAGCCCAAGATCGAGGACTCTTTGGCCAGAAATATGTTCCGTAGGTCAACAGGGGACCTTTGAATAGCTGATTTATCATCAAAAGGATTCTATAACTTTATATAGTTTGAAAAATTTTGAGGACACTTTGACCACAAATAAGTTCAAAAGGTCAGATATGGACATCTATACGGTTTATGAAGTTTCAAAAGTATTCTATGAGTATTTTTAGAAAGCCCAAGATCGACTCTTTGGCCAGAAATATTTTCAGCAGGTCAATTATGGACTTCTGTAAGACTGATTTAACATCAGGAGTCGATACGTTTATAATAGTAAAAAACATTTTGAGGATTCTTTTGCCAAAAATATGTTCAATTGGTCTTATATGGTCTACAGTCTAGCTGATATAATATCATGAGAAGTCTGTATAGTTTGAGAAATATAAGGTAAATGTTCAAGGTAAATGTTCAAGGTCTCTGGCCAGAAATATGTTCAGAAGGTCAAATATGGACTTCTGTATGGCTGATTTAACATAAGAAGGAGTCTATATTCGTTTATGGTAGACAACATCATTTTGAGAACTCTGTTAGAAATATGTTACTTTGGTCAAATATGGACTTCTGTATTGGCTGATCAGGAGTTGACGAGTATGTATAGAAAGTTAACATCAGTTGACTGAATGTATAAGTAGATTAATTAATGTGCAGTAAAGGAAAATCATTGCACTGGGTTTTGCTTTACAATGGACACAATTAAGTCATTCCGTTGGACAACGATAGAATGCACGGTAGAATACCGGAACATATAGATAAAGCACTTTTCGCATTGCATTGCACACCAGAACTAACTCCTTCCCATGTTCATTAAAGAGATAACATTTATGTTGTTGCATTTCATTGCACAAACGATCTAACGTTGTCCACTGAACAATTACGTATAGGCTATGCACTTCTTGGATTGCATTGCATTGCACACTACAACTAATTCATTCCCATGTTCATTAAAGAGATAACATCTGTTGTTGCATTGCACAAACGATCTAACGTTGTGCAATGAAGAGTAACATAGGCCATGCACTTTTTGCATTGCATTGCATACCAGATCAAACTCCTTCCCATGTTCAATAAAGAGATAATATGTTGAATTGCATTGCACAAACGATCTAACGTTGTGCATTGAAGAATAACATACAGGCTAAATGCATGCATTGTATTGCATTGCACACCCGAACTAACTCCTTCACATGTTCATTAAAGAGATAACATATGTTATGCAACATTGCATTGCTTTGCACAAACGATCTAACGATGTGCACTGAAGAATAACATTTATGTACTTTTTGCATTGCATTGCACACTGAAACTAACTCCTTCCCATGTTCATAAAGAGATAACATTTTGCATTGCATTGCACAAAACGATCGTTTGTCTCAACGATCAATGTTGTGCATTGAAGAATAACATATAGGCTAAATGCATGCATTGTATTGCATTGCACACCAGAACTAACTCCTTCCCATGTTCATTAAAGAGATAACACATGTTGCATTGCATTGCATTGCATTGCAGAAACGATCTAACGTTGTGCATTGAAGAATAACATTTATGTACTTTTTGCATTGCATTGCACACTGAAACTAACTCCTTCCCATGTTCAGTAAAGAGATAACATGTTGCATTTCATTGAATTGCATTGCATTGCAGAAACGATCTAACGTTGTGCACTGAAGAATAACATTTAGGGTATGCACTTTTGGCATTGTATTGCACACCAGATCTTACTCCTTCAAATGTTCTTGAAGAGATAACATTTTGCATTGCATTGAGCAAACGATCTAACGTTGTGCATTGAAGAGAAACATAGACCATGCACTTTTTACATTGCATTGAATTGCACACCAGAACTAACTCGTTCTCATGTTCACTAAAGAGATAACATGTTGCATTGCGTTGCATTGCATTGCAAAAACGATCTAATGTTGTGCACTGAATAATAACATTTATGCACTTTTTGCATTGCATTGCATTGCACACCAGAACTAACTCCTTCAAATGTTAGAAAAGTTAGTTAAGGTGTGCAATGCAATGCAATGCAAAAAGTAAATAGCCAATGTTACTCTTCAATGCAAAACGATTTAACGCTGTGCACTGAATAACATTTATGCACTTTTTGCATTGCATCGCATTGCACACCAGAACTAACACCTTCAAATGCTTATTAAAGAGATAACATTTTGAATTGCATTGTGCATTGCATAACGTTGTGCATTGAAGAATAACATATAGGCTATATGCATGCATTGTATTGCATTGCACACCCGAACTAACTCCTTCCCATGTTCATAAAAGAGATAACATATGTTATGCGACATTTAATTGTTTTGCCGAAACGATCTAACGTTGTGCACTGAAGAATATTTATGCACTTTTTGCATTGTATTGCATTGCACACCAGAACTAACTCCTTCAAATGTTTATTAAAGAGATAACATTTTGCGTTGCACAAATGATCTAACGTTGTGCATTGAAGAATAATATAGGTTATGCAATTCTTGCATTGCATTGCACACTAGAACTAAATCAGTCCCATTTTCTTTAAAGAAATAAGGTGCAATGATGTTGTATTGCATTTCACAAACGATAACATATGTTAATGCAACATTATATTGCTTTGCACAAACGACCTAACACTGTGCACTAAAGAATAACATTTATGCATTTTTGCATTGCATTGCACACCAGAACTAACTCCTTCAAATGTTTATTAAAGAGGTAACATTTTGCACGATCCAACGTTGTGCATTGAAGAATAACATATAGGCTAAATGCATGCATTGTATTGCATTGCACACCCGAACTAACTCCGTCCCTTGTTCATTAAAGAGATAACATCTGTTATGCAACATTTCATTGTTTGTGCATTGAAGAGTAACATAGGCTATTCACTTTTTGCTTTGCATTGCATTGCACACCAGAACTAGCTCCTTCCCATGTTCATTAAAGGGATAACATGTTGCATTGCATTGCACAAACGATCTAACGCTGTGCACTGAAGAATAACATATAGGCTATGCACTTTTTGCATTGCATTGCATTGCACTCCAGAACTACTTCCCATGTTTATTAAAGAGATAACATTTTGCATTGCACAAACGATCTAACGTTGTGCATTGAAGAGTAACATAGGCCATGCATTTTTTGCATTGCATTGCACACAAGAACTAACTCCTTCAAATGTTTATTAAAGAGATAACATGTTGCATTGCATTGCACAAACGATCTAACGTTGTGCAATGAAGAGTAACATAGGCCATGCACTTTTTGCATTGCATTGCATACCAGATCAAACTCCTTCCCATGTTCAATAAAGAGATAATATGTTGAATTGCATTGCACAAACGATCTAACGTTGTGCATTGAAGAATAACATACAGGCTAAATGCATGCATTGTATTGCATTGCACACCCGAACTAACTCCTTCACATGTTCATTAAAGAGATAACATATGTTATGCAACATTGCATTGCTTTGCACAAACGATCTAACGATGTGCACTGAAGAATAACATTTATGTACTTTTTGCATTGCATTGCACACTGAAACTAACTCCTTCCCATGTTCATAAAGAGATAACATTTTGCATTGCATTGCACAAAACGATCGTTTGTCTCAACGATCAATGTTGTGCATTGAAGAATAACATATAGGCTAAATGCATGCATTGTATTGCATTGCACACCAGAACTAACTCCTTCCCATGTTCATTAAAGAGATAACACATGTTGCATTGCATTGCATTGCATTGCAGAAACGATCTAACGTTGTGCATTGAAGAATAACATTTATGTACTTTTTGCATTGCATTGCACACTGAAACTAACTCCTTCCCATGTTCAGTAAAGAGATAACATGTTGCATTTCATTGAATTGCATTGCATTGCAGAAACGATCTAACGTTGTGCACTGAAGAATAACATTTAGGGTATGCACTTTTGGCATTGTATTGCACACCAGATCTTACTCCTTCAAATGTTCTTGAAGAGATAACATTTTGCATTGCATTGAGCAAACGATCTAACGTTGTGCATTGAAGAGAAACATAGACCATGCACTTTTTACATTGCATTGAATTGCACACCAGAACTAACTCGTTCTCATGTTCACTAAAGAGATAACATGTTGCATTGCGTTGCATTGCATTGCAAAAACGATCTAATGTTGTGCACTGAATAATAACATTTATGCACTTTTTGCATTGCATTGCATTGCACACCAGAACTAACTCCTTCAAATGTTAGAAAAGTTAGTTAAGGTGTGCAATGCAATGCAATGCAAAAAGTAAATAGCCAATGTTACTCTTCAATGCAAAACGATTTAACGCTGTGCACTGAATAACATTTATGCACTTTTTGCATTGCATCGCATTGCACACCAGAACTAACACCTTCAAATGCTTATTAAAGAGATAACATTTTGAATTGCATTGTGCATTGCATAACGTTGTGCATTGAAGAATAACATATAGGCTATATGCATGCATTGTATTGCATTGCACACCCGAACTAACTCCTTCCCATGTTCATAAAAGAGATAACATATGTTATGCGACATTTAATTGTTTTGCCGAAACGATCTAACGTTGTGCACTGAAGAATATTTATGCACTTTTTGCATTGTATTGCATTGCACACCAGAACTAACTCCTTCAAATGTTTATTAAAGAGATAACATTTTGCGTTGCACAAATGATCTAACGTTGTGCATTGAAGAATAATATAGGTTATGCAATTCTTGCATTGCATTGCACACTAGAACTAAATCAGTCCCATTTTCTTTAAAGAAATAAGGTGCAATGATGTTGTATTGCATTTCACAAACGATAACATATGTTAATGCAACATTATATTGCTTTGCACAAACGACCTAACACTGTGCACTAAAGAATAACATTTATGCATTTTTGCATTGCATTGCACACCAGAACTAACTCCTTCAAATGTTTATTAAAGAGGTAACATTTTGCAAGATCCAACGTTGTGCATTGAAGAATAACATATAGGCTAAATGCATGCATTGTATTGCATTGCACACCCGAACTAACTCCGTCCCTTGTTCATTAAAGAGATAACATCTGTTATGCAACATTTCATTGTTTGTGCATTGAAGAGTAACATAGGCTATTCACTTTTTGCTTTGCATTGCATTGCACACCAGAACTAGCTCCTTCCCATGTTCATTAAAGGGATAACATGTTGCATTGCATTGCACAAACGATCTAACGCTGTGCACTGAAGAATAACATATAGGCTATGCACTTTTTGCATTGCATTGCATTGCACTCCAGAACTACTTCCCATGTTTATTAAAGAGATAACATTTTGCATTGCACAAACGATCTAACGTTGTGCATTGAAGAGTAACATAGGCCATGCATTTTTTGCATTGCATTGCACACAAGAACTAACTCCTTCAAATGTTTATTAAAGAGATAACATGTTGCATTGCATTGCACAAACGATCTAACGTTGTGCAATGAAGAGTAACATAGGCCATGCACTTTTTGCATTGCATTGCATACCAGATCAAACTCCTTCCCATGTTCAATAAAGAGATAATATGTTGAATTGCATTGCACAAACGATCTAACGTTGTGCATTGAAGAATAACATACAGGCTAAATGCATGCATTGTATTGCATTGCACACCCGAACTAACTCCTTCACATGTTCATTAAAGAGATAACATATGTTATGCAACATTGCATTGCTTTGCACAAACGATCTAACGATGTGCACTGAAGAATAACATTTATGTACTTTTTGCATTGCATTGCACACTGAAACTAACTCCTTCCCATGTTCATAAAGAGATAACATTTTGCATTGCATTGCACAAAACGATCGTTTGTCTCAACGATCAATGTTGTGCATTGAAGAATAACATATAGGCTAAATGCATGCATTGTATTGCATTGCACACCAGAACTAACTCCTTCCCATGTTCATTAAAGAGATAACACATGTTGCATTGCATTGCATTGCATTGCAGAAACGATCTAACGTTGTGCATTGAAGAATAACATTTATGTACTTTTTGCATTGCATTGCACACTGAAACTAACTCCTTCCCATGTTCAGTAAAGAGATAACATGTTGCATTTCATTGAATTGCATTGCATTGCAGAAACGATCTAACGTTGTGCACTGAAGAATAACATTTAGGGTATGCACTTTTGGCATTGTATTGCACACCAGATCTTACTCCTTCAAATGTTCTTGAAGAGATAACATTTTGCATTGCATTGAGCAAACGATCTAACGTTGTGCATTGAAGAGAAACATAGACCATGCACTTTTTACATTGCATTGAATTGCACACCAGAACTAACTCGTTCTCATGTTCACTAAAGAGATAACATGTTGCATTGCGTTGCATTGCAAAAACGATCTAATGTTGTGCACTGAATAATAACATTTATGCACTTTTTGCATTGCATTGCATTGCACACCAGAACTAACTCCTTCAAATGTTAGAAAAGTTAGTTAAGGTGTGCAATGCAATGCAATGCAAAAAGTAAATAGCCAATGTTACTCTTCAATGCAAAACGATTTAACGCTGTGCACTGAATAACATTTATGCACTTTTTGCATTGCATCGCATTGCACACCAGAACTAACACCTTCAAATGCTTATTAAAGAGATAACATTTTGAATTGCATTGTGCATTGCATAACGTTGTGCATTGAAGAATAACATATAGGCTATATGCATGCATTGTATTGCATTGCACACCCGAACTAACTCCTTCCCATGTTCATAAAAGAGATAACATATGTTATGCGACATTTAATTGTTTTGCCGAAACGATCTAACGTTGTGCACTGAAGAATATTTATGCACTTTTTGCATTGTATTGCATTGCACACCAGAACTAACTCCTTCAAATGTTTATTAAAGAGATAACATTTTGCGTTGCACAAATGATCTAACGTTGTGCATTGAAGAATAATATAGGTTATGCAATTCTTGCATTGCATTGCACACTAGAACTAAATCAGTCCCATTTTCTTTAAAGAAATAAGGTGCAATGATGTTGTATTGCATTTCACAAACGATAACATATGTTAATGCAACATTATATTGCTTTGCACAAACGACCTAACACTGTGCACTAAAGAATAACATTTATGCATTTTTGCATTGCATTGCACACCAGAACTAACTCCTTCAAATGTTTATTAAAGAGGTAACATTTTGCACGATCCAACGTTGTGCATTGAAGAATAACATATAGGCTAAATGCATGCATTGTATTGCATTGCACACCCGAACTAACTCCGTCCCTTGTTCATTAAAGAGATAACATCTGTTATGCAACATTTCATTGTTTGTGCATTGAAGAGTAACATAGGCTATTCACTTTTTGCTTTGCATTGCATTGCACACCAGAACTAGCTCCTTCCCATGTTCATTAAAGGGATAACATGTTGCATTGCATTGCACAAACGATCTAACGCTGTGCACTGAAGAATAACATATAGGCTATGCACTTTTTGCATTGCATTGCATTGCACTCCAGAACTACTTCCCATGTTTATTAAAGAGATAACATTTTGCATTGCACAAACGATCTAACGTTGTGCATTGAAGAGTAACATAGGCCATGCATTTTTTGCATTGCATTGCACACAAGAACTAACTCCTTCAAATGTTTATTAAAGAGATAACATGTTGCATTGCATTGCACAAACGATCTAACGTTGTGCATTGAAGAATGACATAGCTGACATAGCTAAATGCATGGATTGTGTTGCATGTACAGCCGAACTAACTCCTTCCCATGTTCATTAAAAAGATAACATATGTTATGCAACATTGTATTGCTTTGCACAAACGATTTAACGCTGTGCACTGAATAACATTTATGCACTTTTTGCATTGCATCGCATTGCACACCAGAACTAACACCTTCAAATGCTTATTAAAGAGATAACATTTTAAATTGCATTGTGCATTGTATAACGTTGTGCATTGAAGAATAACATATAGGCTATATGCATGCATTGTTTTGCATTGCACACCCGAACTCCTGCCCATGTTCATTAAAGAGATAACATATGTTATGCACAAACGATCTAACGTTTGTGCAAAGCAATGCAATGTTGCATAACAAATGTTATCTTTTTAATGAGCATGGGAAGGAGTTAGTTCGGCTGTACATGCAACACAATCCATGCCTTTAGCTATGTCAACTATGTCATTCTTCAATGCACAACGTTAGATCGTTTGTGCAATGCAATGCAACATGTTATCTCTTTAATAAACATGGGAAGTAGTTAATTCTGGAGTGCAATGCAATGCAATGCAAAAAGTGCATAGCCTATATGTTATTCTTCAGTGCACAGCGTTAGATCGTTTGTGCAATGCAATGCAACATGTTATCTCTTTAATAAACATGGGAAGTAGTTAATTCTGGAGTGCAATGCAATGCAAAGCAAAAAGTGAATAGCCTATGTTACTCTTCAATGCACAAACAATGAAATGTTGCATAACATATGCTATCTCTTTAATGAACATGGGACGGAGTTAGTTCGGGTGTGCAATGCAATACAATGCATGCATTTAGCCTATATGTTATTCTTCAATGCACAACGTTAGATCGTGCAAAATGTTATCTCTTTAAAAAACATTTGAAGGAGTTAGTTCTGGTGTGCAATGCAATGCAAAAATGCATAAATGTTATTCTTTAGTGCACAGTGTTAGGTCGTTTGTGCAAAGCAATATAATGTTGCATAACATATGTTATCGTTTGTGCAATGCAATACAACATCATTGCACCTTATTTCTTTAAAGAAAATGGGATTGATTTAGTTCTGGTGTGCAATGCAATGCAAGAATTGCATAACCTATATTATTCTTCAATGCACAACGTTAGATCGTTTGTGAAATTCAAAATGTTATCTCTTTAATAAACATTTGAAGGAGTTAGTTCTGGTGTGCAATGCAATACAATGCAAAAAGTGCATAAATATTCTTCAATG
This sequence comes from Scardinius erythrophthalmus, assembly GCF_964197995.2. Taxonomy (NCBI): domain Eukaryota; kingdom Metazoa; phylum Chordata; class Actinopteri; order Cypriniformes; family Leuciscidae; genus Scardinius; species Scardinius erythrophthalmus. The sequence goes on from NC_138242.1 coordinate 11,453,252, forward strand.
CACAACGTTAGATCGTTTCTGCAAAACAATGACATGTTGTATAACATATGTTATCTTTTTTATGAACATGGGAAGGAGTTAGTTCGGGTGTGCAATGCAATACAATGCATGCATTTAGTCTATATGTTATTCTTCAATGCACAAAGTTAGATCGTTTTTGCAATGCAATGCAAAATGTTATCTCTTTAATAAACATTTGAAGGAGTTAGTTCTGGTGTGCAATGCAAAGCAATGCAAAAAGTGCATAGCCTATATATTATTCTTCAATGCACAGCGTTAGATCGTTTGTGCAGTACAATGCAATGCAACATGTTATCCCTTTAATGAACATGGGAAGGAGTTAGTTCTGGTGTGCAATGCATAAAGTGCATAGCCTGTATGTTATTCTTCAATGCACAACGTAAGATCGTTTGTGCAATGCAATGCAACAACACTTGTTATCTCTTTAATGAACATGGGAATGAATTAGATCTACTGTGCAATGCAATGCAATCCAAGAAGTGCATAGCCTATATGTTAATGTTCAGTGGACAACGTTAGATCCTTTGTGCAATGCATAAATGTTATATCTTTATTATAACATGTATATATATTTTATTATAACATATTATAACTCCTGATGCTTCATAAGCCAATATAGATATCCATACAGATATGGCTTATGGCTTACCTTTTGAAATTATTTCTGCTCAAAGTGTCCTCAAAAATTTTCAAACTATGTAAAATTATAGTCTTCTTCTGATTGATAAATCAGCTATACAGAGGTCTCCTTTTGACCTTCTGAACATATTTCTGGCCAAAGAGTCCTCGATATTGGGCTTTCTATACATACTCATAGACTCCATTTGATGCTTCAAAATCCATATAGATGTCCATATCTGACCTTTTGAACTTATTTCTGGTCAAGGGTCCTCAAAATTTTTCAAACTATATAAAGTTATAGAATTCTTTTGATGAAAAATCAGCTATTCAGAGGTCCCCTTTTGACCTCCTGAACATATTTCTGGCCAAAGAGTCCTCGATCTTGGGCTTTCTATATACACTCATAGACTCCCTCTGATGCTTCAAATACCACATAGATGTGCATATCTGACCTTTTGAACCTATTTGTGGTCAAAGTGTCCTCAAAATTTTTCAAACTATATAAAGTTATAGATTCTTTCTGATGATAAATCAGCTATTCAGAGGTCCCCTGTTGACCTACGGAACATATTTCTGGCCAAAGAGTCCTAAAATATTAATACTGATATCTTCAGACTGATATCTTCGGATTCTATATCCTCCTGACAAAAGTCCATATTTGACATACTGAATTTTTTTCTGGCCAAGGAGTTTTCGAAACTTGGGCTTTCTATACATTCTCATAGACTCCTTCTGATGCTTCATAAGCCATATATATGTCCATGTCTGACCTTTTGAACTTATTTGTGGTCAAAGTGTTCTCAAAATATTTCAAACTATATAAAGTTCTAGAATCCTTTTGATGATAAATCAGCTATTCAGAGGTTTTGACCTCCTGAACATATTTCTGGCCAAAGAGTCCTCGATCTTGGGCTTTCTATACATACCATAGACTCCTTCTGATGCATAACAAGCCATATAGATGTCCATCATTCACCTTTTGAACTCATTTGTGGTCAAAGTGTCCTCAAAATTTTTCAAACTATTTAAAGTTATAGAATTCTTTTGATGATAAATCAGCTATTCAGAGGTCCCCTTTTGACCTCCTGAATATATTTCTGGCCAAAGAGTCCTCGATCTTGGGCTTTCTATACATATTCATAGACTCCTTCTGATGCATCATAAGCCATATAGATGTCCATATCTGACCTTTTGAACTTATTTGTGGTCAAAGGGTCCTCAAAATGTTTCAAACTATATAAAGTTATAAAATTCTTTTGATCATAAATCAGATATTCAGAGGTCCCCTTTTGACCTCCTGAACATATTTCTGGCCAAAGAGTCCTCGATCTTGGGCTTTCTATATATACTAATAGACTCCCTTTGATGCTTCAAAATCCATATAGATGTCCATATCTGACCTTTTGAACTTATTTGTGGTCAAAGCGTCCTCAAAATGTTTCAAACTATATAAAGTTATAGAATTCTTTTTATGATAAATCAGCTATTCAGAGGTTTTGACCTCCTGAACATATTTCTGGCCAAAGAGCCCTCGATATTGGGCTTTCTATACATACTCATAGACTCTTTCTGATGCTTCATAAGCCATATAGATGTCCATATCTGACCTTTTGAACCTATTTGTGGTCGAAGTGTCCTCAAAATTTTTCAAACTATATAAAGTTATAGAATAACATTTATGCATTTTTGCATTGCATTGCACACCAGAACTAACTCCTTCAAATGTTTATTAAAGAGGTAACATTTTGAGGACCCTTTGACCACAAATAAGTTCAAAAGGTCAGATATGAACATCTATATGGCTTATAATGCATCAGAAGGAGTCTATGAGTATGTATAGAAAGCCCAAGATCGAGGACTCTTTTGGCCAGAAATATGTTCAGGAGGTCAAAACCTCTGAATAGCTGATTTATCATCAAAAGGATTCTATAACTTTATATAGTTTGAAAAATTTTGAGGACCCTTTGACCACAAATAAGTTCAAAAGGTCAGATATGGACATCTATATGGCTTATGAATCATCAGAGGGAGTCTATGAGTATGTATAGAAAGCCCATGGTCGAGGACTCTTTGGCCAGAAATATGTTCAGGAGGTCAAAACCTCTGAATAGCTGAATTATCATCAAAAGGATTCTATAACTTTATATAGTTTGAAAAATTTTGAGGACACTTTGACCACAAATAAGTTCAAAAGGACAGATATGGACATCTATATGGCTTATGAAGCATCAGAAGGATTCTATGAGTATGTATAGAAAGCCCAAGGTCGAGGACTCTTTGGCCAGAAATATGTTCAGGAGGTCAAAAGAGGACCTCTGAATAGCTGATTTATCATCAAAAGAATTCTATAACTTTATATAGTTTGAAAAATTTTGAGGACAGTTTGACCACAAATGAGTTCAAAAGGTCAGAGATGGACATCTATATGGCTTATGATGCATCAGAAGGAGTCTATGAGTATGTATAGAAAGACCAAGATCGAGGACTCTTTGGCCAGAAATATGTTCAGGAGGTCAAAACCTCTGAATAGCTGATTTATCATCAAAAGGTTTCTATAACTTTATATAGATTGAAAACTTTTGAGGACACTTTGACCAGAAATAAGTTCAAAAGGTCAGATATGGACATCTATATGGCTTATGAAGCATCAGAAGGAGTCTATACGTATAGAAAGCCCAAGATCGAGGACTCTTTGGCCAGAAATATGTTCAGGAGGTCAAAAGGGGACCTCTGAATAGCTGATTTATCATCAAAAGAATTCTATAACTTTATATAGTTTGAATAATTTGGAGGACACTGACCACAAATAAGTTCAAAAGGTCAGATATGGACATCTATATGGCTTATGAAGCATCAGAAGGAGTATGTATAGAAAGCCCAAGTTTCGAATACTCCTTGGCCAGAAATAAAATGTCAAAATATGTCAGTATGTCAAATATGAACTTTTGTCAGGAGGATATAACATCCGAAGATATCAGTCTGAATGTATTGTATTAATCTTTTAGGACTCTTTGGCCAGAAATATGTTCAGTAGGTCAAAAGGGGACCTCTGAATAGCTGATTTATCATCAGAAAGAGTCTACTGACCACAAATAAGTTCAAAAGGTCAGATATGGACATCTATATGGCTTATGAAGCATCAGAAGGAGTATGTATAGAAAGCCCAAGTTTCGAATACTCCTTGGCCAGAAATAAAATATGTCAAAATATGTCAGTATGTCAAATATGAACTTTTGTCAGGAGGATATAACATCCGAAGATATCAGTCTGAATGTATTGTATTAATCTTTTAGGACTCTTTGGCCAGAAATATGTTCATTAGGTCAAAAGGGGACCTCTGAATAGCTGATTTATCATCAGAAAGAGTCTATAACTTTATATAGTTTGAAAACTTTTGAGGACCCTTTAACCAGAAATAAGTTCAAAAGGTCAGATATGGACATCTATATGGCTTCATCATCAAAAGGATTCGACAACTTTACATAGTTTGAAAAATTTTGAGGACCCTTTGACCAGAAATAAGTTCCAAAGGTCAGATATGGACATCTATATAGATTTTGAAGCATCAGAAGGAGTCTATGAGTATATATAGAAAGCCCAAAGTCGAGGACTCTTTGGCCAGAAATATGTTCAGGAGGTCAAAAGGGGCCCCATGAAATACTGATTTATCATCAAAAGGAGTCTATAACTTTATATAGTTTGAACATTTTTGAGGACACTTTGACCACAAATAAGTTCAAAAGGACAGATATGGACATCTATATGGCTTATGAAGCATCAGAAGGATTCTATGAGTATGTATAGAAAGCCCAAGGTCAGAGATGGTCCTCACTGCAGAGCATAAAATCCGGGGGGAGGAGTCGGATAAAATCCAACTCCTCCCACCTTACATACCTAAACCTACCAATCTCCACCCCCTGATCCCTAAACCCACCCCTAAACCTACCCATCTCCACCCCTGAACCTACCAATCTCCACCCCTTATATAAGATCCGACTCCTCCCCTCGGATCTTGTGTACTGCATTGAGGTGCTACTGGAATTTTGAGGACACTTTGACCACAAATAAGTTCAAAAGGACAGATATGGACATCTATATGGCTTATGAAGCATCAGAAGGAGTCTATGAGTATATATAGAAAGCCCTAGGTCGAGGACTCTTTGGCCAGAAATATGTTCAGGAGGTCAAAAGAGGACCTCTGAATAGCTGATTTATCATCAAAAGAATTCTATAACTTTATATAGTTTGAAAAATTTTGAGGACACTTTGACCACAAATGAGTTCAAAAGGTCAGAGATGGACATCTATATGGCTTATGATGCATCAGAAGGAGTCTATGAGTATGTATAGAAAGACCAAGATCGAGGACTCTTTGGCCAGAAATATGTTCAGGAGGTCAAAACCTCTGAATAGCTGATTTATCATCAAAAGGATTCTATAACTTTATATAGATTGAAAACTTTTGAGGACACTTTGACCACAAATAAGTTCAAAAGGTCAGATATGGACATGTATATGGCTTATGAAGCATCAGAAGGAGTCTATGAGTATGTATAGAAAGCCCAAGGTCAGAGATGGTCCTCACTGCAGAGCATAAAATCCGGGGGGAGGAATCGGATAAAATCCAACTCCTCCCACCTTACATACCTAAACCTACCAATCTCCACCCCCTGATCCCTAAACCTACCCATCTCCACCCCTAAACCTACCAATCTCCACCCCTTATATAAGATCCGACTCCTCCCCTCGGATCTTGTGTACTGCATTGAGGTGCTACTGAAATTTTGAGGACACTTTGACCACAAATAAGTTCAAAAGGACAGATATGGACATCTATATGGCTTATGAAGCATCAGAAGGAATCTATGAGTATATATAGAAAGCCCAAGATCGAGGACTCTTTGGCCAGAAATATGTTCAGGAGGTCAAAACCTCTGAATAGCTGATTTATCATCAAAAGGATTCTATAACTTTATATAGATTGAAAACTTTTGAGGACACTTTGACCACAAATAAGTTCAAAAGGTCAGATATGGACATCTATATGGCTTATGAAGCATCAGAAGGAGTCTATATGTATAGAAAGCCCAAGATCGAGGACTCTTTGGCCAGAAATATGTTCAGGAGGTCAAAAGGGGACCTCTGAATAGCTGATTTATCATCAAAAGAATTCTATAACTTTATATAGTTTGAAAAATTTGGAGGACACTGACCACAAATAAGTTCAAAAGGTCAGATATGGACATCTATATGGCTTATGAAGCATCAGAGGGAGTATGTATAGAAAGCCCAAGTATCGAATACTCCTTGGCCAGAAATAAATTCAGTATGTCAAATATGAACTTTTGTCAGGAGGATATAACATCTGAAGATATCAGTCTGAACGTATTGTATTAATCTTTTAGGACTCTTTGGCCAGAAATATGTTCAGTAGGTCAAAAGGGGACCTCTGAATAGCTGATTTATCATCAAAAAGAGTCTATAACTTTATATAGTTTGAAAACTTTTTAGGACCCTTTGACCAGAAATAAGTTCAAAAGGTCAGATATGGACATCTATATGGCTTTTGAAGCATCAGAAGGAGTCTATGAGTATATATAGAAAGCCCAAGATCGAGGACTCTTTGGCCAGAAATATGTTCAGAAGGTCAAAAGGGGATAGCTGATTTATCATCAAACTAATTCTATAACTTTATATAGTTTGAACAATTTTGAGGACCCTTTGACCAGAAATAAGTTCAAGAGGTCAGATATGGACCATGGATTTTGGATTGGTATGGATTTTGAAGCATCAGAGGGAGTCTATGAGTATATATAGAAAGCCCAAGATCGAGGATTCTTTGGCCAGAAATATGTTCAGGAGGTCAAAAGGGGCCCCATGAAATACTGATTTATCATCAAAAGGAGTCTATAACAATATATAGATTGAAAATTTTTCAGAACACTTTGACCACAAATAAGTTCAAAAGTTCAGATATGGACATCTATATGGCTTTTGAAGCATCAGAGGGAGTCTATGAGTATATATAGAAAGCCCAAGATCGAGGACTCTTTGGCCAGAAATATGTTCAGGAGGTCAAAACCTCTGAATAGCTGATTTATCATCAAAAGGATTCTAGAAATTTATATAGTTTGAAAAATTTTGAGGACACTTTGACCACAAATGAGTTCCAAAGGTCAGAGATGGACATCTATATGGCTTATGAAGCATCAGAAGGAGTCTATGAGTATGTATCGAAAGCCCAAGGTCGAGGACTCTTTGGCCAGAAATATGTTCAGGAAGTCAAAAGAGGAGCTCTGAATAGCTGATTTATCATCATAAGAATTCTATAACTTTATATAGTTTGAAAAATTTTGAGGACATTTGACCACAAATGAGTTAAAAAGGTCAGAGATGGACATCTATATGGCTTATGATGCATCAGAAGGAGTCTATGAGTATGTATGGAAAGCCCAAGATCGAGGACTCTTTGGCCAGAAATATGTTTAGGATGTCAAAACCTCTGAATAGCTGATTTATCATCAAAAGGATTCTATAACTTTATATAGTTTGAAAATTCTGAGGACACTTTACCCACAAATAAGTTCAAAAGGTCAGATATGGACATCTATATGGCTTATGATGCATCAGAAGGAGTCTATGAGTATGTATAGAAAGCCTAAGATCGAGGACTCTTTGGCCAGAAATATGTTCAGGAGGTCAAAACCTCTGAATAGCTGATTTATCATCAAAAGGATTCTATAACTTTATATAGTTTGAAAAATTTTGAGGACACTTTGACCACAAATGAGTTCAAAAGGTCAGAGATGGACATCTATATTGCTTATGATGCATCAGAAGGAGTCTATATGTATAGAAAGCCCAAGATCGAGGACTCTTTGGCCAGAAATATGTTCAGGAGGTCAAAAGGGGACCTCTGAATAGCTGATTTATCATCAGAAAGAGTCTACTGACCACAAATAAGTTCAAAAGGTCAGATATGGACATCTATATGGCTCATGAAGCATCAGAAGGAGTATGTATAGAAAGCCCAAGTTTCGAATACTCCTTGGCCAGAAATAAAATATGTCAAAATATGTCAGTATGTCAAATATGAACTTTTGTCAGGAGGATATAACATCCGAAGATATCAGTCTGAATGTATTGTATTAATCTTTTAGGACTCTTTGGCCAGAAATATGTTCATTAGGTCAAAAGGGGACCTCTGAATAGCTGATTTATCATCAGAAAGAGTCTATAACTTTATATAGTTTGAAAACTTTTGAGGACCCTTTAACCAGAAATAAGTTCAAAAGGTCAGATATGGACATCTATATGGCTTTATCATCAAAAGGATTCGACAACTTTACATAGTTTGAAAAATTTTGAGGACCCTTTGACCAGAAATAAGTTCCAAAGGTCAGATATGGACATCTATATAGATTTTGAAGCATCAGAAGGAGTCTATGAGTATATATAGAAAGCCCAAAGTCGAGGACTCTTTGGCCAGAAATATGTTCAGGAGGTCAAAAGGGGCCCCATGAAATACTGATTTATCATCAAAAGGAGTCTATAACTTTATATAGTTTGAACATTTTTGAGGACACTTTGACCACAAATAAGTTCAAAAGGACAGATATGGACATCTATATGGCTTATGAAGCATCAGAAGGATTCTATGAGTATGTATAGAAAGCCCAAGGTCAGAGATGGTCCTCACTGCAGAGCATAAAATCCGGGGGGAGGAGTCGGATAAAATCCAACTCCTCCCACCTTACATACCTAAACCTACCAATCTCCACCCCCTGATCCCTAAACCCACCCCTAAACCTACCCATCTCCACCCCTGAACCTACCAATCTCCACCCCTTATATAAGATCCGACTCCTCCCCTCGGATCTTGTGTACTGCATTGAGGTGCTACTGGAATTTTGAGGACACTTTGACCACAAATAAGTTCAAAAGGACAGATATGGACATCTATATGGCTTATGAAGCATCAGAAGGAGTCTATGAGTATATATAGAAAGCCCTAGGTCGAGGACTCTTTGGCCAGAAATATGTTCAGGAGGTCAAAAGAGGACCTCTGAATAGCTGATTTATCATCAAAAGAATTCTATAACTTTATATAGTTTGAAAAATTTTGAGGACACTTTGACCACAAATGAGTTCAAAAGGTCAGAGATGGACATCTATATGGCTTATGATGCATCAGAAGGAGTCTATGAGTATGTATAGAAAGACCAAGATCGAGGACTCTTTGGCCAGAAATATGTTCAGGAGGTCAAAACCTCTGAATAGCTGATTTATCATCAAAAGATTCTATAACTTTATATAGATTGAAAACTTTTGAGGACACTTTGACCACAAATAAGTTCAAAAGGTCAGATATGGACATGTATATGGCTTATGAAGCATCAGAAGGAGTCTATGAGTATGTATAGAAAGCCCAAGGTCAGAGATGGTCCTCACTGCAGAGCATAAAATCCGGGGGGAGGAATCGGATAAAATCCAACTCCTCCCACCTTACATACCTAAACCTACCAATCTCCACCCCCTGATCCCTAAACCTACCCATCTCCACCCCTAAACCTACCAATCTCCACCCCTTATATAAGATCCGACTCCTCCCCTCGGATCTTGTGTACTGCATTGAGGTGCTACTGAAATTTTGAGGACACTTTGACCACAAATAAGTTCAAAAGGACAGATATGGACATCTATATGGCTTATGAAGCATCAGAAGGAATCTATGAGTATATATAGAAAGCCCAAGATCGAGGACTCTTTGGCCAGAAATATGTTCAGGAGGTCAAAACCTCTGAATAGCTGATTTATCATCAAAAGGATTCTATAACTTTATATAGATTGAAAACTTTTGAGGACACTTTGACCACAAATAAGTTCAAAAGGTCAGATATGGACATCTATATGGCTTATGAAGCATCAGAAGGAGTCTATATGTATAGAAAGCCCAAGATCGAAGACTCTTTGGCCAGAAATATGTTCAGGAGGTCAAAAGGGGACCTCTGAATAGCTGATTTATCATCAAAAGAATTCTATAACTTTATATAGTTTGAAAAATTTGGAGGACACTGACCACAAATAAGTTCAAAAGGTCAGATATGGACATCTATATGGCTTATGAAGCATCAGAGGGAGTATGTATAGAAAGCCCAAGTATCGAATACTCCTTGGCCAGAAATAAATTCAGTATGTCAAATATGAACTTTTGTCAGGAGGATATAACATCTGAAGATATCAGTCTGAACGTATTGTATTAATCTTTTAGGACTCTTTGGCCAGAAATATGTTCAGTAGGTCAAAAGGGGACCTCTGAATAGCTGATTTATCATCAAAAAGAGTCTATAACTTTATATAGTTTGAAAACTTTTTAGGACCCTTTGACCAGAAATAAGTTCAAAAGGTCAGATATGGACATCTATATGGCTTTTGAAGCATCAGAAGGAGTCTATGAGTATATATAGAAAGCCCAAGATCGAGGACTCTTTGGCCAGAAATATGTTCAGAAGGTCAAAAGGGGATAGCTGATTTATCATCAAACTAATTCTATAACTTTATATAGTTTGAACAATTTTGAGGACCCTTTGACCAGAAATAAGTTCAAGAGGTCAGATATGGACCATGGATTTTGGATTGGTATGGATTTTGAAGCATCAGAGGGAGTCTATGAGTATATATAGAAAGCCCAAGATCGAGGATTCTTTGGCCAGAAATATGTTCAGGAGGTCAAAAGGGGCCCCATGAAATACTGATTTATCATCAAAAGGAGTCTATAACAATATATAGATTGAAAATTTTTCAGAACACTTTGACCACAAATAAGTTCAAAAGTTCAGATATGGACATCTATATGGCTTTTGAAGCATCAGAGGGAGTCTATGAGTATATATAGAAAGCCCAAGATCGAGGACTCTTTGGCCAGAAATATGTTCAGGAGGTCAAAACCTCTGAATAGCTGATTTATCATCAAAAGGATTCTAGAAATTTATATAGTTTGAAAAATTTTGAGGACACTTTGACCACAAATGAGTTCCAAAGGTCAGAGATGGACATCTATATGACTTATGAAGCATCAGAAGGAGTCTATGAGTATGTATCGAAAGCCCAAGGTCGAGGACTCTTTGGCCAGAAATATGTTCAGGAAGTCAAAAGAGGACCTCTGAATAGCTGATTTATCATCATAAGAATTCTATAACTTTATATAGTTTGAAAAATTTTGAGGACATTTGACCACAAATGAGTTAAAAAGGTCAGAGATGGACATCTATATGGCTTATGATGCATCAGAAGGAGTCTATGAGTATGTATGGAAAGCCCAAGATCGAGGACTCTTTGGCCAGAAATATGTTTAGGATGTCAAAACCTCTGAATAGCTGATTTATCATCAAAAGGATTCTATAACTTTATATAGTTTGAAAATTTTGAGGACACTTTACCCACAAATAAGTTCAAAAGGTCAGATATGGACATCTATATGGCTTATGATGCATCAGAAGGAGTCTATGAGTATGTATAGAAAGCCTAAGATCGAGGACTCTTTGGCCAGAAATATGTTCAGGAGGTCAAAACCTCTGAATAGCTGATTTATCATTAAAAGGATTCTAGAACTTTATATAGCTTGAAAAATTTTGAGGACACTTTGACCACAAATAAGTTCAAAAAGTCAGATATGGACATCTATATGGCTTATGAAGCATCAGAAAGAGTCTATGAGTATGTGTAGAAATCCCAAGATCGAGGACTCTTTGGCCAGAAATATGTTCAGGAGGTCAAAAGGGGACCTCTGAATAGCTGATTTATCATCAAAAGAATTCTATAACTTTATATAGTTTGAAAAATTTTGAGGACACTTTGACCACAAATAAGTTCAAAAGGACAAATATGGACATCTATATGGCTAATGAATCATCAGAAGGAGTCTATGAGTATGTATAGAAAGCCCAAGAACGAGGACTCTTTGGCCAGAAATATGTTCAGGAGGTCAAAACCTCTGAATAGCTGATTTATCATCAAAAGGATTCTATAACTTTATATAGTTTGAAAAATTTTGAGGACACTTTGACCACAAATGAGTTCAAAAGGTCAGAGATGGACATCTATATTGCTTATGATGCATCAGAAGGAGTCTATATGTATAGAAAGCCCAAGATCGAGGACTCTTTGGCCAAAAATATGTTCAGGAGGTCAAAAGGGGACCTCTGAATAGCTGATTTATCATCAGAAAGAGTCTACTGACCACAAATAAGTTCAAAAGGTCAGATATGGACATCTATATGGCTTATGAAACATCAGAAGGAGTGTACATGTATAGAAAGCCCAAGATCGAGGACTCTTTGGCCAGAAATATGTTCAGGAGGTCAAAAGGGGACCTCTGAATAGCTGATTTATCTTTAAAAGGATTCTAGAAATTTATATAGTTTGAAAAATTTTGAGGACACTTTGACCACAAATGAGATCAAAAGGTCAGAGATGGACATCTATATGGCTTATGATGCATCAGAAGGAGTCTATATGTATAGAAAGCCCAAGATCGAGGACTGTTTGGCCAGAAATATGTTCAGGAGGTCAAAGGAGGACCTCTGAATAGCTGATTTATCATCAAAAGGATTCTAGAACTTTATATAGTTTGAAAAATTTTGAGGACACTTTGACCACAAATAAGTTCAAAAGGTCAGATATGGACATCTATATGGCTTATGAAGCATCAGAAGGAGTCTATGAGTATGTATCGAAAGCCCAAGGTCGAGGACTCTTTGGCCAGAAATATGTTCAGGAGGTCAAAAGAGGACCTCTGAATAGCTGATTTATCATCATAAGAATTCTAGAACTTTATATAGTTTGAAAAATTTTGAGGACATTTGACCACAAATGAGTTAAAAAGGTCAGAGATGGACATCTATATGGCTTATGATGCATCAGAAGGAGTCTATGAGTATGTATGGAAAGCCCAAGATCGAGGACTCTTTGGCCAGAAATATGTTTAGGATGTCAAAACCTCTGAATAGCTGATTTATCATCAAAAGGATTCTATAACTTTATATAGTTTGAAAATTTTGAGGACACTTTGACCACAAATAAGTTCAAGAGGTCAGATATGGACATCTATATGGCTTATGATGCATCAGAAGGAGTCTATGAGTATGTATAGAAAGCCCAAGATCGAGGACTCTTTGGCCAGAAATATGTTCAGGAGGTCAAAAGAGGACCTCTGAATAGCTCTGAATATTCTTATCATCATAAGAATTCTAGAACTTTATATAGTTTGAAAAATTTTGAGGACACTTTGACCACAAATATGTTCAAAAGGTCAGATATGGACATCTATATGGCTTATGAAACATCAGAAGGAGTCTATATGTATAGAAAGCCCAAGGTCGAGGACTCTTTGGCCAGAAATATGTTCAGGAGGTCAAAGGAGGACCTCTGAATAGCTGATTTATCATCAAAAGGATTCTATAACTTTATATAGTTTGAAAAATTTTGAGGACACTTTGACCACAAATAAGTTCAAAAGGTCAGATATGGACATCTATATGGCTTATGAAACATCAGAAGGAGTCTACATGTATAGAAAGCCCAAGATCGAGGACTCTTTGGCCAGAAATATGTTCAGGAGGTCAAAAGGGGACCTCTGAATAGCTGATTTATCTTTAAAAGGATTCTAGAAATTTATATAGTTTGAAAAATTTTGATAACACTTTGACCACAAATGAGTTCAAAAGGTCAGAGATGGACATCTATATGGCTTATGATGCATCAGAAGGAGTCTATGAGTATGTATAGAAAGCCCAAGATCGAGGACTCTTTGGCCAGAAATATGTTCAGGAGGTCCAAACCTCTGAATAGCTGATTTATCATCAAAAGGATTCTATAACTTTATATAGTTTGAAAATTTTGAGGACACTTTACCCACAAATAAGTTCAAAAGGTCAGATATGGACATCTATATGGCTTATGATGCATCAGAAGGTGTCTATGAGTATGTATAGAAAGCCCAAGGTCGAGGACTCTTTGGCCAGAAATATGTTCAGGAGGTCAAAAGGGGACCTCTGAATAGCTGATTTATCTTTAAAAGGATTCTAGAAATTTATATATTTTGAAAAATTTTGAGGACACTTTGACCACAAATGAGATCAAAAGGTCAGAGATGGACATCTATATGGCTTATGATGCATCAGAAGGAGTCTATATGTATAGAAAGCCCAAGATCGAGGACTCTTTGGCCAGAAATATGTTCTGGAGGTCAAAGGAGGACCTCTGAATAGCTGATTTATCATCAAAAGGATTCTAGAACTTTATATAGTTTGAAAAATTTTGAGGACACTTTGACCACAAATAAGTTCAAAAGGTCAGATATGGACATCTATATGGCTTATGAAGCATCAGAAGGAGTCTATGAGTATGTATCGAAAGCCCAAGGTCGAGGACTCTTTGGCCAGAAATATGTTCAGGAGGTCAAAAGAGGACCTCTGAATAGCTGATTTATCATCATAAGAATTCTAGAACTTTATATAGTTTGAAAAATTTTGAGGACACTTTGACCACAAATGAGTTCAAAAGGTCAGATATGGACATCTATATGGCTTATGAAACATCAGAAGGAGTCTACATGTATAGAAAGCCCAAGATCGAGGACTCTTTGGCCAGAAATATGTTCAGGAGGTCAAAAGGGGACCTCTGAATAGCTGATTTATCTTTAAAAGGATTCTAGAAATTTATATAGTTTGAAAAATTTTGATAACACTTTGACCACAAATGAGTTCAAAAGGTCAGAGATGGACATCTATATGGCTTATGATGCATCAGAAGGAGTCTATGAGTATGTATAGAAAGCCCAAGATCGAGGACTCTTTGGCCAGAAATATGTTCAGGAGGTCCAAACCTCTGAATAGCTGATTTATCATCAAAAGGAATCTATAACTTTATATAGTTTGAAAATTTTGAGGACACTTTACCCACAAATAAGTTCAAAAGGTCAGATATGGACATCTATATGGCTTATGATGCATCAGAAGGTGTCTATGAGTATGTATAGAAAGCCCAAGGTCGAGGACTCTTTGGCCAGAAATATGTTCAGGAGGTCAAAAGAGGACCTCTGAATAGCTGATTTATCATCAAAAGAATTCTATAACTTTATATAGTTTGAAAAATTTTGAGGACACTTTGACCACAAATGAGTTCAAAAGGTCAGAGATGGACATCTATATGGCTTATGATGCATCAGAAGGAGTCTATATGTATAGAAAGCCCAAGATCGAGGACTCTTTGGCCAGAAATATGTTCAGGAGGTCAAAAGAGGACCTCTGAATAGCTGATTTATCATCAGAAAGAGTCTACTGACCACAAATAAGTTCAAAAGGTCAGAGATGGACATATGGCTTATGAAGCACCAGAAGGAGTATGTATAGAAAGCCCAAGTTTCGAATACTCCTTGGCCAGAAAAAAATTCAGTATGTCAAATATGGTCTTTTGTCAGGAGGATATAACATCCGAAGATATCAGTCTGAATGTATTGTATTAATCTTTTAGGACTCTTTAGCCAGAAATATGTTCAGTAGGTCAAAAGGGGACCTCTGAATAGCTGATTTATCATCAGAAAGAGTCTATAACTTTATATAGTTTAAAAACTTTTTAGGACCCTTTGACCAGAAATAAGTTCAAAAGGTCAGATATGGACATATATATGGCTTATGAAGCGTCAGAAGGAGTCTATGAGTATATATAGAAAGCCCAAGATCTAGGACTCTTTGGCCAGAAATATGTTCAGTAGGTCAACAGTGGACCTCTGAATAGCAGATTTATCATCAGAAAGAATCTATAACTTTATATAGTTTGAAAACTTTTGAGGACCCTTTGACCACAAATAAGTTCAAAAGGTCAGATATGGACATCTATATGGCTTATGAAGCATCAGACGGAGTCTATGAGAATGTATAGAAAGCCAAAAGGTCGAGGACTCTTTGGCCAGAAATATGTTCAGGAGGTCAAAACCTCTGAATAGCTGATTTATCATCAAAAGGATTCTAGAAATTTATATAGTTTGAAAAATTTTGAGGACACTTTGACCACAAATAAGTTCAAAAGGACAGAGATGGACATCTATATGGCTTATGATGCATCAGAAGGAGTCTATATGTATAGAAAGCCCAAGATCGAGGACTCTTTGGCCAGAAATATGTTCAGGAGGTCAAAGGAGGACCTCTGAATAGCTGATTTATCATCAAAAGGATTCTAGAACTTTATATAGTTTGAAAGATTTTGAGGACACTTTGACCACAAATAAGTTCAAAAGGTCAGATATGGACATCTATATGGCTTATGAAGCATCAGAAGGAGTCTATGAGTATGTATCGAAAGCCCAAAGTCGAGGACTCTTTGGCCAGAAATATGTTCAGGAGGTCAAAAGAGGACCTCTGAATAGCTGATTTATCATCATAAGAATTCTATAACTTTATATAGTTTGAAAAATTTTGAGGACATTTGACCACAAATGAGTTAAAAAGGTCAGAGATGGACATCTATATGGCTTATGATGCATCAGAAGGAGTCTATGAGTATGTATAGAAAGACCAAGATCGAGGACTCTTTGGCCAGAAATATGTTCAGGAGGTCAAAACCTCTGAATAGCTGATTTATCATCAAAAGGATTCTATAACTTTATATAGTTTGAAAATTTTGAGGACACTTTGACCACAAATAAGTTCAAAAGGTCAGATATGGACATCTATATGGCTTATGAAGCATCAGAAGGAGTCTATGGGTATGTATAGAAAGCCCAAGGTCGAGGACTCTTTGGCCAGAAATATGTTTAGGAGGTCAAAAGAGGACCTCTGAATAGCTGATTTATCATCAAAAGAATTCTATAACTTTATATAGTTTGAAAAATTTTGATAACACTTTGACCACAAATGAGTTCAAAAGGTCAGAGATGGACATCTATATGGCTTATGATGCATCAGAAGGAGTCTATGAGTATGTATAGAAAGCCTAAGATCGAGGACTCTTTGGCCAGAAATATGTTCAGGAGGTCAAAACCTCTGAATAGCTGATTTATCATTAAAAGGATTCTAGAACTTTATATAGCTTGAAAAATTTTGAGCACACTTTGACCACAAATAAGTTCAAAACGTCAGATATGGACATCTATATGGCTTATGAAGCATCAGAAAGAGTCTATGAGTATGTGTAGAAATCCCAAGATCGAGGACTCTTTGGCCAGAAATATGTTCAGGAGGTCAAAAGGGGACCTCTGAATGGCTGATTTATCATCAAAAGAATTCTATAACTTTATATAGTTTGAAAAATTTTGAGGACACTTTGACCACAAATAAGTTCAAAAGGACAAATATGGACATCTATATGGCTAATGAAGCATCAGAAGGAATCTATGAGTATGTATAGAAAGCCCAAGATCGAGGACTCTTTGGCCAGAAATATGTTCAGGAGGTCAAAACCTCTGAATAGCTGATTTATCATCAAAAGGATTCTATAACTTTATATAGATTGAAAACTTTTGAGGACACTTTGACCACAAATAAGTTCAAAAGGTCAGATATGGACATGTATATGGCTTATGAAGCATCAGAAGGAGTCTATGAGTATGTATAGAAAGCCCAAGGTCAGAGATGGTCCTCACTGCAGAGCATAAAATCCGGGGGGAGGAATCGGATAAAATCCAACTCCTCCCACCTTACATACCTAAACCTACCAATCTCCACCCCCTGATCCCTAAACCTACCCATCTCCACCCCTAAACCTACCAATCTCCACCCCTTATATAAGATCCGACTCCTCCCCTCGGATCTTGTGTACTGCATTGAGGTGCTACTGAAATTTTGAGGACACTTTGACCACAAATAAGTTCAAAAGGACAGATATGGACATCTATATGGCTTATGAAGCATCAGAAGGAATCTATGAGTATATATAGAAAGCCCAAGATCGAGGACTCTTTGGCCAGAAATATGTTCAGGAGGTCAAAACCTCTGAATAGCTGATTTATCATCAAAAGGATTCTATAACTTTATATAGATTGAAAACTTTTGAGGACACTTTGACCACAAATAAGTTCAAAAGGTCAGATATGGACATCTATATGGCTTATGAAGCATCAGAAGGAGTCTATATGTATAGAAAGCCCAAGATCGAGGACTCTTTGGCCAGAAATATGTTCAGGAGGTCAAAAGGGGACCTCTGAATAGCTGATTTATCATCAAAAGAATTCTATAACTTTATATAGTTTGAAAAATTTGGAGGACACTGACCACAAATAAGTTCAAAAGGTCAGATATGGACATCTATATGGCTTATGAAGCATCAGAGGGAGTATGTATAGAAAGCCCAAGTATCGAATACTCCTTGGCCAGAAATAAATTCAGTATGTCAAATATGAACTTTTGTCAGGAGGATATAACATCTGAAGATATCAGTCTGAACGTATTGTATTAATCTTTTAGGACTCTTTGGCCAGAAATATGTTCAGTAGGTCAAAAGGGGACCTCTGAATAGCTGATTTATCATCAAAAAGAGTCTATAACTTTATATAGTTTGAAAACTTTTTAGGACCCTTTGACCAGAAATAAGTTCAAAAGGTCAGATATGGACATCTATATGGCTTTTGAAGCATCAGAAGGAGTCTATGAGTATATATAGAAAGCCCAAGATCGAGGACTCTTTGGCCAGAAATATGTTCAGAAGGTCAAAAGGGGATAGCTGATTTATCATCAAACTAATTCTATAACTTTATATAGTTTGAACAATTTTGAGGACCCTTTGACCAGAAATAAGTTCAAGAGGTCAGATATGGACCATGGATTTTGGATTGGTATGGATTTTGAAGCATCAGAGGGAGTCTATGAGTATATATAGAAAGCCCAAGATCGAGGATTCTTTGGCCAGAAATATGTTCAGGAGGTCAAAAGGGGCCCCATGAAATACTGATTTATCATCAAAAGGAGTCTATAACAATATATAGATTGAAAATTTTTCAGAACACTTTGACCACAAATAAGTTCAAAAGTTCAGATATGGACATCTATATGGCTTTTGAAGCATCAGAGGGAGTCTATGAGTATATATAGAAAGCCCAAGATCGAGGACTCTTTGGCCAGAAATATGTTCAGGAGGTCAAAACCTCTGAATAGCTGATTTATCATCAAAAGGATTCTAGAAATTTATATAGTTTGAAAAATTTTGAGGACACTTTGACCACAAATGAGTTCCAAAGGTCAGAGATGGACATCTATATGACTTATGAAGCATCAGAAGGAGTCTATGAGTATGTATCGAAAGCCCAAGGTCGAGGACTCTTTGGCCAGAAATATGTTCAGGAAGTCAAAAGAGGACCTCTGAATAGCTGATTTATCATCATAAGAATTCTATAACTTTATATAGTTTGAAAAATTTTGAGGACATTTGACCACAAATGAGTTAAAAAGGTCAGAGATGGACATCTATATGGCTTATGATGCATCAGAAGGAGTCTATGAGTATGTATGGAAAGCCCAAGATCGAGGACTCTTTGGCCAGAAATATGTTTAGGATGTCAAAACCTCTGAATAGCTGATTTATCATCAAAAGGATTCTATAACTTTATATAGTTTGAAAATTTTGAGGACACTTTACCCACAAATAAGTTCAAAAGGTCAGATATGGACATCTATATGGCTTATGATGCATCAGAAGGAGTCTATGAGTATGTATAGAAAGCCTAAGATCGAGGACTCTTTGGCCAGAAATATGTTCAGGAGGTCAAAACCTCTGAATAGCTGATTTATCATCAAAAGGATTCTATAACTTTATATAGTTTGAAAAATTTTGAGGACACTTTGACCACAAATGAGTTCAAAAGGTCAGAGATGGACATCTATATTGCTTATGATGCATCAGAAGGAGTCTATATGTATAGAAAGCCCAAGATCAAGGACTCTTTGGCCAGAAATATGTTCAGGAGGTCAAAAGGGGACCTCTGAATAGCTGATTTATCATCAGAAAGAGTCTACTGACCACAAATAAGTTCAAAAGGTCAGATATGGACATCTATATGGCTTATGAAACATCAGAAGGAGTCTACATGTATAGAAAGCCCAAGATCGAGGACTCTTTGGCCAGAAATATGTTTAGGATGTCAAAACCTCTGAATAGCTGATTTATCATCAAAAGGATTCTATAACTTTATATAGTTTGAAAATTTTGAGGACACTTTACCCACAAATAAGTTCAAAAGGTCAGATATGGACATCTATATGGCTTATGATGCATCAGAAGGAGTCTATGAGTATGTATAGAAAGCCTAAGATCGAGGACTCTTTGGCCAGAAATATGTTCAGGAGGTCAAAACCTCTGAATAGCTGATTTATTATTAAAAGGATTCTAGAACTTTATATAGCTTGAAAAATTTTGAGGACACTTTGACCACAAATAAGTTCAAAAAGTCAGATATGGACATCTATATGGCTTATGAAGCATCAGAAAGAGTCTATGAGTATGTGTAGAAATCCCAAGATCGAGGACTCTTTGGCCAGAAATATGTTCAGGAGGTCAAAAGGGGACCTCTGAATAGCTGATTTATCATCAAAAGGATTCTAGAAATTTATATAGTTTGAAAAATTTTGAGGACACTTTGACCACAAATAAGTTCAAAAGGACAGAGATGGACATCTATATGGCTTATGATGCATCAGAAGGAGTCTATATGTATAGAAAGCCCAAGATCGAGGACTCTTTGGCCAGAAATATGTTCAGGAGGTCAAAGGAGGACCTCTGAATAGCTGATTTATCATCAAAAGGATTCTTGAACTTTATATAGTTTGAAAGATTTTGAGGACACTTTGACCACAAATAAGTTCAAAAGGTCAGATATGGACATCTATATGGCTTATGAAGCATCAGAAGGAGTCTATGAGTATGTATCGAAAGCCCAAAGTCGAGGACTCTTTGGCCAGAAATATGTTCAGGAGGTCAAAAGAGGACCTCTGAATAGCTGATTTATCATCATAAGAATTCTATAACTTTATATAGTTTGAAAAATTTTGAGGACATTTGACCACAAATGAGTTAAAAAGGTCAGAGATGGACATCTATATGGCTTATGATGCATCAGAAGGAGTCTATAAGTATGTATAGAAAGACCAAGATCGAGGACTCTTTGGCCAGAAATATGTTCAGGAGGTCAAAACCTCTGAATAGCTGATTTATCATCAAAAGGATTCTATAACTTTATATAGTTTGAAAATTTTGAGGACACTTTGACCACAAATAAGTTCAAAAGGTCAGATATGGACATCTATATGGCTTATGAAGCATCAGAAGGAGTCTATGGGTATGTATAGAAAGCCCAAGGTCGAGGACTCTTTGGCCAGAAATATGTTTAGGAGGTCAAAAGAGGACCTCTGAATAGCTGATTTATCATCAAAAGAATTCTATAACTTTATATAGTTTGAAAAATTTTGATAACACTTTGACCACAAATGAGTTCAAAAGGTCAGAGATGGACATCTATATGGCTTATGATGCATCAGAAGGAGTCTATGAGTATGTATAGAAAGCCTAAGATCGAGGACTCTTTGGCCAGAAATATGTTCAGGAGGTCAAAACCTCTGAATAGCTGATTTATCATTAAAAGGATTCTAGAACTTTATATAGCTTGAAAAATTTTGAGCACACTTTGACCACAAATAAGTTCAAAACGTCAGATATGGACATCTATATGGCTTATGAAGCATCAGAAAGAGTCTATGAGTATGTGTAGAAATCCCAAGATCGAGGACTCTTTGGCCAGAAATATGTTCAGGAGGTCAAAAGGGGACCTCTGAATGGCTGATTTATCATCAAAAGAATTCTATAACTTTATATAGTTTGAAAAATTTTGAGGACACTTTGACCACAAATAAGTTCAAAAGGACAAATATGGACATCTATATGGCTAATGAAGCATCAGAAGGAATCTATGAGTATGTATAGAAAGCCCAAGATCGAGGACTCTTTGGCCAGAAATATGTTCAGGAGGTCAAAACCTCTGAATAGCTGATTTATCATCAAAAGGATTCTATAACTTTATATAGATTGAAAACTTTTGAGGACACTTTGACCACAAATAAGTTCAAAAGGTCAGATATGGACATGTATATGGCTTATGAAGCATCAGAAGGAGTCTATGAGTATGTATAGAAAGCCCAAGGTCAGAGATGGTCCTCACTGCAGAGCATAAAATCCGGGGGGAGGAATCGGATAAAATCCAACTCCTCCCACCTTACATACCTAAACCTACCAATCTCCACCCCCTGATCCCTAAACCTACCCATCTCCACCCCTAAACCTACCAATCTCCACCCCTTATATAAGATCCGACTCCTCCCCTCGGATCTTGTGTACTGCATTGAGGTGCTACTGAAATTTTGAGGACACTTTGACCACAAATAAGTTCAAAAGGACAGATATGGACATCTATATGGCTTATGAAGCATCAGAAGGAATCTATGAGTATATATAGAAAGCCCAAGATCGAGGACTCTTTGGCCAGAAATATGTTCAGGAGGTCAAAACCTCTGAATAGCTGATTTATCATCAAAAGGATTCTATAACTTTATATAGATTGAAAACTTTTGAGGACACTTTGACCACAAATAAGTTCAAAAGGTCAGATATGGACATCTATATGGCTTATGAAGCATCAGAAGGAGTCTATATGTATAGAAAGCCCAAGATCGAGGACTCTTTGGCCAGAAATATGTTCAGGAGGTCAAAAGGGGACCTCTGAATAGCTGATTTATCATCAAAAGGATTCTAGAAATTTATATAGTTTGAAAAATTTTGAGGACACTTTGACCACAAATGAGTTCCAAAGGTCAGAGATGGACATCTATATGACTTATGAAGCATCAGAAGGAGTCTATGAGTATGTATCGAAAGCCCAAGGTCGAGGACTCTTTGGCCAGAAATATGTTCAGGAAGTCAAAAGAGGACCTCTGAATAGCTGATTTATCATCATAAGAATTCTATAACTTTATATAGTTTGAAAAATTTTGAGGACATTTGACCACAAATGAGTTAAAAAGGTCAGAGATGGACATCTATATGGCTTAGCATCAGAAGGAGTCTATGAGTATGTATGGAAAGCCCAAGATCGAGGACTCTTTGGCCAGAAATATGTTTAGGATGTCAAAACCTCTGAATAGCTGATTTATCATCAAAAGGATTCTATAACTTTATATAGTTTGAAAATTTTGAGGACACTTTACCCACAAATAAGTTCAAAAGGTCAGATATGGACATCTATATGGCTTATGATGCATCAGAAGGAGTCTATGAGTATGTATAGAAAGCCTAAGATCGAGGACTCTTTGGCCAGAAATATGTTCAGGAGGTCAAAACCTCTGAATAGCTGATTTATCATCAAAAGGATTCTATAACTTTATATAGTTTGAAAAATTTTGAGGACACTTTGACCACAAATGAGTTCAAAAGGTCAGAGATGGACATCTATATTGCTTATGATGCATCAGAAGGAGTCTATATGTATAGAAAGCCCAAGATCAAGGACTCTTTGGCCAGAAATATGTTCAGGAGGTCAAAAGGGGACCTCTGAATAGCTGATTTATCATCAGAAAGAGTCTACTGACCACAAATAAGTTCAAAAGGTCAGATATGGACATCTATATGGCTTATGAAACATCAGAAGGAGTCTACATGTATAGAAAGCCCAAGATCGAGGACTCTTTGGCCAGAAATATGTTTAGGATGTCAAAACCTCTGAATAGCTGATTTATCATCAAAAGGATTCTATAACTTTATATAGTTTGAAAATTTTGAGGACACTTTACCCACAAATAAGTTCAAAAGGTCAGATATGGACATCTATATGGCTTATGATGCATCAGAAGGAGTCTATGAGTATGTATAGAAAGCCTAAGATCGAGGACTCTTTGGCCAGAAATATGTTCAGGAGGTCAAAACCTCTGAATAGCTGATTTATCATTAAAAGGATTCTAGAACTTTATATAGCTTGAAAAATTTTGAGGACACTTTGACCACAAATAAGTTCAAAAAGTCAGATATGGACATCTATATGGCTTATGAAGCATCAGAAAGAGTCTATGAGTATGTGTAGAAATCCCAAGATCGAGGACTCTTTGGCCAGAAATATGTTCAGGAGGTCAAAAGGGGACCTCTGAATAGCTGATTTATCATCAAAAGAATTCTATAACTTTATATAGTTTGAAAAATTTTGAGGACACTTTGACCACAAATAAGTTCAAAAGGACAAATATGGACATCTATATGGCTAATGAATCATCAGAAGGAGTCTATGAGTATGTATAGAAAGCCCAAGAACGAGGACTCTTTGGCCAGAAATATGTTCAGGAGGTCAAAACCTCTGAATAGCTGATTTATCATCAAAAGGATTCTATAACTTTATATAGTTTGAAAAATTTTGAGGACACTTTGACCACAAATGAGTTCAAAAGGTCAGAGATGGACATCTATATTGCTTATGATGCATCAGAAGGAGTCTATATGTATAGAAAGCCCAAGATCGAGGACTCTTTGGCCAGAAATATGTTCAGGAGGGGACCTCTGAATAGCTGATTTATCATCAGAAAGAGTCTACTGACCACAAATAAGTTCAAAAGGTCAGATATGGACATCTATATGGCTTATGAAACATCAGAAGGAGTCTACATGTATAGAAAGCCCAAGATCGAGGACTCTTTGGCCAGAAATATGTTCAGGAGGTCAAAAGGGGACCTCTGAATAGCTGATTTATCTTTAAAAGGATTCTAGAAATTTATATAGTTTGAAAAATTTTGAGGACACTTTGACCACAAATGAGATCAAAAGGTCAGAGATGGACATCTATATGGCTTATGATGCATCAGAAGGAGTCTATATGTATAGAAAGCCCAAGATCGAGGACTCTTTGGCCAGAAATATGTTCAGGAGGTCAAAGGAGGACCTCTGAATAGCTGATTTATCATCAAAAGGATTCTAGAACTTTATATAGTTTGAAAAATTTTGAGGACACTTTGACCACAAATAAGTTCAAAAGGTCAGATATGGACATCTATATGGCTTATGAAGCATCAGAAGGAGTCTATGAGTATGTATCGAAAGCCCAAAGTCGAGGACTCTTTGGCCAGAAATATGTTCAGGAGGTCAAAAGAGGACCTCTGAATAGCTGATTTATCATCATAAGAATTCTATAACTTTATATAGTTTGAAAAATTTTGAGGACATTTGACCACAAATGAGTTCAAAAGGTCAGAGATGGACATCTATATGGCTTATGATGCATCAGAAGGAGTCTATGAGTATGTATAGAAAGCCTAAGATCGAGGACTCTTTGGCCAGAAATATGTTCAGGAGGTCAAAACCTCTGAATAGCTGATTTATCATTAAAAGGATTCTAGAACTTTATATAGCTTGAAACATTTTGAGCACACTTTGACCACAAATAAGTTCAAAACGTCAGATATGGACATCTATATGGCTTATGATGCATCAGAAAGAGTCTATGAGTATGTGTAGAAATCCCAAGATCGAGGACTCTTTGGCCAGAAATATTTTCAGGAGGTCAAAAGGGGACATCTGAATGGCTGATTTATCATCAAAAGAATTCTATAACTTTATATAGTTTGAAAAATTTTGAGGACACTTTGACCACAAATAAGTTCAAAAGGACAAATATGGACATCTATATGGCTAATGAAGCATCAGAAGGAATCTATGAGTATGTATAGAAAGCCCAAGATCGAGGACTCTTTGGCCAGAAATATGTTCAGGAGGTCAAAACCTCTGAATAGCTGATTTATCATCAAAAGGATTCTATAACTTTATATAGTTTGAAAAATTTTGAGGACACTTTGACCACAAATAAGTTCAAAAGGTCAGATATGGACATCTATATGGCTTATGAAACATCAGAAGGAGTCTATATGTATAGAAAGCCCAAGATCGAGGACTCTTTGGCCAGAAATATGTTCAGGAGGTCAAAAGGGGACCTCTGAATAGCTGATTTATCATCAAAAGGATTCTAGAAATTTATATAGTTTGAAAAATTTTGAGGACACTTTGACCACAAATGAGTTCAAAAGGTCAGAGATGGACATCTATATGGCTAATGAAGCATCAGAAGGAATCTATGAGTATGTATAGAAAGCCCAAGATCGAGGACTCTTTGGCCAGAAATATGTTCAGGAGGTCAAAACCTCTGAATAGCTGATTTATCATCAAAAGGATTCTATAACTTTATATAGTTTGAAAAATTTTGAGGACACTTCGACCACAAATAAGTTAAAAATGTCAGATATGGACATCTATATGGCTTATGAAGCATCAGAAGGAGTCTATGAGTATGTATAGAAAGCCCAAGATCGAGGACTCTTTGGCCAGAAATATGTTCCGTAGGTCAACAGGGGACCTTTGAATAGCTGATTTATCATCAAAAGGATTCTATAACTTTATATAGTTTGAAAAATTTTGAGGACACTTTGACCACAAATAAGTTCAAAAGGTCAGATATGGACATCTATACGGTTTATGAAGTTTCAAAAGTATTCTATGAGTATTTTTAGAAAGCCCAAGATCGACTCTTTGGCCAGAAATATTTTCAGCAGGTCAATTATGGACTTCTGTAAGACTGATTTAACATCAGGAGTCGATACGTTTATAATAGTAAAAAACATTTTGAGGATTCTTTTGCCAAAAATATGTTCAATTGGTCTTATATGGTCTACAGTCTAGCTGATATAATATCATGAGAAGTCTGTATAGTTTGAGAAATATGTATAGTAAGGTAAATGTTCAAGGTCTCTGGCCAGAAATATGTTCAGAAGGTCAAATATGGACTTCTTTATGGCTGATTTAACATAAGAAGGAGTCTATATTCGTTTATGGTAGACAACATCATTTTGAGAACTCTGTTAGAAATATGTTACTTTGTTCAAATATGGACTTCTGTATTGGCTGATCAGGAGTTGACGAGTATGTATAGAAAGTTAACATCAGTTGACTGAATGTATAAGTAGATTAATTAATGTGCAGTAAAGGAAAATCATTGCACTGGGTTTTGCTTTACAATGGACACAATTAAGTCATTCCGTTGGACAACGATAGAATGCACGGTAGAATACCGGAACATATAGATAAAGCACTTTTCGCATTGCATTGCACACCAGAACTAACTCCTTCCCATGTTCATTAAAGAGATAACATTTATGTTGTTGCATTGCATTGCACAAACGATCTAACGTTGTCCACTGAACAATTACGTATAGGCTATGCACTTCTTGGATTGCATTGCATTGCACACTACAACTAATTCATTCCCATGTTCATTAAAGAGATAACATCTGTTGTTGCATTGCATTGCACAAACGATCTAACGTTGTGCAATGAAGAGTAACATAGGCCATGCACTTTTTGCATTGCATTGCATACCAGATCAAACTCCTTCCCATGTTCAATAAAGAGATAATATGTTGCATTGCATTGCACAAACGATCTAACGTTGTGCATTGAAGAATAACATACAGGCTAAATGCATGCATTGTATTGCATTGCACACCCGAACTAACTCCTTCACATGTTCATTAAAGAGATAACATATGTTATGCAACATTGCATTGCTTTGCACAAACGATCTAACGATGTGCACTGAAGAATAACATTTATGTACTTTTTGCATTGCATTGCACACTGAAACTAACTCCTTCCCATGTTCATAAAGAGATAACATTTTGCATTGCATTGCACAAAACGATCGTTTGTCTCAACGATCAATGTTGTGCATTGAAGAATAACATATAGGCTAAATGCATGCATTGTATTGCATTGCACACCAGAACTAACTCCTTCCCATGTTCATTAAAGAGATAACACATGTTGCATTGCATTGCATTGCATTGCAGAAACGATCTAACGTTGTGCATTGAAGAATAACATTTATGTACTTTTTGCATTGCATTGCACACTGAAACTAACTCCTTCCCATGTTCAGTAAAGAGATAACATGTTGCATTTCATTGAATTGCATTGCATTGCAGAAACGATCTAACGTTGTGCACTGAAGAATAACATTTAGGGTATGCACTTTTGGCATTGTATTGCACACCAGATCTTACTCCTTCAAATGTTCTTGAAGAGATAACATTTTGCATTGCATTGAGCAAACGATCTAACGTTGTGCATTGAAGAGAAACATAGACCATGCACTTTTTACATTGCATTGAATTGCACACCAGAACTAACTCGTTCTCATGTTCACTAAAGAGATAACATGTTGCATTGCGTTGCATTGCATTGCAAAAACGATCTAATGTTGTGCACTGAATAATAACATTTATGCACTTTTTGCATTGCATTGCATTGCACACCAGAACTAACTCCTTCAAATGTTAGAAAAGTTAGTTAAGGTGTGCAATGCAATGCAATGCAAAAAGTAAATAGCCAATGTTACTCTTCAATGCAAAACGATTTAACGCTGTGCACTGAATAACATTTATGCACTTTTTGCATTGCATCGCATTGCACACCAGAACTAACACCTTCAAATGCTTATTAAAGAGATAACATTTTGAATTGCATTGTGCATTGCATAACGTTGTGCATTGAAGAATAACATATAGGCTATATGCATGCATTGTATTGCATTGCACACCCGAACTAACTCCTTCCCATGTTCATAAAAGAGATAACATATGTTATGCGACATTTAATTGTTTTGCCGAAACGATCTAACGTTGTGCACTGAAGAATATTTATGCACTTTTTGCATTGTATTGCATTGCACACCAGAACTAACTCCTTCAAATGTTTATTAAAGAGATAACATTTTGCGTTGCACAAATGATCTAACGTTGTGCATTGAAGAATAATATAGGTTATGCAATTCTTGCATTGCATTGCACACTAGAACTAAATCAGTCCCATTTTCTTTAAAGAAATAAGGTGCAATGATGTTGTATTGCATTTCACAAACGATAACATATGTTAATGCAACATTATATTGCTTTGCACAAACGACCTAACACTGTGCACTAAAGAATAACATTTATGCATTTTTGCATTGCATTGCACACCAGAACTAACTCCTTCAAATGTTTATTAAAGAGGTAACATTTTGCACGATCCAACGTTGTGCATTGAAGAATAACATATAGGCTAAATGCATGCATTGTATTGCATTGCACACCCGAACTAACTCCGTCCCATGTTCATTAAAGAGATAACATCTGTTATGCAACATTTCATTGTTTGTGCATTGAAGAGTAACATAGGCTATTCACTTTTTGCTTTGCATTGCATTGCACACCAGAACTAGCTCCTTCCCATGTTCATTAAAGGGATAACATGTTGCATTGCATTGCACAAACGATCTAACGCTGTGCACTGAAGAATAACATATAGGCTATGCACTTTTTGCATTGCATTGCATTGCACTCCAGAACTAACTACTTCCCATGTTTATTAAAGAGATAACATTTTGCATTGCACAAACGATCTAACGTTGTGCATTGAAGAGTAACATAGGCCATGCATTTTTTGCATTGCATTGCACACAAGAACTAACTCCTTCAAATGTTTATTAAAGAGATAACATGTTGCATTGCATTGCACAAACGATCTAACGTTGTGCATTGAAGAATGACATAGCTGACATAGCTAAATGCATGGATTGTGTTGCATGTACAGCCGAACTAACTCCTTCCCATGTTCATTAAAAAGATAACATATGTTATGCAACATTGTATTGCTTTGCACAAACGATTTAACGCTGTGCACTGAATAACATTTATGCACTTTTTGCATTGCATCGCATTGCACACCAGAACTAACACCTTCCAATGCTTATTAAAGAGATAACATTTTAAATTGCATTGTGCATTGTATAACGTTGTGCATTGAAGAATAACATATAGGCTATATGCATGCATTGTTTTGCATTGCACACCCGAACTCCTGCCCATGTTCATTAAAGAGATAACATATGTTATGCACAAACGATCTAACGTTTGTGCAAAGCAATGCAATGTTGCATAAAAAAATGTTATCTTTTTAATGAGCATGGGAAGGAGTTAGTTCGGCTGTACATGCAACACAATCCATGCCTTTAGCTATGTCAACTATGTCATTCTTCAATGCACAACGTTAGATCGTTTCTGCAAAACAATGACATGTTGCATAACATATGTTATCTTTTTTATGAACATGGGAAGGAGTTAGTTCGGGTGTGCAATGCAATACAATGCATGCATTTAGTCTATATGTTATTCTTCAATGCACAAAGTTAGATCGTTTTTGCAATGCAATGCAAAATGTTATCTCTTTAATAAACATTTGAAGGAGTTAGTTCTGGTGTGCAATGCAAAGCAATGCAAAAAGTGCATAGCCTATATATTATTCTTCAATGCACAGCGTTAGATTGTTTGTGCAGTACAATGCAATGCAACATGTTATCCCTTTAATGAACATGGGAAGGAGTTAGTTCTGGTGTGCAATGCATAAAGTGCATAGCCTGTATGTTATTCTTCAATGCACAACGTAAGATCGTTTGTGCAATGCAATGCAACAACACTTGTTATCTCTTTAATGAACATGGGAATGAATTAGATCTACTGTGCAATGCAATGCAATCCAAGAAGTGCATAGCCTATATGTTATTGTTCAGTGGACAACGTTAGATCCTTTGTGCAATGCATAAATGTTATATCTTTATTATAACATGTATATATATTTTATTATAACATATTATAACTCCTGATGCTTCATAAGCCAATATAGATATCCATACAGATATGGCTTATGGCTTACCTTTTGAAATTATTTCTGCTCAAAGTGTCCTCAAAAATTTTCAAACTATGTAAAATTATAGTCTTCTTCTGATTGATAAATCAGCTATACAGAGGTCTCCTTTTGACCTTCTGAACATATTTCTGGCCAAAGAGTCCTCGATATTGGGCTTTCTATACATACTCATAGACTCCATTTGATGCTTCAAAATCCATATAGATGTCCATATCTGACCTTTTGAACTTATTTCTGGTTAAGGGTCCTCAAAATTTTTCAAACTATATAAAGTTATAGAATTCTTTTGATGAAAAATCAGCTATTCAGAGGTCCCCTTTTGACCTCCTGAACATATTTCTGGCCAAAGAGTCCTCGATCTTGGGCTTTCTATATACACTCATAGACTCCCTCTGATGCTTCAAAAACCACATAGATGTGCATATCTGACCTTTTGAACCTATTTGTGGTCAAAGTGTCCTCAAAATTTTTCAATCTATATAAAGTTATAGATTCTTTCTGATGATAAATCAGCTATTCAGAGGTCCCCTGTTGACCTACGGAACATATTTCTGGCCAAAGAGTCCTAAAATATTAATACTGATATCTTCAGACTGATATCTTCGGATTCTATATCCTCCTGACAAAAGTCCATATTTGACATACTGAATTTTTTTCTGGCCAAGGAGTTTTCGAAACTTGGGCTTTCTATACATTCTCATAGACTCCTTCTGATGCTTCATAAGCCATATATATGTCCATGTCTGACCTTTTGAACTTATTTGTGGTCAAAGTATCCTCAAAATATTTCAAACTATATAAAGTTCTAGAATCCTTTTGATGATAAATCAGCTATTCAGAGGTTTTGACCTCCTGAACATATTTCTGGCCAAAGAGTCCTCGATCTTGGGCTTTCTATACATACCATAGACTCCTTCTGATGCATAACAAGCCATATAGATGTCCATCATTCACCTTTTGAACTCATTTGTGGTCAAAGTGTCCTCAAAATTTTTCAAACTATTTAAAGTTATAGAATTCTTTTGATAATAAATCAGCTATTCAGAGGTCCCCTTTTGACCTCCTGAACATATTTCTGGCCAAAGAGTCCTCGATCTTGGGCTTTCTATACATACTCATAGACTCCTTCTGATGCATCATAAGCCATATAGATGTCCATATCTGACCTTTTGAACTTATTTGTGGTCAAAGGGTCCTCAAAATGTTTCAAACTATATAAAGTTATAAAATTCTTTTGATCATAAATCAGATATTCAGAGGTCCCCTTTTGACCTCCTGAACATATTTCTGGCCAAAGAGTCCTCGATCTTGGGCTTTCTATATATACTAATAGACTCCCTTTGATGCTTCAAAATCCATATAGATGTCCATATCTGACCTTTTGAACTTATTTGTGGTCAAAGCGTCCTCAAAATGTTTCAAACTATATAAAGTTATAGAATTCTTTTTATGATAAATCAGCTATTCAGAGGTTTTGACCTCCTGAACATATTTCTGGCCAAAGAGCCCTCGATATTGGGCTTTCTATACATACTCATAGACTTTTTCTGATGCTTCATAAGCCATATAGATGTCCATATCTGACCTTTTGAACCTATTTGTGGTCGAAGTGTCCTCAAAATTTTTCAAACTATATAAAGTTATAGAATCCTTTTGATGATAAATCAGCTATTCAGAGGTTTTGACCTCCTGAACATATTTCTGGCCAAAGAGTCCTCGATCTTGGGCTTTCTATACATACTCATAGACTCCTTCTGATGCATCATAAGCCATATAGATGTACATATCTGACCTTTTGAACTTATTTGTGGTCAAAGGGTCCTCAAAATGTTTTAAACTATATAAAGTTATAGAATTCTTTTTATGATAAATCAGCTATTCAGATGTCCCCTTTTGACCTCCTGAACATATTTCTCACCAAAGAGTCCTCGATCTTGGGCTTTCTATATATACTCATAGACTCCCTCTGATGCTTCAAAAGCCATATAGATGTCCATATCTGACCTTTTGAACTTATTTCTGATCAAAGGGTCCTAAAAAGTTTTTAAACTATATAAAGTTATAGACTCTTTCTGATGATAAATCAGCTATTCAGAGGTCCCCTTTTGACCTACTGAACATATTTCTGGCCAAAGAGTCCTAAAAGATTAATACCATACATTCAGACTGATATCTTCGGATGTTATATCCTCCTGACAAAAGTCCATATTTGACATACTGAATATTTTTCTGGACAAGGAGTATTCGAAACTTGGGCTTTCTATACATACTCCTTCTGATGCTTCATAAGCCATATATATGTCCATATCTGACCTTTTGAACTTATTTGTGGTCAAAGGGTCCTCAAAATGTTTTAAACTATATAAAGTTATAGAATCCTTTTGATGATAAATCAGCTATTCAGAGGTTTTGACCTCCTGAACATATTTCTGGCTAAAGAGTCCTCGATCTTGGGCTTTCTATACATACTCATAGACTCCCTCTGATGCTTCATAAGCCATATAGATGTCCATATCTGACCTTTTGAACTTATTTGTGGTCAAAGTGTCCTCAAAAGTTTTCAAACTATATAAAGTTATAGAATTCTTTTGATGATAAATCATCTATTCAGAGGTCCCCTTTTGACCTCCTGAACATATTTCTGGCCAAAGAGTCCTCGATCTCGGGATTTCTACACATACTCATAGACTCTTTCTGATGCTTCATAAGCCATATAGATGTCCATATCTGACCTTTTGAACTTATTTGTGGTCAAAGTGTACTCAAAATTTTTCAAACTATATTAAGTTCTAGAATCATTTTAATGATAAATCAGCTATTCAGAGGTTTTGACCTCCTGAACATATTTCTGGCCAAAGAGTCCTCGATCTTGGGCTTTCTATACATACTCATAGATTCCTTCTGATGCTTCATAAGCCATATAGATGTCCATATCTGACCTTTTGAACTCATTTGTGGTCAAAGTGTCCTCAAAATTTCTCAAACTATATAAAGTTATAGAATCCTTTTGATGATAAATCAGCTATTCAGAGGTTTTGACCTCCTGAACATATTTCTGGCCAAAGAGTCCTCGATCTTGGGCTTTCTATACATACTCATCCTTCTGATGCATCATAAGCCATATAGATGTCCATATCTGACCTTTTGAACTTATTTGTGGTCAAAGGGTCCTCAAAATGTTTTAAACTATATAAAGTTATAGAATTCTTTTTATGATAAATCAGCTATTCAGACGTCCCCTTTTGACCTCCTGAACATATTTCTCACCAAAGAGTCCTCGATCTTGGGCTTTCTATATATACTCATAGACTCCCTCTGATGCTTCAAAAGCCACATAGATGTCCATATCTGACCTTTTGAACTTATTTCTGATCAAAGGGTCCTAAAAAGTTTTTAAACTATATAAAGTTATAGACTCTTTCTGATGATAAATCAGCTATTCAGAGGTCCCCTTTTGACCTACTGAACATATTTCTGGCCAAAGAGTCCTAAAAGATTAATACCATACATTCAGACTGATATCTTCGGATGTTATATCCTCCTGACAAAAGTACATATTTGACATACTGAATATTTTTCTGGACAAGGAGTATTCGAAACTTGGGCTTTCTATACATACTCCTTCTGATGCTTCATAAGCCATATATATGTCCATATCTGACCTTTTGAACTTATTTGTGGTCAAAGGGTCCTCAAAATGTTTTAAACTATATAAAGTTATAGAATCCTTTTGATGATAAATCAGCTATTCAGAGGTTTTGACCTCCTGAACACATTTCTGGCTAAAGAGTCCTCGATCTTGGGCTTTCTATACATACTCATAGACTCCCTCTGATGCATCATAAGCCATATTAGTTGTCCATATCTGACTTTTTGAACTTATTTGTGGCCAAAGGGTCCTCAAAATTTTTCAAACTATATAAAGTTATAGACTCTTTCTGATGATAAATCATCTATTCAGAGTTCCCCTTTTGACCTACTGAACATATTTTTGGCCAAAGAGTCCTAAAAGATTAATACGATTCATTCAGACTGATATCTTCGGATGTTATATCCTCCTGACAAAAGACCATATTTGACATACTGAATTTTTTTCTGGCCAAGGAGTATTCGAAACTTGGGCTTTCTATACATACTCCTTCTGATGCTTCATAAGTCATATATATGTCCACATCTGACCTTTTGAACTTATTTGTGGTTAAAGGGTCCTCAAAATTTTTCAAACTACATAAAGTTATAGAATCCTTTTGATGAAAAATGACCTATTCAGAGGTTTTGACCTCCTGAACATATTTCTGGCCAAAGAGTCCTCGATCTTGGGCTTTCTATACATACTCATAGACTCCGTCTGATACATCATAAGCCATATAGATGTCCATGTCTGACCTTTTGAACTTATTTGTGGTCAAAGGGTCCTCAAAATGTTTCAAACTATATAAAGTTATAGAATTCTTTTGATCATAAATCAGATATTCAGAGGTCCCCTTTTGACCTCCTGAACATATTTCTGGCCAAAGAGTCCTCGATCTTGGGCTTTCTATATATACTAATAGACTCCCTTTGATGCTTCAAAATCCATATAGATGTCCATATCTGACCTTTTGAACTTATTTGTGGTCAAAGGGTCCTCAAAATGTTTCAAACTATATAAAGTTATAGAATTCTTTTGATGATAAATCAGCTATTCAGAGGTTTTGACCTCCTGAACATATTTCTGGCCAAAGAGTCCTCGATATTGGGCTTTCTATACATACTCATAGACTCTTTCTGATGCTTCATAAGCCATATAGATGTCCATATCTGACCTTTTGAACCTATTTGTGGTCGAAGTGTCCTCAAAATTTTTCAAACTATATAAAGTTATAGAATTCTTTTGATGATAAATCAGCTATTCAGGTCATTTGACCTCCTGAACATATTTCTCGCCAAAGAGTCCTCGATCTTGGGCTTTCTATATATACTCATAGACTCCCTCTGATGCTTCAAAAGCCGTATAGATGTCCATATCTGACCTTTTGAACTTATTTCTGGTCAAAGGGTCCTCAAAAGTTTTCAAACTATATAAAGTTATAGAAATCTTTTGATGATAAATCAGATATTCAGAGGTCCCCTGTTGACCTACGGAATATATTTCTGGCCAAAGAGTCCTAAAATATTAATACTGATATCTTCAGACTGATATCTTCAGATTCTATATCCTCCTGACAAAAGTCCATATTTGACATACTGAATTTTTTTCTGGCCAAGGAGTATTCGAAACTTGGGATTTCTATACCTTCTGATGCTTCATAAGCCATATATATGTCCATATCTGACCTTTTGAACTTATTTGTGGTCAAAGTATCCTCAAAATATTTCAAACTATATAAAGTAATAGACTCCTTTTGATGATAAATCAGCTATACAGAGGTCCCCTTTTGACCTCCTGAAGATATTTCTGTTGAGGACACTTCGACTACAAATAAGTTCAAAAGGTCAGATATGGACATCTATATGGCTTATGATGCATCAGAAGGTGTCTATGAGTATGTATAGAAAGCCCAAGGTCGAGGACTCTTTGGCCAGAAATATGTTCAGGAGGTCAAAAGGGGACCTCTGAATAGCTGATTTATCTTTAAAAGGATTCTAGAAATTTATATAGTTTGAAAAATTTTGAGGACACTTTGACCACAAATGAGATCAAAAGGTCAGAGATGGACATCTATATGGCTTATGATGCATCAGAAGGAGTCTATATGTATAGAAAGCCCAAGATCGAGGACTCTTTGGCCAGAAATATGTTCAGGAGGTCAAAGGAGGACCTCTGAATAGCTGATTTATCATCAAAAGGATTCTAGAACTTTATATAGTTTGAAAAATTTTGAGGACACTTTGACCACAAATAAGTTCAAAAGGTCAGATATGGACATCTATATGGCTTATGAAGCATCAGAAGGAGTCTATGAGTATGTATCGAAAGCCCAAGGTCGAGGACTCTTTGGCCAGAAATATGTTCAGGAGGTCAAAAGAGGACCTCTGAATAGCTGATTTATCATCATAAGAATTCTAGAACTTTATATAGTTTGAAAAATTTTGAGGACATTTGACCACAAATGAGTTAAAAAGGTCAGAGATGGACATCTATATGGCTTATGATGCATCAGAAGGAGTCTATGAGTATGTATGGAAAGCCCAAGATCGAGGACTCTTTGGCCAGAAATATGTTTAGGATGTCAAAACCTCTGAATAGCTGATTTATCATCAAAAGGATTCTATAACTTTATATAGTTTGAAAAATTTTGAGGACACTTTGACCACAAATAAGTTCAAAAGGTCAGATATGGACATCTATATGGCTTATGAAACATCAGAAGGAGTCTATATGTATAGAAAGCCCAAGGTCGAGGACTCTTTGGCCAGAAATATGTTCAGGAGGTCAAAGGAGGACCTCTGAATAGCTGATTTATCATCAAAAGGATTCTATAACTTTATATAGTTTGAAAAATTTTGAGGACACTTTGACCACAAATAAGTTCAAAAGGTCAGATATGGACATCTATATGGCTTATGAAACATCAGAAGGAGTCTACATGTATAGAAAGCCCAAGATCGAGGACTCTTTGGCCAGAAATATGTTCAGGAGGTCAAAAGGGGACCTCTGAATAGCTGATTTATCTTTAAAAGGATTCTAGAAATTTATATAGTTTGAAAAATTTTGATAACACTTTGACCACAAATGAGTTCAAAAGGTCAGAGATGGACATCTATATGGCTTATGATGCATCAGAAGGAGTCTATGAGTATGTATAGAAAGCCCAAGATCGAGGACTCTTTGGCCAGAAATATGTTCAGGAGGTCCAAACCTCTGAATAGCTGATTTATCATCAAAAGGATTCTATAACTTTATATAGTTTGAAAATTTTGAGGACACTTTACCCACAAATAAGTTCAAAAGGTCAGATATGGACATCTATATGGCTTATGATGCATCAGAAGGTGTCTATGAGTATGTATAGAAAGCCTAAGATCGAGGACTCTTTGGCCAGAAATATGTTCAGGAGGTCAAAACCTCTGAATAGCTGATTTATCATTAAAAGGATTCTAGAACTTTATATAGCTTGAAAAATTTTGAGGACACTTTGACCACAAATAAGTTCAAAAGGTCAGATATGGACATCTATATGGCTTATGAAGCATCAGAAAGAGTCTATGAGTATGTGTAGAAATCCCAAGATCGAGGACTCTTTGGCCAGAAATATGTTCAGGAGGTCAAAAGGGGACCTCGAATAGCTGATTTATCATCAAAAGAATTCTATAACTTTATATAGTTTGAAAAATTTTGAGGACACTTTGACCACAAATAAGTTCAAAAGGACAAATATGGACATCTATATGGCTAATGAAGCATCAGAAGGAGTCTATGAGTATGTATAGAAAGCCCAAGATCGAGGACTCTTTGGCCAGAAATATGTTCAGGAGGTCAAAACCTCTGAATAGCTGATTTATCATCAAAAGGATTCTATAACTTTATATAGTTTGAAAAATGTTGAGGACACTTTGACCACAAATAAGTTCAAAAGGTCAGATATGGACATATATATGGCTTATGATGCATCAGAAGGAGTCTATAAGTATGTATAGAAAGCCCAAGATCGAGGACTCTTTGGCCAGAAATATGTTCAGGAGGTCAAAACCTCTGAATAGTTGATTTATCATCAAAAGGATTCTATAACTTTATATAGTTTGAAAAATTTTGAGGACACTTTGACCACAAATAAGTTCAAAAGGACAGATATGGACATCTATATGGCTTATGAAGCATCAGAAGGAGTCTATATGTATAGAAAGCCCAAGATCGAGGACTCTTTGGCCAGAAATATGTTCAGGAGGTCAAAAGGGGACCTCTGAATAGCTGATTTATCATCAAAAGAATTCTATAACTTTATATAGTTTGAAGACTTTTGAGGACACTTTGACCACAAATAAGTTCAAAAGGACAGATATGGACATCTATATGGCTTATGAAGCATCAGAAGGAGTCTATGGGTATGTATAGAAAGCCCAAGGTCGAGGACTCTTTGGCCAGAAATATGTTCAGGAGGTCAAAAGAGGACCTCTGAATAGCTGATTTATCATCAAAAGAATTCTATAACTTTATATAGATTGAAAAATTTTGATAACACTTTGACCACAAATGAGTTCAAAAGGTCAGAGATGGACATCTATATGGCTTATGATGCATCAGAAGGAGTTTATGAGTATGTATAGAAAGCCCAAGATCGAGGACTCTTTGGCCAGAAATATGTTCAGGAGGTCAAAACCTCTGAATAGCTGATTTATCATCAAAAGGATTCTATAACTTTATATAGTTTGAAAATTTTGAGGACACTTTACCCACAAATAAGTTCAAAAGGTCAGATATGGATATCTATATGGCTTATGATGCATCAGAAGGAGTCTATGAGTATGTATAGAAAGCCTAAGATCGAGGACTCTTTGGCCAGAAATATGTTCAGGAGGTCAAAACCTCTGAATAGCTGATTTATCATTAAAAGGATTCTAGAACTTTATATAGCTTGAAAAATTTTGAGGACACTTTGACCACAAATAAGTTCAAAAGGTCAGATATGGACATCTATATGGCTTATGAAGCATCAGAAAGAGTCTATGAGTATGTGTAGAAATCCCAAGATCGAGGACTCTTTGGCCAGAAATATGTTCAGGAGGTCAAAAGGGGACCTCTGAATAGCTGATTTATCATCAAAAGAATTCTATAACTTTATACAGTTTGAAAAATTTTGAGGACACTTTGACCACAAATAAGTTCAAAAGGACAAATATGGACATCTATATGGCTTATGATGCATCAGAAGGAGTCTATATGTATAGAAAGCCCAAGATCGAGGACTCTTTGGCCAGAAATATGTTCAGGAGGTCAAAGGAGGACCTCTGAATAGCTGATTTATCATCAAAAGGATTCTATAACTTTATATAGTTTGAAAAATTTTGAGGACACTTTGACCACAAATAAGTTCAAAAGGTCAGATATGGACATCTATATGGCTAATGAAGCATCAGAAGGAGTCTATGAGTATGTATAGAAAGCCCAAGATCGAGGACTCTTTGGCCAGAAATATGTTCAGGAGGTCAAAACCTCTGAATAGCTGATTTATCATCAAAAGGATTCTATAACTTTATATAGTTTGAAAAATTTTGAGGACACTTTGACCACAAATGAGTTCAGAAGGTCAGAGATGGACATCTATATGGCTTATGATGCATCAGAAGGAGTCTATGAGTATGTATAGAAAGCCCAAGATCGAGGACTCTTTGGCCAGAAATATGTTCAGGAGGTCAAAACCTCTGAATAGCTGATTTATCATCAAAAGGATTCTATAACTTTATATAGTTTGAAAAATGTTGAGGACACTTTGACCACAAATAAGTTCAAAAGGTCAGATATGGACATATATATGGCTTATGATGCATCAGAAGGAGTCTATAAGTATGTATAGAAAGCCCAAGATCGAGGACTCTTTGGCCAGAAATATGTTCAGGAGGTCAAAACCTCTGAATAGTTGATTTATCATCAAAAGGATTCTATAACTTTATATAGTTTGAAAAATTTTGAGGACACTTTGACCACAAATAAGTTCAAAAGGACAGATATGGACATCTATATGGCTTATGAAGCATCAGAAGGAGTCTATATGTATAGAAAGCCCAAGATCGAGGACTCTTTGGCCAGAAATATGTTCAGGAGGTCAAAAGGGGACCTCTGAATAGCTGATTTATCATCAAAAGAATTCTATAACTTTATATAGTTTGAAGACTTTTGAGGACACTTTGACCACAAATGAGTTCAAAAGGTCAGAGATGGACATCTATATGGCTTATGATGCATCAGAAGGAGTCTATGAGTATGTATAGAAAGCCCAAGATCGAGGACTCTTTGGCCAGAAATATGTTCAGGAGGTCCAAACCTCTGAATAGCTGATTTATCATCAAAAGGATTCTATAACTTTATATAGTTTGAAAATTTTGAGGACACTTTACCCACAAATAAGTTCAAAAGGTCAGATATGGACATCTATATGGCTTATGATGCATCAGAAGGTGTCTATGAGTATGTATAGAAAGCCTAAGATCGAGGACTCTTTGGCCAGAAATATGTTCAGGAGGTCAAAACCTCTGAATAGCTGATTTATCATTAAAAGGATTCTAGAACTTTATATAGCTTGAAAAATTTTGAGGACACTTTGACCACAAATAAGTTCAAAAGGTCAGATATGGACATCTATATGGCTTATGAAGCATCAGAAAGAGTCTATGAGTATGTGTAGAAATCCCAAGATCGAGGACTCTTTGGCCAGAAATATGTTCAGGAGGTCAAAAGGGGACCTCGAATAGCTGATTTATCATCAAAAGAATTCTATAACTTTATATAGTTTGAAAAATTTTGAGGACACTTTGACCACAAATAAGTTCAAAAGGACAAATATGGACATCTATATGGCTAATGAAGCATCAGAAGGAGTCTATGAGTATGTATAGAAAGCCCAAGATCGAGGACTCTTTGGCCAGAAATATGTTCAGGAGGTCAAAACCTCTGAATAGCTGATTTATCATCAAAAGGATTCTATAACTTTATATAGTTTGAAAAATGTTGAGGACACTTTGACCACAAATAAGTTCAAAAGGTCAGATATGGACATATATATGGCTTATGATGCATCAGAAGGAGTCTATAAGTATGTATAGAAAGCCCAAGATCGAGGACTCTTTGGCCAGAAATATGTTCAGGAGGTCAAAACCTCTGAATAGTTGATTTATCATCAAAAGGATTCTATAACTTTATATAGTTTGAAAAATTTTGAGGACACTTTGACCACAAATAAGTTCAAAAGGACAGATATGGACATCTATATGGCTTATGAAGCATCAGAAGGAGTCTATATGTATAGAAAGCCCAAGATCGAGGACTCTTTGGCCAGAAATATGTTCAGGAGGTCAAAAGGGGACCTCTGAATAGCTGATTTATCATCAAAAGAATTCTATAACTTTATATAGTTTGAAGACTTTTGAGGACACTTTGACCACAAATAAGTTCAAAAGGACAGATATGGACATCTATATGGCTTATGAAGCATCAGAAGGAGTCTATGGGTATGTATAGAAAGCCCAAGGTCGAGGACTCTTTGGCCAGAAATATGTTCAGGAGGTCAAAAGAGGACCTCTGAATAGCTGATTTATCATCAAAAGAATTCTATAACTTTATATAGATTGAAAAATTTTGATAACACTTTGACCACAAATGAGTTCAAAAGGTCAGAGATGGACATCTATATGGCTTATGATGCATCAGAAGGAGTTTATGAGTATGTATAGAAAGCCCAAGATCGAGGACTCTTTGGCCAGAAATATGTTCAGGAGGTCAAAACCTCTGAATAGCTGATTTATCATCAAAAGGATTCTATAACTTTATATAGTTTGAAAATTTTGAGGACACTTTACCCACAAATAAGTTCAAAAGGTCAGATATGGATATCTATATGGCTTATGATGCATCAGAAGGAGTCTATGAGTATGTATAGAAAGCCTAAGATCGAGGACTCTTTGGCCAGAAATATGTTCAGGAGGTCAAAACCTCTGAATAGCTGATTTATCATTAAAAGGATTCTAGAACTTTATATAGCTTGAAAAATTTTGAGGACACTTTGACCACAAATAAGTTCAAAAGGTCAGATATGGACATCTATATGGCTTATGAAGCATCAGAAAGAGTCTATGAGTATGTGTAGAAATCCCAAGATCGAGGACTCTTTGGCCAGAAATATGTTCAGGAGGTCAAAAGGGGACCTCTGAATAGCTGATTTATCATCAAAAGAATTCTATAACTTTATACAGTTTGAAAAATTTTGAGGACACTTTGACCACAAATAAGTTCAAAAGGACAGATATGGACATCTATATGGCTTATGAAGCATCAGAAGGAGTCTATGGGTATGTATAGAAAGCCCAAGGTCGAGGACTCTTTGGCCAGAAATATGTTCAGGAGGTCAAAAGAGGACCTCTGAATAGCTGATTTATCATCAAAAGAATTCTATAACTTTATATAGATTGAAAAATTTTGATAACACTTTGACCACAAATGAGTTCAAAAGGTCAGAGATGGACATCTATATGGCTTATGATGCATCAGAAGGAGTTTATGAGTATGTATAGAAAGCCCAAGATCGAGGACTCTTTGGCCAGAAATATGTTCAGGAGGTCAAAACCTCTGAATAGCTGATTTATCATCAAAAGGATTCTATAACTTTATATAGTTTGAAAATTTTGAGGACACTTTACCCACAAATAAGTTCAAAAGGTCAGATATGGATATCTATATGGCTTATGATGCATCAGAAGGAGTCTATGAGTATGTATAGAAAGCCTAAGATCGAGGACTCTTTGGCCAGAAATATGTTCAGGAGGTCAAAACCTCTGAATAGCTGATTTATCATTAAAAGGATTCTAGAACTTTATATAGCTTGAAAAATTTTGAGGACACTTTGACCACAAATAAGTTCAAAAGGTCAGATATGGACGTCTATATGGCTTATGAAGCATCAGAAAGAGTCTATGAGTATGTGTAGAAATCCCAAGATCGAGGACTCTTTGGCCAGAAATATGTTCAGGAGGTCAAAAGGGGACCTCTGAATAGCTGATTTATCATCAAAAGAATTCTATAACTTTATACAGTTTGAAAAATTTTGAGGACACTTTGACCACAAATAAGTTCAAAAGGACAAATATGGACATCTATATGGCTTATGATGCATCAGAAGGAGTCTATATGTATAGAAAGCCCAAGATCGAGGACTCTTTGGCCAGAAATATGTTCAGGAGGTCAAAGGAGGACCTCTGAATAGCTGATTTATCATCAAAAGGATTCTATAACTTTATATAGTTTGAAAAATTTTGAGGACACTTTGACCACAAATAAGTTCAAAAGGTCAGATATGGACATCTATATGGCTAATGAAGCATCAGAAGGAGTCTATGAGTATGTATAGAAAGCCCAAGATCGAGGACTCTTTGGCCAGAAATATGTTCAGGAGGTCAAAACCTCTGAATAGCTGATTTATCATCAAAAGGATTCTATAACTTTATATAGTTTGAAAAATTTTGAGGACACTTTGACCACAAATGAGTTCAGAAGGTCAGAGATGGACATCTATATGGCTTATGATGCATCAGAAGGAGTCTATGAGTATGTATAGAAAGCCCAAGATCGAGGACTCTTTGGCCAGAAATATGTTCAGGAGGTCAAAACCTCTGAATAGCTGATTTATCATCAAAAGGATTCTATAACTTTATATAGTTTGAAAAATGTTGAGGACACTTTGACCACAAATAAGTTCAAAAGGTCAGATATGGACATATATATGGCTTATGATGCATCAGAAGGAGTCTATAAGTATGTATAGAAAGCCCAAGATCGAGGACTCTTTGGCCAGAAATATGTTCAGGAGGTCAAAACCTCTGAATAGTTGATTTATCATCAAAAGGATTCTATAACTTTATATAGTTTGAAAAATTTTGAGGACACTTTGACCACAAATAAGTTCAAAAGGACAGATATGGACATCTATATGGCTTATGAAGCATCAGAAGGAGTCTATATGTATAGAAAGCCCAAGATCGAGGACTCTTTGGCCAGAAATATGTTCAGGAGGTCAAAA
The DNA here is from genome assembly GCF_964197995.2 of Scardinius erythrophthalmus. Lineage (NCBI taxonomy): Eukaryota > Metazoa > Chordata > Actinopteri > Cypriniformes > Leuciscidae > Scardinius > Scardinius erythrophthalmus. Next base: position 11,497,405 of record NC_138242.1, read on the forward strand.
GGGGACCTCTGAATAGCTGATTTATCATCAAAAGAATTCTATAACTTTATATAGTTTGAAGACTTTTGAGGACACTTTGACCACAAATAAGTTCAAAAGGACAGATATGGACATCTATATGGCTTATGAAGCATCAGAAGGAGTCTATGGGTATGTATAGAAAGCCCAAGGTCGAGGACTCTTTGGCCAGAAATATGCTCAGGAGGTCAAAAGAGGACCTCTGAATAGCTGATTTATCATCAAAAGAATTCTATAACTTTATATAGTTTGAAATATTTTGATAACACTTTGACCACAAATGAGTTCAAAAGGTCAGAGATGGACATCTATATGGCTTATGATGCATCAGAAGGAGTCTATGAGTATGTATAGAAAGCCCAAGATCGAGGACTCTTTGGCCAGAAATATGTTCAGGAGGTCAAAACCTCTGAATAGCTGATTTATCATCAAAAGGATTCTATAACTTTATATAGTTTGAAAATTTTGAGGACACTTTACCCACAAATAAGTTCAAAAGGTCAGATATGGATATCTATATGGCTTATGATGCATCAGAAGGAGTCTATGAGTATGTATAGAAAGCCTAAGATCGAGGACTCTTTGGCCAGAAATATGTTCAGGAGGTCAAAACCTCTGAATAAGCTGATTTATCATTAAAAGGATTCTAGAACTTTATATAGCTTGAAAAATTTTGAGGACACTTTGACCACAAATAAGTTCAAAAGGTCAGATATGGACATCTATATGGCTTATGAAGCATCAGAAAGAGTCTATGAGTATGTGTAGAAATCCCAAGATCGAGGACTCTTTGGCCAGAAATATGTTCAGGAGGTCAAAAGGGGACCTCTGAATAGCTGATTTATCATCAAAAGAATTCTATAACTTTATACAGTTTGAAAAATTTTGAGGACACTTTGACCACAAATAAGTTCAAAAGGACAAATATGGACATCTATATGGCTAATGAAGCATCAGAAGGAGTCTATGAGTATGTATAGAAAGCCCAAGGTCGAGGACTCTTTGGCCAGAAATATGTTCAGGAGGTCAAAACCTCTGAATAGCTGATTTATCATCAAAAGGATTCTATAACTTTATATAGTTTGAAAAATTTTGAGGACACTTTGACCACAAATGAGTTCAAAAGGTCAGAGATGGACATCTATATGGCTTATGATGCATCAGAAGGAGTCTATATGTATAGAAAGCCCAAGATCGAGGACTCTTTGGCCAGAAATATGTTCAGGAGGTCAAAGGAGGACCTCTGAATAGCTGATTTTTTCATCAAAAGGATTCTATAACTTTATATAGTTTGAAAAATTTTGAGGACACTTTGACCACAAATAAGTTCAAAAGGTCAGATATGGACATCTATATGGCTTATGAAACATCAGAAGGAGTCTACATGTATAGAAAGCCCAAGATCGAGGACTCTTTGGCCAGAAATATGTTCAGGAGGTCAAAAGGGGACCTCTGAATAGCTGATTTATCATCAAAAGAATTCTATAACTTTATATAGTTTGAAGACTTTTGAGGACACTTTGACCACAAATAAGTTCAAAAGGACAGATATGGACATCTATATGGCTTATGAAGCATCAGAAGGAGTCTATGGGTATGTATAGAAAGCCCAAGGTCGAGGACTCTTTGGCCAGAAATATGTTCAGGAGGTCAAAAGAGGACCTCTGAATAGCTGATTTATCATCAAAAGAATTCTATAACTTTATATAGTTTGAAAAATTTTGATAACACTTTGACCACAAATGAGTTCAAAAGGTCAGAGATGGACATCTATATGGCTTATGATGCATCAGAAGGAGTCTATGAGTATGTATAGAAAGCCCAAAATCGAGGACTCTTTGGCCAGAAATATGTTCAGGAGGTCAAAACCTCTGAATAGCTGATTTATCATCAAAAGGATTCTATAACTTTATATAGTTTGAAAACTTTTGAGGACACTTTGACCACAAATAAGTTCAAAAGGACAGATATGGACATCTATATGGCTAATGAAGCATCAGGAGTCTATGAGTATGTATAGAAAGCCCAAGGTCGAGGACTCTTTGGCCAGAAATATGTTCAGGAGGTCAAAAGAGGACCTCTGAATAGCTGATTTATCATCAAAAGAATTCTATAACTTTTTATAGTTTGAAAAATTTTGAGGACACTTTGACCACAAATGAGTTCAGAAGGTCAGAGATGGACATCTATATGGCTTATGATGCATCAGAAGGAGTCTATGAGTATGTATAGAAAGCCCAAGATCGAGGACTCTTTGGCCAGAAATATGTTCAGGAGGTCAAAACCTCTGAATAGCTGATTTATCATCAAAAGGATTCTATAACTTTATATAGTTTGAAAAATGTTGAGAACACTTTGACCACAAATAAGTTCAAAAGGTCAGATATGGACATCTATATGGCTTATGAAGCATCAGAAGGAGTCTATGGGTATGTATAGAAAGCCCAAGGTCGAGGACTCTTTGGCCAGAAATATGTTCAGGAGGTCAAAAGAGGACCTCTGAATAGCTGATTTATCATCAAAAGAATTCTATAACTTTATATAGTTTGAAAAATTTTGATAACACTTTGACCACAAATGAGTTCAAAAGGTCAGAGATGGACATCTATATGGCTTATGATGCATCAGAAGGAGTCTATGAGTATGTATAGAAAGCCCAAAATCGAGGACTCTTTGGCCAGAAATATGTTCAGGAGGTCAAAACCTCTGAATAGCTGATTTATCATCAAAAGGATTCTATAACTTTATATAGTTTGAAAACTTTTGAGGACACTTTGACCACAAATAAGTTCAAAAGGACAGATATGGACATCTATATGGCTAATGAAGCATCAGGAGTCTATGAGTATGTATAGAAAGCCCAAGGTCGAGGACTCTTTGGCCAGAAATATGTTCAGGAGGTCAAAAGAGGACCTCTGAATAGCTGATTTATCATCAAAAGAATTCTATAACTTTTTATAGTTTGAAAAATTTTGAGGACACTTTGACCACAAATGAGTTCAGAAGGTCAGAGATGGACATCTATATGGCTTATGATGCATCAGAAGGAGTCTATGAGTATGTATAGAAAGCCCAAGATCGAGGACTCTTTGGCCAGAAATATGTTCAGGAGGTCAAAACCTCTGAATAGCTGATTTATCATCAAAAGGATTCTATAACTTTATATAGTTTGAAAAATGTTGAGAACACTTTGACCACAAATAAGTTCAAAAGGTCAGATATGGACATATATATGGCTTATGATGCATCAGAAGGAGTCTATGAGTATGTATAGAAAGCCCAAAATCGAGGACTCTTTGGCCAGAAATATGTTCAGGAGGTCAAAACCTCTGAATAGCTGATTTATCATCAAAAGGATTCTATAACTTTATATAGTTTGAAAACTTTTGAGGACACTTTGACCACAAATAAGTTCAAAAGGACAGATATGGACATCTATATGGCTAATGAAGCATCAGGAGTCTATGAGTATGTATAGAAAGCCCAAGGTCGAGGACTCTTTGGCCAGAAATATGTTCAGGAGGTCAAAAGAGGACCTCTGAATAGCTGATTTATCATCAAAAGAATTCTATAACTTTTTATAGTTTGAAAAATTTTGAGGACACTTTGACCACAAATGAGTTCAGAAGGTCAGAGATGGACATCTATATGGCTTATGATGCATCAGAAGGAGTCTATGAGTATGTATAGAAAGCCCAAGATCGAGGACTCTTTGGCCAGAAATATGTTCCGTAGGTCAACAGGGGCCCTCTGAATAGCTGATTTATCATCAAAAGGATTCTATAACTTTTTATAGTTTGAAAAATTTTGAGGACACTTTGACCACAAATAAGTTCAAAAGGTCAGATATGGACATCTATATGGTTTATGAAGTTTCAAAAGAATTCTATGAGTATTTATAGAAAGCCCAAGATCGACTCTTTGGCCAGAAATATTTTCAGCAGGTCAATTATGGACTTCTGTAAGACTAATTTAACAGCAGAAGGAGTCGATACGTTTATAATAGTAAAAAACATTTTGAGGATTCTTTGGCCAAAAATATGTTCAATTGGTCTTATATGGACTACAGTCTGGCTGATATAACATCATGAGAAGTCTGTATAGTTTGAGAAATATGTATAGTAAGGTAAATGTTCAAGGTCTTTGGCCAGAAATATGTTCAGAAGGTCAAATATGGACTTCTGTATGGCTGATTTAACATAAGAAGGAGTCTATATTCGTTTATGGTAGACAACATCATTTTGAGAACTCTTTTGTCAATGATTTATTATCAGAAGGAGACTATAACTTTATATAGTTTGAAAAATTTTGAGGACACTTTGACCAGAAATACGTTTATTGAACATGGGAAGGAGTTTGATCTGGTGTGCAATGCAATGCAATGCAAAAAGTGCATTCCCTATGTTAATCTTCATTGCACAACGTTAGATCGTTTGTGCAATGCAATGCAACAACAGATGTTATCTCTTTAATGAACATGGGAAGGAGTTAGTTTTGGTGTGCAATGCAGGGATAGAAGTGCATATGTTTTTCTTCAATGATGCACAACGATAGATCGTTTGTGCAATGCAACAACCTACGTTATCTCTTTAATGAACATGGGAATTAATTAGTTGTAGTGTGCAATGCAATGCAATCCAAGAAGTGCATAGCCTATATGTTATTGTTCAGTGGACAACGTTAGATCGTTTGTGCAATGCAATGCAACAACATAAATGTTATCTCTTTAATGAACATGGGAAGGAGTTAGTTCTGGTGTGCAATGCAATGCGAAAAGTGCATTATCTATATGTTCCGGTATTCTACCGTGCATTCTATCGTTGTCCAACGGAATGAGTTAATTCTGTCCATTGTAAAGCAAAACCCAGTGCAATGATTTTCCTTTACTGCACATTAATTAATCTACTTATACATTCAGTCAACTGATGTTAACTTTCTATACATACTCTTCGACTCCTGATCAGCCAATACAGAAGTCCATATTTGACCAAAGTAACATATTTCTGGCCAAAAAGAGTCCTCGATTTCTATACATACATCATTGACTCCTGATGCTTCATAAGCCATGGATATCTATATGGATATCTATTTGGCTTATGGCTTACTTTTTAAAGAGATAATATGTTGCATTGCATTGCACAAACGATCTAACGTTGTGCATTGAAGAATAACATACAGGCTAAATGCATGCATTGTATTGCATTGCACACCCGAACTAACTCCTTCACATGTTCATTAAAGAGATAACATGTTATGCAACATTGCATTGCTTTGCACAAACGATCTAACGATGTGCACTGAAGAATAACATTTATGCACTTTTTGCATTGCATTGCACAGCAGAACTAACCTCTTCCCATGTTTATAAAGAGATAACATTTTGCATTTCATTGCAGAAAACGATCGTTTGTCTCAACGATCAATGTTGTGCATTGAAGAATAACATATAGGCTAAATGCATGCATTGTATTGCATTGCACACCAGAACTAACTCCTTCCCATGTTCATTAAAGAGATAACATATGTTGTTGCATTGCACAAACGATCTATCGTTGTGCATCAATTGAAGAAAAACATATGCACTTCTATCCCTGCATTGCACACCCAAACTAACTCCTTCCCATGTTCATTAAAGAGATTACATCTGTTGTTGCATTGCATTGCACAAACGATCTAACGTTGTGCAATGAAGAGTAACATAGTCCATGCACTTTTTGCATTGCATTGCATTGCACACCAGATCAAACTCCTTCCCATGTTCATTAAAGAGATAACATTGCATTGCATTGCATTGCAGAAACGATCTAACGTTGTGCATTGAAGAATAACATTTATGTACTTTTTGCATTGCATTGCACACTGAAACTAACTCCTTCCCATGTTCAGTAAAGAGATAACATGTTGCATTGCATTGAATTGCATTGCATTGCAGAAATGATCTAACGTTGTGCACTGAAGAGAAACATAGACCATGCACTTTTTACATTGCATTGAATTGCACACCAGAACTAACTCTTTCCCATGTTCACTAAAGAGATAACATGTTGCATTGCGTTGCATTGCATTGCAGAAACGATCTAATGTTGTGCACTGAATAATAACATTTATGCACTTTTTGCATTGCATTGCACACCAGAACTAACTCCTTCAAATGTTAGAAAAGTTAGTTATGGTGTGCAATGCAATGCAATGCAAAAAGTGAATAGCTAATGTTACTCTTCAATGCAAAATGTTAAATCGTTTGTGCATAACATATGTTATCTCTTTAATGAACATGGGCAGGAGTTCGGGTGTGCAATGCAATACAATGCATGCATATAGCCTAAATGTTATTCTTCAATGCACAACGTTATGCAATGCACAATGCAATTCAAAATGTTTTGAGTAATGAGCAATGCACTTTTTGCATTGCTCAAAATGATGCAATGCAAAAAGTGAATAAATGTTATTCGGTGCACAGCGTTAAATCGTTTGTGCAAAGCAATGCAATGTTGCATAACATATGTTATCTTTTTAATGAACATGGGAAGGAGTTAGTTCGGCTGTACATGCAACACAATCCGTTAGATCGTTTGTGCAATGCAATGCAACATGTTATCTCTTTAATAAACATTTGAAGGAGTTAGTTCTTGTGTGCAATGCAATGCAAAGCAATGCAAAAAATGCATGGCCTATGTTACTCTTCAATGCACAACGTTAGATCGTTTTGTGCAATGCAATGCAAAATGTTATCTCTTTAATAAACATGGGAAGTAGTTAGTTCTGGAGTGCAATGCAATACAATGCAAAAAGTGCATAGCCTATATGTTATTCTTCATTGCACAGCGTTAGATCGTTTGTGCAATGCAATGCAACATGTTATCCCTTTAATGAACATGGGAAGGAGCTAGTTCTGGTGTGCAAAGCAATGCAAAGCAAAAAGTGAATAGCATATGTTACTCTTCAATGCACAAACAATGAAATGTTGCATAACATATGTTATCTCTTTAATGAACATGGGACGGAGTAGGTTCGGTTGTGCAATGCAATACAACATCATTGCACCTTATTTCTTTAAAGAAAATGGGATTGATTTAGTTCTGGTGTGCAATGCAATGCAAGAATTGCATAACCTATATTATTCTTCAATGCACAACGTTAGATTGTTTGTGCAATGCAAAATGTTATCTCTTTAATAAACATTTGAAGGAGTTAGTTCTGGTGTGCAATGCAATACAATGCATGCATTTAGTCTATATGTTATTCTTCAATGCACAAAGTTAGATCGTTTGTGCAATGCAATGCAAAATGTTATCTCTTTAATAAATATTTGAAGGAGTTAGTTCTGGTGTGCAATGCAATGCAAAAAGTGTATGGCCTATATGTTATTTTTCAGTGCACAACGTTAGATCGTTTGTGCAATGCAATGCAAAATGTTATCTCTTTAGTAAACATTTGAAGGAGTTAGTTCTGGTGTGCAATGCAAAAAGTGCATAGCCTATATATTATTCTTCAATGCACAGCGTTAGATCGTTTGTGCAGTACAATGCAATGCAACATGTTATCCCTTTAATGAACATGGGAAGGAGTTAGTTCTGGGGTGCAATGCATAAAGTGCATAGCCTGTATGTTATTCTTCAATACACAACGTAAGATCGTTTGTGCAATGCAATGCAACAACACTTGTTATCTCTTTAATGAACATGGGAATGAATTAGATCTACTGTGCAATGCAATGCAATCCAAGAAGTGCATAGCCTATATGTTAGATCCTTTGTGCAATGCATAAATGTTATATCTTTAATGAACATGGGAAGGAGTTAGTTCTGGTGTGCAATGCAATGCGAAAAGTGCTTTATCTATATGTTTATTCTTCAGTGCATTCCAAAGTTGCCCAACGACAGAATGCACTTAAGAATAAACATATAGATAAAGCACTTTTCGCATTGCATTGCACACCAGAACTAACTCCCATAATTGTGTCCATTGTAAAGCAACAGCTAGTGCAATGATTTTCCTTCACTGCACATTAACCTACTTATACATTCAGTCAACTGATGTTAACTTTCTATACATACTCTTGGACTCCTGATGTACGTAAGTACATGTTTGTCCAAAGTAACATATTTCTGGCCAAACAGTCCTCGATTTCTATACATACTAATTGACTCCTGATGCTTCATAAGCCAATATAGATATCCATACAGATATGGCTTATGGCTTACCTTTTGAAATTATTTCTCCTCAAAGTGTCCTCAAAAATTTTCAAAAAATGTAAAATTATAGTCTTCTTCTGATTGATAAATCAGCTATACAGAGGTCTCCTTTTGACCTCCTGAACATATTTCTGGCCAAAGATTCCTCGATCTTGGGCTTTTTATATATACTAATAGACTCCCTTTGATGCTTCAAAATCCATATAGATGTCCATATCTGACCTTTTGAACTTATTTGTGGTCAAAGGGTCCTCAAAATTTTTCATACTATATAAAGTTATAGAATCCTTTTGATGATAAATCAGCTATTCAGAGGTTTTCACCTCCTGAACATATTTCTGGCCAAAGAGTCCTCGATCTTGGGCTTTCTATACATACTCACAGACTCCGTCTGATGCATCATAAGCCATATATATGTCCATATCTGACCTTTTGAACTTATTTCTGGTCAAAGGGTTCTAAAAATTTTTCAAACTATATAAAGTTATAGAATTCTTTTGATGATAAATCAGCTATTCAGAGGTCCCCTTTTGAACTCCTGAACATATTTCTGGCCAAAGAGTCCTCGATCTTGGGCTTTCTATATATACTCATAGACTACCTCTGATGCTTCAAAATCTATATAGATGTCCATATCTGACCTTTTGAACTTATTTCTGGTCAAAGGGTCCTCAAAAGTTTTCAAACTATATAAAGTTATAGATTCTTTCTGATGATAAATCAGCTATTCAGAGGTCCCCTTTTGACCTACTGAACATATTTCTGGCCAAAGAGTCCTAAAAGATTAATACAATACATTCAGACTGATATCTTCGGATGTTATATCCTCCTGACAAAAGACCATATTTGAAATACTGATTTTTTTCCTGGCCAAGGAATATTCGAAACTTGGGCTTTCTATACATACTCCTTCTGATGCTTCATAAGCCATATAGATGTCCATATTTGACCTTTTGAACTTTGTGGTCAAAGTGTCCTCAAAAATTTTCAAACTATATGAAGATATAGAATTCTTTTGATGATAAATCAGCTATTCAGAGGTCCCCTTTTGACCTCCTGAACATATTTCTGGCCAAAGAGTCCTCGATCTTGGGCTTTCTATATATACTAATAGACTACCTTTGATGCTTCAAAATCCATATAGATGTCCATATCTGACCTTTTGAACTTATTTGTGGTCAAAGGGTCCTCAAAATGTTTTAAACTACATAAAGTTATAGAATCCTTTTGATGATAAATCAGCTATTCAGAGGTTTTGACCTCCTGAACATATTTCTGGCCAAAGAGTCCTCGATCTTGGGCTTTCTATATATACTCATAGACTCTCTCTGATGCTTCAAAAGCCATATGTCCATATCTGACCTTTTGAACTTATTTCTGGTCAAAGGGTCCTCAAAAGTTTTCAAACTATATAAAGTTATAGACTCTTTCTGATGATAAATCAGCTATTCAGAGGTTTTGACCTCCTGAACATATTTCTGGCTAAAGAATCCTCGATCTTGGGCTTTCTATACATACTCATAGACTCCGTCTGATGCATCATAAGCCATATAGATGTCCATACCTGACCTTTTGAACTTATTTGTGGTCAAAGGGTCCTCAAAATGTTTCAAACTATATAAAGTTATAGAATTCTTTTGATGATAAATCAGCTATTCAGAGGTCCCCTTTTGACCTCTTGAACATATTTCTGGCCAAAGAGTCCTCGATCTTGGGCTTTCTATATATACTCATAGACTCCCTCTGATGCTTCAAAAGAAATATAGATGTCCATATCTGACCTTTTGAACTTATTTCTGGTCAAAGGGTCCTCAAAAGTTTTCAAACTATATAAAGTTATAGAATCCTTTTGATGATAAATCAGCTATTCAGAGGTTTTGACCTCCTGAACATATTTCTGGCCAAAGAATCCTCGATCTTGGGCTTTCTATACATACCAATAGACTCCTTCTGATGCATCATAAGCCATATAGATGTCCATATCTGACCTTTTGAACGTATTTGTGGTCAAAGGGTCCTCAAAAGTTTTCAAACTATATAAAGTTATAGAATCCTTTTGATGATAAATCAGCTATTCAGAGGTTTTGACCTCCTGAACATATTTCTGGCCAAAGAATCCTCGATCTTGGGCTTTCTATACATACTCATAGACTCCGTCTGATGCATCATAAGCCATATAGATGTCCATACCTGACCTTTTTAACTTATTTGTGGTCAAAGGGTCCTCAAAATGTTTCAAACTATATAAAGTTATAGAAATCTTTTGATGATAAATCAGCTATTCAGATGTCCCCTTTTGACCTCCTGAACATATTTCTCGCCAAAGAGTCCTCGATCTTGGGCTTTCTATATATAGTCATAGACTCCATCTGATGCTTCAAAATCTATATAGATGTCCATATCTGACCTTTTGAACTTATTTCTGGTCAAAGGGTCCTCAACATTTTTCAAACTATATAAAGTTATAGAATTCTTTTTATGATAAATCAGCTATTCAGAGGTCCCCTTTTGACCTCCTGAACATATTTCTGGCCAAAGAGTCCTCGATCTTGGGCTTTCTATACATACTCATAGACTCCGTCTGATGCATCATAAGCCATATAGATGTCCATACCTGACCTTTTGAACTCATTTGTGGTCAAAGGGTCCTCAAAATGTTTCAAACTATATAAAGTTATAGAATTCTTTTGATGATAAATCAGATATTCAGAGGTCCCCTTTTGACCTCCTGAACATATTTCTGGCCAAAGAGTCCTCGATATTGGGCTTTCTATATATACTCATAGACTCCCTCTGATGCTTCAAAAGCCGTATAGATGTCCATATCTGACCTTTTGAACTTATTTCTGGTCAAAGGGTCCTCAAAAGTTTTCAAACTATATAGTTATAGACTCTTTCTGATGATAAATCAGCTATTCAGAGGTTTTGACCTCCTGAACATATTTCTGGCCAAAGAATCCTCGATCTTGGGCTTTCTATACATACTCATAGACTCTTTCTGATGCTTCATAAGCCATATAGATGTCCATATCTGACCTTTTGAACCTATTTGTGGTCAAAGTGTCCTCAAAATTTTTCAAACTATATAAAGTTATAGAATTCTTTTGATGATAAATCAGCTATTCAGAGGTCCCCTTTTGACCTCCTGAACATATTTCTCGCCAAAGAGTCCTCGATCTTGGGCTTTCTATATATACTCATAGACTACCTCTGATGCTTCAAAATCTATATAGATGTCCATATCTGACCTTTTGAACTTATTTCTGGTCAAAGAGTCCTAAAAGATTAATACAATACATTCAGACTGATATCTTCGGATGTGTTATATCCTCCTGACAAAAGTCCATATTTGACATACTGAATTTTTTTCTGGCCAAGGAGTATTCGAAACTTGGGCTTTCTATACATACTCCTTCTGATGCTTCATAAGCCATATATATGTCCATATCTGACCTTTTGAACTTATTTGTGGTCAAAGGGTCCTCAAAGTGTTTTAAACTATATAAAGTTATAGAATCCTTTTGATGATAAATCAGCTATTCAGAGGTTTTGACCTCCTGAACATATTTCTGGCCAAAGAGTCCTCGATCTTGGGCTTTCTATACATGCTCATAGACTCCGTCTGATGCATCATAAGCCATATAGATGTCCATATCTGACCTTTTGAACTTATTTCTGGTCAAAGGGTCCTCAAAAATTTTCAAACTATATAAAGTTATAGAATTCTTTTTATGATAAATCACCTATTCAGAGGTCCTCTTTTGACCTCCTGAACTTATTTCTGGCAAAAGAGTCCTCGATCTTGGGCTTTCTATACATACTCAAAGACTCCTGATGCTTCATAAGCCATATGACCTTTTGAACTTATTTGTGGTCAAAGTGTCCTCAATATTTTTCTTTTCAAACTATTTAAAGTTATAGAATTCTTTTGATGATAAATCAGCTATTCAGAGGTCCCCTTTTGACCTACTGAACATATTTCTTGCCAAAGAGTCCTAAAAGATTAATACAATACATTCAGACTCTGAATGACTCAGACAAACATCTTCGGATGTTATATCCTCCTGACAAAAGTCCATATTTGACATACTGAATTTTTTTCTGGCCAAGGAGTATTCGAAACTTGGGCTTTCTATACCTTCTGATAAGCCATATACATGTCCATATCTGACCTTTTGAACTTATTTGTGGTCAAAGTATCCTCAAAATATTTCAAACTATATAAAGTAATAGACTCCTTTTGATGATAAATCAGCTATACAGAGGTCCCCTTTTGACCTCCTGAAGATATTTCTGTTGAGGACACTTCGACCAGAAATAAGTTCAAAAGGTCAGATATGGACATCTATATGGCTTTGGAAGCATCAGAGGGAGTCTATGAGTATATATAGAAAGCCCAAGATCGAGGACTCTTTGGCCAGAAATATGTTCAGGAGGTCAAAACCTCTGAATAGCTGATTTATCATCAAAAGAATTCTATAACTTTATATAGTTTGAAAAATTTTGAGGACACTTTGACCACAAATAAGTTCAAAAGGTCAGATATGGACATCTATATAGATTTTGAAGCATCGGAGGGAGTCTATGAGTATATATAAAAAGCCCAAGATCGAGGACTCTTTGGTGAGAAATATGTTCAGGAGGTCAAAAGGGGACCTCTGAATAGCTGATTTATCATCAAAAGAATTCTATAACTTTATATAGTTTGAAACATTTTGAGGACACTTTGACCACAAATAAGTTCAAAAGGTCAGATATGGACATCTATATGGCTTATGAAGCATCAGATGGAGTCTATGAGTATGTATAGAAAGCCCAAGGTCGAGGACTCTTTGGCCAGAAATATGTTCAGGAGGTCAAAAGAGGACCTCTGAATAGCTGATTTATCATCAAAAGAATTCTATAACTTTATATAGTTTGAAAAATTTTGAGGACACTTTGACCACAAATGAGTTCAAAAGGTCAGAGATGGACATCTATATGGCTTATGATGCATCAGAAGGAGTCTATGAGTATGTATAGAAAGATCAAGATCGAGGACTCTTTGGCCAGAAATATGTTCAGGAGGTCAAAACCTCTGAATAACTGATTTATCATCAAAAGGATTCTATAACTTTATATAGATTGAAAACTTTTGAGGACACTTTGACCACAAATAAGTTCAAAAGGTCAGATATGGACATCTATATGGCTTATGAAGCATCAGAAGGAGTCAATATGTATAGAAAGCCCAATAGTTAGGGAAAGTTAGGAATTTTTTTTGCCAATCTGCAAAAAAAATTCTTACCAATAGCTTTTTTTACCATGTGTTCCTATAGGTGTCTAGTAACACCTCCCAATTTATCCACGGCCAAATCCTCGGGGAAACGCCTGGAGAGGCAATCAAAGTTGGGGTGCCCAGACGTCCTGGGTAAAAATAATGAATTAAAAAAAAATAATAATTTCAATATTACCTTTTGAGATGTCTGACTAGGGGTTTTTAGGGGTGCCGAATCTATCCCAGCCATTAGTTTTGAGTAAAAATGACTCCAAGTCCATACAAAAAACACATAAAAATGGTTTTATTGAACAATTACAAAACAAAACTTACTAAATCGGTTTAAGGCCAGACACTACAGGTGAATAGAGTCAAATTTTTAACTAGCAGATATCACCATGAACCTGGCTTTATCCAATACTCAGTTTTCATTTTTTAAAAGATATGCAAATTAGTGCATATTTAATTAGATATTGCCTAATTTGCATATTTAAACATTAAATTACAGAAAACTTGTAATACATTTTTTTCTCATCTTAATATAGGTAATCAACTGGGAAAGTTTCATGGTGATATCTGCTAGTTAAAAATTTGACTCTATTCACCTGTAGTGTCTGGCCTTAAACCGATTAAGTTTTGTTTTGTAATTGTTCAATAAAACCATTTTTATGTGGTTTTTGTATGGACTTGGAGTAATTTTTAGTCAAAACTGATGGCTGGGATAGATTCGGCACCCCTAAAAACCCCTAGTTAGACATCTCAAAAGGTAATATTGAATTTTTTTTTTTTTTTAAATCATTATTTTTACCCAGGCCGTCTGGGCACCCCAACTTTGATTGCCTCTCCAGGCGTTTCCCCGAGGATTTGGCCGTGGATAAATTGGGAGGTGTTACTAGAAACCTATAGGAACACATGGTAAAAAAAGCTATTGGTAAGAATTTTTTTTGCAGATTGGCAAAAAAAAATCCTAACTTTCCCTAACTACAAGATCGAGGACTCTTTGGCCAGAAATATGTTCAGGAGGTCAAAAGGGGACCTCTGAATAGCTGATTTATCATCAAAATAATTCTATAACTTTAAATAGTTTGAAAAATTTTGAGGACACTTTGACCACAAATAAGTTCAAAAGGTCAGATATGGACATCTATATGGCTTATGAAGCATCAGAAGGAGTATGTATAGAAAGCCCAAGTTTCAAATACTCCTTGGCCAGAAATAAATTCAGTATGTCAAATATGAACTTTTGTCAGGAGGATATAACATCCGAAGATATCAGTCTGAATGTATTGTATTAATCTTTTAGGACTCTTTGGCCAGAAATATGTTCAGTAGGTCAAAAGGGGACCTCTGAATAGCTGATTTATCATCAGAAAGAGTCTATAACTTTATATAGTTTGAAAACATTTGAGGACCCTTTGACCAGAAATAAGTTCAAAAGGTCAGATATGGACATCTATATGGCTTATGAAGCATCAGAAGGAGTCTATGGGTATGTATAGAAAGCCCAAGATCGAGGACTCTTTGGTGAGAAATATGTTCAGGAGGTCAAAAGGGGACCTCTGAATAGCTGATTTATCATCAAAAGAATTCTATAACTTTATATAGTTTGAAACATTTTGAGGACACTTTGACCACAAATAAGTTCAAAAGGTCAGATATGGACATCTATATGGCTTATAAAGCATCAGATGGAGTCTATGAGTATGTATAGAAAGCCCAATATCGAGGACTCTTTGGCCAGAAATATGTTCAGGAGGTCAAAAGGGGCCCCATGAAATACTGATTTATCATCAAAAGGAGTCTATAACTTTATATAATTTGAAAATTTTTGAGGACACTTTGACCACAAATAAGTTCAAAAGGTCAGATATGGACATCTATATGGTTTATGAAGCATCAGAAGGAGTCTATGAGTATGTATAGAAAGCCCAATATCGAGGACTCTTTGGCCAGAAATATGTTCAGGAGGTCAAAAGGGGCCCCATGAAATACTGATTTATCATCAAAAGGAGTCTATAACTTTATATAATTTGAAAATTTTTGAGGACACTTTGACCACAAATAAGTTCAAAAGGTCAGATATGGACATCTATATGGTTTATGAAGCATCAGAAGGAGTCTATGAGTATGTATAGAAAGCCCAAGATCTAGGACACTTTGGCGAGAAATATGTTCAGGAGGTCAAAAGGGGACCTCTGAATAGCTGATTTATCATAAAAGGAATTCTATAACTTTATATAGTTTGAAAAATTTTGAGGACCCTTGACCAGAAATAAGTTCAAAAGGTCAGATATGGACATCTATATGGATTTTGAAGCAAAAAATGGAGTCTATGAGTATATATAGAAAGCCCAAGATCTAGGACTCTTTGGCCAGAAATATGTTCAGTAGGTCAACAGTGGACCTCTGAATAGCAGATTTATCATCAGAAAGAATCTATAACTTTATATAGTTTGAAAACATTTTGAGGACCCTTTGACCACAAATAAGTTCAAAAGGTCAGATATGGACATGTATATGGCTTATGAAGCATCAGACGGAGTCTATGAGAATGTATAGAAAGCCAAAAGGTCGAGGACTCTTTGGCCAGAAATATGTTAAGGAGGTCAAAAGAGAACCTCTGAATAGCTGATTTATCATCAAAAGAATTCTATAACTTTATATAGTTTGAAAAATTTTAAGGACACTTTGACCACAAATGAGTTCAAAAGGTGAAAGATGGACATCTATATGGCTTGTTATGCATCAGAAGGAGTCTATGAGTATGTATAGAAAGCCCAAGATCGAGGACTCTTTGGCCAGAAATATGTTCAGGAGGTCAAAACCTCTGAATAGCTGATTTATCATCAAAAGAATTCTATAACTTTATATAGTTTGAAACATTTTGAGGACACTTTGACCACAAATAAGTTCAAAAGGTCAGATATGGACATCTATATGGCTTATGAAGCATCAGATGGAGTCTATGAGTATGTATAGAAAGCCCAAGATCGAGGACTCTTTGGCCAGAAATATGTTCAGGAGGTCAAAAGGGGCCCCATGAAATACTGATTTATCATCAAAAGGAGTCTGTAACTTTATATAATTTGAAAAATTTTGAGGACACTTTGACCACAAATAAGTTCAAAAGGTCAGATATGGACATCTATATGGTTTATGAAGCATCAGAAGGAGTCTATGAGTATGTATAGAAAGCAAAAGATCGAGGACTCTTTGGCCAAAAATATGTTCAGGAGGTCAAAACCTCTGAATAGCTGATTTATCATCAAAAGGATTCGACAACTTTACATAGTTTGAAAAATTTTGAGGACCCTTTGACCAGAAATAAGTTCCAAAGGTCAGATATGGACATCTATATAGATTTTGAAGCATCAGAGGGAGTCTATGAGTATATATAGAAAGCCCAAGATCGAGGACTCTTTGGTGAGAAATATGTTCAGGAGGTCAAAAGGGGACCTCTAGCTAATTTATCATCAAAATAATTCTATAACTTTATATAGTTTGAAAAATTTTGAGGACACTTTGACCACAAATAAGTTCAAAAGGTGGACATCTATATGGCTTATGAAGCATCACAAGGAGTCTATGAGTATGTATATAAAGCCCAAGATCGAGGACTCTTTGGCCAGAAATATGTTCAGGAGGACAAAGGGGGCCCCATGAAATACTGATTTATCATCTAAAGGAGTCTATAACTTGATATAGTTTGAACATTTTTGAGGACACTTTGACCACAAATAAGTTCAAAAGGTCTGATATGGACATCTATATGGCTTATGAAGCATCAGAAGGAGTATGTATAGAAAGCCCAAGTTTCGAATACTCCTTGGCCAGAAATATGTTCAGGAGGTCAAAACCTCTGAATAACTGATTTATCATCAAAATGATTCTAGAAATGTATATAGTTTGAAAAATTATTAAATTAAAAATTAAAAATAAAGACTCTTTGGCCAGAAATATGTTCAGGAGGTCAAAAGAGGACCTCTGAATAGCTGATTTATCATCAAAAGAATTCTATAACTTTATATAGTTTGAAAAATTTTGAGGACACTTTGACCACAAATGAGTTCAAAAGGTCAGAGATGGACATCTATAAGGCTTATGATGCATCAGAAGGAGTCTATATGTATAGAAAGCCCAAGATCGAGGACTCTTTGGCCAGAAATATGTTCAGGAGGTCAAAAGAGGACCTCTGTAGCTGATTTATCATCAAAAGGATTATAGAACTTTATATAGTTTGAAAAATTTTGAGGACACTTTGACCACAAATAAGTTCAAAAGGTCAGAGATGGACATCTATATGGCTTATGAAGCATCAGAAAGAGTATGTATAGAAAGCCCAAGTTTCGAATACTCCTTGGCCAGAAAAAAATTCAGTATGTCAAATATGGTCTTTTGTCAGGAGGATATAACATCCGAAGATATCAGTCTGAATGTATTGCATTAATCTTTTAGGACTCTTTAGCCAGAAATATGTTCAGTAGGTCAAAAGGGGACCTCTGAATAGCTGATTTATCATCAGAAAGAGTCTATAACTTTATATAGTTTAAAAACTTTTTAGGACCCTTTGACCAGAAATAAGTTCAAAAGGTCAGATATGGACATATATATGGCTTATGAAGCATCAGAAGGAGTCTATGAGTATATATAGAAAGCCCAAGATCTAGGACTCTTTGGCCAGAAATATGTTCAGTAGGTCAACAGTGGACCTCTGAATAGCAGATTTATCATCAGAAAGAATCTATAACTTTATATAGTTTGAAAACTTTTGAGGACCCTTTGACCACAAATAAGTTCAAAAGGTCAGATATGGACATCTATATGGCTTATGAAGCATCAGAAGGATTCTATGAGTATGTATAGAAAGCCCAAGGTCGAGGACTCTTTGGCCAGAAATATGTTCAGGAGGTCAAAAGAGGACCTCTGAATAGCTGATTTATCATCAAAAGAATTCTATAACTTTATATAGTTTGAAAAATTTTGAGGACAGTTTGACCACAAATGAGTTCAAAAGGTCAGAGATGGACATCTATATGGCTTATGAAGCATCAGAGGGAGTATGTATAGAAAGCCCAAGTTTCGAATACTCCTTGGCCAGAAATAAATTCAGTATGTCAAATATGAACTTTTGTCAGGAGGATATAACATCCGAAGATATCAGTCTGAATGTATTGTATTAATCTTTTAGGACTCTTTGGCCAGAAATATGTTCAGTAGGTCAAAAGGGGACCTCTGAATAGCTGATTTATCATCAGAAAGAGTCTATAACTTTATATAGTTTGAAAACTTTTTAGGACCCTTTGACCAGAAATAAGTTCAAAAGGTCAGATATGGACATCTATATTGGCTTTTGAAGCATCAGAGGGAGTCTATGAGTATATATAGAAAGCCCAAGATCGAGGACTCTTTGGCCAGAAATATGTTCAGAAGGTCAAAAGGGGATAGCTGATTTATCATCAAACTAATTCTATAACTTTATATAGTTTGAACAATTTTGAGGACCCTTTGACCAGAAATAAGTTCAAGAGGTCAGATATGGACCATGGATTTTGGATTGGTATGGATTTTGAAGCATCAGAGGGAGTCTATGAGTATATATAGAAAGCCCAAGATCGAGGATTCTTTGGCCAGAAATATGTTCAGGAGGTCAAAAGGGGCCCCATGAAATACTGATTTATCATCAAAAGGAGTCTACACTGTAAAATGTAATTAGTTGACCTTACTTAAAAAAAGTATGCAAACTCGTTGCCTCAAAAAAATTAAGCAAAGTAAGCTTAAGATTAGTGAGTTAGAAAAACTTGTTTATTTTAAGTGTGCAATACTAAATCAAGTAGTACCACTAGCACGTTTTTTTATGTTCATGTAACTTAATAGCCATGATTAGTGTTAACTTAGTTTTTTCATTTTGTATGGATTGCTTGATATAAATTTAACCCCACTTAGAATTACTAAATACCAACAACTTAACACTTTTAGTTCTGCTCACTCATTTTTCAAGTTCACTTAAATTATAGAAACCAATTTCTGAGTTAGGTTTATTTTATTAATTATAGCATTGTCCTTATACAGCATAATATTTATAATTTCTTAAAAGTTTCCATTATACAAAAAACATTATTATTATTATTATTATTATTTTTGTTTAATTTAGTTTTGACACATTGACATCAAGAATCAGCCTGTGAATCTCAACAATGGTGACAATTATAAAGCATGTTGCAGTGCATTCTGGGTGCCACCAATCAAAACTCATTCATGGCTCCCGTCATGCATTGCTGCATGAATAAATAATGAGCTTATGATCAGGGGTAATCTGTTTGTCACCATTGTTGAGATTCATACGCTAATTCTTGATGTCTGTGTGTGCCTACATTAAAAAAATAAATTGAAGTTTTTTTTTTATCATTTATTTGGTTATTTGGATTTCATTGAAATGGCTAAAAAAATATTATGCTGTACCAGGACAGTGCTGCTATAATTAATAAAGTAAACCTAACTTTTCAGTTAGGACTTTCAGAAAAGTTTTCACCTTCAGCCAATAGTGGCTATTGAAGGGCGAGTCTTGGCGTGGCCATATATTGCCGTATAGCGTAGAGAGGACTGATCTGCGCATGCCCACAGGTCATAAACCTTTTTCTAAATGAATCCAGCTCAAGTAGACTGAGCTGGTAAGATTTTTCAACCTCAAAGTACAAGTAACTTACTAAAAGTGAGTGTTAATAGCAGGTTGAAAAAAAATGATTAAGGTCCATTTACTATTTTTAATTAAATACCATGTTTGCATTTACAGTGTATAACAATATATAGATTGAACATTTTTCAGGACACTTTGACCACAAATAAGTTCAAAAGGTCAGATATGGACATCTATATGGCTTTTGAAGCATCAGAGGGAGTCTATGAGTATATATAGAAAGCCCAAGATCGAGGACTCTTTGGCCAGAAATATGTTCAGGAGGTCAAAACCTCTGAAAAGCTGATTTGTCATCAAAAGGATTCGACAACTTTATATAGTTTAAAACATTTTGAGGACCCTTTGACCACAAATAAGTTCAAAAGGTCAGATATGGACATCTATATGGCTTTTGAAGCATCAGAAGGAGTATGTATTTCTATATAGTAAAGAGCCCATGTTTCGAATACTCCTTGGCCAGAAAAAAATTCAGTATGTCAAATATGGACTTTTGTCAGGAGGATATAACATCCGATGATATCAGTCTGAATGTATTGTGATTTTAATATCTAATTAATATCTTTTAGGACTCTTTGGCCAGAAATATATTCAGTAGGTCAAAAGGGGACCACTGAATAGCTGATTTATCATCAGAAAGAGTATATAACTTTATATAGTTTGAAAACTTTTGAGGACCCTTTGACCAGAAATAAGTTCAAAAGGTCAGATATGGACATCTATATGGCTTTTGAAGCATCAGAAGGAATCTATGAGTATGTATAGAAAGCCATCGAGGACTCTTTGGCCAGAAATATGTTCAGGAGGTCAAAAGGAGACCTCTGTATAGCTAATTTATCATCAGAAGGAGACTATAACTTTACATAGTTTGAAAAATTTTGAGGACACTTTGAGCAGAAATAATTTCAAAAGGTAAGCCATAAGCCATATCTGTATGGATATCTATATTGGCTTATGAAGCATCAGGAGTCGAAGAGTATGTATAGAAAGTTAACATCAGTTGACTGAATGTATAAGTAGGTTAATGTGCAGTGAAGGAATGTCATTGCACTAGCTGTTGCTTTACAATGGACACAATTATAGGAGTTAGTTCTGGTGTGCAATGCAATGCGAAAAGTGCTTTGTCTATGTTTATTCTTAAGTGCATTTTGTCGTTGGGCAACGTTAGAATGCACTGAAGAATAAACATATAGATAAAGCACTTTTCGCATTGCATTGCACACCAGAACTAACTCCTTCCTATGTTCATTAAAGATATAACATTTATGCATTGCACAAAAAACACTAACGTTGTCCACTGAACAATAACATATAGGCTATGCACTTCTTGGATTGCATTGCATTGCACAGTAGATCTAATTCATTCCCATGTTCGTTAAAGAGATAACAAGTGTTGTTGCATTGCATTGCACAAACGATCTTACGTTGTGCTTTGAAGAATAACATTCAGGCTATGCACTTTATGCATTGCACACCAGAACTAACTCCTTCCCATGTTCATTAAAGGGATAACATGTTGCATTGCATTGTACTGCACAAACGATCTAACGCTGTGCACTAAAGAATAACATATAGGCTATGCACTTTTTTGCATTGCACACCAGAACTAACACCTTCAAATGTTTACTAAAGAGATAACATTTTGCATTGCATTGCACAAACGATCTAACGTTGTGCACTGAAGAATAACATAGAGGGCCATGCACTTTGTGCATTGCATTGCATTGCACACCAGAACTAACTCCTTCAAATGTTTATTAAAGAGATAACATTTTGCATTGCATTGCAACAAACGATCTAACGTTGTGCATTGAAGAATAATATAGGCTATGCAATTCTTGCATTGCATTGCACAAACGATCTAACGTTGTGCACTGAATAGTAAACATAGCCATGCACTTTTTGCATTGCATTGCACACCAGATCTAACTCCTTCCCATGTTCAGTAAAGAGATAACATATGTTATGCAACATTGTTTAGTTTTGAACTAACGACCTAACGCTGTGCACTAAAGAATAACATTTATGCACTTTTTGCATTGCATTGCACACCAGAACTAACTCCTTCAAATGTTTATTAAAGAGATAACATTTAATAAGCATTTGAAGGTGTTAGTTCTGGTGTGCAATGCAATGCAATGCAAAAAGTGCATAAATGTGATTCAGTGCACAGCGTTAAATCGTTTGTGCAAAGCAATGCAATGTTGCATAACATATGTTATCTTTTTAATGAACATGGGAAGGAGTTAGTTCCAACCCAGTCTCTTACTACTGCGTATCTATACCACGAGTTTTCATTTTCATTTGGCGTAGTATTTACACGCCAAAGTCACATTTCGCGTTCATATGGTACGCAAAACCCTCCCGTTAAACTTCTATTGACGGAAAATGCGTATGCATTGCACGCAGTCACATTTTGCGTTCATATGGTACGCAAAACCCTCCCGTTAAACTTCTATTGATGGAAATGCGTATGCATTGCACGCAGAAATGTATTATAGTTAACGTCATCGTCCCGCCCTTTAATCGTACGAAGATTCACGATTCCATCTCGTGCAGATGCCGAAGGTGCATGCAGAAATACGTGTTATTATTTTATTTATTTATTTTTATTTTTTTGTACAGAAACATAACTTATAATCTCTAATGTATTTTAAATGGGAAGCATTCTTTCTGCCTATCGAGCTGCAGCAGAGAACCTGTTTAATCAACATTAATTCACGAGATTTTATCTTATCATGGACCATGGTTTATGTATTTTTTTAATGTTATTTTTTCGATCTTATTGCCAGGGAAGCTGGATTGCTTTGCTGTTTATTGATATTTTAAAATTCATATTTTATCAGTAGGAAATCGCGCTGAAGAAGTCTCGTTCCGAGCACATCGCGATATTTGGCATCAGTTCACGTGTGCCAGATGTTGGTAAGTAGTAATAAATACGCTGTCCTAATAATGTGTGATAAAATGTCTTTTCTGTTTGTCGATATTAATAAGATTAGCTCACATTCAGTCACTGCATTATATCTGTCATCGCCACGGAGGCTTTGCGTTTCATTGCTTTCTAATTCTAAACAGGGTGATTAAACACCGTCTGTCACGTGACGTGCTGTTGTATTTGTAGTAGAAGAACAACACTTACCATGCTTTTACCACATTAACATTAGTTTTACTGTGATAAGTGTAGTAAAAAGACAGTAATCACAAAACTGACCATGCGTTTACCACACTATTGGTAGTTTTAATGTGATACGTATTGTAAATGTACAGTAACCACAATACTTACCATGCTTTTACTACAGTAACCCTAATTTTACTGTGATAGGTGTGGTAAAAGGACAGTAATCACAAAACTTACCATGCTTTTACCACAGTAACCCTAATTGTACTGTGATAGGTGTGGTAAAAGGACAGTAACACAACACTTACCATGCTTTTACCACAGTAACCCTAATTTTACTGTGATAGGTGTGGTAAAAGGACAGTAACCACAACACTTACCATGCTTTTACCACAGTAACCCTAATTTTACTGTGATAGGTGTGGTAAAAGGACAGTAATCACAAAACTTTAAAGTGATATTTGTTGTAAATGCATATTAACCACAACACTTGCCATGCTTTTAATGCTTTATAATGTAACATCCAATATTTGTAAGGCAGTACTTTGTCCTTTAAATAATCCTATATATTATTAATTATACATAATGATATTTTCTTTTCTTTATTTTTTTTTCAGATGAAAAGACCAAAAGGGCCCTTCGGACCCAGTCAGCCCCATATTGTTTGAGGACAAGTAAACGGAGGAGACTGAAAGCTGCATAGGTAAATATTTGCAATGTATGTATTGTTTTTAACCCTAAATCAAATAATTTATCAAGCATTTGTTGTTTCTTAAACCTTTTCTCACAAAAACCATAGCCCAATCAGTATAACATAGTCTGAAGGTCTTAATAACTCAAAAGATTTAACAAGTTGTCAAATTCGTACGATACTCGTACATATTTGTATACTCCTACATAATCCTGCAGCTTTTACTCCTAGTGCTGTCATTGGCTACTGCCTCAATTCCTGTACGCAATTATCGCGATATTTGTAAATCAGTTGAGCCCCTTCTTGGAAAGTAGTCGGATGTCCCACACACTGTCAGAAAGTTGATATTAATTGCATTGTATTTATTACAATTATTACAAATTGGTCCCCGTCTGTTTATGTTCCGGTGATACATGATGTCTCTCCACACCTCATAACCTACCTCTGTTTGCAAGAGTGGAAAAGCTTATCTGACATTATCATGACATCAGATACTCAATTATTTTGTCGTAATCAGATCAGTTACACTGCCTTACCCGTTTGCATGTAAATAATTTTCATACGATTATTGCTTGCTATTAAATACATACTTTTATTCATAGAAATGCCCACATATCAGTGAACTTATAACATAAAAATGCTTTTAACATTTAATTATGCAACACTCTTTACAGAAAAATATCCCACACTTATGGATAAACTCACAACGTCATCATCAAGTGCTGTGCTGGGCACATTGGGCGACAAGTGTCCTCCAACGTATTCGATCCGTGGCTAAGTTCTTCACATCTTCCCATGGGACACTGACATTCTTCAGGTCTTCGTGAAACATCTGTCTCCGTGTCTTCCTTGGTCTTCCCTGTCTCCTGCATCCTCCTGGTGGTGTCCTCTTCATCACTGTGTTTGGGTGGTGTTGTTTGGGCATGCGTAGGATGTGTCCAGCGAGGTGCACCCTTTGCTCTGTCTCAGTTTCTGAAAGTCTTCATGTAGTCCCACTCCTCCTCGTGATCTCTTTGATATATGCAGAACCAATATTGAAAATAGTGATTTATCTTTTTCCATATTGTTAAAGCATTTTGTTTTCTCTTTCAGCTTCATAAACTGTACTTGATTTCTGCCTAATGCCTTTATAAAAAAGGGTCAGTGCTCATCAGGTGTTTTGCTATTATTGCTATTTGTTATGTTTTGGACATATTCATTGCATAGTTACAATAAAAGTGACCAATAATCACAAGGATATAGAATGAAAGTTGAGAATGTAAAATGTTGTGCTTATATTTTTGCCTGTTTTTTCTTTAAAGCAAAGAAACAAATGTATTTTCACATGACAAATTTGAATCTCATCTCTTGGTTTGTAAATACATAACTTCATCATAGCAATTTTTTAACGTTAATGTATGTGTCACTATAATAGATTGCCCCTGTATCTGGATATTTTTAATTAACTGATTTTTATACTTTTGTGCTGTAGTTTTGGCGCTACATTTGTCTTTAAACAGTTTGACATTAAATATTGGAATATGCTTTCAAAATTGTGTCCATTCATTTGTGCTTTTGTTACATTTATTTGAATATAGTTGATATACCTGTAATATACTATACATACACTGTAAATGTTAGAAGCACTTTAGAACATGCAATTATCTTTAATTAAAATACTGCAAAACTACCCTGCTGTAGGACATTGCTTAGAAAAAAGTTTCTCTTTCAAATGTATGCATCAGTCTAATCAAAAAGGCAAATTTGTAGCATAGATAATTTGAACTCGTTTTTGGATGGTAACCACACAACGGAGTATTTTGTTTTT
This sequence comes from Scardinius erythrophthalmus, assembly GCF_964197995.2. Classification (NCBI taxonomy): domain Eukaryota; kingdom Metazoa; phylum Chordata; class Actinopteri; order Cypriniformes; family Leuciscidae; genus Scardinius; species Scardinius erythrophthalmus. The sequence continues at coordinate 11,523,182 of NC_138242.1, forward strand.
AAATATGAGTTTTATAATTTAATTAGAAAGAATACATATCCCTGCAGGCGGAACCAGAAGAGATCTGTCATCATTTACCATAAATGGGCATGTAAGTGTGACGCGTCTGTTCAGCTGGGTTGTTATTGGCTGTGACTTTATCGCAGAACTCGCTGTGATTGGACAATCGTTTAACACATATAAAACGGCGCTTCATGTTACAAAGTATGTTTTGGTGTTATTATTACGTTAGTTATAGATTAAGCTAACTATAAAGTGACTCTATGTTGTGAGAAATTACTCCTTTACCGAGATCCTAACCCTAACCCTAAGCATGTCTGCACATTTCAATGAACTACAGAACCATGCTTCCTGTTCTATTGATAGAATGACAGAGACATGTGGGTAATGTAGTTTAAAACGTTTAGTAATGAAACAATAAATGTTAAATAATAGATGTTGAGACTTCTTCCTCTGGTTGAGAAAAAGCTACACCACATCAGTGATCACATCTTCTGTTCATGTACTGTAGGGATCAACTGAACAAACTGTTTAGACGAGGAAGAAGAACATGAACACAATACGTACATCAGAAGAGCAAGAAACCGGTTTAGCTGTAATAATGAATCATTATATTCCAACACAATATAAAATTCTGTAGGTGACTGAATATGATTCTCTGGCACTCAGTGTATGGCTTCAGCAGATGTGAATGGATCAATATGATGTTAATGTATTTTTGAAGACACATTTTAATTTATATTGAATCTCATTTGTCTTTATGCTACTTTATCAACTTTATTGATAAAGTGTTGTTTAATAAAGTATGGTGAATATTGTGTATTGAAAGTGGTGTTTTGTACAGTAAATAGAATTTTTTATTTTAGAAATTTTAATTTCTTATTTAGTATTTATTTTTAATTTAGTTTTAGTAGTTTTAATTTTAATTTAGTAATTTAGTACTAGTAATTTAGTACTTTAGTACTTTAGTTTTAAATTCATAATTTAAAAACAACTACATATAACTAATGACCATGATTATTTTACTTAGAACATAAAAACTTAGATCTGGTTAATTTGGGACAACAATGCAACATAAGTTGCATATACTTGCATGTATGTCACGTTTCAGTGAAATAAAGGGAAACTAAATTACAAGAGGCTGCGGTGGGCTATCTTACTATAAACACTTCAAGCATAATTGAAGATGATCCATGTTGATCATTCTAGTACATCTACTACTGCTTTTCAAATGAAAGCATAGACATTACTGATGTCAGGCATATAAGCAGCAATCAGAAGGGGTAAAAAGGAAATTCTGGCACTGTTTTTTTGTTGTTTTACTGAATGGTGCATTATCCTTGTGTAATAGTAATAGTATGTGTAGATCTGTGTAGATTATACTGCCCTTATACCCCCAGGGGCCCAGCAACGGCCCCCAGAAGAGCAAAAAAATGCACATTTCAAATGGCTGTAACTCAAAGTCCGGTTCAAAGAGAACATCGGCAGGACAACTGCTTATGCTATGTTTAATAAATAATGTTGGCCACAGTTTTCAGACAAATATGGAAAGCTGGCATAAAGGTTATTTTTAAAGTGCTCACAGTAAAATATAAAATTTCAGTCTGTCCCTCATATGTCATAAAGATTTGCACAATTAACAAATTTAGATATCCAGTTGTCCATTAAATATATTATTTATTTAACATTTATTGTTTCATTACTAAACGTTTTAAACTACATTACCCACATGTCTCTGTCATTCTATCAATAGAACAGGAAGCATAGTTCTGTAGTTCATTGAAATGTGCAGACATGCTTAGGGTTAGGGTTAGGATCTCGGTAAAGGAGTAATTTCTCACAACATAGAGTCACTTTATAGTTAGCTTAATCTATAACTAACGTAATAATAACACCAAAACATACTTTGTAACATGAAGCGCCGTTTTATATGTGTTAAACGATTGTCCAATCACAGCGAGTTCTGCGATAAAGTCACAGCCAATAACAACCCAGCTGAACAGACGCGTCACACTTACATGCCCATTTATGGTAAATGATGACAGATCTCTTCTGGTTCCGCCTGCAGGGATATGTATTCTTTCTAATTAAATTATAAAACTCATATTTAAAAACAAAATACTCCGTTGTGTGGTTACCATCCAAAAACGAGTTCAAATTATCTATGCTACAAATTTGCCTTTTTGATTAGACTGATGCATACATTTGAAAGAGAAACTTTTTTCTAAGCAATGTCCTACAGCAGGGTAGTTTTGCAGTATTTTAATTAAAGATAATTGCATGTTCTAAAGTGCTTCTAACATTTACAGTGTATGTATAGTATATTACAGGTATATCAACTATATTCAAATAAATGTAACAAAAGCACAAATGAATGGACACAATTTTGAAAGCATATTCCAATATTTAATGTCAAACTGTTTAAAGACAAATGTAGCGCCAAAACTACAGCACAAAAGTATAAAAATCAGTTAATTAAAAATATCCAGATACAGGGGCAATCTATTATAGTGACACATACATTAACGTTAAAAAATTGCTATGATGAAGTTATGTATTTACAAACCAAGAGATGAGATTCAAATTTGTCATGTGAAAATACATTTGTTTCTTTGCTTTAAAGAAAAAACAGGCAAAAATATAAGCACAACATTTTACATTCTCAACTTTCATTCTATATCCTTGTGATTATTGGTCACTTTTATTGTAACTATGCAATGAATATGTCCAAAACATAACAAATAGCAATAATAGCAAAACACCTGATGAGCACTGACCCTTTTTTATAAAGGCATTAGGCAGAAATCAAGTACAGTTTATGAAGCTGAAAGAGAAAACAAAATGCTTTAACAATATGGAAAAAGATAAATCACTATTTTCAATATTGGTTCTGCATATATCAAAGAGATCACGAGGAGGAGTGGGACTACATGAAGACTTTCAGAAACTGAGACAGAGCAAAGGGTGCACCTCGCTGGACACATCCTACGCATGCCCAAACAACACCACCCAAACACAGTGATGAAGAGGACACCACCAGGAGGATGCAGGAGACAGGGAAGACCAAGGAAGACACGGAGACAGATGTTTCACGAAGACCTGAAGAATGTCAGTGTCCCATGGGAAGATGTGAAGAACTTAGCCACGGATCGAATACGTTGGAGGACACTTGTCGCCCAATGTGCCCAGCACAGCACTTGATGATGACGTTGTGAGTTTATCCATAAGTGTGGGATATTTTTCTGTAAAGAGTGTTGCATAATTAAATGTTAAAAGCATTTTTATGTTATAAGTTCACTGATATGTGGGCATTTCTATGAATAAAAGTATGTATTTAATAGCAAGCAATAATTGTATGAAAATTATTTACATGCAAACGGGTAGGGCAGTGTAACTGATCTGATTACGACAAAATAATTGAGTATCTGATGTCATGATAATGTCAGATAAGCTTTTCCACTCTTGCAAACAGAGGTAGGTTATGAGGTGTGGAGAAACATCATGTATCACCGGAACATAAACAGACGGGGACCAATTTGTAATAATTGTAATAAATACAATGCAATTAATATCAACTTTCTGACAGTGTGTGGGACATCCGACTACTTTCCAAGAAGGGGCTCAACTGATTTACAAATATTGTGATAATTGCGTACAGGAATTGAGGCAGTAGCCAATGACAGCACTAGGAGTAAAAGCTGCAGGATTATGTAGGAGTATACAAATATGTACGAGTATCGTACGAATTTGACAACTTGTTAAATCTTTTGAGTTATTAAGACCTTCATACTATGTTATACTGATTGGGCTATGGGTTTTGTGAGAAAAGGTTTAAGAAACAACAAATGCTTGATAAATTATTTGATTTAGGGTTAAAAACAATACATACATTGCAAATATTTACCTATGCAGCTTTCAGTCTCCTCCGTTTACTTGTCCTCAAATAATATGGGGCTGACTGGGTCCGAAGGGCCCTTTTGGTCTTTTCATCTGAAAAAAAAAAAAGAAAAGAAAATATCATTATGTATAATTAATAATATATAGGATTATTTAAAGGACAAAGTACTGCCTTACAAATATTGGATGTTACATTATAAAGCATTAAAAGCATGGCAAGTGTTGTGGTTAATATGCATTTACAACAAATATCACTTTAAAACTACCAATTCTGGGAATAGCATGGTAAGTTTTGTGATTACTGTCCTTTTACCACACCTATCACAGTAAAATTAGGGTTACTGTGGTAAAAGCATGGTAAGTGTTGTGTTACTGTCCTTTTACCACACCTATCACAGTACAATTAGGGTTACTGTGGTAAAAGCATGGTAAGTTTTGTGGTTACTGTCCTTTTACCACACCTATCACAGTAAAATTAGGGTTACTGTAGTAAAAGCATGGTAAGTATTGTGGTTACTGTACATTTACAATACGTATCACATTAAAACTACCAAAAGTGTGGTAAATGCATGGTCAGTTTTGTGATTACTGTCTTTTTACTACACTTATCACAGTAAAACTAATGTTAATGTGGCAAAAGCATGGTAAGTGTTGTTCTTCTACTACAAATACAACAGCACGTCACGTGACAGACGGTGTTTAATCACCCTGTTTAGAATTAGAAAGCAATGAAACGCAAAGCCTCCGTGGCGATGACAGATATAATGCAGTGACTGAATGTGAGCTAATCTTATTAATATCGACAAACAGAAAAGACATTTTATCACACATTATTAGGACAGCGTATTTATTACTACTTACCAACATCTGGCACACGTGAACTGATGCCAAATATCGCGATGTGCTCGGAACGAGACTTCTTCAGCGCGATTTCCTACTGATAAAATATGAATTTTAAAATATCAATAAACAGCAAAGCAATCCAGCTTCCCTGGCAATAAGATCGAAAAAATAACATTAAAAAAATACATAAACCATGGTCCATGATAAGATAAAATCTCGTGAATTAATGTTGATTAAACAGGTTCTCTGCTGCAGCTCGATAGGCAGAAAGAATGCTTCCCATTTAAAATACATTAGAGATTATAAGTTATGTTTCTGTACAAAAAAATATATATAAATAAATAAAATAATAACACGTATTTCTGCATGCACCTTCGGCATCTGCACGAGATGGAATCGTGAATCTTCGTACGATTAAGGGGCGGGACGATGACGTTAACTATAATACATTTCTGCGTGCAATGCATACGCATTTTCCATCAATAGAAGTTTAACGGGAGGGTTTTGCGTACCATATGAACGCAAAATGTGCGTGCAATGCACACGCATTTTCCGCCAATAGAAGTTTAACGGGAGGGTTTTGCGTACCATATGAACGCGAAATGTGACTTTGGCGTGTAAATACTACGCCAAATGAAAATGAAAACTCGTGGTATAGATACGCAGTAGTAAGAGACTGGGTTGGTTAGTTCGGCTGTACATGCAACACAATCCATGCATTTAGATATATCAACTATGTCATTCTTCAATGCACAACGTTAGATCGTTTGTGCAATGCAATGCAACATGTTATCTCTTTAATAAACATTTGAAGGAGTTAGTTCTGGAGTGCAATGCAATGCAATGCAAAGCAATGCAAAAAATGCATGGCCTATGTTACTCTTCAGTGCACAGCGTTAGATCGTTTGTGCAATGCAATGCAATGCAACATGTTATCCCTTTAATGAACATGGGAAGGAGCTAGTTCTGGTGTGCAATGCAATGCAAAGCAAAAAGTGAATAGCCTATCGTCGCTGCCCGATGAAAATCACGTATGTCCAAAACGGTTACTTTTCAGGAAGTGAAAAAAACACCGTAATTTAAAAGCATATGAACATAGCGTTGTCATACTTGGTATGGCATCTTTAAATGTAGCCATATTCTTGCCAGTGTAATGATATAATCCACATTTGACCAAAATCGAGTTTAAATGGACATACGCGCATATTTTACAGTAACGGTGGTCGATACGCGTTTTTCCGATCATTAATTAGAATGGCCAAGTCGCGTTTCATATTGACAGATGAATATGCTCAGTTTATTAAATAGCCTACGTCTCCGTTTATTAAATACGCTCAGTTTATTAAATGTCTCTTGCAAACTATGAAGGGACAATGAATCAATACACTCATTGCTGACCCCAGGGCCGGCGCGTCCATATAACTAGGCAATTGCCTAGAGCGGCACTTTTGTAAGGGCATACATAATCAGAGAGTTGCCTTTTTCTTTTCGTTTTGAATTATTTCGTTTAAAGACTTTTCAAGCTTTGTGTATTTGATGTCTTTCTCATGTCTGTGTGAGGCATACACTGAGTTTCGTTAATGAGATGCGCTCCAGTTAACGTGCAATGCAAGTGAACGCGATGGCGCCTCCATGATTATATTGTCTGCTATATACCGGTTTTTGCTTATTTATTAAATCCATGGTTGATGAAAAATTGATTAAAATTAAGATACAATTTATACAAAACTAAATTCACTTTAAAGAAAGGTTTTCTACAAAACAAAACTTAATGAAGTGGTCAAAATCATGTCTGACCCGTCTCAAATTGTGCATCCTATTACTCGTGCTGTTCACTTTTCATACTTTCAACAGCATAGTAGACCTACAGACTCTATTTGTACAAACTGCACATTCATTTAATTCTGAATTTTGTTGAAAGGCTTCAAATCAAGTTCACGGATAATTGTGCGTGCATTTATTAATCATTATGATACTAAACTCATAACAAAGTAGGCTATGCTATGTACAAAAAAAATACAGCCATTTCTGTTTTTTTCTTTTAAACAAAAAAAAGGAAAAAAAGCTACACCTTTTTTTTTACATTTCATCTTTCATTCCGAAATAGAATAATGAATGGACGAAAAAGTATACGGACCCAACATGTAGGCTATTAGCCTTTTTACCCTGTTATCAATCTAAATTAATCTCGTTTTTAATTTAACTTAATTTCGTTTTTCTTTATTTAAATTTCGTTGTTCTTTATTTAAATTTCGGTTTTTTCTTTATTTAATTTTCGTTTTTTCTTTATTTAAATGTCATTTTCTTTATTTAAATTTAGTTTTTTCTGTATTTAAATTGAATTTTTCTTTTTTTAAATTTAGTTTTTTTCTTTATTTAAATTTTGTTTTTCTTTATTTAAATCTACCCTTTACTGTGTCAGTAATTTATTAGTCAGAAAAATATTAGACTACCTTAAAAGTATTGCTTAAGTTAACAGGCCCGTGCGTTAACATCTCCACAATAAACAGTGACAATTACTTCGTCTAGACCATTTACTGGTAAATAACAGTTGTGAATATATTGCGAATATATAATAAACTTGAACAGTTGTCAAAAACAAACATTCGGCTATCCAATGCTGAGCTTCCAGAGACGCTTAGACCGCGAGATGCCTCCACAGGGCGGGAGATACGCGGCGTGATTGACAGCTTTGACACCAAATGGATATACGTGAAAATCAGATGACATGATTTCACAACTTTTCATAGGTCATTTAGATATGTGAAGCATACTGTATACGGAAATGAACCTGGACATTCTATCCGTCGAAAAATCTCAAAATCGGCAAAATGGACATACGCGGTTTTCATCGGACAGCGACGCTATGTTACTCTTCAATGCACAACGTTAGATCGTTTGTGCAAAACAATGAAATGTTGCATAACATATGTTATCTCTTTGTTAATGTATGTTAACATATGTTAACATGGGACGGAGCTAGTTCGGGTGTGCAATGCAATACAATGCATGCATATTTAGCCTATATGTTATTCTTCAATGCACAACGTGCAAAATGTTATCTCTTTAATAAACATTTGAAGGAGTTAGTTCTGGTGTGCAATGCAATGCAAAAATGCATAAATGTTATTCTTTAGTGCACAGTGTTAGATCGTTTGTGCAAAGCAATATAATGTTGCATAACATATGTTATCGTTTGTGCAATGCAATACAACATCATTGCACCTTATTTCTTTAAAGAAAATGGGAATGATTTAGTTCTGGTGTGCAATGCAATGCAAGAATTGCATAGCCTATATTATTCTTCAATGCACAACGTTAGATCGTTTGTGCAATGCAAAATGTTATCTCTTTAATAAACATTTGAAGGAGTTAGTTGCATCATGCATGCATTTAGCCTATATGTTATTCTTCAATGCACAACATTGATCGTTGAGACAAACGATCGTTTTGTGCAATGCAATGCAAAATGTTATCTCTTTATGGACATGGGAAGAGGTTAATTCTGCTGTGCAATGCAATGCAAAAAGTGCATAAATGTTATTCTTCAGTGCACATCGTTAGATCGTTTGTGCAAAGCAATGCAATGTTGCATAACATATGTTATCTCTTTAATGAACATGTGAAGGATATCTGACCTTTTGAACTTATTTCTGGTCAAAGGGTCCTCAAAATTTTTCAAACTATATAAACTTATAGAATCCTTTTGATGATAAATCAGCTATTCAGAGGTCCCCTTTTGACCTCCTGAACATATTTCAAAGGAGTCTATAACTTTGTATAGTTTGAAAAATTTTGAGGACACTTTGACCACAAATAAGTTCAATGCATATGGACATCTATATGGCTTATGAAGCATCAGAAGGAGTCTATGAGTATATGTATAGAAACGTCAAGTTTCGAGTACTCCTTGGCCAGAAAAAATTCAGTATGTCAAATATGGACTTTTGTCAGGATGATATCATATCCGAATATATCAGTCTGAATGTATACTGCATTAATCTTTTAGGACTCTTTGGCCAGAAATATGTTCAGGAGGTCAAAAGGGGACCTCTGAATAGCTGATTTATCATCAAAAGGAGTCTATAACTTTATATAGTTTGAAAAATTTTGAGGACACTTTGACCACAAATAAGTACGAAAGGTCAGATATGGACATCTATATGGCTTATGAAGCATCAGAGGGTGTCGATGAGTCTATGATCGTTTGTGCAATGCAAAATGTTATCTCTTTAATAAACATTTGAAGGAGTTAGTTGCATCATGCATGCATTTAGCCTATATGTTATTCTTCAATGCACAGCATTGATCGTTGAGACAAACGATCGTTTTGTGCAATGCAATGCAAAATGTTATCTCTTTATGGACATGGGAAGAGGTTAATTCTGCTGTGCAATGCAATGCAAAAAGTGCATAAATGTTATTCTTCAGTGCACATCGTTAGATCGTTTGTGCAAAGCAATGCAATGTTGCATAACATATGTTATCTCTTTAATGAACATGTGAAGGATATCTGACCTTTTGAACTTATTTCTGGTCAAAGGGTCCTCAAAATTTTTCAAACTATATAAACTTATAGAATCCTTTTGATGATAAATCAGCTATTCAGAGGTCCCCTTTTGACCTCCTGAACATATTTCAAAGGAGTCTATAACTTTGTATAGTTTGAAAAATTTTGAGGACACTTTGACCACAAATAAGTTCAATGCATATGGACATCTATATGGCTTATGAAGCATCAGAAGGAGTCTATGAGTATGTATAGAAACGTCAAGTTTCGAGTACTCCTTGGCCAGAAAAAATTCAGTATGTCAAATATGGACTTTTGTCAGGATGATATCATATCCGAATATATCAGTCTGAATGTATACTGCATTAATCTTTTAGGACTCTTTGGCCAGAAATATGTTCAGGAGGTCAAAAGGGGACCTCTGAATAGCTGATTTATCATCAAAAGGAGTCTATAACTTTATATAGTTTGAAAAATTTTGAGGAAACTTTGACCACAAATAAGTACGAAAGGTCAGATATGGACATCTATATGGCTTATGAAGCATCAGAGGGTGTCGATGAGTCTATGATCGTTTGTGCAATGCAATGCAAAATGTTATCTCTTTAATAAACATTTGGAGTTAGTTCTGGTGTGCAATGCAATGCAAAAAGTGCATACCCTAAATGTTATTCAACGCACAACGTTAGATCGTTTGTGCAATGCAATGCAAAATGTTTCTCTTTAATAAACATTTGGAGTTAGTTCTGGTGTGCAATGCTAAAAATGCATAGACTATATGTTATTCTTCAATGTACAACGTTAAATCGTTTGTGCAATGCAATACAACATGTTATCTCTTTAATGAACATGGGAAGGAATTAGTTCTGTTGTGCAATGCAATGCAAAGCAAAAAGTGCATAGCCTATATGTTATTCTTCAATGCACAACTTCGTTTTCTACAATGCAATGCAATTCAATGCAATGCAACACGTTATCTCTTTACTGAACATGGGAAGGAGTTAGTTTCAGTGTGCAATGCAATGCAATATGCAAAACGTGCATCCTATGTTACTCTTCAATGCACAACGTTAGATCGTTTGTGCAATGCAATGCAAAATGTTATCTCTTTAATGAACATTTGAAGGAGTTAGTTCTGGTGTGCAATGCAATGCAAAAAGGTCATAGCCTATATGTTTTTCTTCAATGCACAACGTTAGATCGTTTGTGCAATGCAATGCAAAATGTTCTCTCTTTATAAACATTTGAAGGAGCTAGATCTGGTGTGCAATGCAATGCATAAAGTGCATAAATGTTATTCTTCAGTGCACAACGTTAGATCGTTTGTGCAATTCAATGCAATGCAACTTCTTATCCCTTTAATGAACATGGGAAGGAGTTAGTGCTGGATGTTGCAATTGCATAGCCTATATTATTCTTCAATGCACAGCGTTAGATCGTTTGTGCAAAGCAATGCAATATTGAATAACATGGTATCTCTTTAATGACATGGGAAGGAGTTAGTTCTGGTGTGCAATGCAATGCAATGCAAAAAGTGCATAGCTTATATGTTATTCTTCAATGCACAACGTTAGATCGTTTGTGCAATGCAATGCAAAATGTTATCTCTTTAATGAACATGGGAAAGAGTTAGTTCTGGTGTGCAATTCAATGCAATGCAAAAAGTGTTTCTCTTCAATGCACAACGTTAGATCGTTTGTGCAATGCAATGCAAAATGTTATCTCTTTAATAAACATGGGAAGTAGTTAGTTCTGGAGTGCAATGCAATGCAATGCAAAAAGTGCATAGCCTATATGTTATTCTTCAGTGCACAGCGTTAGATCGTTTGTGCAATGCAATGCAATGCAACATGTTATCCCTTTAATAAGCATGGGAAGGAGCTAGTTCTGGTGTGCAATGCAATGCAAAGCAAAGCAAAAAGTGAATAGCCTATGTTACTCTTCAATGCACAACGTTAGATCGTTTGTGCAAAACAATGAAATGTTGCATAACATATGTTATCTCTTTGTTAATGTATGTTAACATACGTTAACATGGGATGGAGTTAGTTCGGGTGTGCAATGCAATACAATGCATGCATATTTAGCCTATATGTTATTCTTCAACGTTAGATTGTGCAAAATGTTATCTCTTTAATAAACATTTGAAGGAGTTAGTTCTGGTGTGCAATGCAATGCAAAAATGCATAAATGTTATTCTTTAGTGCACAGTGTTAGATCGTTTGTGCAAAGCAATATAATGTTGCATAACATATGTTATCGTTTGTGCAATGCAATGCAACATCATTGCAGCTTATTTCTTTAAAGAAAATGGGAATGATTTAGTTCTGGTGTGCAATGCAATGCAAGAATTGCATAGCCTATATTATTCTTCAATGCACAACGTTAGATCGTTTGTGCAATGCAAAATGTTATCTCTTTAATAAACATTTGAAGGAGTTAGTTGCATCATGCATGCATTTAGCCTATATGTTATTCTTCAATGCACAACATTGATCGTTGAGACAAACGATCGTTTTGTGCAATGCAATGCAAAATGTTATCTCTTTATGGACATGGGAAGAGGTTAATTCTGCTGTGCAATGCAATGCAAAAAGTGCATAAATGTTATTCTTCAGTGCACATCGTTAGATCGTTTGTGCAAAGCAATGCAATGTTGCATAACATATGTTATCTCTTTAATGAACATGTGAAGGATATCTGACCTTTTGAACTTATTTCTGGTCAAAGGGTCCTCAAAATTTTTCAAACTATATAAACTTATAGAATCCTTTTGATGATAAATCAGCTATTCAGAGGTCCCCTTTTGACCTCCTGAACATATTTCAAAGGAGTCTATAACTTTGTATAGTTTGAAAAATTTTGAGGACACTTTGACCACAAATAAGTTCAAAAGGTCAGATATGGACATCTATAAAGCTTATGAAGCATCAGAAGGAGTCTATGAGTATGTATAGAAACGTCAAGTTTCGAGTACTCCTTGGCCAGAAAAAATTCAGTATGTCAAATATGGACTTTTGTCAGGATGATATCATATCCGAATATATCAGTCTGAATGTATACTGCATTAATCTTTTAGGACTCTTTGGCCAGAAATATGTTCAGGAGGTCAAAAGGGGACCTCTGAATAGCTGATTTATCATCAAAAGGAGTCTATAACTTTATATAGTTTGAAAAATTTTGAGGACACTTTGACCACAAATAAGTACGAAAGGTCAGATATGGACATCTATATGGCTTATGAAGCATCAGAGGGTGTCGATGAGTCTATGATCGTTTGTGCAATGCAATGCAAAATGTTATCTCTTTAATAAACATTTGGAGTTAGTTCTGGTGTGCAATGCAATGCAAAAAGTACATACCCTAAATGTTATTCAATGCACAACGTTAGATCGTTTGTGCAATGCAATGCAAAATGTTTCTCTTTAATAAACATTTGGAGTTAGTTCTGGTGTGCAATGCTAAAAATGCATAGACTATATGTTATTCTTCAATGTACAACGTTAAATCGTTTGTGCAATGCAATGCAACATGTTATCTCTTTAATGAACATGGGAAGGAATTAGTTCTGTTGTGCAATGCAATGCAAAGCAAAAAGTGCATAGCCTATATGTTATTCTTCAATGCACAACTTCGTTTTCTACAATGCAATGCAATTCAATGCAATGCAACACGTTATCTCTTTACTGAACATGGGAAGGAGTTAGTTTCAGTGTGCAATGCAATGCAATATGCAAAACGTGCATCCTATGTTACTCTTCAATGCACAACGTTAGATCGTTTGTGCAATGCAATGCAAAATGTTATCTCTTTAATGAACATTTGAAGGAGTTAGTTCTGGTGTGCAATGCAATGCAAAAAGGTCATAGCCTATATGTTTTTCTTCAATGCACAACGTTAGATCGTTTGTGCAATGCAATGCAAAATGTTCTCTCTTTATAAACATTTGAAGGAGCTAGATCTGGTTGTGCAATGCAATGCATAAAGTGCATAAATGTTATTCTTCAGTGCACAACGTTAGATCGTTTGTGCAATTCAATGCAATGCAACTTCTTATCCCTTTAATGAACATGGGAAGGAGTTAGTGCTGGATGTTGCAATTGCATAGCCTATATTATTCTTCAATGCACAGCGTTAGATCGTTTGTGCAAAGCAATGCAATATTGCATAATATGTTATCTCTTTAATGACATGGGAAGGAGTTAGTTCTGGTGTGCAATGCAATGCAATGCAAAAAGTGCATAGCTTATATGTTATTCTTCAATCCACAACGTTAGATCGTTTGTGCAATGCAATGCAAAATGTTATCTCTTTAATGAACATTTGAAGGAGTTAGTTCTGGTGTGCAATGCAATGCAAAATGTGCATGGCCTATGTTACTCTTCAGTGCATAACGTTAAATCGTTTCTGCAATGCAATGCAATGCAACATGTTATCTCTTTAATGAACATGGGAAGGAGTTAGTTCGGGTGTGCAATGCAATGCAAAATGTGCATTGCCTATGTTACTCTTCAATGCACAACGTTAGATCGTTGGTGCAATGCAATGCAATATGTTATCTCTTTAATGAACATGGGAAGGAGTTAGATCTAGTGTGCAATGCAAAAGGTGCATAGCCTATGTTACTCTTCAATGCACAACGATCTAACGTTTGTGCAATGCAATGCAAAATGTTCTCTATTTAATAAACATTTGAAGGAGCTAGATCTGGTGTGCAATGCAATGCAATGCAATGCAAAAAGTGCATAAATATTATTCTTTAGTGCACAACGTTAGATCGTTTGTGCAATGCAATGCAACTTCTTGTCCCTTTAATGAACATGGGAAGGAGTTAGTTCTGGTGTTGCAATTGCATAGCCTATATTATTCTTCAATGCACAGCGTTAGATCGTTTGTGCAAAGCAATGCAATGTTGCATAACATATGTTATCTCTTTAATGAACATTGGAAGTAGTTAGGTGTGCAATGCAATGCAATGCAAAAAGGGCATTGCCTATGTTACTCTTCAATGCACAACACAACGTTAGATCGTTTGTGCAAAGCAATGCAATGTTGCATAACATATGTTATCTCTTTAATGAACATTGGAAGTAGTTAGGTGTGCAATGCAATGCAATGCAAAAAGGGCATTGCCTATGTTACTCTTCAATGGACACCGTTAGATCGTTTGTGCAATGCAATGCAAAATACTATCACACCAGATCTAATTCTGCACAAAGCATTGCATTGCACAAACGATCTAACATTGTGCATTGAAGAATGACATATAGGCTATGCACGCATTGCATTGCATTGCACACCAGAACTAACTCATTCCTATGTTCAATAAAGAGATAACATATGTGTTGTTGCATTGCATTACATTGCACACCAAAACTAACTAAATCCAAAGTTCATTAAAGAGATGACATATGTGTGTTGTTGCATTGCATTGCATTGCATTGCATTGCACGAACGATCTAACGTTGTGCAGTGAAGAATAATCAACACTCACATTTCACATTGCATTGCAAACCAGAACTAAGTCATTCCCATGACTTAAAGAGATGACATATGAGTTGTTGCATTGCATTGCATTGCACAAACGATCTAACGTTGTGCACTGAAGAATAACATAGGCTAAGCACTTCTTGTATTGCACTGCAATAAGGAATAACTCTGCAATGATCAATCCGCATTTTTAAGCCAGCTAACAGTAGGCTCATATTCAGAATGTCATTCTCGTATAACCAACGACCTCACAAATGGGCTTCCTTTGTGAAATATAGCAGATTTTTAAATAACAAGTTTAAAAAAGGTGGTGTGTTATAGTCAGACAGACAGACAGACAGACAGATAGACAGACAGACAGACAGACAGACAGACAGATAGATCTAAATTAAGGAACATAACAAGCATTACAAACTACAATAGCCTAAACAAAACTGGAAGCTTTGTAAGATTCGACTCGTCTTCACAAAAACTACATGCAGGGTTTTTAAACATCTCGTGTCGAGAAAATTTATTCTGGGCAGTGTGGCAAGCCTGCAGAAAGCAAGATAACTTGTAGTCTATAGCCTACTTGAAAGGAAAACAAATTTGCCGAGTAAAAACGGAGTTTGTGTTGTTGAATCATATTTTTTTCTAGTACATCTTAAATATAGAGCTCATGCCAAATAAAAGTTCCAGATGGACAAACATTAAATGCAAAAAAACAGTGGAATAACAATATCTTAAAAGAAACGACAGAGTGGCAAACTTTGAAGTAGGGTTAAAGTCATTAGTTGTAAAGCTTGAAGTATAAATCTTGTTCTCATACACAGATATGGCCTATTTATGAATGAAATTCATGCATTTATTCATTCATGCATTTAAACTGATGCAAACAGGGAAAGAGAGTAGAAAACACTAATTATCCTGTCGCCCCCTCTAGTGGACAGCATTAAGTATTACGGCCTTCATTGCTCAGAGAACGCAAATCAATGGCTTTTTTGGGAAAGTAAGTCTGACCAGTTAGAAAAGATATAAGCGAGTCAGACCAGTCTGAAGGTCTGAGCTGAGTTTGTTGAAGCATTTTATTTTAATAAATAAAGTTTATTTGCATCACACTGTAAAGTGTTTTAAGATATTACATACAGATTACATATACCAAAGATTTTACTTATAAACTGGGTCAGCATACTGTTCATTACAGTTAGTACCATGGGAAATAGGGGTGCTGAGCATGACCCCTGGCGTGGAGCCCATGAAGAAATATGGTTGGGGATAAAAGTTCACACAAATAAAACCAAAAAACTGTGGTGTTTTGCACATATTACGTGTGTTTGTTTTTATTTATGCTGTATTATAAAATGCCCATATTATAACAAATATATATATATATATATTTGGAATTGGAACCCTTTAAAAAACAAAGGCTCAGTTTGTGGTTCACACTTATTTGATTAAAAACAACAAAAACAATAAAACAAAGACAAAGTCACTTATATTAAACACTTTTTTATTTATGTTTTTTTTTTTTTTGTTAACAGAAGTTATCTTGCGCCTTTAATTGCCTGCGCTATCGTCCTGTCAATCATCTGTCTCATTCTCACAGGTCGCGGATATGATTACAGTTTCAATGTATAAAAATGTATTTCAACATCATCGGTACCCACCCTCAGCCGATTGGCATTACAGTATTTGCAATCACCATTCCGTGTCAAAACGGAGCGTCTAAAAAGAAAAGTTCTGACTGCTGCCTGAACATTGGTCAGTGAGCCTCTCCCGCTCGGCGCTGTCAAGCGCAGCTTCACCACACAGATTTAACTCCGCACAGCTAAATAAAACAGGCTGGTGGCAGACTAATAATTAATATTTCTGATGTAAAGATTTCTGTGAAACGTGTAAAGTTGCACAGAAGAAAGCCCAAGAGGACCTGCCCTGTACAGTTTAAGAATCTGTAGCCATAGTAGAGGACTATTATTTTGTTGAACAGACCTGAGCGACAACTTATGACGTCACATGCTCAGATTTGCTTGACCACTCGGCGGAAGGGGGCGTGTCAGGCCGCCCACATGTGGAAAACGAATTTTGAAGTCATTTATTTGTTTTTTGCCTAGTATCACACTTTGGCACCAACCCCTTTCAGAGTGCACAGGACCAGGAAACTGCAGAGAGGGAATTTGCTCTGCAATGGCCAGATGTGACTGTAATGTTGGACAATGCTGTCAACAATCAACCAGAAGATTTTAAGTCTGGACTCCAAGGCCTGATTGATTTGACCAGAAGACATTGTCAGCGTTGACATTACTTTAGAGACATCAGTGACTTGCTTTAGCCTGTGTTCCCAGGACATCATCCCTCAGTGGCTTCCAAAAACCTGTTGTTTATAATTAGGGGTTCAAGCACGAAGTGCTGAAACCCTATTGTAATTGTGCTGATTTTTATTATTATTATTAGGGGTTCAAGCACGAAGTGCTGAAACCCTATTGTAATTGTACTGATTTTTAGGGGTTCAAGCACGAAGTGCTGAAACCCTTTTGTTATTGTAAGGATTTTTATTAGGGGTTCAAGCACGAAGTGCTGAAACCCTATTGTAATTGTGCTGATTTTTATTAGGGGTTCAAGCATGAAATGCTGAAACCCTATTGTAATTGTGCTGATTTTTATTATTAGGGGTTAAAGCACGAAGTGCTGAAACCCTATTGTAATTGCTCTGATTTTTAGGGGTTCAAGCACGAAGTGCTGAAACCCTATTGTAATTGCTCTGATTTTTAGGGGTTCAAGCACGAAGTGCTGAAACCCTATTGTAATTGTGCTGATTTTTATTATTATTAGGGGTTCAAGCACGAAGTGCTGAAACCCTATTGTAATTGTGCTGATTTTTAGGGGTTCAAGCACGAAGTGCTGAAACCCTATTGTAATTGTACTGATTTTTATTATTAGGGGTTCAAGCACGAAGTGCTGAAACCCTATTGTAATTGTACTGGTTTTTATTAGGGGTTCAAGCACGAAGTGCTGAAACCCTATTGTAATTGTGCTGATTTTTATTATTATTAGGGGTTCAAGCACGAAGTGCTGAAACCCTATTGTAATTGTGCTGATTTTTATTATTAGGGGTTCAAGCACGAAGTGCTGAAACCGTATTGTAATTGTGCTGATTTTTATTATTAGGGGTTCAAGCACTTCAGTGCTGAACACCTATTGTAATTGTTCATTTTCCCATGATGCAACATTCAGACATAAAACTGATCGGGCAGACCAAACCGTAAGTCGTGGAGACTTGAAACTTTGGGGGCTGATAGTACTCACAACGCCTACAGCGCCACCAAGGCCCGCCCCGATCGGCCTGACGGGGGCGCTACAGCGGGCAAAAGTATGAAACGGCTCATAACTCATCAACCGTGAGGCGTAGGCTCAAGTGTCTTATATCGCTGGAATCCTTGGCTCGAGGCGGACCAGATGCATGCCTCGGATTTGCTCGCCACCCTGGGAAAATTTTCGGGTATTTGGGGTTTTTCCAAAAACCTACTTTCGCTAACTAGTCCTAGGTTTTTGGCCCGACCGGAACCAAACCAGTGCGGCAAGATTCTCTAGAGTCTGATTGTCAATAATTATAAAAAAAAAGTGTAAATTTCGCTTCACGGTCCCTAAGGGCCGCCAAAATGTTCGAAGTGGGAGGAGCCCATTTTGCTTAATTGGCTATAACTCGTGAACGGAACGAGATTTTTGCACCAAACTCAGCACACTCATGTACGAGCTCATTCTGTGGTCACGTGAAAAAGGGCGCAGCGACTGGCCACTTGGTGGCGCTATAACTGTTAAAAGGGTGTCAAAATGATGTATTTCTATGGAAAAAACACATGAAATCCTCAATCCTTCCCGAGTCCACCAATACCAAATATGCCAGGTTTCTCCTTATAGTTTGTGTATCATTGTCATTAAGCACTTAAAAAACTTGCAATTATCTTCGAAACCGTTAGTCCAAATTTCGTGAAATTTGAAAACATAGATCAATAGCTAAACAATAACGCCCAAATGTCACAATTAAGATAGGAACTGACAAAAATAAATAAACAAATAAAATTTTTAAATCATTGTCACCCATGGATCATTTTTATTCTCTCATAAACAGAAGTGTCTAAACTTCAAAACAAAATTAGATATTTACAACAAATTTGACAGACATGCATGGGCACACTTTGAGGACACTTAACAAAAGTGGTGGAGATCAGGCAAGATGTGGTGCTATAACTGTCAAAAAAACTTTCCTCAGTAAATTGCCTGTATTGGCTGTAAATGGTATTTTCCATCAATGATATAAGTTTATTTGTTTATTTGGATCCCCATTAGCCTCTTTCTAGGCAGTGGCTATTCTTCCTGGGGTCCCAAAAAGTTAATCATACAAAACTACATTTAATCAACAACAATAAAAAGTCAAGTCCATGAAACGCACTAACCCATCATCCATTCCAAATATCAAAATCAACAATTTAATATATTTTGCCATTAAATATTCCTTTAAATATTTTTTTAAAACTAATTTTTCTTGTAAAAATGTGTGATATCAATGGTAAATGATTCCATATTTTCATTCCTCTATACATTACAGTCCGTTGGTTTCCAGTGGTTTTCGAAACAGGAAATAAAAAACATTTCTTTTATTCATGCCTGGTGTAAAAAAATATGACTAGTACTATTATACAAAAGTTGAGAGTACAGCGCATTAGGAACTCTAGACACAGAAATATTTCTTATAAAATAAAGCAGAGAGATAATCCTTCACCAGTTCATTCTCAGTATATTAGCTCTTCTATAACAGTTTAAATTCAGTCCTGTCGCTCTGTTCTGGACAAATTTATTTTTTCAAGTACATCCATTTTTTTTATTTACTTGAGGCACTGGTAAAAAACCACTGGGCAAAAACATGCGATTCGTCCATCATTGTGCTGCAGTGACTGACACCCCTGAGAGCCAACAGTAGCGGCATATTCTTAAGGCCCGCCCACTGTTCGCGCAGGCGCTGCCGCTGTCAGCATGATGAGAGAACAGAATAGATCAGATGAGACAGCAGCACGGAAACTTTCTTCAGAAACTCCTTGTACTAAATGATCATCATAATCTATCGGGAACTGTGATTGTGTGCACTTGGAAACTTTGGATGCATCAACTTGTCGTCAGAAAAAGGTGTAAAAGGTGAAATTGGTGTAAAGATTTATAGTGTGATAATCTTTATTGAACAATCTTCTTTAATTGAATATGTGATGCAGTCTCGTTTTGGTGAGTGACTTTTTTTTGTCATATGTTATCTTATGACAGATATCTATTTCAGAAATGATTTGATATGAGCTGAGTTGACTAGGCCGCAGTCTCAGCGCGAGCTGAACTAGTTAGCCGTGGGCTAAAGCTACCGCGTGTAGCTAACATCTTTGTATCATGAGTTGTGACAGTGACTGTTTTATGAGTGTCGAATCGATGTGTTAAATAAATTTAGATTAATGTGTCATTTGAGCTGTGCATGTCATTTGTTACTGAAATGTTGAGTCAGAAATTAATTATTGTACGTTTGCCTTGTGTTTTCCAAGGCTGCGTTTTCTTGTTCTCTATTTTTTTTCCCTATGTGAACGTGATCAGCAAGTGTATCCTGTTTTGTGCCATAAATAATCCTGTGAAGGTGAATCGCCTGCCTAGTGGATGCAATTACATGCACAAATGCTAACCAGTGCCCATGGACCTGTTTCCCATTTGAACTGTAATTTGAAACCATCAACTGGTAGGATAACTACAATTTTCTTTTGTTTGTTTTTGTTTTTTATATTTATGTGTTGCTATATAAATAAGTGTTACGATGTGTATAGCATGCACAAAAATCAAGGACATTTTTTGTAACGAATGTAGCGAAAACTAAACAGCGTCTCTGCGCATTGAAAGGCTGTCACTCAGTGCACAGTCACATTGTTACAGCAACGGATTGTCTTTGAGTCATTAAACCGTACATGTACAAACATGTTCAAAAACACTGATTCGTTAAAAAGATAGATGTGATGAAACTAGGTGGTAATTATTTTTAACTTTAAGCTCCACTTTCGAACTTCACCTAATTTAATCGAAGCTTTTAGGCTGTTGAATCATTAAAAAGAAACAAGTCGGTGATGTCTGTTTTCATTTACTAACTCTCTATTGTTCTTATTTGTCACTCATCTTTCTGAAACAAACTACAAAGAGAACTTTTTAATTTATCAATATAATTTTCTCTTTGAATCAGAACAAATTTGTCAACTATTTGCTCTCCTGTTGCACCATTTCCTCCCTCCAGTAGATGATCCTTGCTTCTGATTTAATTATGCCCTACCGAATACTATATCTAGGTGTAGCACATCAAGTCAAGTTGCGCACTACATGCTACACAGTGTTGTGTAGGGCTGGGTTTCGATTCAAATTTCAAGAATCGATTCGATTCCGATTCTCAAGATCTTGAATCGATTATCATTATTCGATCCGATCTGATCCGATCTTCGAGATTTAGATAATGTTAATTTCCGCCATGATAAATTTTCCACCATTTTGAATTTTGTCAACAACGTACTTTTACTAACTAGTCCTAGGTTTTTCGCCCCAAACCAGTGCAGAAATGTATAGAAATCCTATAAATGTTAAACAGCTTTAAAACCATGTATTTCCTGTTACATTGCCTGTATTGGCTGTAAATGGTCTTTTCCATCTATTATGTCAGTGGTTACATGCTTGCTAAATAAAACTTAATAGATTTTAAAGCTTTTGTGCTTTAAGGCCTTAAAGGCCTTAACCCTCTGAGGTCTGAGCTGTTTTCTGGGCCCTGGAGGTGTTCTGACATGCTCTGACATTTGTGGTTATTTCTGTTACTTGTGACATTTTCATGGCTAAAGTCTAATTACACTGTATTCAGCACAAACTCTGCTACAATAATATATCAGCAGAATGTATGTAAAAGTTTGTAGTTTTGAGATAATGACATTTATGCGTGGTTTGTGAAAATACAAAAATAAATTCTCACTGAAATAAGGTCATGAAACCCATACTGATTATTTCTTCACAAGACTTTTGAAAATTGTATCACGTAGCCTAGAATATTTGCTCTAAAACTATGTGAGAATCACCCTGACTGCTCATTCAGAAAAGACAATATATTGATTTAAAAATTTTACGACGTGTTTTGTGTTAGAAAGCAATATGCGAAGAGGCGGATCACCTCATTAATATGAAAGCTTTCCACACCTGAGAAAGACAAAGAACCTCCCTAATGGCCCTATTAGGAGCTTATCAGGGCCCATCATTCTGACCACCCTTGCACAAAGAATGAGGAGATTTAAAAAAGAATGGCTTTTAAAATTGTTTGGATTTATTTACAACACAACATAATCCAAAGATACACAACAAAAAAGCACTTATTGAAGAAAGAGACCTTTGTGCCATTCCTAAAAACATTGTACATACCTTTCATTTTCTAAGGTGTTTGATTTTCACTTTACCATGTTCATGTACAGAGACATGTACTGTGAATGTTGAAGTCAGCAGGACTCAGTGGCATCTGGGCCCTGAAAAAAAAAAAAAGTGAACATACTGATATCAAGAGAAAGGCCTGCACGATTTTGGGAATACATTTTAGATTTTTCTTGTTAAAATTGCTTTTTAAAATTCACAGAATACACACACACACTCACACAAATGTTTCCAACAATATATAATGAACACCAGGTTTGTTGTGCCTTGTAGGTATAGGCTATGCGCAGTGCTGCATAAAATAATAACAATATAGCAGCCTATATATATTTTCAAAAAGATTTCAGTAACAACTAAGCTAGAGAAAAATATATTGATTATCATGTTACTTCAAATGTTTCCATTTGTTATGATGATATGAAATGAGATAATAGTAAAAACATGAAGCCGTTTGGAGCGTTTTGCTTTTCCAAAATATGATACATTCAAACGCGATCGCGATCAAAAATATGATACATTAAAACGCGATCGCGATCAAAAATATGATACATTAAAACGCGATTGCGATCAAATATAAAACATTATGGTTTGGCCTACCATATACATAGCCTATCTACGTTTGAGCAGATATCCACAAACACAGTAACAGTAAACACGGGTCTAAATATTATAATATTCACCATATATCTAGCAACAGTTCAACTGCAATGTGAAATTTATGCAACAATAGCAAACTAATATGTAAGAATTACTTACCTTATCTTTCTTGTCTTCAAATATCGTTCTTCTTCTTCTGATGTAAATCCAATGTAAGCTCAGGCACGTCTTTCAAACTCGACGAAAAGTGAAGTGAAGTGTTTTGTTGTTGAGGTAATGAGGGCGATCGCGTTCCATGTGGAGATTTGCATGTGAATATCTTTTGCGCGAGTGGGCGTGGCCGAATTAAAAATAATTAGGAAGCGTTTGAGAAGCTGGAAATCTTGTTGGTTTTATACAAATTACTTAAACAGAGAATATTTGTTTTCGTTTTGAATCCGATCATTTAAAAGTACACACTTAAATGTTTATAAAGGTGTATGGCTCATAAATGTGTGACAAGTATTCGCTGAGTTTTGTTTCAGTTTATAGACGTGCTCAAGAAAAAAAAGTTCACCGTGACGGAGAGGCAGAACGCACACACTGTTTATTTTCTTTATTTTACAAAAGCACAATGTTTTGATTTGATTGGAAGTGGACACATACAAAAGTAGAAATACCACAGATTCTTTTTTTATATTTATTTTTTCTGTATGACCATAAATGACGGAGAAATTTAAGTTTATAGTGCTACAATGTGGAGAAAATCCAGCAAAACGCGCCGGCGCGTTTGTCGACCTCAGAGGGTTAACTGCTTGAACCCCGATAAATGCTGCTTGCAGCTTTAATTAGGGGTTCAAGCACGAAGTGCTGAAACCCTATTGTAATTGTGCTGATTTTTATTATTATTAGGGGTTCAAGCACGAAGTGCTGAAACCCTATTGTAATTGTGCTGATTTTTATTAGGGGTTCAAGCACGAAGTGCTGAAACCCTATTGTAATTGTGCTGATTTTTATTAGGGGTTCAAGCACGAAGTGCTGAAACCCTATTGTAATTGTACTGATTTTTATTAGGGGTTCAAGCACGAAGTGCTGAAACCCTATTGTAATTGTGCTGATTTTTATTATTATTAGGGGTTCAAGCACGAAGTGCTGAAACCCTATTGTAATTGTGCTGATTTTTATTATTAGGGGTTCAAGCACGAAGTGCTGAAACCCTATTGTAATTGTACTGATTTTTATTATTATTAGGGGTTCAAGCACGAAGTGCTGAAACCCTATTGTAATTGTCCTGATTTTTAGGGGTTCAAGCACGAAGTGCTGAAACCCTATTGTAATTGTGCTGATTTTTATTATTAGGGGTTCAAGCACGAAGTGCTGAAACCCTATTGTAATTGTGCTGATTTTTATTATTAGGGGTTCAAGCACGAAGTGCTGAAACCCTATTGTAATTGTACTGATTTTTATTAGGGGTTCAAGCACGAAGTGCTGAACACCTATTGTAATTGTACTGATTTTTAGGGGTTCAAGCACGAAGTGCTGAAACCCTATTGTAATTGTACTGATTTTTAGGGGTTCAAGCACGAAGTGCTGAAACCCTATTGTAATTGCTCTGATTTTTAGGGGTTCAAGCACGAAGTGCTGAAACCCTATTGTAATTGTACTGATTTTTATTATTAGGGGTTCAAGCACGAAGTGCTGAAACCCTATTGTAATTGTACTGATTTTTATTATTATTAGGGGCCAAGCACCGAAGGTGCGTAGGCACCTATTGTATCTGTTCCCGTTCTTATTATTATTAGGGGCCAAGCACCGAAGGTGCGGAGGCACCTATTGTTTTCGTTCCCGTTCTTATTATTAGGGGCCAAGCACCGAAGGTGCGGAGGCACCTATTGTTTTCGTTCCCGTTCTTATTATTATTATTAGGGGCCAAGCACCGAAGGTGCGGAGGCACCTATTGTATCTGTTCCGTTTCTTATTATTATTATTAGGGGCCAAGCACCGAAGGTGCGGAGGCACCTATTGTATCTGTTCCGTTTCTTATTATTATTATTATTATTAGGGGCCAAGCACCGAAGGTGCGGAGGCACCTATTGTTTTCGTTCGCGTTCTTATTATTATTATTATTATTATTATTATTCTTCATTGTTCCGACTGGGAGTCTATGGCAGCCCATAGAACCGATTGCGGGAAAGTTGTAATGGTTTGACATTCTGATAGAGGACAGTCCCAACATTAAAAACACCAATTTTGGTGTGTCTAAGTCATTCCCTCTAGCGCCACCAACTGTCCAAAGTTTCACTCATGTTTCTGCTAATAACTTTTGAACCACAAGGGCTAGAAACAAAATTCTTTTTTCCTCTGATTTCTGAGCTCAGGGCGATTCGATTGCACCATATGACGTCATTTTTCGTCATAATAATTTTTCCGCCATTTTGAATTTTCCGAAAAACCTACTTTTTCAAACTCCTCCTAGGCCGTTGCTCCAATTTCCACGAAAATTGAATCAGATCATCATCAGACCATGCCGACAAAAAGTTATGGAATTCGTGTTGATTCATCAAACCGTTCTCGAATACCGCGCAAACAAATTTTACGTAGCGCTTGCGAAAACAGACACAAGCCAGTATCTCCTCAACACTTTATCATATTAAGACCAAACTTGGTACATCTCATCACAAGCATGACCTGAGGCAACATGCTGCGTTTCGGCACAGTGCCACCTACTGGTCCGGAGATATGAAAAATGGCTATTTTTGCTTATAACTTCTGAATGGTTTGTCCAAAAATCATAAAAGTGGTCTCGTTAGATTCAGGGCATCATGCTGAGTCGACTGATATCCAATTTTCCCCGATCAGCCATTTTGGCTGTCGGCCATTTTGAATTATGTGCTAAAATGCTGTATTTTATGAACGCGTGAATGTATCGTTACAAAACTCGGAATGGATCATCAGCACGATGCCCTGAAGGAGCCTGAGAAGTTTCGAAACAGTGCCACCTAGTGGTGAATTTTTTTCCCCAAATGCTTCCAAATGCTTATAACTTTGGGTGTGGTCGACTTATTTTCACGAGACTCATCTCATTAGAGTCCTGAATCGTTGCTGAGTCCCACGATACCAAACATGCTAGGTTTTGCCTTACGGTTTGTGTAGCGTTGTGATTTAGCGCTTAAAAAACATTTGGCTATATCTTCGAAACCGCTAGTCCGATCGAGACGAAACCACCTTCAGAAGTTTGGAAACATAGGTCGATAGCTATACGCCAATGCCCAAATGCGAAAATATTGATGTTTAGGGGTAGTAAATTCCAATCAAAGTCATGTGTCAGTCATTTTTTACGTGTTTTTTCATATAAATGTCTATAACTCCGAAGCGAATTGAGATATTTTCACCAAAATCGACACACATATGTACGAGCTCACTCTGAGGACATGTAAAAAAATGGTGGGACTCAGCCTCTTGGTAGCGCTATAATAGAACAAAACATGAAATTCCCATTGACTTCAATACAGTTTTGTGAAATAAAATGCTATACTAAACAAATGCATTGGTGTAATATTACGAAACTCAAAATGTGCCATCAGCACCATTCCCTGAAGGTACCCAAAATATTTCAAGACAGTGCCACCTAGTGGTCAAAAGTTATAACAACATTTCCATAAAGGCTAATAACTTTTGAATAAATCTGACTACTGAAATGCCACTGGTCTTAATAGATTCCTTGGGTCAAGCCGAGAACATAGATACCAAGTTTTCCTTATTTGGCCAAACTTCCTGTCCGCCATCTTGATTTTCATTCAAAACCTACTTTTTCGAACTCCTCCTAGACCGTTTGTCCGATTTTCACCAAAATCGAATCGTATCATCTCCAGACTGTGCTGACTAAAAGTTATGGATTTCGTGTCTATAGACGAAACCGTTTTCGTATAGCGTAGCAGCAAACTTGAGGCATGATGCTAAAAGCACTATTCAGGCTTTATCTCTGCAATGCCTTGACATATTGACACCAAACTTTGTATGTGTCATTGTCACTTCACTCTGACCACATCACATCACATTTGTAACTGCGCCACCTATTGGTCGAAAGTGATAATCCATTAAATCATATTTTGAATGACTTTTTATATGATTTTTCAGCCATTTCGCCTAAAATCCTCTTTAAATGTATTTAATTGCTCATTGTTGCAGATGGTCTGACACCTTCAGCCATGTTGGCATATCCTGTCATCTGCTTGCGCTTGGCCCCGATAATTGCTGCTTGCAGCTATATTTATTATTATTATTCTTCCGCCATGGGAGTCTATGGCAGCCCATAGAACCGATTGCGGGAAAGTTGTTTTGGTTTGACATTCTGATAGAGGACCGTCTCAACATTAAATACACCAATTTTGGTGTTTCTAAGTCATTCCCTCTAGCGCCACCACCTGTCCAAAGTTTCACTTTTATTTTGCTAATAACTTTTGAACCGTAAGGCCAATCAGCGAAATTCTTTTTTCCTCTGATTCCTGAGCTCATGGCGATTCGATTGCACCCTATGACGTCATTTGCCGTCATAAAAATATGGCCGCCATCTTGAATTTTCAAAAAAAGCTACTTTTTCGAACTCGTCCTAGACGGTTTGTCCGATTTGCACGAAAATTGAACCAGATCATCTTCAGGTAGTGCTGACAAAAAGTTATGGAATTCAAATGGATTCGTCAAACCGTTTTCAATAAACGCACAAATACATTTTACGTAGCGCTAGCAAAAACAGTCGTAAGGCCGTATCTCCGCAACGGTTTATCGTATTCAGACCAAACTTGGTACTTGTACTCACAAGCATGACCTGAGGCTACATGCTGTGTTTCGGCGCAGCGCCACCTACTGGTCCGGAGATATGAAAAATGGCTATTTTTGCTTATAACTTCTGAACAGTTTGTCCAAAAATCATACAATTGGTCTCGTTAGATTCAGGGCAACATGCCGAGTCGACTGATATCCAATTTTGCCATATCGGTCATTTTGGCTGTCGGCCATTTTGAATTTTGTGCTAAAATTCTGTATTTTATGAACGCATGAACGGATTGTTACGAAACGTGGTATGGGTCATCAGCACGATGCCCTGAATGAGCCTGAGAAGTTTCGAAACAGCGCCACCTAGTGGTGAATTTTTTTTTCCAAATGCTTATAACTTTGGGTGTGGTCGACTTATTTTCACGAAACTCATCTTTTTAGACTCCTGAATCGTTGCCGAGTCCTACGATACCAAACATGCTAGGTTTCGCCTTACGGTTTGTGTAGCGTTGTGATTTAGCGCTTAAAAAACATTTGGCTATATCTTTGAAACCGCTAGTCCGATCGAGACGAAACCACCGTCAGAAGTTTGGAAACATAGGTCGATAGCTATACGCCAATGCCCAAATGCGAAAATATTGATGTTTAGGGGTACTAATTTCCAATCAAAGTCATGTGTCAGTCATTTTTTTCGTGTTTTTTCATATAAATGTCTATAACTCCGAAGCGAATTGAGATATTTTCACCAAAATTGACACACATATGTATGGGCTCACTCTGAGGACACGTAAAAAAAATTGTGGGACTGAGCCTCTTGGTGGCGCTATAATTGAACAAAATATGAAATTCCCATTGACTTCAATACAGTTTTGTGAAATAAAATGCTATACTAAACAAATGCATTGGTGTAATATTACGAAACTCAGATTGTGTCATCAGCACCATCCCCTGAAGGCAACCAAAATATTTCAAGACAGCGCCACCTAGTGGTCAAAAGTTATAACAAAATTTCCAAAAAGGCTAATAACTTTTGAATACATCTGGCTATTGAAATGCCACTGGTCTTAATAGATTCCTTGGGTCAAGCCGAGAACATAGATACCAAGTTTTCCTTATTTGGCCAAACTTCCTGTCCGCCATCTTGATTTTCATTCAAAACCTACTTTTTCGAACTCCTCCTAGACCGTTTGTCCGATTTTCACCAAAATCGAATCGTATCATCTCCAGACTGTGCCGACAAAAAGTTATGGATTTCGTGTCGATTGATGAAACCGTTTTCGTATAGCACAGCAGCAAAGTTGAGGCATGATGCCAAAATGACTATTCAGGCTTTATATCTGCAATGCCTCGACATATTGACACAAAACTTTGTATGTGTCACTGTCTCCTTACTCTGACCACACCACATCAATTTCGTAACAGCGCCACCTTTTGGTCAAAAGTGACAATCCATTAAATCATATTTTGAATCACTTTTTACATGATTTTTCAGCCATTTCGCCTAAAATCCTCTTTAAATGTCTTTAATTGCTCATTGTTGCAGTTGGTCTGACACTTTCAGACATGTTGGCATGTCTTGTCGTCTTATTCTGCTTGGCCCCGGTAATTGCTGCTTGCAGCTATATTTATTAGGGGCCAAGCACCGAAGGTGCGGAGGCACCTATTGTATCTGTTCCGTTTCTTATTATTATTATTATTATTATTATTATTATTATTATTATTATTATTATTCTTCCGCCATGGGAGTCTATGGCAGCCCATAGAACCGATTGCGGGAAAGTTGTTTTGGTTTGACATTCTGATAGAGGACCGTCTCAACATTAAATACACCAATTTTGGTGTTTCTAAGTCATTCCCTCTAGCGCCACCACCTGTCCAAAGTTTCACTTTTATTTTGCTAATAACTTTTGAACCAAAAGGCCAATCAGCGAAATTCTTTTTTCCTCTGATTCCTGAGCTCATGGCGATTCGATTGCACCCTATGACGTCATTTGCCGTCATAAAAATATGGCCGCCATCTTGAATTTTCAAAAAAAGCTACTTTTTCGAACTCGTCCTAGACGGTTTGTCCGATTTGCACGAAAATTGAACCAGATCATCTTCAGGTAGTGCTGACAAAAAGTTATGGAATTCAAATGGATTCGTCAAACCGTTTTCAATAAACGCACAAATACATTTTACGTAGCGCTAGCAAAAACAGTCGTAAGGCCGTATCTCCGCAACGGTTTATCGTATTCAGACCAAACTTGGTACTTGTACTCACAAGCATGACCTGAGGCTACATGCTGTGTTTCGGCGCAGCGCCACCTACTGGTCCGGAGATATGAAAAATGGCTATTTTTGCTTATAACTTCTGAACAGTTTGTCCAAAAATCATACAATTGGTCTTGTTAGATTCAGGGCAACATGCCGAGTCGACTGATATCCAATTTGACCATATCGGTCATTTTGGCTGTCGGCCATTTTGAATTTTGTGCTAAAATTCTGTATTTTATGAACGCATGAACGGATTGTTACGAAACGTGGTATGGGTCATCAGCACAATGCCCTGAATGAGCCTGAGAAGTTTCGAAACAGCGCCACCTAGTGGTGAATTTTTTTTTTCAAATGCTTATAACTTTGGGTGTGGTCGACTTATTTTCACGAAACTCATCTTTTTAGACTCCTGAATCGTTGCCGAGTCCTACGATACCAAACATGCTAGGTTTCGCCTTACGGTTTGTGTAGCGTTGTGATTTAGCGCTTAAAAAACATTTGGCTATATCTTTGAAACCGCTAGTCCGATCGAGACGAAACCACCGTCAGAAGTTTGGAAACATAGGTCGATAGCTATACGCCAATGCCCAAATGCGAAAATATTGATGTTTAGGGGTACTAATTTCCAATCAAAGTCATGTGTCAGTCATTTTTTTCGTGTTTTTTCATATAAATGTCTATAACTCCGAAGCGAATTGAGATATTTTCACCAAAATTGACACACATATGTATGGGCTCACTCTGAGGACACGTAAAAAAAATTGTGGGACTGAGCCTCTTGGTGGCGCTATAATTGAACAAAATATGAAATTCCCATTGACTTCAATACAGTTTTGTGAAATAAAATGCTATACTAAACAAATGCATTGGTGTAATATTACGAAACTCAGATTGTGTCATCAGCACCATCCCCTGAAGGCAACCAAAATATTTCAAGACAGCGCCACCTAGTGGTCAAAAGTTATAACAAAATTTCCAAAAAGGCTAATAACTTTTGAATAAATCTGGCTATTGAAATGCCACGGGTCTTAATAGATTCCTTGGGTCAAGCCGAGAACATAGATACCAAGTTTTCCTTATTTGGCCAAACTTCCTGTCCGCCATCTTGATTTTCATTCAAAACCTACTTTTTCGAACTCCTCCTAGACCGTTTGTCCGATTTTCACTAAAATCGAATCGTATCATCTCCAGACTGTGCCGACAAAAAGTTATGGATTTCGTGTCGATTGATGAAACCGTTTTCGTATAGCACAGCAGCAAAGTTGAGGCATGATGCCAAAATGACTATTCAGGCTTTATATCTGCAATGCCTCGACATATTGACACAAAACTTTGTATGTGTCACTGTCTACTTACTCTGACCACACCACATCAATTTCGTAACAGCGCCACCTTTTGGTCAAAAGTGACAATCCATTAAATCATATTTTGAATCACTTTTTACATGATTTTTCAGCCATTTCGCCTAAAATCCTCTTTAAATGTCTTTAATTGCTCATTGTTGCAGTTGGTCTGACACTTTCAGACATGTTGGCATGTCTTGTCGTCTTATTCTGCTTGGCCCCGGTAATTGCTGCTTGCAGCTATATTTATTATTATTATTATTATTCTTCCGCCATGGGAGTCTATGGCAGCCCATAGAACCGATTGCGGGAAAGTTGTTTTGGTTTGACATTCTGATAGAGGACCGTCTCAACATTAAATACACCAATTTTGGTGTTTCTAAGTCATTCCCTCTAGCGCCACCACCTGTCCAAAGTTTCACTTTTATTTTGCTAATAACTTTTGAACCGTAAGGCCAATCAGCGAAATTCTTTTTTCCTCTGATTCCTGAGCTCATGGCGATTCGATTGCACCCTATGACGTCATTTGACGTCATAAAAATATGGCCGCCATCTTGAATTTTCAAAAAAAGCTACTTTTTCGAACTCGTCCTAGACGGTTTGTCCGATTTGCACGAAAATTGAACCAGATCATCTTCAGGTAGTGCTGACAAAAAGTTATGGAATTCAAATGGATTCGTCAAACCGTTTTCAATAAACGCACAAATACATTTTACGTAGCGCTAGCAAAAACAGTCGTAAGGCCGTATCTCCGCAACGGTTTATCATATTCAGACCAAACTTGGTACTTGTACTCACAAGCATGACCTGAGGCTACATGCTGTGTTTCGGCGCAGCGCCACCTACTGGTCCGGAGTTATGAAAAATGGCTATTTTTGCTTATAACTTCTGAACAGTTTGTCCAAAAATCATACAATTGGTCTCGTTAGATTCAGGGCAACATGCCGAGTCGACTGATATCCAATTTGACCATATCGGTCATTTTGGCTGTCGGCCATTTTGAATTTTGTGCTAAAATTCTGTATTTTATGAACGCATGAACAGATTGTTACGAAACGTGGTATGGGTCATCAGCACAATGCCCTGAATGAGCCTGAGAAGTTTCGAAACAGCGCCACCTAGTGGTGAATTTTTTTTTTCAAATGCTTATAACTTTGGGTGTGGTCGACTTATTTTCACGAAACTCATCTTTTTAGACTCCTGAATCGTTGCCGAGTCCTACGATACCAAACATGCTAGGTTTTGCCTTACGGTTTGTGTAGCGTTGTGATTTAGCGCTTAAAAAACATTTGGCTATATCTTTGAAACCGCTAGTCCGATCGAGACGAAACCACCGTCAGAAGTTTGGAAACATAGGTCGATAGCTATACGCCAATGCCCAAATGCGAAAATATTGATGTTTAGGGGTACTAATTTCCAATCAAAGTCATGTGTCAGTCATTTTTTTCGTGTTTTTTCATATAAATGTCTATAACTCCGAAGCGAATTGAGATATTTTCACCAAAATTGACACACATATGTATGGGCTCACTCTGAGGACACGTAAAAAAAATTGTGGGACTGAGCCTCTTGGTGGCGCTATAATTGAACAAAATATGAAATTCCCATTGACTTCAATACAGTTTTGTGAAATAAAATGCTATACTAAACAAATGCATTGGTGTAATATTACGAAACTCAGATTGTGTCATCAGCACCATCCCCTGAAGGCAACCAAAATATTTTAAGACAGCGCCACCTAGTGGTCAAAAGTTATAACAAAATTTCCAAAAAGGCTAATAACTTTTGAATAAATCTGGCTATTGAAATGCCACGGGTCTTAATAGATTCCTTGGGTCAAGCCGAGAACATAGATACCAAGTTTTCCTTATTTGGCCAAACTTCCTGTCCGCCATCTTGATTTTCATTCAAAACCTACTTTTTCGAACTCCTCCTAGACCGTTTGTCCGATTTTCACCAAAATCGAATCGTATCATCTCCAGACTGTGCCGACAAAAAGTTATGGATTTCGTGTCGATTGATGAAACCGTTTTCGTATAGCACAGCAGCAAAGTTGAGGCATGATGCCAAAATGACTATTCAGGCTTTATATCTGCAATGCCTCGACATATTGACACAAAACTTTGTGTCACTGTCTCCTTACTCTGACCACACCACATCAATTTCGTAACAGCGCCACCTTTTGGTCAAAAGTGACAATCCATTAAATCATATTTTGAATCACTTTTTACATGATTTTTCAGCCATTTCGCCTAAAATCCTCTTTAAATGTCTTTAATTGCTCATTGTTGCAGTTGGTCTGACACTTTCAGACATGTTGGCATGTCTTGTCGTCTTATTCTGCTTGGCCCCGGTAATTGCTGCTTGCAGCTATATTTATTATTATTATTCTTCCTTCTTCCGACTGGGAGTCTATGGCAGCCCATAGAACCGATTGCGGGAAAGTTGTTTTGGTTTGACATTCTGATAGAGGACCGTCTCAACATTAAATACACCAATTTTGGTGTTTCTAAGTCATTCCCTCTAGCGCCACCACCTGTCCAAAATTTCACTTTTATTTTGCTAATAACTTTTGAACCGTAAGGCCAATCAGCGAAATTCTTTTTTCCACTGATTCCTGAGCTCATGGCGATTCGATTGCACCCTATAACGTCATTTGCCGTCATAAAAATATGGCCACCATCTTGAATTTTCAAAAAAAGCTACTTTTTCGAACTCGTCCTAGACGGTTTGTCCGATTTGCACGAAAATTGAACCAGATCATCTTCAGGTAGTGCTGACAAAAAGTTATGGAATTCAAATGGATTCGTCAAACCGTTTTCGATAAACGCACGAATACATTTTACGTAGCGCTAGCAAAAACAGTCGTAAGGCCGTATCTCCGCAACGGTTTATCGTATTCAGACCAAACTTGGTACTTGTACTCACAAGCATGACCTGAGGCTACATGCTGTGTTTCGGCGCAGCGCCACCTACTGGTCCGGAGATATGAAAAATGGCTATTTTTGCTTATAACTTCTGAACAGTTTGTCCAAAAATCATACAATTGGTCTCGTTAGATTCAGGGCAACATGCCGAGTCGACTGATATCCAATTTGACCATATCGGTCATTTTGGCTGTCGGCCATTTTGAATTTTGTGCTAAAATTCTGTATTTTATGAACGCATGAACGGATTGTTACGAAACGTGGTATGGGTCATCAGCACAATGCCCTGAATGAGCCTGAGAAGTTTCGAAACAGCGCCACCTAGTGGTGAAATTTTTTTTTCAAATGCTTATAACTTTGGGTGTGGTCGACTTATTTTCACGAAACTCATCTTTTTAGACTCCTGAATCATTGCCGAGTCCTACGATACCAAACATGCTAGGTTTTGCCTTACGGTTTGTGTAGCGTTGTGATTTAGCGCTTAAAAAACATTTGGCTATATCTTTGAAACCGCTAGTCCGATCGAGACGAAACCACCGTCAGAAGTTTGGAAACATAGGTCGATAGCTATACGCCAATGCCCAAATGCGAAAATATTGATGTTTAGGGGTACTAATTTCCAATCAAAGTCATGTGTCAGTCATTTTTTTCGTGTTTTTTCATATAAATGTCTATAACTCCGAAGCAAATTGAGATTTTTGCACCAAAATCGACACATATATGTATGGGCTCACTCTGAGGACACATAAAAAAAATGGTGGGACTGAGCCTCTTGGTGGCGCTATAATAGAACAAAACATGAAATTCCCATTGACTTCAATGCAGTTTTGTGAAATAAAATGCTATACTAAACAAATGCATTGGTGTAATATTACGAAACTCAGAATGTGCCATCAGCACCATCCCCTGAAGGTACCCAAAATATTTAGAGACAGCGCCACCTAGTGGTCAAAAGTTATAACAACATTTCCAAAACTGCTAATAACTTTTGAATACATCGGCCTATGTAAATGCCACTGGTCTTAATAGATTCCTTGGGTCAAGCTGAGAACATAGATACCAAATTTTCCTTATTTGGTCAAACTTCTTGTCCGCCATCTTGATTTTCATTCAAAACCTACTTTTTCGAACTCCTCCTAGACCGTTTGTCCGATTTTCACCAAAATCGAATCGTATCATCTCCAGACCGTGCCGACTAAAAGTTATGGATTTCGTGTCGATAGACGAAACCGTTTTCGTATAGCGCAGCAGCAAAGTTGAGGCATGATGCTAATAGCATTAATTAAGGCTTTATCTCTGCAATGCCTTGACATATTGACACCAAACTTTGTATGTGTCATTGTAACTTCACTCTGACCACATCACATCAGTTTTGTAACTGCGCCACCTATTGGTCGAAAGTGATAATCCATCAAATCATATTTTTATTTATTGTTTCTATGATTTTTCAGGCATTTTGCCTAAAATCCTCTTTAAATGTCTTTAATTGCTCATTGTTGCAGTTGGTCTGACACTTTCAGACATGTCGGCATGTCTTGTCGTCTTATTCAGCTTGGCCCCGGTAATGGCTGCTTGCAGCTATATTTATTAGGGGTTCAAGCACGAAGTGCTGAAACCCTATTGTAATTGTACTGATTTTTATTATTAGGGGTTCAAGCACGAAGTGCTGAAACCCTATTGTAATTGTGCTGATTTTTATTATTATTATTATTATTATTATTCTGCCGTAAAACGCATCGTGCAGCCCAAACCGTAAGAGCTGGAACTTTGAAACTTTGACAGATGGTAGTACAAAAATCGAGGAAAGGTTCAGAGATTATGACCCCGATTGGCCCATAGGTGGCGCTATAACAACCAAAAGCGCGAAACTGCTCATAACTCCTAGACCGTATGGCGTAGACTCAAGTGTCTTATATCATTGGAAAGCTGGATGCCTGACGAACAAAACGTATATCTCCGATTTTATTTCCGCCATGATAGATTTTCCGCCATTTTGAATTTTGTCAAAAATCTACTTTTGCGAACTAGTCCCTGGTTTTTTGCCCGATTGGAACCAAACTAGTGCAGAAATGTTCTCTGGAGACTGAATATCAATAATTATCGAAAAAAAGTGGAAATTTCGATTCACGGTCGCTAAGGGGCGCCAAAACGTACGTTGTGGGAGGGGCCTATTTTACTAAAATGGCTATAACTCCCGATGTAAATGAGGTATCTTCACCAAACTTGGTACACATGTGTATGAGCTTACTCTGGGGTCACAGTAAAAAAATCGCGACGATTGGCCTCATGGTGGCGCTATAAAATGAAAAAAAACATAAAACAGGCTATAACCACCTGACCGTTAGTCCGATTGACTTGAAAATTGGTATGCAGTGTCTTGGTCCAAGGTGCCATGTATGTGTATGAGGACATTGGCGTATCTCAAAAAACATGGCCGCCATCGGCCAACGAAGTTTGAGCACCTATTAGACAAGGTTAACGGAGGCCGATCGGAACGAAACTCAATGGGCATGTTCGGCTCATGGCCCTAAAGGTCTGTAAGAATTTTGAAAGAAATCGGCCACTAGTTGGCGCTAACGAGTTTTACGGCTCTGTAATCACGTGGTGTTACAAATATCCACACAATATGCATATCATTTGATAGATCTCCTCATCCTGAACAACTTTGCCTCAAGAACCATTGCTGTCAATCAAACTGTTCATTAATTATTCATTAATATGTTAAAAACCTACTTTTGCGAACTAGTCCTAGGTTTTTTGCCCGATCGGAACCAGACCAGTGTAGGACAATTCTCTGGACTCTCTAGATCAATAATTATCAAAAAAAAGTTGAACTTTTGCATTTGGATGGCTGTAATAGGGTCATTTATAAAACGGGCGTGTCAAAATACATTAAAAAGCCTATAAATCCTAAATAAAAACTCAGAACTTCACAAAAATTGGTCAGCATATGTGACATAACATCATTAACAAGCATGAAAAATTCTATGGAGATCGGACGATAGTTGGCGCTATAACTGTTAAAACGCTTTAAAACCATATATTTCCTATGGTAAATTGCCTGTATTTGCTGTAAATGATGTCTTCTATCTTTTATCATATAATGTTCATATCATAATGTTCAAAACCAGTGCAGCACAATTCTCTGAACTCTCTAGATCAATAATTATCAGAAAAAAAGTTTAACTTCTTCAAAAGGTGATTTTATATGAATATAATGACATATTAAGCCAATAAGTGGTATTTTACTGCCCCCTGCTGTCATTTCATCATACTACTCCCTAATATTGTTATAAAATTCATATTTAGACTTTTTAAAATCATTATTTTAACATTTACAATCACATTTTGTCAAAACTCATCTATTGAGTATTACTATTGACAATTGTGTTACACTGAGATATGGAAATGGACGAAAGTAAATGAATGAAATGAAACGAAAGTATAACGGCATTTAAGCCACGCCCCCGAATACAAATCCATTCATAACTCTAAAACGGAAAGTCGTTGCGCGCTCAAATTTTGATGGTGAGGACCTCTCCGGGCTCTTGATCGAAAC
Organism: Scardinius erythrophthalmus; assembly: GCF_964197995.2. Lineage (NCBI taxonomy): Eukaryota > Metazoa > Chordata > Actinopteri > Cypriniformes > Leuciscidae > Scardinius > Scardinius erythrophthalmus. The sequence goes on from NC_138242.1 coordinate 11,560,805, forward strand.
GTGTCGTCGCGGGCCTCGGGAGCGCGCCCCCCGCGCATCGCGAATCCGCGGGACCCCCGATTTTGAACGGCCATTACTCCCGACCCAGACCACCCCGAACATTGTGTGAGAGCTCGTTGGAAAGGGCGCGTCCTTGGCTAGCTTCGATTCAAATGTGGTGTTATTTGCCCTGGGCATTCCAGAGATAATAGCCCGAACAGATATGCCTTATAACAGTCATAACTCCCAGCCCCAATCGCCCAAAAACACATTGATGGTCTCATTCAACAGGGCTCCTCAAGCACTATCTATGCTCTGAGTTTCAGAATTTTTCGCCTTTTGGTTCCTGAGATATAAGTAAAAAAACAAATTCCCATTCATTCAAACACTTCAACTGTAAAATGTAAGCTATAATACCACTGTTGTCCACTAGAGGGAGCAGCAGGATTACGCATGATCTTTTAATTCGCTTCAGTATTGGAAATAAACAAATGCTTTAAGAAGCAATCTTTTTTATTATGATGTTTTTTTTATTATTATGATATTTGTATATATTTTTTTTTTTTTATTATGATTATGAACGGTTTGATTGACATTAGTGATTCTTGAGGCAAAGTTGTTCAAGATGAGGAGATGAAGATATTTTCACAATATCACATCCTAAAAACATTGAAAACATATTTGTCTTTGTGTGTGTGTGTGTGTGTGTGTGTGTGTGTGTGTGTGTGTGTGTGTGTGTGTGTGTGTGTGGGTTTGTGTGTGTGTCTGTGTGTGTGTAAGCATGCTTAATGGAAAGAACATGAAGAAACTGCTTTGTTTTACTGGTGGATAAAAAAGTATTTCAAATGAAAGTGAGTCAATTAGTGGTCTTCTACTGCCCTCTGCAGGACATTCTACTTAATAAAATATTTTCATCTGTGCTTTTGCATTAGTTTTTGGACTATATCAAATTACTTGCATGAAAATCACCTATTATAACACAGTCATGTTTTGTCAAAGTTTATCACTTCATTTTTACTGAGCTCTCAGTTTGAACAATTCTGCCTCTCAGTGATTAATTTGAAATCTGAAAATGGTGTTATACAGAGGAGATTTGCAATTATCATTTTGTTACCTATCTTTTATTTTAAATATCTCCATCTACAACAAAATGTGTGTGCATGTGTGTGTTCAAGCATGGTTAGTGTATTAAGTATTATTGTTTAAGTATTATTGTTTTCATTTACATTTTAACCACCAGAAGAAGAACACTCATTGGTTCATTCTGCTCACTAAAATATTATTTTTAATTTTTTTTTCCATTTGAAATATTGTTTAAACTTAATAAAATCATTAAAATAACATTTCAAATCATATTTTGTCTGTTTATAAATCCCACAGACTCACATTGGCTGCAATACTAATGTTTTTGTAAAACACAGACCTGATAGTCTAATCTGTGTGTATTGTGCATATATTATTGATATTATTACTATTGCAAATCATGTTATTGTAACTCATATCTTAATAGAATATTATTTGTAATTTTAATTCTTTATTTCTTAATTGTTTTTTTATGATTACTACAGATATTATCACCAAAGATATCAACTACACCTTCACTTTTAGTATTGACACGCTGCACACACAGCACAATCACACACTCACTAATGCATTCAAATAAATGTAATCTTACTGTGCTACTTTATTTGTACATGATTAGAATGAACAGAAATCTAAGACTATTTTTCTTCTTTTGTTAAAGCCATTTCAGACTCCAAGTAAGCATTATATTACTAATCATCTATTTTACAGGTGCCATACAATTGAAAACTGTATTTATCTTGGCATAGTTGAATGATAAGAGTTCTGGACATGGAACTGACATACCGTGAGCCTCAAACACCATTGTTTCCTCCTTCTTGTGTAAATCTCCTGTTTGCAAAAGACCGCTGAAAAATGAGTGAATCCCACCATAACACCGACTGTGACGTTGGAGTCAGGATCATTAATATTTATACCCCCCAAATTTGCATTTTCCAGTCCATGTTCTAGGCCAGGCAGTGTTAATGTGGACCTGCACAGCCGAATCATCAGAAGATCTGCAGGTATTGTGAAGAAGCAAGCAAGGACAATAGTGAAAATGGCAGATCATGGATATAAATGTTATGTCTGAGGCTGTGCTGTGGATTTGAGAACTTTTCATTCCCTTCCCACAAAACTGTCAACAGGCATGGTTGATGTTTACAACAGGATACCTCACCATTTTAATTCAAAGCTGTTAGTTTGCTCTTAACGGAGGCCGATCAGAACGAAACTCGATGGGCATGTTCGACTCGTGGCCCTAGAGGTCTGTAAGAATTTTGAAAAATCAGCCACTAGTTGACGCTAACAGGTTTTACGGCTATGTAATCACGTGATGCATATCATTTGATAGATCTCCTCATACTGAACAACTTTGCCTCAAGAACTACTGCTGTCAATCAATTTGTTCATTAAATACTTGCTATTATGTTAAAAACCTACTTTTGCGAACTAGTCCTAGGTTTTTCGCCCGATCGGAAATATACCAGTGCAGTACAATTCTCTGGAAGCTCTAGATTATTAATTATATAAAAAACTTTAACTTTACCCATTGGGTAGCCATAACAGGATCATTTAGAAAATGGGTATGGCAAAAAACACTCAAAAGCCTGTAAATCCTAAACAAAAACTCAGACAACTCACTAGACTGCCTTATGTGCTTAAAGACCCTAAATGCTTGAACCCCGCTAAATGCTGCTTGCAGCTTTAATTAGGGGTTCAAGCACGAAGTGCTGAAACCCTATTGTAATTGTGCTGATTTTTATTATTATTAGGGGTTCAAGCACGAAGTGCTGAAACCCTATTGTAATTGTGCTGATTTTTATTATTATTATTATTATTATTATTCTGCCGTAAAACGCATCGTGCAGCCCAAACCGTAAGGGCTAGAGCTTTGAAACTTTGCCATATGGTAGTACAAAAATCGAGGAGAGGTTATCAAATTATGACCCCGATTGGCCCATAGGTGGCGCTATAGCAACCAAAAGCGCAAAACTTCTCATAACTCCTAGACCGTAAGTCTTAGACTCAAGTGTCTTATATCATTGGAAAGCTGGACGCCTGACGAACAAAACGTATATCTCCGATTTTATTTCCGCCATGATAGATTTTCCGCCATTTTGAATTTTGTCAAAAATCTACTTTTGCGAACTAGTCCCTGGTTTTTTGCCCGATCGGAACCAAACCAGTGCAGAATTGTTCTCTGGAGTCTGAATATCAATAATTATCAAAAAAAAGTTGAAATTTCGATTCACGGTCGCTAGGGGGTGCAAAATTAACGTTGTGGGAGGAGCCTATTTTACTAAAATGGCTATAACTCCAGAAGTAAAAGAGGTATTTTCACCAAACTTGGTACACATGTGTAAGAGGTCAATCTGAGGTCACGGTAAAAAAATCGCGGAGATTGGCCACATGGTGGCGCTATAACATGAAAAAAACATAAAACAGGCTATAACCACCTGACCGTTAGTCCGATTGACTTGAAAATTGGTATGCAGTGTCTTGGTCCAAGGTGCCATGTATGTCTATGAGGACATTGGCGTATCTCAAAAAACATGGCCGCCATCGGCCAATGAAGTTTTAGCACCGATTAGACAAGGTTAACGGAGGCCGATCGGAACGAAACTCGATGGGCATGTTCGTCTTATGGCCCTAGAGGTCTGTAAGAATTTTGAAACAAATCGGCCACTAGTTGGCGCTAACGAGTTTTATGGCTCTGTAATCACGTGGTGTTACACTCATCCACACAATATGCATATCATTTGATAGATCTGCTCATGCTGAACAACTTTGCCTCAAGAACCATTGCTGTCAATCAAACCGTTCATTAAATATTCACGAATATGTCTAAAACCTACTTTTGCGAACTAGTCCTAGGTTTTTCACCCGATCGGAACCAGACCAGTCTAGGACAATTCTCTGGACTCTCTAGATCAATAATTATCAAAAAAAAGTTGAACTTTTGCATTTGGATGGCTGTAATAGGGTCATTTATAAAATGGGCGTGGCAAAATACAGTCAAAAGCCTATAAATCATAAATGAAAATGCAGAACTTCACAAAAATTGGTCAGCGTATGTGACATAACATCTTTAACAAGCATGCAAAATTTTATGGAGATCGGACGATAGGTGGCGCTGTAACTGTTAAAAAGCTTTAAAACCATATATTTCCTATGGTAAACTGCCTGTATTGGCTGTAAATGGTCTTTTCCATCTCTGATCATATAATTTTCATATCATAATGTTCAAAACTAGTGCAATACAATTATTTGGACTCACTAGATCAATAATTGTCAGAAAAAGTTGAACTACTTCATTTGGATAGCTATAATAGGTTCACTTCATAATGTAGCCTTTACCAAGTGTCCCCGAAAGCCTATATCTCTTTAATGAATTACTCAGACCTTCTTAAAAACAAGTCAGAACATGTGAAATATCACTCTAAACATGCATGAAAATTTTCAGACAGATCGGACAAAATTTGCCTCTATAACAGTTAAAAAGGTGAATATAATGGCATGTTAAGCCAATAAGTGGTATTTTACTGCCCCCTGCTGTTTAAAATAGGAATTTTGTCATATTGTTCTATAATTTATATTTAGACTTTATAAAATCCCTATTTTAACATTTACAATTACATTTAGTCAAAATCTATCTGTTAAAGTATTAGTACTGACAGTTTGATCACATCATATAGTTCAAATGTCTGTATCTACAACATAATGTGTGTGTGTAGTCTTAGGTTTCTGAATAAATTCTGAATCGTCTGATTAATAGCTTACAAAGACTTTGTGAAATGTTTATTGACCATTCAAATATATTTTCATAATGACATATCCCAATAGCATTGAAAAAACAACAACAACAACATTTGTCTTTGTGTGTGTGTGTGTGTGTGTGTGTGTGTGTGTGTGTGTGTGTGTGTGTGTGTGTGTAAGCATGCATTAAGTTAAAATGGTAAAACTGGTTTGCTTTTGTCACAGTTGTGTTCTGTCTGAGTATTGTTGTCTCTGATCACATGTCTTCCTTTGTTCTGTTTTCCCGCCACTCCTTGGTTTCCACGGTAACTGTCATTTAGTGCATCTGTCACACCTGTTTCCTCGTTAGTCTTGTCAGCTGTGTCTTGTTTCCCTGATCAGTTCTCCCATGTATTTAAGCCCTGAGTGTTGCCTTGTTCTTTGTCAGTTCTATGCTGTAATTAGAGTGTGTTGCTGCCTGTTCCGATATCCTGAGTTTAATTCCTATTAAACCTGCATCTTGTATGTTCATCCTTGTCTCCGCGTGCCTTCCTGCAACCATTCCGTGTTTAGCTTTAGTGGAGAAAACTGGTGAAAATAATGAAATTTAAAGTGAAACTGAGCCAATAAGTGGTCTTCTAGTGCCCTCTGCTGGCCATTCTACTTATTAATGAAGTCTTTTCACAGGTGATTTTGCGTCACTCTAGACACTTATAAAATCACTTATATAACAATAACTATTATAACAAAATCATATTTTGTCAGTGTTTATCACTTCATTTGCACTGACACTTCACGTGTTGTAAATCATGGTAAATCACGCTAGAAACATGGTAAATCATAGTAAATAAATCTAAAATGTGGTGTATCAAGGTAAATCATGCTAGAATCCTGATAAATCATTCTAGAACGTGGTATATTATGGTAAATCATGCTAGAACAGGGTAAATAATGGTAAACCATGGTAAATCATGCTAGAATGTGGTATATCATGGTAAATCATGCTAGAACATGGTAAATCAAGGTAAACTAAGATAAATTCATGGTAAACTATGCTAGAACAGGGTAAATCATGGTAAACCATGGTAAATCATGGTAAACCATGGTAAATCATGATAAACTATGGTAAATCATGCTACAGTGTGGTATATCATGGTAAATCATGCTAGAATATGGTAAATCAAGGTAAACTAAGATAAATTCATGGTCAACTATGCTAGAACAGGGTAAATCATGGTAAATCATGGTAAATCATGCTAAAACATGGTATTTTCCATCTATGATGTCAGTGGTTACCTGCTTGCTAAATAAAACTTGATGTCTTTTGATGTTTTTGTGCTTAAAGGCCTTAAAGGCCTTAACTGCTTGAACCCCGATAAATGCTGCTTGCAGCTTTAATTATTATTATTATTATTCTGCCGTAAAACGCATCGTGCAGCCCAAACCGTAAGGGCTAGAGCTTTGAAACTTTGCCATATGGTAGTACAAAAATCGAGGAGAGGTTATCAAATTATGACCCCGATTGGCCCATAGGTGGCGCTATAGCAACCAAAAGCGCGAAACTGCTCATAACTCCTAGACCGTAAGTCATAGACTCAAGTGTCTTATATCATTGGAAAGCTGGACGCCTGACGAACAAAACGTATATCTCCGATTTTATTTCCGTCATGATAGATTTTCCGCCATTTTGAATTTTGTCGAAAACCTACTTTTGCGAACTAGTCCCTGGTTTTTTGCCCGATCGGAACCAAACCAGTGCAGAATTGTTCTGTGGAGTCTGAAGATCAATAATTATCGAAAAAAAGTTGAAATTTCGATTCACGGTCGCTAGGGGGTGCAAAATTAACGTTGTGGGAGGAGCCTATTTTACTAAAATGGCTATAACTCAAGAAGTAATTCAGTAAACTTCACCAAACTTGGTAAACATGTGTAGAAGGTCAATCTGAGGTCACAGTAAAAAAAATGCGTCGATTGGCCACATGGTGGCGCTATAAAACAAAAAAAACATGTAGACACCTGACCGTTAGTCCGATTGACTTGAAATTTGGTATGCAGTGTCTTGGCCCAAGGGGCCATGTATGTCTAAAAGGATATTGGCATATCTCGAAAAACATGGCCGCCATTGGCCAATGAGGTTTGAGCACCTATTAAACAAGGTTAACGGAGGCCGATCGGAACGAAACTCGATGGGCATGTTCGACTCATGGCCCTAGAGGTCTGTAAGAGTTTTGAAAGAAATCGGCCACTAGTTGGCGCTAACGAGTTTTATGGCTCTGTAATCACGTGGTGTTACACTTATCGTCACAAAATGCATATCATCTGATAGATCTGCTCATGCTGAACAACTTTGCCTCTAGAACTAATGCTGTCAATCAAACCGTTCATTAAATATTCGTAATTATGTTAAAAACCTACTTTTGCGAACTAGTCCTAGGTTTTTCGCCCGATCAGAACCAAACGAGTCTAGGACAATTCTATGGACTCTCAAGATCAATAATTATCAAAAAAAGTTGAACTTTTGCATTTTTCGCATGGGTATATTGGGTCATAAAGAAAATGGGCGTGGCAAAATGCACTCAAAAGCCTATAAATCCTAAACAAAAACTCAGAACTTCACGAAAATTGGTGAGCTTATGTGCCATAACATCATTAACAAGCATGCAAAATTTCATGGAGATCGGACTATAGATGGTGCTATAACTGTTAAAAAGCTTTAAAAAACACATATTTCCTATGGTAAATTGCCTGTATTGGCTGTAAATGGACTTTTCCATCTATTATTTCAGTGGTTAAAAGCTTTCTAAATAAATCTTAATGTCTTAAATGCTTATGTGCCTAAAGGCCTTAAATGCTTGAACCCCGATAAATGCTGCTTGCAGCTTTAATTATTATTATTATTCTTCTGCCGTAAAACGCATCGTGCAGCCCAAACCGTAAGGGCTAGAGCATTGAAACTTTGCCAGATGGTAGTACAAAAATCGAGGAGAGGTTCAGAGATTATGACCCCGATTGGCCCATAGGTGGCGCTATAGCAACCAAAAGCGCGAAACTGCTCATAACTCCTAGACCGTATGTCGCAGACTCAAGTGTCTTATATCATTGGAAAGCTGGACGCCTGACGAACAAAACGTATATCTCCGATTTCATTTCCGTCATGATAGATTTTCCGCCATTTTGAATTTTGTCGAAAATCTACTTTTGCGAACTAGTCCCTGGTTTTTTGCCCGATCGGAGCCAAACCAGTGCAGAAATGTTCTCTGGAGTCTGAAGATCAATAATTATCGAAAAAATGTTGAAATTTCGATTCATGGACGCTAGGGGGCGCAAAATAATCGTTGTGGGAGGAGCCTATTTTACTAAAATGGCTATAACTTAAAAAGTAAATAAGATAGCTTCACCAAACTCGGTACACATGTGTATGGGTTCATTCTGGGGTCACAGTAAAAAAATCGCGACGATTGAACACTAGGTGGCGCTATAACATGAAAAAAACATGAAAAGGGCTATAACCACCTGACCGTTAGTCCGATTGACTTGAAAATTGGTATGCAGTGTCTTGGTCCAAGGTGCCATGTATGTCTATGAGGACATTGGCGTATCTCAAAAAACATGGCCGCCATTGGCCAATGAAATTGAGCACCTATTAGACAAGGTTAACGGAGGCCGATCAAAACGAAACTTGATGGGCATGTTCGACTCATGGCCCTAGAGGTCTGTAAGAATTTTGAAAGAAATCGGCCACTAGTTGGCGCTAACGAGTTTTTTGGCTCTGTAATCACGTGGTGTTACACTTATCGTCACAAAAAGCATATCATTTGATATATCTGCTCATGCTGAACAACTTTGCCTCAAGAACCATTTCTGTCAATCAAACCGTTCATTAAATATTCATGAATATGTCTAAAACCTACTTTTGCGAACTAGTCCTAGGTTTTTTGCCCGATCGGAACCAGACCAGTCTAGGACAATTCTCTGGACTCTCTAGATCAATAATTATCAAAAAAAAGTTGAACTTTTGCATTTGGATGGCTGTAATAGGATCATTTATAAAATGGGCATGGAAAAATACATTAAAAAGCCTATAAATCCTAAATAAAAACCCAGAACTTCACAAAAATTGGTGAACTTATGTGACATAACATCATTAACAAGCATGCAAAATTTCATGGAGATCGGACGATAGGTGGCGCTATAACTGTTAAAAATCTTTAAAACCATATATTTCCTATGGTAAACTGCCTGTATTGACTGTAAATGGTCTTTTCCATCTCTGATCATATAATTTTCATATCATAATGTTCAAAACTAGTGCAATACAATTCTCTGGACTCACTAGATCAATAATTGTCAGAAAAAGTTGAACTACTTCATTTGGATAGCTATAATAGGGTCACTTCAAAATGTAGCCTTTACCAAGTGTCCCCGAAAGCCTATATCTCTTTAATGAATGACTCAGACCTTCTTAAAAACAAGTCAGAACATGTGAAATATCACTCTGAACATGCATGAAAATTTTCAGACAGATCAGACAAAATTTGCCTCTATAACAGTTAAAAAGGTGAAAATGATATGATTATAATGGCATGTTAAGCCAATAAGTGGTATTTTACTGCCCCCTGCTGTTTAAAATAGTCATTTTGTCATATTGTTCTATAATTTATATTTAGACTTTATAAAATCACTATTTTAACATTTACAATTACATTTAGTCAAAATCCATCTGTTAAAGTATTAGTATTGACAGTTTGATCACATCATACATTTCAAATGTCTGCATCTACAACATAATGTGTGTGTGTAGTCTTAGGTTTCTGAATAAATTCTGAATCATCTGATTAATAGCTTGCAAATACTTTGTGAAATGTTTATAGACCATTCAAATATATTTTCATAATGACATATCCCAATAGCATTGAAAAAACAACAACAACATTTGTCTTTGTGTGTGTGTGTGTGTGTGTGTGTGTGTGTGTGTGTGTGTGTGTGTGTGTGTCTGTGTGTGTGTGTGTGTGTGTGTGTGTGTGTGTGTAAACATGCATTATGGAGTTAAAATGGAAAAACTGGTTTGCTTTAGTGCAGAAAAATGGTGAAAATCAAGAAGTTTAAAGTGAAAGTGAGCCAATAAGTGGTCTTCTACTGCCCTCTGCTGGCCATTCTACTTATTAATGAAGTCTACTCATATATGCTTTTGCATTCATTAGACACTAAAAATCACTTATATAACAATAAAACACTAAAAATCACTTATATAACAATTACTATTGTAGCACAATCATATTTTGTCAGAGTTTATCACTTCATTTTTACTGATACTTCACATAATTGCTAGCAATGTGGTAAATCATGGTAAATCACACTAAAAACATGGTAAATCATAATAAATAATACTAGAATGTGGTGTATCAAGGTAAATCATACTACAATCCTGGTACATCATTCTAGAACATGGTATATCATGGTACATCATGCTAGAACAGGGTAAATCATGGTAAGCCATGATAAATCATAATAAACTATGGTAAATCATGTTAGAATGTGGTATATCATGGTAAATCATGCTAGAACATGGTAAATCATGGTAAACTATGCTAGAACAGGGTAAATCATGGTAAACTATGATAAATCATGGTAAACTATGATAAATCATGATAAACTATGGTAATCCATGCTAGAATCACAGTAAACAATGGTAAATCATACTAGAATGTAGTATATCATGGTAAATTATGCTAGAATATGGCAAATCATGCTAGAATCATAGTAAATAATACTAGAATATGCTAAATTGTTGTGGGAGGAGCCTATTTTACTAAAATGGCTATAACTCAAGAAGTAAATGAGATATCTTCACCAAACTCAGTACACATGTGTATGGGTTCAATTTGAGGTCACAGTAAACAATTCTATGGAGATCGGACCATAGGTGGCGCTATAACTGTTAAAAAGCTTTAAAACCATATATATCACATGGTAAATTGCCTGTATTGGCTGTAAATGGTCTTTTCCATCTATTATGTCAGTGGTTACATGCTTATTAAATAAATCTTAATAACTTTTGATGCTTTTGTGCTTAAATGCCTTAAAGACCTTAACTGCTTGAACCCCGATAAATGCTGCTTGCAGCTTTAATTAGGGGCCAAGCACCGAAGGTGCGGAGGCACCTATTGTATCTGTTCCGTTTCTTATTATTATTATTATTATTATTAGGGGCCAAGCACCGAAGGTGCGTAGGCACCTATTGTATCTGTTCCCGTTCTTATTATTATTCTTCATTTTTCCGACTGGGAGTCTATGGCAGCCCATAGAACCGATTGCGGGAAAGTTGTTTTGGTTTGACATTCTGATAGAGGACAGTCCCAACATTAAATACACCAATTTTGGTGTTTCTAAGTCATTCCCTCTAGCGCCACCACCTGTCCAAAGTTTCACTTTTATTTTGCTAATAACTTTTGAACCGTAATGCCAATCAACAAAATTCTTTTTTCCTCTGATTCCTGAGCTCATGCCGATTCGATTGCACCCTATGACGTCATTTTCCGTCATATAAATATGGCCGCCATTTTGAATTTTCTGAAAAAGCTACTTTTTCGAACTCGTCCTAGACGGTTTGTCCGATTTGCACGAAAATTGAACCAGATCATCTTCAGGCAGTGCTGACCAAAAGTTATGGAATTCAAATTGATTCGTCAAACCGTTTTCGATAAACGCACGAATACATTTTACGTAGCGCTAGCAAAAACAGTCGTAAGGCTGTATCTCCGCAACGGTTTATCGTATTCAGACCAAACTTGGTACATGTACTCACAAGCATGACCTGAGGCTACATGCTGCGTTTCGGCGCAGCGCCACCTACTGGTCCGGAGATATGAAAAATGGCTATTTTTGCTTATAACTTCTGAACAGTTTGTCCAAAAATCATAAAATTGGTCTTGATAGATTCAGGGCGACATGCCGAGTCGACTGATATCCAATTTTACCATATCGGCCATTTTGACTGTCGGCCATTTTGAATTTTGTGCTAAAATGCTGTATTTTATGAACGCATGAATGGATTGTTACGAAACTTGGCATGGGTCATCAGCACGATGTTCTGAAGGAGCCTGAGAAGTTTCGAAACAGCGCCACCTAGTGGTGAATTTTATTTTTCAAATGCTTATAACTTTGGGTGCGGTCGACTTATTTTCACGAGACTCATCTAATTAGACTCCTGAAACCTTTCCGAGTCCTACGATACCAAACATGCTAGGTTTTGCCTTACGGTTTGTGTAGCGTTGTGATTTAGCGCTTAAAAAACATTTGGCTATATCTTCGAAACTGTTTGTCCGATCGAGACGAAACCACCGTCAGAAGTTTGGAAACATAGGTCGATAGCTATACGCCAATGCCCAAATGCGAAAATATTGATGTTTAGGGGTAGTAAATTCCAATCAAAGTCATGTGTCAGTCATTTTTTACGTGTTTTTTCATATAAATGTCTATAACTCCGAAGTGAATTGAGATATTTTCACCAAAATTGACACACATATGTATCGGCTCACTCTGAGGACACGTAAAAAAAATTTGTGTGACTGAGCCTCTTGGTGGCGCTATAATAGAACAAAACATGAAATTCCCATTGACTTCAATACAGTTTTGTGAAATAAAATGCTATACTAAACAAATGCATTGGTGTAATATTACAAAACTCAGAATGTGCCATCTGCACCATCCCCTGAAGGTACCCAACATATTTAGAAACAGCGCCACCTAGTGGTCAAAAGTTATAACAAAATTTCCAAAACTGCTAATAACTTTTGAATAAATTGGCCTATTGTAATGCAACTCATCTTAGTAGATTCCTTGGGTCAAGCTGAGAACATAGATACCAAGTTTACCTTATTTGGCCTAACTTCCTGTCCGCCATCTTGATTTTCATTCAAAACCTACTTTTTCGAACTCCTCCTAGACCGTTTGTCCGATTTTCACCAAAATCGAATCGTATCATCTCCAGACCGTGCCGACTAAAAGTTATGGATTTCGTGTCGATTGACGAAACCGTTTTCGTATAGCGCAGCAGCAAAGTTGAGGCATGATGCTAATAGCACTATTCAGGCTTTATCTCTGCAATTCCTTGACATATTGACACCAAACTTTGTGTGTGTCATTGTCACTTCACTCTGACCACATCACATCAGTTTTGTAACTGCGCCACCTATTGGTCAAAAGTGATAATCCATTAAATCATATTTTTATTTACTGTTTCTCTGATTTTTCAGGCATTTTACCTATAATCCTTTTTAAATGTCTTTAATTGCTCATTGTCGCAGTTGGTCTGACACTTTCAGCAATGTTGGCATGTCTTGTCATCTGATTGTGCTTGGCCCCGGTAATGGCTGCTTGCAGCTATATTTATTATTATTATTCTTCCGCCATGGGAGTCTATGGCAGCCCATAGAACCGATTGCGGGAAAGTTGTTTTGGTTTGACATTCTGATAGAGGACCGTCTCAACATTAAATACACCAATTTTGGTGTTTCTAAGTCATTCCCTCTAGCGCCACCACCTGTCCAAAGTTTCACTTTTATTTTGCTAATAACTTTTGAACCGTAAGGCCAATCAGCGAAATTCTTTTTTCCTCTGATTCCTGAGCTCATGGCGATTCGATTGCACCCTATGACGTCATTTGCCGTCATAAAAATATGGCCACCATCTTGAATTTTCAAAAAAAGCTACTTTTTCGAACTCGTCCTAGACGGTTTGTCCGATTTGCACGAAAATTGAACCAGATCATCTTCAGGTAGTGCTGACAAAAAGTTATGGAATTCAAATGGATTCGTCAAACCGTTTTCAATAAACGCACAAATACATTTTACGTAGCGCTAGCAAAAACAGTCGTAAGGCCGTATCTCCGCAACGGTTTATCGTATTCAGACCAAACTTGGTACTTGTACTCACAAGCATGACCTGAGGCTACATGCTGTGTTTCGGCGCAGCGCCACCTACTGGTCCGGAGATATGAAAAATGGCTATTTTTGCTTATAACTTCTGAACAGTTTGTCCAAAAATCATACAATTGGTCTCGTTAGATTCAGGGCAACATGCCGAGTCGACTGATATCCAATTTTGCCATATCGGTCATTTTGGCTGTCGGCCATTTTGAATTTTGTGCTAAAATTCTGTATTTTATGAACGCATGAACGGATTGTTACGAAACGTGGTATGGGTCATCAGCACGATGCCCTGAATGAGCCTGAGAAGTTTCGAAACAGCGCCACCTAGTGGTGAATTTTTTTTTTCAAATGCTTATAACTTTGGGTGTGGTCGACTTATTTTCACGAAACTCATCTTTTTAGACTCCTGAATCGTTGCCGAGTCCTACGATACCAAACATGCTAGGTTTTGCCTTACGGTTTGTGTAGCGTTGTGATTTAGCGCTTAAAAAACATTTGGCTATATCTTTGAAACCGCTAGTCCGATCGAGACGAAACCACCGTCAGAAGTTTGGAAACATAGGTCGATAGCTATACGCCAATGCCCAAATGCGAAAATATTGATGTTTAGGGGTACTAATTTCCAATCAAAGTCATGTGTCAGTCATTTTTTTCGTGTTTTTTCATATAAATGTCTATAACTCCGAAGCGAATTGAGATATTTTCACCAAAATTGACACACATATGTATGGGCTCACTCTGAGGACACGTAAAAAAAATTGTGGGACTGAGCCTCTTGGTGGCGCTATAATTGAACAAAATATGAAATTCCCATTGACTTCAATACAGTTTTGTGAAATAAAATGCTATACTAAACAAATGCATTGGTGTAATATTACGAAACTCAGATTGTGTCATCAGCACCATCCCCTGAAGGCAACCAAAATATTTCAAGACAGCGCCACCTAGTGGTCAAAAGTTATAACAAAATTTCCAAAAAGGCTAATAACTTTTGAATACATCTGGCTATTGAAATGCCACTGGTCTTAATAGATTCCTTGGGTCAAGCCGAGAACATAGATACCAAGTTTTCCTTATTTGGCCAAACTTCCTGTCCGCCATCTTGATTTTCATTCAAAACCTACTTTTTCGAACTCCTCCTAGACCGTTTGTCCGATTTTCACCAAAATCGAATCGTATCATCTCCAGACTGTGCCGACAAAAAGTTATGGATTTCGTGTCGATTGATGAAACCGTTTTCGTATAGCGCAGCAGCAAAGTTGAGGCATGATGCCAAAATGACTATTCAGGCTTTATATCTGCAATGCCTCGACATATTGACACAAAACTTTGTATGTGTCACTGTCTCCTTACTCTGACCACACCACATCAATTTCGTAACAGCGCCACCTTTTGGTCAAAAGTGACAATCCATTAAATCATATTTTGAATCACTTTTTACATGATTTTTCAGCCATTTCGCCTAAAATCCTCTTTAAATGTCTTTAATTGCTCATTGTTGCAGTTGGTCTGACACTTTCAGACATGTTGGCATGTCTTGTCGTCTTATTCTGCTTGGCCCCGGTAATTGCTGCTTGCAGCTATATTTATTATTATTATTATTCTTCCTTCTTCCGACTGGGAGTCTATGGCAGCCCATAGAACCGATTGCGGGAAAGTTGTTTTGGTTTGACATTCTGATAGAGGACCGTCTCAACATTAAATACACCAATTTTGGTGTTTCTAAGTCATTCCCTCTAGCGCCACCACCTGTCCAAAATTTCACTTTTATTTTGCTAATAACTTTTGAACCGTAAGGCCAATCAGCGAAATTCTTTTTTCCACTGATTCCTGAGCTCATGGCGATTCGATTGCACCCTATGACGTCATTTGCCGTCATAAAAATATGGCCGCCATCTTGAATTTTCAAAAAAAGCTACTTTTTCGAACTCGTCCTAGACGGTTTGTCCGATTTGCACGAAAATTGAACCAGATCATCTTCAGGTAGTGCTGACAAAAAGTTATGGAATTCAAATGGATTCGTCAAACCGTTTTCGATAAACGCACGAATACATTTTACGTAGCGCTAGCAAAAACAGTCGTAAGGCCGTATCTCCGCAACGGTTTATCGTATTCAGACCAAACTTGGTACTTGTACTCACAAGCATGACCTGAGGCTACATGCTGTGTTTCGGCGCAGCGCCACCTACTGGTCCGGAGATATGAAAAATGGCTATTTTTGCTTATAACTTCTGAACAGTTTGTCCAAAAATCATACAATTGGTCTCGTTAGATTCAGGGCAACATGCCGAGTCGACTGATATCCAATTTGACCATATCGGTCATTTTGGCTGTCGGCCATTTTGAATTTTTTGCTAAAATTCTGTATTTTATGAACGCATGAACGGATTGTTACGAAACGTGGTATGGGTCATCAGCACAATGCCCTGAATGAGCCTGAGAAGTTTCGAAACAGCGCCACCTAGTGGTGAATTTTTTTTTTCAAATGCTTATAACTTTGGGCGTGGTCGACTTATTTTCACGAAACTCATCTTTTTAGACTCCTGAATCATTGCCGAGTCCTACGATACCAAACATGCTAGGTTTTGCCTTACGGTTTGTGTAGCGTTGTGATTTAGCGCTTAAAAAACATTTGGCTATATCTTTGAAACCGCTAGTCCGATCGAGACGAAACCACCGTCAGAAGTTTGGAAACATAGGTCGATAGCTATACGCCAATGCCCAAATGCGAAAATATTGATGTTTAGGGGTACTAATTTCCAATCAAAGTCATGTGTCAGTCATTTTTTTCGTGTTTTTTCATATAAATGTCTATAACTCCGAAGCAAATTGAGATTTTTGCACCAAAATCGACACATATATGTATGGGCTCACTCTGAGGACACATAAAAAAAATGGTGGGACTGAGCCTCTTGGTGGCGCTATAATAGAACAAAACATGAAATTCCCATTGACTTCAATGCAGTTTTGTGAAATAAAATGCTATACTAAACAAATGCATTGGTGTAATATTACGAAACTCAGAATGTGCCATCAGCACCATCCCCTGAAGGTACCCAAAATATTTAGAGACAGCGCCACCTAGTGGTCAAAAGTTATAACAACATTTCCAAAACTGCTAATAACTTTTGAATACATCGGCCTATGTAAATGCCACTGGTCTTAATAGATTCCTTGGGTCAAGCCGAGAACATAGATACCAAATTTTCCTTATTTGGTCAAACTTCTTGTCCGCCATCTTGATTTTCATTCAAAACCTACTTTTTCGAACTCCTCCTAGACCGTTTGTCCGATTTTCACCAAAATCGAATCGTATCATCTCCAGACCGTGCCGACTAAAAGTTATGGATTTCGTGTCGATAGACGAAACCGTTTTCGTATAGCGCAGCAGCAAAGTTGAGGCATGATGCTAATAGCATTAATTAAGGCTTTATCTCTGCAATGCCTTGACATATTGACACCAAACTTTGTATGTGTCATTGTAACTTCACTCTGACCACATCACATCAGTTTTGTAACTGCGCCACCTATTGGTCGAAAGTGATAATCCATCAAATCATATTTTTATTTATTGTTTCTATGATTTTTCAGGCATTTTGCCTAAAATCCTCTTTAAATGTCTTTAATTGCTCATTGTTGCAGTTGGTCTGACACTTTCAGACATGTCGGCATGTCTTGTCGTCTTATTCAGCTTGGCCCCGGTAATGGCTGCTTGCAGCTATATTTATTCTTCCGTTTCTTCCGACTGGGTGTCTATGGCAGCCCATAGAACCGATTGCGGGAAAGTTGTTTTGGATTGACATTCTGATAGAGGACTCTCCCAACATTAAATACACCAATTTTGTTGTTTCTAAGTCATTCCCTCTAGCGCCACCACCTGTCCAAAGTTTCACTTTTATTTTGCTAATAACTTTTAAACCGTGAGGTCAATCAACAAAATTATTTTTTCCTCTGATTCCTGAGCTCATGCCGATTCGATTGCACCCTATGACTTCATTTTCCGTCATAACAATATGGCCGCCATTTTTAATTTTTCGTAAAACCTACTTTTTCGAACTCGTCCTAGACGGTTTGTCCGATTCGCACGAAAATTGAACCAGATCATCTTCAGGCAGTGCTGACAAAAAGTTATGGAATTCAAATTGATTCGTTAAACCGTTTTCGAAAAACGCTCGAACTAATTTTACGTAGCGCCTGCAAAAACAGTCGTAGGGCTCTATCTCCGCAACGGTTTATCGTATTCAGACCAAACTTGGTACATGTCATCACAGGTATGACCTGAGGCTACATGCTGTGTTTCGGCGCAGCGCCACCTACTGGTCCGGAGATATGGAAAATGGCTATTTTTGCTTATAGGTTTTGAACAGTTTGTCCAAAAATCATAAAATTGGTCTCGTTAGATTCAGGGCAACATGCCGATTCGACTGATATCCAATTTGACCATATCGGCCATTTTGACTGTCAGCCATTTTGAATTTTGTGCTAAAATGCTGTATTTTATGAACGCATAAACGAATTGTTACGAAACTTGGTATTGGTCATCATCACGATGTCCTGAAGGAACCTGAGAACTTTCGAAACAGCGCCACCTAGTGGTGAATTTTTTTTCCCAAATGCTTATAACTTTGGGTGTGGTCGACTTATTTTCACGAGACTCATCTCATTACAGTCCTGAATCGTTGCCGAGTCCCACGATACCAAACATGCTAGGTTTCGCCTTACGGTTTGTGTAGCGTTGTGATTTAGCGCTTAAAAAACATTTGGCTATATCTTCGAAACCGATAGTCCGATCAAGACGAAACCACCGTCAGAAGTTTGGAAACATAGGTCGATAGCTATATGCCAATGCCCAAATGCAAAAATATTGATGTTTAGGGGTAGTAAATTCCAATCAAAGTCATGTGTCAGTCATTTTTTACGTGTTTTTTCATATAAATGTCTATAACTCCGAAGCGAATTGAGATATCTTCACCAAAATTGACACACATATGTATGGGCTCACTTTGAGGACACATAAAAAAAAATGGTGTGACTGAGCCTCTTGGTGGCGCTATAACAGAACAAAACATGAAATTCCCGTTGACTTCAATACAGTTTTGTGAAATAAAATGCTATACTAAACAAATGCATTGGTGTAATATTACGAAACTCAGAATGTGCCATCAGCTCCATCCCTTGAAGGTACCCAAAAGATTTCGAGACAGCGCCACCTAGTGGTCAAAAGTTATAACAAAATTTCCAAAAAGGCTAATAACTTTTGAATAAATCTGGCTATTGAAATGCCACTGGTCTTAATAGATTCCCTGGGTCAAGCCGAGAACATAGATACCAAGTTTTCCTTATTTGGCCAAACTTCCTGTCTGCCATCTTGATTTTCATTCAAAACCTACTTTTTCGAACTCCTCCTAGACCGTTTGTCCGATTTTCACCAAAATCGAATCGTATCATCTCCAGACTGTGCCGACTAAACGTTATGGATTTCGTGTCGATAGACGAAACTGTTTTCGTATAGCGCAGCAGCAAAGTTGAGGCATGATGCCAAAAGCACTATTCAGGCTTTATCTCTGAAATCCCTTGAAATATTGACACCAAACTTTGTATATGTCATTGTCACTTCACTCTGACCACATCACATCAGTTTTGTAACTGCTCCACCTATTGGTCGAAAGTGATAATCCATTAAATCATATTTTAAATGACTTTTTATATGATTTTTCAGCCATTTCGCCTAAAATCCTCTTTAAATGTATTTAATTGCTCATTGTTCCAGTTGGTCTGACACCTTCAGCCATGTTGGCATATCCTGTCATCTGCTTGCGCTTGGCCCCGATAATTGCTGCTTGCAGCTATATTTATTATTATTATTATTATTATTATTTTCCCCTAAAACGCATTGTGCAGACCAAACCGTAAGAGCTGGAACCTTGAAACTTGGCCAAATGGTAGTCCTCAATTTGGGGAGAACCTATAAAAGTATGACCCCGATTGGCCCATAGGTGGCGCTATAGCAACCAAAAGCGCAAAACTGCTCATAACTACTAGACCGTATGACGTAGACTCAAGTGTCTTATATCATTGGAAAGCTGGACGCCTGACGAACAAAACGTATATCTCCGATTTCATTTCCGCCATGATAGATTTTCCGCCATTTTGAATTTTGTCAAAAACATACTTTTGCGAACTAGTCCTAGGTTTTTCGCCCGATCGGAACCAAACCAGTGCAGAAATGTTCTCTAGAGTCTGAATATCAAAAACTATCGAAAAAAAGTTGAAATTTCGATTCACGGACGCTAAGGGCCGCCAAAACGTACGTTGTGGGCGGGGCCTATTTTACTAAAATGGCTATAACTCCAGAAGTAAATGAGGTATCTTCACCAAACTTGGTACACATGTGTAAGAGGTCAATCTGAGGTCACAGTAAAAAAATCGCGACGATTGGCCTCATGGTGGCGCTATAACATGAAAAAAACATAAAACAGGCTATAACCACCTGACCGTTAGTCCGATTGACTTGAAAATTGGTATGCAGTGTCTTGGTCCAAGGTGCCATGTATGTGTATGAGGACATTGGCGTATCTCAAAAAACATGGCCGCCATCGGCCAATGAAGTTTGAGCACCTATTAGACAAGGTTAACGGAGACCGATCGGAACGAAACTCGATGGGCATGTTCGACTCAAGGCCCTAGAGGTCTGTAAGAATTTTGAAAGAAATCGGCCACTAGTTGGCGCTAACGAGTTTTACGGCTCTGTAATCACGTGGTGTTACAAATATCCTCACAATATGTATATCATTTGATAGATCTCCTCATCCTGAACAACTTTGCCTCAAGAACCATTGCTGTCAATCAAACCATTCATTAAATATTCGCAAACATGTTAAAAACCTACTTTTGCGAACTAGTCCTAGGTTTTTCACCCGATCGGAACCAGACCAGTCTAGGACAATTCTCTGGACTCTCTAGATCAAAAACTATCAAAAAAAAGTTGAAATTTTGCATTTGGATGGCTCTAATAGGGTCATTTATAAAATGGGCGTGGCAAAATACATTAAATATCCTATAAATCCTAAATAAAAACTCAGAACTTCACAAAAATCGGTGAGCATATGTGACATAACATCATTAACAAGCATGCCAAATTTTATGGAGATCGGACCATAGGTGGCGCTATAACTGTTAAAAAGCTTTAAAACCATATATTTCCTATGGTAAACTGCCTGTATTGGCTGTAAAAGGTCTTTTCCATCTCTGATCATATAATTTTCATATCATAATGTTCAAAACTAGTGCAATACAATTCTCTGGACTCACTAGGTCAATAATTGTCAGAAAAAGTTGAACTACTTCATTTGGATAGTTATAATAGGTTCACTTCAAAATGTAGCCTTTACCAAGTGTCCCCGAAAGCCTATATCTCTTTAATGAATGACTCAGACCTTCTTAAAAAGCCAGTGAAATATCACTCTGAACATGCATGAAAATTTTCAGACCGATCGGACAAAATTTGCCTCTATAACAGTTAAAAAGGTGAAAATTATATGAATATAATGGCATATTAAGCCAATAAGTTGTATTTTACTGCCCCCTGCTGTTTAAAATTTATAAAATCACTATTTTAACATTTACAATTACAATTACATTTAGTCAAAATCCATCCGTTAAAGTATTAGTATTGACAGTTTGATCACATCATATAGTTCAAATGTCTGTATCTACAACATAATGTGTTTGTGTAGTCTTAGGTTTCTGAATAAATTCTGAATCTTCTGATTAATAGCTTACAAAGACTTTGTGAAATGTTTATAGACCATTCAAATATATTTTCATTATGACATATCCCAATAGCATTGAAAAAACAACAACAACATTTGTCTTTGTGTGTGTGTGTGTGTGTGTGTGTGTGTGTGTGTGTGTGTGTGTGTGTGTGTGTGTGTGTGTGTGTAAGCATGCATTATTGAGTTAACATGGAAAAACTGATTTGATTTAGTGCAGAAAACTGGTAAAAATAATGAAATTTAAAGTGAAACTGAGCCAATAAGTGGTCTTCTAGTGCCCTCTGCTGGCCATTCTACTTATGAAGTCTTTTCACATGTGCTTTGTGCAAATCACTTATATAACAATAACTATTATAACAAAATCATATTTTGACAGTGTTTATCACTTCATTTGCACTGACACTTCACATAATTGCTAGTAATGTGGTAAATCATGGTAAATCACGCTAGAAACATGGTAAATCATAGTAAATCATACTAGAATGTGGTGTATCAAGGTAAATCATGCTAGAATCCTGGTAAATCATTCTAGAACGTGATATATCATGGTAAATCATGCTAGAACAGGGTAAATCATGGTAAACCATGGTAAATCATGATAAACTATGGTAAATCATGCTAGAATGTGGTATATCATGGTAAATCATGCTAGAACATGGTAAATTAAGGTAAACTAAGATAAATTCATGGTAAACTATGCTAGAACAGGGTAAATCATGATAAACTATGGTAAATCTTGCTAGAATGTGGTATATCATGGTAAATCATGCTAGAACATGGTAAATCAAGGTAAACTGAGATAAATTCATGGTAAACTATGCTAGAACAAGGTAAATCATGGTAAACCATGGTAAATCATGATAAACTATGGTAAATCATGCTAGAATGTGGCATATCATGGTAAATCATGCTAGAACATGGTCTTTTCCATCTATGATGTCATGCTTGCTAAATAAAACTTTATAACTTTTGATGCTTTTGTGCTTAAAGTCCTTAACGGCCTTAACTGCTTGAACCCCGATAAATGCTGCTTGCAGCTTTAATTATTATTAGGGGTTCAAGCACGAAGTGCTGAAACCCTATTGTAATTGTGCTGATTTTTAGGGGTTCAAGCACGAAGTGCTGAAACCCTATTGTAATTGTACTGATTTTTATTAGGGGTTCAAGCACGAAGTGCTGAAACCCTATTGTAATTGTGCTGATTTTTATTATTATTAGGGGTTCAAGCACGAAGTGCTGAAACCCTATTGTAATTGTGCTGATTTTTATTATTATTATTATTATTATTATTCTGCCGTAAAACGCATCGTGCAGCCCAAACCGTAAGGGCTAGAGCTTTGAAACTTTGCCATATGGTAGTACAAAAATCGAGGAGAGGTTATCAAATTATGACCCCGATTGGCCCATAGGTGGCGCTATAGCAACCAAAAGCGCGAAACTGCTCATAACTCCTAGACCGTAAGTCATAGACTCAAGTGTCTTATATCATTGGAAAGCTGGACGCCTGACGAACAAAACGTATATCTCCGATTTTATTTCCGCCATGATAGATTTTCCGCCATTTTGAATTTTGTCGAAAATCTACTTTTGCGAACTAGTCCCTGGTTTTTTGCCCGATCGGAACCAAACCAGTGCAGAATTGTTCTCTGGAGTCTGAATATCAATAATTATCAAAAAAAAGTTGAAATTTCGATTCACGGTCGCTAGGGGGTGCAAAATTAACGTTGTGGGAGGAGCCTATTTTACTAAAATGGCTATAACTCCAGAAGTAAAAGAGGTATTTTAACCAAACCTGGTACACATGTGTAAGACGTCAATATGAGGTCACGGTAAAAAAATCGCGGCGATTGGTCACATGGTGGCGCTATAACATGAAAAAAACATAAAACAGGCTATAACCACCTGACCGTTAGTCCGATTGACTTGAAAATTGGTATGCAGTGTCTTGGTCCAAGGTGCCATGTATGTCTATGAGGACATTGGTGTATCTCAAAAAACATGGCCGCCATCGGCCAATGAAGTTTGAGCACCTATTAGACAAGGTTAACGGAGGCCTATCGGAACGAAACTCGGTGGGCATGTTCGACTCATGGCCCTAGAGGTCTGTAAGAATTTTAAAAGAAATCGGCCACTAGTTGGCGCTAACGAGTTTTATGGCTCTGTAATCACGTGGTGTTACACTTATTGTCACAAAATGCATACCATTTGATAGATCTCCTCTTGTTGAACAACTTTGCCTCAAGAACCATTGCTGTCAATCAAACCGTTCATTAAATATTCGTAATTATGTTAAAAACCTACTTTTGCGAACTAGTCCTAGGTTTTTCGCCCGATCAGAACCAAACGAGTCTAGGACAATTCTATGGACTCTCAAGATCAATAATTATCAAAAAAAAGTTGAACTTTTGCATTTTTCGCATGGGTATATTGGGTCATAAAGAAAATGGGCGTGGCAAAATGCACTCAAAAGCCTATAAATCCTAAACAAAAACTCAGAACTTCACGAAAATTGGTGAGCTTATGTGCCATAACATCATTAACAAGCATGCAAAATTTCATGGAGATCGGACTATAGATGGTGCTATAACTGTTAAAAAGCTTTAAAAAACACATATTTCCTATGGTAAATTGCCTGTATTGGCTGTAAATGGACTTTTCCATCTATTATTTCAGTGGTTAAAAGCTTTCTAAATAAATCTTAATGTCTTAAATGCTTATGTGCCTAAAGGCCTTAAATGCTTGAACCCCGATAAATGCTGCTTGCAGCTTTAATTATTATTATTATTATTATTCCGCCCTAAAACGCATTGTGCAGCCCAAACCGTAAGAGCTGGAACCTTGAAACTTGGCCAAATGGTAGTCCTCAATTTGGGGAGAACCTATCAAAATATGACCCCGATTGGCCTATAGGTGGCGCTATAATGACCAAATTTACTAAATTGCTCATAACTCCTAGACAGTTTGTCCTAGAGTCTCAATTTTAGCATCACTGTGATCCCTGGCTCCAGACGGACAAAATGGCTATCTCCAAATCCCGATCCGAGCAAAAAAAAATTGTTATGGGCAATTTTGTCCAAAACCTACTTTTGCGAACTAGTCCTAGGTTTTTGGCCCAATCCAGACCAGACCAGTCTAGCACAATTCTCTGGAGTCTCTAGATCAATAATTATTGAAAGAAAGTTGAACTTTTGCATTGGCCTGGCTGTAACAGGGTCATTTAGGGAAGGGGCAGGACAAAAAAACACTCAAAAGCCTACACAACCTAAGGGAAAACCCCAAACTTCACAAAAAACGATGAGCAGGTGTGTCAGACCATGGTGAAGAAGCATGCCAAGTTTCGTGAAGATCGGACCATAGGTGGCGCTATAACTGTCCAAAACGTCTCTTCTTATTAGGGGTTCAAGCACGAAGTGCTGAAACCCTATTGTAATTGTGCTGATTTTTATTATTATTAGGGGTTCAAGCACGAAGTGCTGAAACCCTATTGTATTTGTGCTGATTTTTATTATTATTATTATTATTATTATTAGGGGTTCAAGCACGAAGTGCTGAAACCCTATTGTAATTGTACTGATTTTTATTATTATTATTATTCTCCCCTAAAACGCATCGTGCAGCCCAAACCGTAACAGCTGGAACCTTGAAACTTGGCCAAATGGTAGTCCTCAATTTGGGGAGAACCTATCAAAGTATGACTCAGATTGGCCCATAGGTGGCGCTATAATGACCACATTTACTAAATTGCTCATAACTCCTAAACAGTTTGTCCTAGAGTCTCAATTTTAGCATCACTGTGATCCCTGGCTCCAGACGGACAAGATGGCTATCTCCAAATTCACCTACGAGCAAAAAAAAAATTGTTATGGGCAATTTTGTCCAAAACCTACTTTTGCGAACTAGTCCTAGGTTTTTGGCCCAATCCAGACCAGACCAGTCTAGCACAATTCT
The DNA here is from genome assembly GCF_964197995.2 of Scardinius erythrophthalmus. Taxonomy (NCBI): domain Eukaryota; kingdom Metazoa; phylum Chordata; class Actinopteri; order Cypriniformes; family Leuciscidae; genus Scardinius; species Scardinius erythrophthalmus. The sequence goes on from NC_138242.1 coordinate 11,586,237, forward strand.
CTGGAGTCTCTAGATCAATAATTATTGAAAGAAAGTTGAACTTTTGCATTGGCCTGGCTGTAACAGGGTCATTTAGGGAAGGGGCAGGACAAAAAAACACTCAAAAGCCTACACAACCTAAGGGAAAACCCCAAACTTCACAAAAAACGATGAGCAGGTGTGTCAGACCATGGTGAAGAAGCATGCCAAGTTTCGTGAAGATCGGACCATAGGTGGCGCTATAACTGTCCAAAACGTCTCTTCTTATTAGGGGTTCAAGCACGAAGTGCTGAAACCCTATTGTAATTGTGCTGATTTTTATTATTATTAGGGGTTCAAGCACGAAGTGCTGAAACCCTATTGTATTTGTGCTGATTTTTATTATTAGGGGTTCAAGCACGAAGTGCTGAAACCCTATTGTAATTGTGCTGATTTTTATTATTATTATTATTATTATTATTCTGCCGTAAAACGCATCGTGCAGCCCAAACCGTAAGGGCTAGAGCTTTGAAACTTTGCCATATGGTAGTACAAAAATCGAGGAGAGGTTATCAAATTATGACCCCGATTGGCCCATAGGTGGCGCTATAGCAACCAAAAGCGCGAAACTGCTCATAACTCCTAGACCGTAAGTCATAGACTCAAGTGTCTTATATCATTGGAAAGCTGGACGCCTGACGAACAAAACGTATATCTCCGATTTTATTTCCGTCATGATAGATTTTCCGCCATTTTGAATTTTGTCGAAAACCTACTTTTGCGAACTAGTCCCTGGTTTTTTGCCCGATCGGAACCAAACCAGTGCAGAATTGTTCTGTGGAGTCTGAAGATCAATAATTATCGAAAAAAAGTTGAAATTTCGATTCACGGTCGCTAGGGGGTGCAAAATTAACGTTGTGGGAGGAGCCTATTTTACTAAAATGGCTATAACTCAAGAAGTAATTCAGTAAACTTCACCAAACTTGGTAAACATGTGTAGAAGGTCAATCTGAGGTCACAGTAAAAAAAATGCGTCGATTGGCCACATGGTGGCGCTATAAAACAAAAAAAACATGTAGACACCTGACCGTTAGTCCGATTGACTTGAAATTTGGTATGCAGTGTCTTGGCCCAAGGGGCCATGTATGTCTAAAAGGATATTGGCATATCTCGAAAAACATGGCCGCCATTGGCCAATGAGGTTTGAGCACCTATTAAACAAGGTTAACGGAGGCCGATCGGAACGAAACTCGATGGGCATGTTCGACTCATGGCCCTAGAGGTCTGTAAGAGTTTTGAAAGAAATCGGCCACTAGTTGGCGCTAACGAGTTTTATGGCTCTGTAATCACGTGGTGTTACACTTATCGTCACAAAATGCATATCATCTGATAGATCTGCTCATGCTGAACAACTTTGCCTCTAGAACTAATGCTGTCAATTAAACCGTTTATTAAATATTCGTAATTATGTTAAAAACCTACTTTTACGAACTAGTCCTAGGTTTATCGCCCGATCGAAACCAGACCAGTCTATGACAATTCTCTGGACACTCTAGATCAATAATTATCAAAAAAAAGTTGAACTTTTGCATTTTGCGCATGGGTATATTGGGTCATAAAGAAAATGGGCGTGGCAAAATGCACTCAAAAGCCTATAAATCCTAAACGAAAACTCAGAACTTCACGAAAATTGGTGAGCATATGTGCCACAACATCATTAACAAGCATGCAAAATATCATGGAGATCGGACTATAGGTGGCGCTATAACTGTTAAAAAGCTTGCCTGTATTGGCTGTAAATGGACTTTTCCATCTATTATTTCAGTGGTTAAAAGCTTTCTAAATAAATCTTAATGTCTTAAATGCTTATGTGCTTAAAGGCCTTAAATGCTTGAACCCCGATAAATGCTGCTTGCAGCTTTAATTATTATTATTATTATTATTAGGGGTTCAAGCACGAAGTGCTGAAACCCTATTGTAATTGTACTGATTTTTATTAGGGGTTCAAGCACGAAGTGCTGAAACCCTATTGTAATTGTGCTGATTTTTATTATTAGGGGTTCAAGCACGAAGTGCTGAAACCCTATTGTAATTGTGCTGATTTTTATTATTAGGGGTTCAAGCACGAAGTGCTGAAACCCTATTGTAATTGTGCTGATTTTTATTATTATTATTATTATTATTATTCTGCCGTAAAACGCATCGTGCAGCCCAAACCGTAAGGGCTAGAGCTTTGAAACTTTGCCATATGGTAGTACAAAAATCGAGGAGAGGTTATCAAATTATGACCCCGATTGGCCCATAGGTGGCGCTATAGCAACCAAAAGCGCGAAACTGCTCATAACTCCTAGACCGTAAGTCATAGACTCAAGTGTCTTATATCATTGGAAAGCTGGACGCCTGACGAACAAAACGTATATCTCCGATTTTATTTCCGCCATGATAGATTTTCCGCCATTTTGAATTTTGTCGAAAATCTACTTTTGCGAACTAGTCCCTGGTTTTTTGCCCGATCGGAACCAAACCAGTGCAGAATTGTTCTCTGGAGTCTGAATATCAATAATTATCAAAAAAAAGTTGAAATTTCGATTCACGGTCGCTAGGGGGTGCAAAATTAACGTTGTGGGAGGAGCCTATTTTACTAAAATGGCTATAACTCCAGAAGTAAAAGAGGTATTTTAACCAAACCTGGTACACATGTGTAAGACGTCAATATGAGGTCACGGTAAAAAAATCGCGGCGATTGGTCACATGGTGGCGCTATAACATGAAAAAAACATAAAACAGGCTATAACCACCTGACCGTTAGTCCGATTGACTTGAAAATTGGTATGCAGTGTCTTGGTCCAAGGTGCCATGTATGTCTATGAGGACATTGGTGTATCTCAAAAAACATGGCCGCCATCGGCCAATGAAGTTTGAGCACCTATTAGACAAGGTTAACGGAGGCCTATCGGAACGAAACTCGGTGGGCATGTTCGACTCATGGCCCTAGAGGTCTGTAAGAATTTTAAAAGAAATCGGCCACTAGTTGGCGCTAACGAGTTTTATGGCTCTGTAATCACGTGGTGTTACACTTATTGTCACAAAATGCATACCATTTGATAGATCTCCTCTTGTTGAACAACTTTGCCTCAAGAACCATTGCTGTCAATCAAACCGTTCATTAAATATTCGTAATTATGTTAAAAACCTACTTTTGCGAACTAGTCCTAGGTTTTTCGCCCGATCAGAACCAAACGAGTCTAGGACAATTCTATGGACTCTCAAGATCAATAATTATCAAAAAAAAGTTGAACTTTTGCATTTTTCGCATGGGTATATTGGGTCATAAAGAAAATGGGCGTGGCAAAATGCACTCAAAAGCCTATAAATCCTAAACGAAAACTCAGAACTTCACGAAAATTGGTGAGCTTATGTGCCATAACATCATTAACAAGCATGCAAAATTTCATGGAGATCGGACTATAGATGGTGCTATAACTGTTAAAAAGCTTTAAAAAACACATATTTCCTATGGTAAATTGCCTGTATTGGCTGTAAATGGACTTTTCCATCTATTATTTCAGTGGTTAAAAGCTTTCTAAATAAATCTTAATGTCTTAAATGCTTATGTGCCTAAAGGCCTTAAATGCTTGAACCCCGATAAATGCTGCTTGCAGCTTTAATTATTATTATTATTCTTCCCTAAAACGCATCGTGCAGCCAAAACCGTAAGGCCTAGAGACGTGATACTTGGTCAAATGGTAGTAGTATTGCTCGCTACTCAGATACACGGACTTAGCCAAATCGGCCCATAGGTGGCGCTATAGCAACCAAAAGCGTGAAACTGTTCATAACTCCTAGACCGTATGTCGTACACTCAAGTGTCTTATATCATTGGAAAGCTGGACACCTGAAGAACAAAATGTATATCTCCGATTTCATTTCCGGTATGCAAATTTTTCCGCCATTTTGAATTTTGTTAAAAACCTACTTTTGCGAACTAGTCCTAGGTTTTTCGCCCGATCGGAACCAAACCAGTGCAGAAATGTTCTCTGGAGCCTGACTATCAATAATTATCGAAAAAAAGTTAAAATTTCGATTCACGGTCGCTAAGGGGTGCCAAAATGTATGTTGTGGGAGGAGCCTATTTTACTAAAACGGCTATAACTCCAGAACTAAATGAGGTATAATCACCAAACTCGGTACACATGTGTAAGAGGTCACTCTGAGGTCACAGTAAAAAAATCGCGGCGATTGGCCACATGGTGGCGCTATAACATGAAAAAAACATAAAACAGGCTATAACCACCTGACCTTTAGTCCGATTGACTTGAAAATTGGTATGCAGTGTCTTGGCCCAAGGTGTCATCTATGTCTATGAGGACATTGGTGTATCTCAAAAAACATGGCCGCCATCGGCCAATGAAGTTTGAGCACCTATTAGACAAGGTTAACGGAGGCCGATCGGAACGAAACTCGATGGGCATGTTCGAGTCATGGCCCTAGAGGTCTGTAAGAATTTTGAAAGAAATCGGCCACTAGTTGGCGCTAATGAGTTTTATGGCTCTGTAATCACGTGGTGTTACACTTATCGTCACAAAATGCATATCATTTGATAGATCTGCACATGATGAACAATTTTGCCTCAAGAACTATTGCTGTCAATCAAACCGTTCATTAATTATTCGTGAATATGTTAAAAACCTACTTTTGCGAACTAGTCCTAGGTTTTTCGCCCGATCAGAAGCAGACCAGTCTAGGACAATTCTATGGACTCTCTAGATCAATAATTATCAAAAAAAAGTTTAACTTTTGCATTTTGCGCATGGCTATAATAGGGTCATAAAGAAAATGGGTGTGGCAAAATGCACTAAAAAGCCTCTAAATCATAAATGAAAACTCAGAACTTCACAAAAATTGGTGAGCATATGTGTCATAACATCATTAACAAGCATGCAAAATTTTATGGAGATCGGACCATAGGTGGCGCTATAATTGTTAAAAAGCTTTAAAACCATATATTTCCTATGGTACATTGCCTGTATTGACTGTAAATGGTCTTTTCCATCTATGATCATATAATTTTCATATAATAATGTTCAAAACTAATGCAGTACAATTCTCTGGACTCTCTAGATCAGTAATTATCAGACAAAGTTGAACTACTTCATTTGGATGGCCTTAATAGGGTCACTTCAAAATGTGGCCTTGACCACGTGTCCCTTAAAAACAAGTCAGAACATGTGAAATATCACATGAAATATCGCGTTGTCTTAGAAAACTGTGTAATTCTGCGGTTGATGGATTCTCGTTTGTGGAATGCACCACTTCCGGTAAATTGCAATCGAGGATTTTTTTAAATCGAGTACTTGACTTTAAAGGGGTCATATAATGCCATTTTTGTACAAGCTAATATGATTCTTTAGGGTCTAAATTAAAAGTTTGTAATATACTTCAATTAAAAATTCTCATTAGTATTGTAAGATAACACTCATTTTACCTGGTCAAAAACAGCTCTGTTTTCAGCACGGCATTTAAGTGCATGTGTCTTTAAATGATAATGAGCTTTGCTCACCCCGCCCCTCTGTTCTGTTTGACACCGTTTCTAACACAATAACCATAACGCGTTGTTCATTAACGTGGGATTATGAATTATATTGAGAACGTCGTACATAGAAAACATGTCGTAATGTACTCTGAGTGTAAACAGCCGCATTCACCGTGAAGCGTGCAGCAAGCGATTTGCAAAGATTAATATAAAGATTTAGCCTGGCAAGCCAGACTACATCAAGATGTTTAGTCTGGCAACTCACCATAGACACGCTCACTCCGAGGGGCGGGATAAACGGCTGTCTTTCAAATTCCCTCTGCACGCAATAGGACAGCGCTTCAACCAACCAGAGCGTTTTCCCAACAGCGGAGCTAGTTGATAGATTCATTCAACTTTTGCCATATCTGGCCGGCAAAACGACGAACACATCTTCCTTTTTTAAAGAATGTTCTTTGCTCTTTTCTTAAAGAAAAACTTAACTCCAAGTCCTCCAGAGTCGCGGACAAAGCCGATTCGAAAGACTGTTCTCCAGCAGCCGTCATTCTTTGTTTTCAAGTCGCAGGCAGGTAACCGTCGCAACTCTGTCGTCATATGTTAAGCCCGCCCCGCCTACTCTATAAGCGACGTGATTGGCCTGACCCAATTTAGGTTTTTGCAGATAGAAGGTCTATTGAGAGTTGCTAGACCCACCTGGCTGCAAAATACATTTTGCTGCCGCTAGGGTGCGTCTAGATTTCTAGGCTAATAAAGATTAATATAAAGGTTAATAAAACGTTACACTCACTTCTTCTTCTGGAGGTACAGCAGGAACACGAATAGTTGGTACCAATCCTATTTTCAGGAGCAGCTTCTTAGCAAAACCAGTTTTACTGACCCTCCTTTGTAAAGCTGTCTGGTGTGAAATGATTTGCGCAAACATGAAAGCATGGACGTTGATCGTGGGGAATCCCTGCGTCAATGCTTTGGGAATATTACATCAAAACATCAAAATGACTTAGACGCCATTCTTCTCCAGCATATCAATGCACTATGATGATAGACAGCTCGCTCACGGTCTGTGTTGAAACGCTGCTGTCAATCACAACCGTGGGAGGGGCGTCCATTTTGTGACGTCACAAAATCAAACGGCTTGATTTCAGAAAGTGTAGAACATATAAGGAGATTTTTTAAAAAAAACACTGGATGGATTTTTATCATTTTATGATGGTTGTGTACAGGCACTGCCAACGCACATTTCAGTACAATCAACTTGTAAAAGTGCATGTACCAGTAGGCCTATATGACCCCTTTAATCGAGGAGTCGTTACAGCCCTATACTGGTAATATAGTTTTATATTATTAGATCACAAAGAAATGCCTATAGACAAATAAATATACTTTCTCAATAACATATCCCAAAAACAAATTTGTATTTGTGTGTGTATGTTTGTGTGTGTGTGTGTGTGTGTGTGTGTGTGTGTGTGTGTAAGCATGCATTATTGAGTTAACATGGAAAAACTGGTTTGCTTTAGTGCAGAAAACTGGTTAAAATCATGAAGTTTAAAGTGAAACTGAGTCAATAAGTGGTCTTTTACTGCCCTCTGCTGGCCATTCTACTTATTAATGAAGTCTTTTCACATGTGATTTTGCATCATTCATATTTAGACACTTAAAAATCACTTATATAACAATAACTATTATAACACAATCATATCAGTGTTTATCACTTCATTTGCACTGACACTTCACATAATTGCTAGTAATGTGGTAAATCATGGTAAATCATGCTGGAAACATGGTAAATCATAGTAAATAATACTAGAATGTGGTGTATCAAGGTAAATCATGCTAGAATCCTGGTAAATCATTCTAGAACGTGGCATATCATGGTAAATCATGCTAGAACATTGTCTTTTCCATCTATGATGTCAGTGGTTACATGCTTGCTAAATATAACTTTGTAACTTTTGATGCTTTTGTGCTTAAAGTCCTTAACGGCCTTAACTGCTTGAACCCCGATAAATGCTGCTTGCAGCTTTAATTATTATTATTATTATTATTCTGCCGTAAAACGCATCGTGCAGCCCAAACCGTAAGGGCTAGAGCTTTGAAACTTTGCCATATGGTAGTACAAAAATCGAGGAGAGGTTATCAAATTATGACCCCGATTGGCCCATAGGTGGCGCTATAGCAACCAAAAGCGCGAAACTGCTCATAACTCCTAGACCGTAAGTCATAGACTCAAGTGTCTTATATCATTGGAAAGCTGGACGCCTGACGAACAAAACGTATATCTCCGATTTTATTTCCGCCATGATAGATTTTCCGCCATTTTTAATTTTGTCGAAAATCTACTTTTGCGAACTAGTCCCTGGTTTTTTGCCCGATCGGAACCAAACCAGTGCAGAATTGTTCTCTGGAGTCTGAATATCAATAATTATCAAAAAAAAGTTGAAATTTCGATTCACGGTCGCTAGGGGGTGCAAAATTAACGTTGTGGGAGGAGCCTATTTTACTAAAATGGCTATAACTCTAGAAGTAAAAGAGGTATTTTAACCAAACCTGGTACACATGTGTAAGACGTCAATATGAGGTCACGGTAAAAAAATCGCGGCGATTGGTCACATGGTGGCGCTATAACATGAAAAAAACATAAAACAGGCTATAACCACCTGACCGTTAGTCCGATTGACTTGAAAATTGGTATGCAGTGTCTTGGTCCAAGGTGCCATGTATGTCTATGAGGACATTGGTGTATCTCAAAAAACATGGCCGCCATCGGCCAATGAAGTTTGAGCACCTATTAGACAAGGTTAACGGAGGCCTATCGGAACGAAACTCGGTGGGCATGTTCGACTCATGGCCCTAGAGGTCTGTAAGAATTTTAAAAGAAATCGGCCACTAGTTGGCGCTAACGAGTTTTATGGCTCTGTAATCACGTGGTGTTACACTTATTGTCACAAAATGCATACCATTTGATAGATCTCCTCTTGTTGAACAACTTTGCCTCAAGAACCATTGCTGTCAATCAAACCGTTCATTAAATATTCGTAATTATGTTAAAAACCTACTTTTGCGAACTAGTCCTAGGTTTTTCGCCCGATCAGAACCAAACGAGTCTAGGACAATTCTATGGACTCTCAAGATCAATAATTATCAAAAAAAAGTTGAACTTTTGCATTTTTCGCATGGGTATATTGGGTCATAAAGAAAATGGGCGTGGCAAAATGCACTCAAAAGCCTATAAATCCTAAACAAAAACTCAGAACTTCACGAAAATTGGTGAGCTTATGTGCCATAACATCATTAACAAGCATGCAAAATTTCATGGAGATCGGACTATAGATGGTGCTATAACTGTTAAAAAGCTTTAAAAAACACATATTTCCTATGGTAAATTGCCTGTATTGGCTGTAAATGGACTTTTCCATCTATTATTTCAGTGGTTAAAAGCTTTCTAAATAAATCTTAATGTCTTAAATGCTTATGTGCCTAAAGGCCTTAAATGCTTGAACCCCGATAAATGCTGCTTGCAGCTTTAATTATTATTATTATTATTATTCTGCCGTAAAACGCATCGTGCAGCCCAAACCGTAAGGGCTAGAGCTTTGAAACTTTGCCATATGGTAGTACAAAAATCGAGGAGAGGTTATCAAATTATGACCCCGATTGGCCCATAGGTGGCGCTATAGCAACCAAAAGCGTGAAACTGCTCATAACTCCTAGACCGTAAGTCATAGACTCAAGTGTCTTATATCATTGGAAAGCTGGACGCCTGACGAACAAAACGTATATCTCCGATTTTATTTCCGCCATGATAGATTTTCCGCCATTTTGAATTTTGTCAAAAACCTACTTTTGCGAACTAGTCCCTGGTTTTTTGCCCGATCGGAACCAAACCAGTGCAGAATTGTTCTCTGGAGTCTGAATATCAATAATTATCAAAAAAAAGTTGAAATTTCGATTCACGGTCGCTAGGGGGTGCAAAATTAATGTTGTGGGAGGAGCCTATTTTACTAAAATGGCTATAACTCCCGAAGTAAATGAGGTATTTTCACCAAACTTGGTACAAATGTGTATGAGTTCAATCTGGGGTCACAGTAAAAAAATAGCGGTGATTGGCCTCATGGTGGCGCTATAACATGAAAAAAACATAAAACAGGCTATAACCACCTGACCGTTAGTCCAATTGACTTGAAAATTGGTATGCAGTGTCTTGGTCCAAGGTGCCATGTATGTGTATGAGGACATTGGCGTATCTCAAAAAACATGGCCGCCATCGGCCAATGAAGTTTGAGCACCTATTAGACAAGGTTAACGGAGGTCGATCGGAACGAAACTCAATGGGCATGTTCGGCTCATGGCCCTAGAGGTCTGTAAGAATTTTGAAAGAAATCGGCCACTAGTTGGCGCTAACGAGTTTTACGGCTCTGTAATCATGTGGTGTTACAAATATCCACACAATATGCATATCATTTGATAGATCTCCTCATCCTGAACAACTTTGCCTCAAGAACCATTGCTGTTAATCAAACTGTTCATTAATTATTCACGAATATGTTAAAAACCTACTTTTGCGAACTAGTCCTAGGTTTTTTGCCCGATCGGAACCAGACTAGTCTAGGACAATTCTCTGGACTCTCTAGATCAATAATTATCAAAAAAAAGTTGAAGTTTTGCATTTGAATGGCTGTAATAGGGTAATTTATAAAATGGGTTTGGCAAAATACACTCAAAAGCCTATAAATCATAAATGAAAACTCAGAACTTCACACAAATTGGTGAGCATATGTGACATGACATGATTAACAAGCATGCAAAATTTTATGGAGATCGGACAAAAGGTGGCGCTATAACTGTTAAAAAGCTTCAAAACCATATATTTCCTATGGTAAACTGCCTGTATTTGCTGTAAATGGTCTTTTCCATCTCTGATCATATAATTTTCATATCATAATGTTAAAAACTAGTGCAATACAATTCTCTGGACTCACTAGAATAATATTTGTCAGAAAAAGTTGAACTACTTCATTTGGATAGCTATAATAGGTTCACTTCAAAATGTGGCCTTTACCAAGTGTCCCCAAAAGCCTATATCTCTTTAATGAATGTTCAAACCTTCTTAAAAACAAGTCAGAACATGTGAAATATCACTCTGAACATGCATGAAAATTTTCAGACAGATCTGACAAAATTTGCCTCTATAACAGTTAAAAAGGTGAAAATGATATGAATATAATGGTATATTAAGCCAATAAGTGGTATTTTACTGCCCCCTGCTGTTTAAAATATTCATGATGTCATATTGTTCTATAATTTATATTTAGACTTTATAAAATCATTATTTTAACATTTACAATTACATTTAGTCAAAATCCATCTGTTAAAGTATTAGTATTGACAGTTTGATCACATCATATAGTTCAAATCAAATGTCTGTATCTATAAAATGTGTGTGTAGTCTTAGGTTTCTGAATAAATTCTGAATAATCTGATTAATAGCTTTGTGAAATGTT